>NC_088695.1:15000-615000 GCF_028017835.1 Emys orbicularis | reverse complement strand
TTTGGGGGGGAAAACGGATCTAGTTGGAAAATGACTAAAGTGGCAACTCTGCATAGAACGAGTTGACCACTACGGGATATGGGGGCGCTTGAGGGGGTGCACACCCCGCTGTGGGGGGGGGGGGGGAGTAGGGAAAATGGGCTCAGGCACTGGACCTGGGGTGGGTGCAGAACCCGAGCTCCAGCCCCAGCCCCAATGGCTACACGGCTATTTTTAGTGCTGTCACATGAGCCCCAGTCTGTAGACCCCACCCGGGGTCTGAGACTCACTGCTGGGGAGGGGGGTGGTTGCCATGTAGACACACCCTGACAAACCGCCCCCATCTCAGAGCTATGCATTGCTGGGGACGGAGAACCCACCGCTGCCCTGGGCATCTTGTCCCGGTCGTTAGTTCCACTGGGGCAGAAATTCGCAACTTATTTCCAGTCAGAATTTGTCCAGCTTCAACTTCCAGCCATAGGAGCTTGTTAGACCTTTGTCGGGGCTGGGCCAGTGGGCGCCTGGCCAGTGGGGTGCCCCCAACGCAGAGTCTCACTGCATCCTTGTGCCCCCTCCCCCCCGTCCATCTGTCTCTCTGCACAGCCCTGAGCCAGGACTGCAGCCTGTCGGCACCCCAGCGAGAGAGAGAATAATTAATAATAGGAGGCGAATAAGAGGGGACTTGAAAACAATAATGGCTAGCTCGTCTCATCAGCAGCTCTCAACGCATTGTACAAGGATCATTATTCCCCTCATACAGAGAGGGAAACTGAGGCACAGAGAGGGGTCTGACTGGCTAATGTCACCCAGCAGAGCCAGGTATAGAAGCCAGGTTTCCTGAGTCCCAGTCCAGTGTTCTAGCCACTAGGGAACACTGTCTCTCCTATAGTTAGACTGTGGAACTCATTACCACAAGACCTCACTGGGGCCAAGAGCTCAGCGGGACCCCCAAAGGGTGGGAGATTTCTATGGACAGTGAGACAATCCAGAATGACACTAGATAGGATCAAACATCAATTGATTGGGGATGTAAACTCTCAGCCCCAATCTGATATGGCTGGGGCGTGGGGACTCATCCCCTGGGGGCAGGTCAGACCATCTGTGTAGGGCTTTTGCCCCGTCTCTGGAGTAGCTGGTGCTGGCCGCTCTCGGAGACGGGATGCCGGGGTAGATGGGCCCATTGATCTGATCCAGCGCAGGAATTCCACGGTTCCATAGCTAGAAAAATTAGCGAAATGATAATAATACAATGCTAATTCTGCTTTGCTCTCCAGCCCCTACATCTGCATCCCATTAGAAGTATTTCCTCCGGGAGCCACTTTGGGATCCTTCTGCTGAGTGTATTCATTTAAAGCCATGACCTTTATGCCTCATCAATGGAGTTACAGTGCCTCTATTTAATTTACCTTCATAGAACGGCCTGTTTTGAATGACTCTTCCGGGCTCTGAGAGACTCCCAAGGCTTTCAGCTGAATAGGTTACAGAATTCACCTTCCATTGGGCAGGTCTGCACTGGAGGTTTTATTAACCCAAGTTAATTGCCTGCCAATTAACCTGCCTTTACAAATGCTAGTCAGGGCACCCAGTAGGCCTGGCACCATGAAATCCAAGGGAGTTGAAGCTAGATACGTTCAGAGTAGAAGTGAGGGGCAATTCTTTAAACAGTGCGGGGAACTAACCTGGGCTCTGGTGGATTCTCCATCACCTGGAGTCTTTACATCAAGATTACAGCTCTTTCTAAATAGGGTGCCCAGACAGCAAGTATGAAAAATCGAGACAGAGTGCGTGTGTGTGTGTGTGTGGGGGGGGTGTGTGTAATAGGGCGCCTATATAAGAAAAAGCCCCGAATATCGGGACTGTCCCTATAAAATCGGTACATCAGGTCACCCTATTTCTAAAGGACAAGCTGGAGCTCAGCCAGGGCTGTGGGCTTGATGCTGAGTGGCTGAGATCCTCTGCCTGTGATGTAGAGGGGGTCAGACTACAGGGGACCCTTCTGGCCTTTATCTATTAATCAAACTTCATGTGGGATACAAACATTTGCAGCTTGTCTCGTGGAACAGAGGCTGTGTGGCCAGCTCTCTCGCGGCCGGTGAGTGACGTCTCAGCTCCCGGGGTCGTGAGATTGTATAAGAACCTCGGCGCTCGGCTTTTAAAAAGTAAGTTGTTAACCCTAACGGTTGTGGAGAAAATCTTGAAGCGATGATCCCGAACGGCTCAAAAAACCAAACAAGAATAGGAGGCGAGTAGAAAGAACCCAGCCGTTATTACTTCCTTCACATTGCATGATTTCTGCGGCTCTGGCTCCCGATGGGTTCTCCGTCAGGGGCAATTTTTACATCAAGCGGGGTGGTTTTTCTAAAAGCTGTTCTAGCTCAAACCGGGGTTAATTCGGGGTAGCCCTGTGGCCTGGGCGCTGCTAGCCTGGATGGTCACAGTGGTCCCTTCTGGTCCCGGTCTCACTGAGCTTTGAATGCAGGGGTGTGTGAAAGTAGAATGAATTATATTGTAAAAATAGACTGGATTAAAGAAATGCTGTATGTTCCTTTAAGCAGGAATAAGGAATGTTGAAATATAGTGGTCAGGAAGAGAAACATTAAGGTATGAAACAATGGGTCCACTTAAGCTAATGGTGGGACATTAACAGGAGATCGGTAAGAGTTAGTAAGGAAATAAGATATGTATGTCTAGCCCCAGGTAAACTTACCAATTCTGCTTCCTTTTGTTATCTTGTTAAGTTTGTGCCCTTTTATCTGTATAAATAAGATGGTTTGAGTCTTGCATGGTGCTCACATTATCTGGGTGAATTAGCAGAGCACTCTGCTAATAAACAGAGTGGTTTGACAAATTGTGAGTCCTGAATCTGACTTTGATAGGTGCCACCGCTTGCCCCCCAATGATCTGGATTGCACCCCAGGATGTGACCAGGGGGGTTGAGGAGATGCTGGAACTATTTATCCCTGACCCTTGCAGAGGAGTTAATGTCACTTTTTACCATCATTCCTCCTGAGTTAATTGCATGCAAATCACAACCTTCAGGTCCTGTCCCTGGGGTCATTGTTCAAATGGTTGGGATGTGTCTCTGGACTAACCTTTCCAAACTACTTCACACCATTGAGTTAAACTGCAATTTAATAATGCCAGTGGAACTTTTGTACCTTTAATTTCAGCTGTGATTTTAACTGTGTGAACGGTTTGCACAGCCCAGATCTGAGCCCTGGAAGATTCACAGCTGGGCTGAATTAACACCTCATTGAGCTGAATGGGGTTTTGCTGAAGCCGTTATTTATTTCCTGCAACACTGTCTGGCTAACAGGGTAAGAAGTGACAGGGTTCACTCCATCTTTGCTGCAAAATTAAATAGAAATCTATTTTTTTTAATCAAATCTTAAACTCTGCAGAAGACGGCACTAAGACTAAAATCTTGCAAACTGCCCCAGGGCCTGAAGTCAGTTTCGGCAGCAGCTAGATCCCAATATCTATTTGCTTTTAAATTCCTTTCTGCTCAATTTTAGGCTTGATCCTCTCATGCCCTAGAGGCAGTATGGAGTGAGCGTTCAGTGCTTTACAGCACTGGTCTGTCTTCTCGGAGAGGGACCTGCATGTATTTTGCAATATGTGATTTCATATTGCATTGCCCACCACTCTTTTACTTTGCAGAATTGGCGATAATATTTCACAGAGCGCTGCCCTGTTTTATGCTGTAATATGCTGTCGTGCATTGCATTGCATTTTCTCTTGTATTGCCTAGAATGATTTCCTGGGTATATGTTTCCATTTTTATAGTGCATTGTATTAGTGACGATCTTATGGTTTTATTTCACTTGACATCAAACTGCATTGCATGATTTCAGTGCAGGATTGTGCATCGTATAGTCACAGTGCACAGGCCCGGAAGCTATGCAGTCACGAGCTAGAGTTCCTATAGCTAAACCCCAGTACTGTGATGTACATGTGTGACCGGGCTCCCAGGGGGCCACACAGGAGTTACTCAACTAGGGGGAACTGCAAAGAATGGGGCAGACAATCCCCAAAGCTGGTGGATATTCCAACACTTGGATTCACCAAGCCAGCACAACACAGTTCCCTTAAAGCAACCCGGCCTTGGGCTCCCAGCCAGCCAGCCAAGTCAAATATGATGACGATTACTGAAAATCATATAAGAAAGTTCTACCGATCCCCAAAGGATCAGACAAATTACCTCCTGGGTTAATGAATATTCCAGATCTTACCCAAATACACACTACAGCCAATTCTTATTAACTAAACTAACATTTATTTAAAAAGAAAAGAGAATATTGGTTAAAAGATCAGTATACATGCATACACGAGTACAGATCTGAGATCAGATTCATGGTAGAGATGGGGAGCTTTGCAGTTGCAAAGAGTTCTTTCAGAATCAGTCCATACGTGATAGTCCAATGTTCATACTCAGGGTGATCCAGATTAGGACTGGAGATCTCAGCCTTACGACTTAAGCTTCCCCTGCATCAAACATCAAGCAGAACTGAACTAAAAACGATCAGGACCCAAGGTTTTTTTATACAGTTCCAGACCTTCTCTTGACAGCTTGGGGTCCCTAGGTGAACAATAGGCAATCATGGAGACTTTGAAGTAGACCTATTTCCTAAGCATCACCGGTAATTAGCTACACAGATTAATATACGGCAATTGCCTGTTTTTCAAACATTTGCAGATGATTTGCTGTACATTTCAAAGAGAGATGAATACAGTGACATCATAGAACCATAGAAGATTACAGTTGGAAGAGACCTCAGGAGGTCATCTAGTCCCACCCCCTGCTCAAAGCAGGACCAATCCCCAACTAAATCATCCCAGCCAGGGCTTTGTCAAGCCGGGTCTTAAAAACCTCTAAGGAAGGAGATTCCACCACCTCCCTAGGTAACCCATTCCAGTGCTTCACCACCCTCCTAGTGAAATAGTGTTTCCTAATATCCAACCCAGACCTCCCCCACTGCAACTTGAGACCATTGCTTCTTGTTCTGTCATCTGCCACCACTGAGAACAGCCGAGCTCCATCCTTTTTGGAACCCCCCTTCAGGTAGTTGAAGGCTGCTATCAAATCGCCCCTCACTCTTCTCTTCTGCAGACTAAATAACCCCAGTTCCCTCAGCCTCTCCTCGTAAGTCATGTGCCCCAGCCCCCTAATCATTTCCGTTGTCCTCCGCTGGACTCTCTCCAATTTGTCCACATCCTTTCTGTAGTGGGGGCCCCCCAAAACTGGACGCAGTACTCCAGGTGTGGCCTCACCAATGCCAAATAGAGGGGAATAACCACTTCCCTCGATCTGCTGGCAATGCCCCTACTTATACAGCCCAAAATGCCGTTAGCCTTCTTGGCAACAAGAGCACACTGTTGACTCATATCCAGCTTCTCGTCCACTGTAACCCCTAGGTCCTTTTCTGCAGAACTGCTGCCTAGCCATTCGGTCCCTAGTCTGTAACAGTGAATGGGATTCTTCCGTCCTAAGTGCAGGACTCTGCACTTGTCCTTGTTGAACCTCATCAGGTTTCTTTTGGCCCAATCCTCTAATTTGTCTAGGTCCCTCTGTATCCTATCCCTACCCTCCAGCGTATCTACCACTCCTCCCAGTTTAGTGTCATCTGCAAACTTGCTGAGAGTGCAGTCCACGCCATCCTCCAGATCATTAATGAAGATATTGAACAAAACCAGCCCCAGGACCGACCCTTGGGGCACTCCGTTTGATACCGGCTGCCAACTAGACATGGAGCCATTGATCACTACCCATTGAGCCCGACGATCTAGCCAGCTTTCTATCCATCTTATAGTCCATTTATCCAGCTCATTCGTCTTTAACTTGCTGGCAAGAATACTGTGGGAGACCGTATCAAAAGCTTTGCTAAAGTCAAGGAATAACAAGTCCACTGCTTTCCCCTCATCCACAGAGCCAGTTATCTCCTCATAGAAGGCAATTAGGTTAGTCAGGCATGACTTGCCCTTGGTGAATCCATGCTGACTGTTCCTGATCACTTTCCTGTCCTCTAAGTGCTTCAGAATTGATTCCTTGAGGACCTGCTCCATGATTTTTCCAGGGACTGAGGTGAGGCTGTGTGACGCAGCAGGGAGTGGGGCAGGTTGACCTGGGAATGTCATCTAGTTTTACTGGGACTGTCTGCATTGGGGATGGGAGAGCAGGGGGTGACTTTACTTGAGGGACCATACCTGAGCCTGTAACCTGAGCCAGGAGGGGGGTGGGGCAGGTGACACCTTTGCCCAGTAAACTGGACAAAGGCTGGAGGAAGAGCCAGGGGGAGGGTGGAAGGAGAAAGCTGCAGTGGAGTTTCAGTTTGAAGCTGGCTGGGGAAACGGAGGGAACCCCCAGGGTTGGGGTCTAAGCTCCCTGCCCCCCAGAGGGACTTGACTGAGGGGTCCTGGTTGTACCTACACGCTGTTTGGGACTGTGCTCCTGTCGTCTAATAAACCTTCTGTTTTACTGGCTGGCTGAGAGGAATCGCAGGAAGAGGGGGGTGCAGGACCCTGACTCCCCCACACTCCGTGACAGGCTCCAGCTATCCCTCCCCCACACGTTGACTGGTCCTGATCACCTTCCTCTCCTCCAAGTGCTTCAGAATTGATTCCTTGAGGACCTGCTCCATGATTTTTCCAGGGACTGAGGTGAGGCTGTCCGGTCGGTAGTTCCCCGGGTTCTCCTTCTTCCCTTTTTAAAAGATGGGCACTATATTTGCCCTTTTCCAATCATCCGGGACCTCCCCCGATTGTCACGAGTTTTAAAAGATAATGGCCAATGGCTCTGCAATCACCTCAGCCGATTCCCTCAGCACCCTCGGATGCATTAGATCCGGCCCCATGGCCTTGTGCATGTCCAGTTTTTCTAAATAGTCCTTAACCTGTTCTTTCACCACTGAGGGCTGCTCACATCCTCCCCATACTGTGCTGCCCACTGCAGCCGTCTGGAAGCTGACCTTGTCTGTGAAGACAGAAGCAAAAAAAGCATTGAGTACTTCAGCTTTTTCCACATCCTCTGTCACTAGGTTGCCTTCCCCATTCAGTAAGTATCCCACACTTTCCCTGACCTTCTTCTTGTTGCTAACACACCTGTAGAAACCCTTCTTGTTACCCTTCACATCCCTTGCTAGCTGCAAGTCCAATTGTGCCTTGGCCTTCCTGATTACACCCCTGCATGCTCTAACAATATTTTTATACTCCTCCCTAGTCATCTGTCCAAGTTTCCACTTCTTGTAAGCTTCCTTTTTGTGTTTAAGATCACCGAAGATTTCTCTGTTAAGCCAAGCTGGTCGCCTGCCATATTTGCTATTCTTTCTACACATCGGGATGGTTTGTTCCTGCGCCCTCAATAAGGATTCTTTAAAACACAGCCAACTCTCCTGGACTCCTTTCCCCCTCAATTAGCCTCCCAGGGGATCCTGCGCATCAGTTCCCTAAGGGAGTCAAAGTCTGCTTTTCTGAAGTCCAGGGTCCGTATTTTGCTGCTCTCCTTTCTTCCTTTTGTCAGGATCCTGAACTCGACCATCTCATGGTCACTGCTGCCCAGGTTGCCACCCACTTCTACTTCCCCTCCCAATTCTTCCCTGTTTGTGAGCAGCAAGTCAAGAGGAGCTCTGCCCACTTGCACTAGGAAGTTGTCCCCAGCACTCTCCAAAGGCTTCCTGGATTGTCTGTGCCCTGCTGTGTTGCTCTCCCCGCAGATGTCACTACGGGAACAGTCCATTTAAACGTTAATATTTCGTTTGGTCTCTGATTTAAGAGAATACAGCATAGACAGGGACTGTTTGATTACATTGTTAACCTCTAACAAGAGATATGGAAACACACAAAACACAAACATTATCTACCAAAATGTCTCTAAGGGTTGAATTTGGGTCATTTATCCTGCAGGATGCTTAACCGTTTCTGGCCTTGCATCACAACATGTTTAACTCTAAGCACTAGAATCATTCCACTGTACTACCTGTGTGAGTAAAATCATCCACTTGCTTAAGTGTTAGCAGGACTAGGACCATTTAAAATTCCTTCTAAGTTTGCCTTCCACCACTTCATGCCGTATTCTTCTTGCTTTGCACGTGCTGAATTTCCAACTTCATAGCATCTGTGCTTTGCACTATTAATTAGTGTGCAAATAGAATTTCTGCAATGCATTGTCCTGCTTTGCACTTTTCAATGGTAGAGCGCAGATGGTGCATGCCCGCTGCACTACTGGACTGCGCACTGTTGCACGCAGCGTGGGGTTATTGCTATCGGTGGCCTGCCAGTCCGTAGTGCGGGTGTCTGCCGCACACTGCATGCCAACATGCTCCCTCACGTCCTCGCACGCACTCCCCTGCAGGGTTGTCCCGTTGCACACTGCAGGCGGCTGCCTGCACTCGGCACTGCCCAATTCCCACTGCGTGGTGAAGGTAGCTGCCCGTGCAGTGACATACGCGCCCTTGCTCACGTTGCTGGCCCCAGGGACACTGCAGTCACGTGCACGAAAGCGCTGCACGCTCCCCCGGGCGCTGCAGAGCCGCTGCCGCCCCTCCCCCGCGGCCGGCCCCGCCCAGCCCTGGAGGGGGAGGGGGTGGGGGAGTCGGGTCTGCAGCGAGAGGCCAACGCGCATGCGCCCCCTCCCCGCGCATGCGCACTGGGCTCCTTGTGCCGCCGCCATGCTGACATTAACCCAAAGCAGGAGCCCGGGGGGCCTGGTGGGAAGGGCCCCCCCCGCGGGCCCCGGTTCTCGGACGCGGCCGGCGCGCGGACCCCCAGCGGCTTTCCCGGCACCGAGCGGGGGGATCGGCCCCCGAGGGGGGGGAAGAGCGAGTTGGCGCATCACGTGACGGCGGGGAGCCAATCAGCGCGGCGATGACGTAGGCGGCGGCTCCTTCCGCCCCGGGATGTGTTGGGCCCCCGCCCGGGCGGGGCACCGCGGGGATTACGGCCGGGCTCGCCGGGGGCCGAGGAGATGGGACCCCCGCACCCCGGACCGGGGCTTTGCCGCCCCCCCGGCAGCCCATGCGGTGAGTGCTTCGTGTGCCTTTAACGGCGGGGGGGGGTAAGGGGGAGAGCCACGTGGCGTGCGGAGCTGTCAATCAATCGTGTGCCCGCCTTCTTGCTGGTCGCCCGCCAATCGGGGCCGAGGATGGCGGTGATTGACGAGCGCAGAGGGCCTCGCGCCGATCGATGGGTCACGTGGTCTGCTAGTGGGGGGGGCCGCCACCATCCTGTGGGGCCGAACTGGGGGGTGGGGGTAAGGTGCTGTAACGAACAGTCTAGAGGGGTAATTAGCAAAAATTAGCATATTTCTTAATAATTAGGGGAAACTGGGGTGGGGCTGAGGACAGGCACTTGCGGGGCTGGGGATTCCTGGGGCAAAGGGGCCAGGCATGACAGGGGTGGGGGTCACTGGGGGGAAGGGGGCAGCGAGAGCCTGGGGGGGCCGGTCAGGGCAAAGGGGTGGGGAGAGGTCCCTGGGGTGGGGGTCACTGGGGGGGGGCAGTGAAAGCCTGGGGGGGGCTGGTCAGGGCCTAGAGGTTGTTGGGTGGGGCGAGATCCCTGGAGTGGGGGTCACTGGGGGAAAGGGGGCAGTGAGAGCCAGGGTCAGTCAGGGCAAGGAGGGCTGAGGGGTCGCTGTGGAGAGGGGGGCTGAGGGAGCTAGGGGTGGGGATTGCTATGGGGAAGGGGGGCAATGGGACCCTGGGTAGGATCCCTGGAGTGGGGGTCACTCGGAGTAGGGGGAGTCCTTGTGGGGAAGGCGAATGGGGTGTCCCCGTAGCTCAGGGTTTGCGGCAGGGGTTCTGTGGGATGGGTGTTCTCTTAGCTTGGGATTTGGGTTTCACCCGGGGTAGGGGCAGCGCAGTTACCAGAGGGGGGCTGGTTTCACCTTGGCCCAGGGTCTGTTGGTGACCTTGGGCAAAGGGGGTATTTGCCCCTTGGATAAGCAGCCATGGGGGTGACCCAGACAGGGGATTTGCTGTGAGTGAGAGACGGGCGGAGAGCTGGTGCCAACTATCAAAGATACTTAAAACCAAATATTAGCACAAAGCAACCGTATGAAATCACTGGGTTGAATGAAAACAACCAGGAAAAATGAGGTTCAAATCTGCCTGGGCCTTCCCAGCTCTTCACTCCCTGCAGAGCAAGGGGGGTGTTTAGAGGGGATAGTAATGGGGTTAAACACCCCCAAATCCCTAGGATCACCCCTCTCCCCAATCCACGTCTATCCCTGCAGGAGTGCTCACTGCAGTTAAGGCGGCAAAGCAGTTTCCAGTGTAATATATCTAACTTATTTCCTGGTGCGAATCATGCAGCAGCAGGCGAGAAGCAGTGAAAATGCTGTGTCACGGCTGTAGGAGGGAGCGGGCCCTGCACCAGGGGGTGGGACCGCCTAGCACAAAGACCTGGTGACTTCAGGGGCTGAAATGACTCATGTGCCTCGCTGTCTGCCTCATGTTACCACCCTGGAGGGGCAGCGCCTGATCCTTTCAGGGGGTTATTAGGGCATCAGGCCTGGGATCTGCGCTACTGCAACTGGGGCTTTCCATCTAAAATGGCCGCTGCAGACAGACCTGAAGGGTGGGATCCACCTCCCCACCATGTGTGGCACTAACTCCCCGTTCTGAGATCACTGATCCCCCTCCCCCCCCACGCCACCACCTTCCCTTCTGGGGGGTCAGCCCTGGACCGAGGCATGAGCGGGGAATTTCCATCTCACTGAATCAGGGAGGATGAAATGTGGAGAGACAAGGAGGGGCGGGGACGGACGGGCAGAGAAGAGGGAGGGAGCCCACGCCCGCCCGCAGGAAAAGGGGGGTGAAAAACCACCAGACGCCCCCTCAAGTTACCCCGTAATCGTTCCCCTTTCCCCGCCCTCCGGAGAGCTTTCGGGAGGAGATTTGCTGCCTATATTAAAGGGGAGGCGGAGGGAGGGGGGAGCTGCCAAGATGATGGCTGCCTGCACCTTGGAGACAGCCTGACAACAGAGGGGAGAGAGAGAACGAAACATGTTTCTAGGCCGAAACCCTTTAGTTCCATCCGCGTTCCTTTGTGTTTTGGGAGAAGCCCTGTTCACTTACCTTTGCTAGTCACTTTGGGGGGGTTTCAGAGTAGCAGCCGTGTTAGTCTGTATCCGCAAAAAGAACAGGAGTACTTGTGGCACCTTAGAGACTAACAAATTTATTTGGGGGGGGGGGTGACTCTAGAAACCCAACATCTGCCCTCTCTGTGGGAACGTTTAACCCTTTTGGGGAGCCAAGCCCGCTCCCTAACGGGGTTCCGTGTCCCTAAGCTGAGCTGGTCCCATGGCGTGAAGGGTGCTGTAGCATAAGGTGGTGGTCATTGTGTGTGTGTGTGGGGGGGAATGGTGCCATTAGCATCCACGCTGTGGGGGGCTCAGCTCAGAAGGGGTGTCGGGTATGGAGACAGGAATTCCTGTGGGGTTTCTGTTTGCGTTCTGTGGTACACGGGAACGGTTGTGGTGTCTGTGCTCAGGGGGTTGTAGGCGAGGGTTGGTGTGAGTGCGGGGGGGGGGGGGGGCAGGTGGTAGTGCCACAGGGGGATTGGAGTGGTTTTCTGACAGTATTTTTGGTGACGTCTGTGTTTTATCGGGGTTTGCTGGGTTTGGGGGGTGAGGTGGGATTGGAGGGGACAGTGCTGTTGACATCTGTGCTGATGGGGGGGCTGGAGAGGGGTTGGCGTGAGAGCAGGATGGGGGAGGGAGTTAGATGTTAGCATTGTGGGGAGGATAGGGATGTGTTTCTGGTGGGAAGTTGGGTACCCCCATGTTTGGGGGGATTAACTGCGTATGTGGGGTATGGCTGGGATTGGAGGGGACGATGCTGTTGACACCTGTGCTGATGGGGTTGGTATGAGAGCAGGATGGGGGGGAGATGTTAGCATTGTGGGGGGCATAGGGATGCGTTTCTGGCGGGATTTCGGGTACCCATGTTTGGGGTACGGCTGGGATGGGGGGACGGTGCTGTTGATGGGGTTGGCGTGAGAGCAGGATGGGGGAGGGAGATGTTAGCATTGTGGGGGGCATAGGGATGCGTTTCTGGCGGGATTTCGGGTACCCAAGTTTGGGGTACGGCTGGGTTGGGGGGACGGTGCTGTTGATGGGGTTGGCGTGAGAGCAGGATGGGGGGGAGATGTTAGCATTGTGGGGGGCATAGGGATGCGTTTCTGGCGGGATTTCGGGTACCCATGTTTGGGGTACGGCTGGGATGGGGGGACGGTGCTGTTGATGGGGTTGGCGTGAGAGCAGGATGGGGGAGGGAGATGTTAGCATTGTGGGGGGCATAGGGATGCGTTTCTGGCGGGATTTTGGGTACCCATGTTTGGGGTACGGCTGGGATGGGGGGACGGTGCTGTTGATGGGGTTGGCGTGAGAGCAGGATGGGGGGAGATGTTAGCATTGTGGGGGGCATAGGGATGCGTTTCTGGCGGGATTTCGGGTACCCAAGTTTGGGGTACGGCTGGGTTGGGGGGACGGTGCTGTTGATGGGGTTGGCGTGAGAGCAGGATGGGGGGGGAGATGTTAGCATTGTGGGGGGCATAGGGATGCGTTGCTGGCGGGATTTCGGGTACCCATGTTTGGGGTACGGCTGGGTTGGGGGGACGGTGCTGTTGATGGGGTTGGCGTGAGAGCAGGATGGGGGGGAGATGTTAGCATTGTGGGGGGCATAGGGATGCGTTTCTGGCGGGATTTCGGGTACCCATGTTTAGGGTACGGCTGGGATGGGTGGACGATGCTGTTGATGGGGTTGGCGTGAGAGCAGGATGGGGGGGGAGATGTTAGCATTGTGGGGGGCATAGGGATGCGTTGCTGGCGGGATTTTGGGTACCCATGTTTGGGGTACGGCTGGGATGGGGGGACGGTGCTGTTGATGGGGTTGGCGTGAGAGCAGGATGGGGGGGAGATGTTAGCATTGTGGGGGGCATAGGGATGCGTTTCTGGCGGGATTTCGGGTACCCATGTTTGGGGTACGGCTGGGATGGGGGGACGGTGCTGTTGATGGGGTTGGTATGAGAGCAGGATGGGGGGGAGATGTTAGCATTGTGGGGGGCATAGGGATGTGTTTCTGGCGGGATTTGGGGTACCCATGTTTGGGGTACTGCTGGGATGGGGGGACGGTGGTGTTAGGGTCTGAGCAGAGGCTGGACTGAGCGCCAGGAGTTGGCACAAGTGCCAGGTTAGTTTTGGGGGCACCACGCAGGTTTCTGGCAGGTCGGTGGGGGCCTTTCCCCGTCTCTTGCGGCGAGGGGCGATGGGGATGTCAGTGTCTGGGCCCAGGCTGGGGGGTGGCGTGAGTTAGGGGGCACTTTGTGACAGGACTTCTGGAGCGGTTCGCTGCGCACTGACGGCAGCGCGGGGGACTTGCAGGCAGTGGGGCGGCGCAGGGGCCGTCTGAAGGGAGCAGCCGCTTTATTGTCCGCCCTCTTCCCTGCTGCAGCTCAAAATGGCGCTTCCCTCCTCTCCCCCTCCCCCGCGGGGAGCAGAACAACAACATCCAACTGCCAGTTCCAACGGTCGCCCCGCCCCCACGTGACTCGGCAGCCAGTTAGCCTGCAACGAATGGCAGCGCTGGCCAATGGCAGCGCGCGCCGCCTAAGCCGGCGGCTCGAGCGCCTTACGAGGGGGCGGGGAAGAGGGGTATGTGACTGATGGTTATGGAGGCCCATCAGAACGCGGCGTCTGGGAAGCTTCTGCCCAATGAGCCGGCGAAGGGGCGATCCCGGATGGCGGGGTGATGTCACATCTGTCGCCGCCCAATCAGAGGCAAGCCGCCGTCTATATAAGGCCGACCGGGGACAGGCCGAGAGGCGCCATTTCGCTGAAGCGGAGGAAGGAGCTGGTCGAGTCCTGGTCTGTGAAGGGGGCGGACTCAATCCGGATCCATCCTCCGCCGGGCAGCCCCCAACTCCCGCCTCCACTCCACCGACGGGCTCGCAGGACCTCCCCGGCTTCCGTAGAGACCCCTGCCTGCGGCCTCGAGGGCCCTCGCAGAACGCCCCCATCCCCCTGGCAGCCAAGATGGAGCCGGACCAGTGATCCCAGTACAATCCAGTGCCATCCGCCTCCCTGACGGGGACCATCCTTCCGGGGACCGGCCTCTACGGGCAGAGGAGGCGCCGGGGGACCCAGCGAGTCCTATATTGACCGGAGCCCGACAGGATTTGGAGCCCGTCTGGGGCTCCGAAGAGGGGCCCCCCACCCGGCATCCCCCCGCCCTTCAGCAGCCGCCGCCGCCATTTTCTTTGCTTCCATTCATGTAAACCCGGTGAATGGTGCTGGGGTCCCCGCCCGCCTTGCTGGTGCTGCTCGCCTGGCTGGAGACCATCGGCCCCGCTGCGGTGCATGGGCCCGGCCCCCGGCTGCTGGTAGCCTGAGCCCCTGCGGCTGGTTCTAGCCCGCTGGCGGGGAGGGGAGGGGGTGCCAGGCTTGTCCCCCTCCCCTAGCGCCTTCCTCCCCCCCCCTCCTCCTGGTGTGTTGGGGGGGAGCCGCCGCCCGCCCGCCTGTCCTCCGTCGGTGATGCTCGGCAGCGGGCAGCCCTGCACCCCGCGGCGCGGGCACAGCATGTGTCACTAGCGCCTCCCCCCGCATCCTGGCAAAGTGGGGGGGTCATCCGAGGCCCCAGCATCTGGAGGAGGAGGAGGTGGACTCTTGGGGGAGAGACCCTGGAAAGCCGCCGCTGCAGGCATGTTGCAGAATGTGAATCCCCACAACAAGTAGGTACCCGGCTCGCTCCTGGGGGGCGGGGCGGGGCGGGTCTCGCCCCGGTTTGCATTGGGGGGGGCGGCATTGCTGGGTTCTATGGCGGCAGTGGGTTTGTGGGGTGCCTTGGCTGCACTGCTGCGGGGGGGTACTATGCAAAGCTGTTTTACACTGGGGAGGGGGGGAATGGTGTGTCCTCTGACCCGCTGTCCTGTGTTAGAGGGCTTGGGTTTATTTACACCCTCACTTCCCATTCCTGGGGTCCATGGCGGGACGGGCCTGTGGCTGGTTTGCAGTGGGTATACCTTGCATTCAGTGGGGACGGGTTGTGTTCAGCACTCCTTTCTGAGCACTGTTGTGTGTTACATGGGGGAGCGTGTCTGTCTATGCTGTGTTAGGGTTTGCATTGATCCCGTTATATGGTTGCAGGGGCCTGGCACCCTGTGTTTCTGCAATGCACAGTTAATTGGGGCTGCTAGCGCCTACTTACAAGTGTGTACCTTGCCTGCTGATGTCACCGCATGTGGAGGTACTGTTCAGTTGTGTAGTAACTATTTGCTTTATGATGTTAATTGGGAGTGCCAGACACTGCCAATGTATTTGTGGAGTGGTTTTTTTTGAAACAATGCATTAAATGGGGGTGCTCTGCCTCTGGGGTTCCTGTATTCTGTAGGGAGTTTATGCATTTGATGGCTTGGGTTTATTTACACAGAATCCGTTTCTATCGTGCTCTTCGTATTGGGGGATGCCCTTATTTTAGCCGCTATTGGCTGTCCTGGCATGTGTTTTGGGTGCCTTTTGTGAGAAGATGCTGGGTCTGCACCTGCCACGTGTTGGTGGTATGTGCATGGGTACCCCGAGACCTGGGCTGAGGTAGGGCTGTGCTGTCACTGCAGTTGTGCCTTAGGGCAGCAGGGTCATTGGAGTGGGGTCTGGGGCTTGGGAGGGGTGAGTTTTCTGTGCAGTCATGCTTGTGGCAAAGGGAGGAGGGCTGCAGTGGCTGGTGAGTCAGGCACATGTCAGCCCTGTGTGCGTGGCCAGTTTGCCAGCTTGCCCCTGGCCTGCTCCCACCACTGTTCACTAGCCTTGCCCCTCTGGGAGAGAAGGGAGGTTGCTCCTAGTCCCTGGAGGTAGAAAGATTGGATTCATAGGTTCATGTTAAGGCAAGAAGAAGGGGTCATTAGGAACATACCTGATTTGTACACAGAGGATTCTCCTCAGTGATCCCTGCTTCCAGCCCCCTTGTTACCTCTAGTGGCTGAGAGGGGACAGAGGTGAGGTCAACCCTTTGGGATTGCTTACAACCTCAGCCTGTCTCCAGACTCCCCAAGGGGACCGCCTGGGCTGGGCCTGACACTGAACCCAACCCAAACAGAAGCAATACGCTTCTCAGGTGTGGACTAGATCTGCTAAGTGGCTTTTCAACTCCGCTCCAGTGACCCCCTCCTCCACTGCTGAGCAAAGGATGGGAGCAGCTGGCTCCCAGCTCTCTCCAGGCAGAGGGTGTGGGCCAGGGTCCTGTGTTGGCGACACTGCTCTGTGGGGTGGTGCAGCACTGGAAGAGATGGACCCCTCTGCCACTCGTGTCCCCTGGGTGGGAAAGGGGGAGTGACCCCCGCCCTGTCCTCCTGGGAATTACGCTCCTATCCCTTTATCCTTGGCATTTGAGAGTGTCCCCAAAGCCTGGGGAATCCCCCACACAGGACCTCCTGCCCATGAGCTGAAAGGAGACAGGAGACGCCGCTGTGCTGACAGCGACATGACCCTGACATGACCCTGGCATGTCAGCTCAGGGCATTCTGACAGGGAGACCCCCCTGGCATCTGGCCCCCCAGGGAATTGTCAGAGCTAGTCCCCTGGCAAAGACCGCTTGCCCTGGAGTTGAGTAGTTGCTTAGGGAGGGGTGACGTGGTGATTTTGCTAGGAGTCTCCCAAGCGTTATGGAAACATCTCTCTGCTGTTGACAGCATGAGGCCCCTGGTGCTGCTGTGATACTGTGTGCAGGTGTCACGGCTCCTGACTCCCAGGGGCCAGCCCTCCACCTTTTATCAGCCTGTCCACAGGCCTTGTCTGGAGACACTGTGTGGGGGAGGGGGATCTCAGTATCCCAAGAGTACGCACTGACTTCTGGCTGGTTGCCAGGGACAGGATACCCAAGTTCCCCACACTGTGGAGCCAGGGTGACCCTCCCCCCCCCCCGCCCCCCCTTCCTTGTTAAGCAGGATGTAAGCTCTGAACTGGGTTTGTAACACGGGTTTGGTTCCCCTGGTTATTGCAGGGCTGTGATTAGAGGGCCCCATAGCAACCTGGTGACACAGTCCCAGCCCCTGCCAGCCTTGCTGTGTGTGCCTCTAAGGAGAGCAGTTGGGATGTCTGGCTCCTTGGAGTTTGGCCCTGGGGATACTGTTCCCCTGAGTGTATTCATTGTCCGGCTCTGGCTAGTTTGCACAGCACAGCTCTGTACAGAAGCTCCCCGACTTACGCAAGTGTTCTGTTCCCGAACGCCTTGCATAAGTTGAAGTTTGCGTAAGTCGGAAACGTATCTCTGACAATTACGTGCCAAAAAAAAAAGTTTACAGGACGTTTTCCGTAAGTCGGGGACCCGGGGAGCATCTGTATAGCACAGGTGATTTGGTTCACTGGAGATGGGGTTCTCCACAAAAATTACTAAACAATCCCAGGAGGGGTTGACCAGTAGGGAGGTCAAAGCCAAAGGCCCAAGAGCTTCATCTCTGGGGGGGGCTGTAACCTGAGCTCTGTTGCCCAGGTCTGAAGCAGAAGCCTGAGCCCTGGGCGGTGAGGCTTGGCCCAGGCAGTCTTAACGTGGGCCCTGGTGACCCATCACGTCTTTGGGGTCCTGCTGCACAGTAACTGCTGCATTAGAGGGAAATGGTGAAATGTACCAGCCTGGGGTACACAGGAAGTCAGACTGAATGAATCTATAGCTCCAGCAATCTAGCATGGAAGAGCTGCAGGAGACCTCCATATGGTGTGACTTCTGCTTGTCCTACCTGTGCCTCATGGGCGTGTAATACTACCTAAGTGGAGTCCCCATCTCCTGTCCCTTCCACATCCTGCTGGAGTGCCCTGCCCTGTGCCATTGGGACCTTGGGCAGTGACTTCTAGGGAACAGTCCTGTCCCGAAGGCATAGAAATAGATGAGGCTTTTCACGGAGCTAATCTGCCGCCCTTTGTTTCCAGACCTAACCTGGATATGTGCCAGAACCTTGGCTCTGCAGCCCTGAATCTCTCTGGTGCCTGCGGTGTGGATTCGGAGCTAGTCCCTCACTGGTGACACACTAGTGTTGTGTGGGGTATTGGTGTTTGACAGCAAGATCTCTGGGTCTGGGCCCTTAGGAGATCTCTTGGTTCGGGCTCCCATAGAAACAGTTGGGAATGCAGCCCTAGGCTAGCGGCAACTGGCTAGAGTTCATGGCCTCTCCCTGGGCATGCGTGTGGCTGAGAATTCACCCACATCCCTGGGAAACAGATTGCCTTAGTACACTTTCCTCTCTGCCTTTCGCTTGGGTTTGGATGGATGTTTTCGGAGCTTAAAGATAAGCAGAGCAATCTTCCCAGCACTAATTGTGCCCTAGGAGTGGGTATAAATAGCACAGGTGCCTCTCAGCTTTGCTTCAGGGATGGTTTTTGGGGAGACTTTTCAGAAGAGCACCTTCCCGGACCCAAGAGTAGCTGTCGGCAGCAGGCCCAGAGTTCTTTCCCTCCACCCCAGGTGTCCTGCCCCTGTGGTGTCTGCAGGCCCTTTTGCTCTGTGTTGCTGTGTGCTGGTGGCCCAGGGCCAGATGGCATGAGCTTCTTAGTCCTAGAGTTACCCTTTTAATGGTGTCTTTGCTCCCATTTCAGGATTTTGGGGGAGGGCAGTACTGGGCTCATGGGCCTGGCGACGGAGTCGACCCCAGGCAAGCGGATCCGCAAGCCCTCACTGCTCTACGAGGGTTTCGAGAGCCCCACCATGGCGTCGGTGCCAGCCCTGCACCTGCCTCAGGTGAACCCTCCACCACCGGAGGTGTCCAACCCCAAAAAGCCAGGCAGGGTCACCAACCAGCTGCAATATCTCCACAAGGTGGTGATGAAGGCCCTGTGGAAACATCAGTTCGCCTGGCCCTTCCGCCAGCCCGTCGATGCTGTCAAGCTAGGCCTGCCGGTAATGAGCCCTGTGGGCTGGGCATGGGAGTGGCTGAGGCCCAGAGGGTGGGAGGGGTGTGTGTGTGTGTGTGTGTGTGTGTCTGGCCCCAGTTGATCCTTACTGGCTTGGGGAGTGTGTGCCGTTCCAGGGGTGTGAGGAGGATGCCTCATTCAAATATTGCTTCACCATGTGGCCTAACCTAAAGTATTCCCCCCCGCACTCCCCCCAGCCTGACAGTCCCAGGGACAGCCCTGTCCCATCCTGGGGTCTGTGCCACAAAGATGCAGCTACAGGTGCCTGGGCTGTGCCATCCCCAACTCCTCCTTCCCGACCTGTGGTGGTCTCTCAGCTGGTTCCATGCTGTCCCAGAGCTGAGGGTCTCCAGGTCCCTGTACATCCGGCCTGCTTGGCTTGTCCTGGGAGCTTCCCCAGACCAGCCGCCCCACCCTACTGCTCCCTACAAAGGTGTGGATGAGGTGAGACAGCCCCTTTACAGGTAACCCGGACACTTCCCCACCTAATCTCTTGTGCCCTGAATGCGTTTTGCAGATTCCCATCCATGAATTTGTAGAAGACATCACGTGACCCCAATATTAAACGCCAGCCCCCCGTGCACCTGTGGCGCTCAAGGATTTAAAGCCCGGAGGTAAATTCCACTTAGGTTTGCTCTTTCCTTAGCTTTAGTCTCCCAGCCCCTGTCGCACCCCGCCTGGGACTGGAGTAGTCCAGGTTGTTGGGTCACTGGGACCGCAGCCATTCATGGTCACCAGCTGTCCCAGTAGCTTAGGCTTCTCTGCTCTGGGGTGCGCAGGGGTCCCCGTCCCTGAGTTGTATGCGAGGCTGAATCCAGCGTTGACTGGAACACTGCAGGCACCCTAGGAAGTGTCCCTGAGCGGATACAACCCCTGTCCTTTGCCAGGTGACTTGAGTGTAGAAACTGGAATGAGATCTGTGTGCATGAGTGACATTACACAGCTCCTGCATCCGTGAGCTCCTCTTGGGTATTTCTGGACTGAGATGCCACCCCCCTCCCTTGATCGTGTGCCTCTGGGGCGCGGGTGTGATTGGGATCCTTGTTGTAGGGCTCACGCCTTGTGACTGACCACCTGGCCCCTTGTGCTCTTCTGCCGGCAGGATTATCACAAGATCATCAAGCAGCCCATGGACATGGGGACCATCAAGCGGCGTCTGGAGAACAACTATTACTGGGGGGCGGCGGAGTGCATGCAGGACTTCAACACCATGTTCACCAACTGTTACATCTACAACAAGGTGAGAGCCAGCCCTCCCTGCAGTGCTCTCCTCCTTGGGCTTTCCCTGGAGCCGGCGTGAGCCCCAGCCCCTTCCCTGCACCCTCTAATCCCTCGCCTCTGCCTTGGCCTACAGCCCACGGATGACATTGTGCTGATGGCCCAGACCCTGGAGAAGATTTTCCTGCAGAAAGTGGCTCAGATGCCTGCAGAGGAGCAGGAGATTGTCATCACCGTGGCCAAGAACAGCCACAAGAAGGGGGCTTCCCGGGCGGCAGGTACGTGCGCTCTGTGACGGGGAGACTAGTCGGAGTTTGCTCCGGAGGGGTGGGGGCAAGCAGGTCCCAGACATGGAGGAATATGAGTCCCCCTGGAAGGGTGGGCTGGGGGGATGGGTGGGCTGGGAGCCAGGACTCCTGGGTTCCGTCGTCAGCTGTGACATTGGGCCAGTCCTTGTGTGGTGGTGACTATATTCCCAGGTGCTGGTGCTAACTGGTGCTTGCGTATTCCCCCAGCTCTCCTGGCAGGCGCAGTCACTGCAGCTCACCAAGTACCCGCAGTCTCCTCGGTCTCGCACGCCTCGCTCTACACCCCAAGCGCTGAGATCCCCACCACTGTGCTCAGTATCCCCCACCCCTCGGTGATCTCGGCACCGCTTCTCAAATCACTGCACTCCGCCGCCTGCCAGCCAGTGCTGGCTGTGCCCGCTCCCACGCAGCCCGTGGCCAAGGTAGGCACCCACCTGTCTGGCGTGGGGCTGGGGGTGGTCGAGTGAGCAGCTGGTGAGACTGGCAGGGGGGTTGGTGGATCAGGCCTGTGGGGCAGGGGGGTTTGGCTGGGTTGAGCCGTCTGCAGTCTGTCCTGCTGTGGAGGGGGTGGCGTTTGCAGACCTGGAGGAAGGGGCTGCGGTTGGCCATGTTGGGGTCAGAAAATACTTGGCTGTCGGGGTGCTGTTTGCATTTGGGCCGCAGGGCGCTGGGGTTTCTGCAATTGTCCCATGTGGGACAGGTGCTGGGTGGTTTGGGGTTTCAGTTGGTTCTGTATGGGCATAAAATTGGGGGGGTTGCTCAGCGCACTGCTCAGGTTCTCTGTCCCTGCCCCACAGAAGAAGGGTGTGAAGCGAAAAGCGGACACCACCACTCCCACCACCACAGCCATCATCGCCACTAGCGGGGAGTCGTCCCCGTTGGCCATCCTTCTGGAGCCCAAAGCGGCCAAGATCCCCACCCGGCGGGAGAGTGGGCGCCCCATCAAGCCCCCCAAGAAGGACCTGCCCGACTCGCAGCAGCACCAGACCTCCAAGAAGGGCAAGCTGTCCGAGCAGCTCAAGTATTGCAATGGCATCCTCAAGGACCTGGTGTCCAAGAAGCACGCTGCCTACGCCTGGCCGTTCTACAAGCCCGTCGACGCCTCGGCCCTGGGGCTGCACGACTACCACGAGATCATCAAGTGCCCCATGGACCTCAGCACCATCAAGGTACGGCTGGGGGCTCTGCAGGGAGGGAGGGAAAGGGGTGCTGGGGTACCTCCGGGTGTGTCCTGGAGTCTTCCTCTGGGGACTGGGCATCAATGAAGTGCAGCCCGTGACCTGGCCCTGGGAAGGGGGCATCCCAGAAACCTCCGTGCCGTACAGGTATAAGCTGAGGCCTTCCTCGTGCAGGTCTGCAGGAGACAGGTCCCCCACTGGGGAGCCTCCGGGATCGCCCCGCATCTCCGCCCTGTGGAAGGCAGCGTCACTGGCTCACAGGTGTTCTGTGGCAGCCTGAGACCCTGTCCCTCCTCGGGGGCGGTGGGGGCTGTCCTGCCCCCAGCAGTGCCTAGAAGGCTCTGGCCAGTGGTAACTGCCTGATGAGCTGGTCTGAGCCCCCTTGCTGCAGCCCAGTCCGGGGAGAACCTTGGGGGTGGGGGGTCTGTGCCCCTTCCCTGGTGCAGCCACCCCCGCTCACCCTGTGTTCTCTGCCCGTGGTGCAGCGGAAGATGGAGAACCGGGATTACCACGACGCGCAGGAATTTGCTGCCGACGTCCGGTTAATGTTCTCCAACTGCTACAAGTACAACCCGCCCGACCACGACGTCGTGGCCATGGCTCGCAAGCTGCAGGTGAGTGGGGCAGTGGGGCCAGGTGGCACTTCCCCTCCCCTGCCCCAGGACTCAGTACGCCTTTGTGTCCCCACTGCACCCGCTAACCCTGGCCTCCCTCATCCTCCCGCAGGACGTGTTCGAGTTCAGCTACGCCAAGATGCCGGACGAGCCCCTGGACACCAACCCGCCGTCGGCCGGGCTGTCTGGAGCCCTCTCGAAATCCTCCTCCGAGGAGTCGTCCAGCGACGACGAGGATGAGGACGAGGATGAGGATGAGGACGACGAGGAGAGCAGCAGCGAGAGTTCGTCGGAGAGCGAGGAGAGCTCCGACTCGGAGGAGGAGCGCGCCAACCGGCTGGCGGAGCTGCAGGAGCAGGTGAGGCCATCGACCCTGACCATAGGGGTGTGGACCATAGGGGTGCGTCTTCACTTGGGGGGCCAGTGCTTGGCTGGGTCCCTCCACTCAGCACTTGGCTTCTCCGTGGGGTGCTGTCTCCCTGCCTCTGGGACTGCCTCTTGTCCCACAGTTAGCAGTTAGATCCCTCTGCCCCTAGTTGTGTCTTCCTTGCTGTCTCTCGTTTCCATCTCCCTCCTGGCCCCAGGCAGGGCGCTAGCTTCCCTGGTTCCCTGGCTGTGTCCTGGCCCCCTTGCACGGGGGCCCTGTCTCTGGGTTAGCGCTGAGCTCCCTTCCTCTGCTCCCTGTCATCCCTCTCCAGCTGCAGCTGGTGAGAATTCATGTATCTCTGGGTCCCCCCTCACTGGTGTCTCTCCCCCCCAGCTGTGGGCAGTGCATGAGCAGCTGGCCGCCCTGTCGCAGGGTTCGGCTTAGCAGCCCCCTTGTGTCTCTGGGTCCCCCCTCACTGGTGTCTCCCCCCCAGCTGCGGGCAGTGCATGAGCAGCTGGCCGCCCTGTCGCAGGGCCCGGTCTCCAAGCCCAAAAAGAAGCGGGAAAGGAAGGAGAAGAAAAAGAAGAAGAAATCGGAGAAGCACAAGGGCCGGGGAGGCGATGAGGAGGCGCGGGCATGCCAGGCCCAGCTGAAGAAGGCCAAAAAGGCAGGGGGCAGCAGTGGAGGGACCAGCGGGAGCAGCAGCAGCAGCATCACCAAGTGAGCAGGGTGGGGCCCTGGGGGTGGTGGGGATACGTGGAGGTGACAGGGCAGCCCATGTTCCACCCAGCAGGGCAGCGGCGAGGGCAGCTGCGTGATGACTCTCTTTCCCCGGCGGATCGACCGTGGCGATGACCTTGTGTGGATAAGCCAAAGCATGTCTGACGGCTGCCTGCCCCGACTCCCCGAGATGCCCTTGGCTGGGTGGGGGTACAGGTCCTCACTGGGCTTAGCTGCTCCTGGGACAGCATGGGTCTGACATCCAGTGGGCAGCTCCTGGGGTCCCTGCACTATGGCTGCAGGGGCTTCCAGGGTCCCCAGGGGCACCTCAGTGTGTGAGCACCTCTCCCCTTCCACGTGAATCCCCGTCTCAGCAGCTTCAGCTTCCTGATGGGTGTGTCTGACAGGGTGTGAGCAAGGGGTCTTGCTCACCTCTCCGCTTCCACCTGCCTCCCAGCCCCACATGAGTTCCACAGCAGATCCCTTGGGTGGTGGGTTGGCTCCTGTGATACCCACAGGAGGTGGATTTGTGGCCATCACGGTGGATTGATTTCAATCAAGAAGCAGAAAATCTGGATTGAAATCCTGTTTTGCCATTGTATTTAGTTCTTTTCCTACAAAGGGTCATTCTTGTTAGTTGAGAATACTGTGTGCAGATGTGGTCACCCCATCTCAAACAAGATATATTGGAATTGGAATAGGTTCAGAAAAGGGCAACAGAAATGATGAGGGGTATGGAACAGCTGCCATATGAGGTGAGAGTAAGAAGACTGGGACTTTTCAGCTTGGAAAAGAGACGGCTAAGGGGGGATATGATTGAGGTCTATAAAATCATGACTGGTGTGAAGAAAGTAAATAAGGAAGTGTTATTTACTCCTTCACATAACACAAGAACTAGGGGTCACTGAATGAAATGAATAGGCAGCTGATTTAAAACAAATAAAAGGAAGTTTGTTTGTTTTTTTTCCCCCCACACAACACACAGTCAACCTGTGGAACTCCTTGTCAGAGGATGTTGTGAAGGCCAAGACTGTAAATGGGTTAAAAAAAGAACTAGATAAGTTCATGGAGGATAGGTCTATCCATGGCTATTAGCCAGGATCGGCAGGGATGGTGTCTCTAGCCTCTGTTTGCCAGAAGCTGGGAATGGGCAACGGGATGGATCACTTGATGATTCCCTGGTCTGTTCGTTCCCTCTGGGGCACCTGGCGTTGGCCACTGTCGGTAGACAGGATACTGGGCTAGATGGACCTTTGGTCTGACCCAGTGTGGCCGTTCTTATGTTGTTATGTAACTGAATATAAGCTTTATGTCAAACTTGGTGATACTTTTTGCTGTTCAGGAGGATATAGTAGATCTCTACATTTTTATTTAAGCCATTATATTGCGTGTTTTATTGTGCAAAGAAATTGGGAATGATGCATTCATTTACTAGATTTGTTGTGATCTATTTTGATGGAAAGTGGAATGCAATTTAAAAAGGCACAAAACATTTTTAGACTGATTTTTAATTCAGTAAAATGACCTCAAATGTCCTGGAAATGTAAAAGAAAAGAAGCTTATCAAAAACTTTGTGTTTACAACTGATTTGGTGAACAAGTTAGTGATCTGAAGTGATTGTTTCTGGTCACCATGTCCTTCAAGCCTTCGGAACCAGTAGATCTGATTCTCTCACACCCAAGTTCTCCTCAGAGATTGGAAAAGGATAAACAAGCTTTGTCCTGCTTTTTCAGTTCCCGGTTAGGTTCTTTTTGATTTCCACTCTGGCCGTGTGGGTGGCAGGGCTGGCTCTGTGGCGCACAGTGGCCCAGAAGAGGGGTATCTGGCCATGCATGACGTTCTCCCCCCCCGACAGGAATTCCAGTAAGGTGTCGAAGGCGGCGCTGCCGGCACCCCCCATGCTCTACGACTCGGAAGAGGAGGAGGAGAGCAAGCCCATGACCTACGACGAGAAGCGCCAGCTCAGCCTGGACATCAACAAGCTGCCGGGGGAGAAGCTGGGGCGGGTGGTGCACATCATCCAGTCGCGGGAGCCCTCGCTGCGCGACTCCAACCCCGAGGAGATCGAGATAGACTTCGAGACACTCAAGCCCTCCACCCTGCGGGAGCTGGAGCGCTACGTGCTGTCCTGCCTGCGCAAGAAGCCGCGCAAGCCCTACAGCGAGAGTGAGTGGGGGGATGGTCCCGGGCTGGGCTCTCCCCTAGGATGTGGTCGAGGAAGTGCCCCAAGACCTACTGCAGAGAAGCGCTAGGTCGTGGGATAGCCAAGGGGGGCTGGGAGCCTTACAGCGAGGGTGGAGGGGGATGAAGTTAGTAGGGTGGGGAATCAGGGAGCTCAGGGGATTGGGTGCCTCCCAGTGAGAGCGTGCAGGGATGCCTGGGAGCCTTGCAGTGAGTGAGTCAGTCAGTGGGGAAGGGAAGATCTCAGCAGTGTCCCCCTGTCCTGCCTGTACACCACCCCGTATGCCTTACAAGGGATGGGGGGACATTGGGGGAGCCTTAGGGAGCAGTACGCTCTGTCCCCTACGCACACTGTACAGGGATGGGGTGGGGCTGAAGTGCAGGGGTGGCCTTGTCTGCTCCCCAGGCGGGGTGGGAGTAGGGGGGGCTCAGGGATGCAGCCAGCCGCGGGGAGCCGTCTGAGCACGTCTGTCCCGCCCGCTGCAGCCATGAAGAAGCCGGTGGGGAAGACGAAGGAGGAGCTGGCGCTGGAGAAGAAACGGGAGCTGGAGAAGCGGCTGCAGGACGTGAGCGGCCAGCTCAACTCCACCAAGAAGCCCCCCAAGAAGGGTGAGTACTGGGCAGGGGGCAGGAGGGGGAGCGAGGCGTTGGCGTCCATGAGGCAGGGCTTCGTAGCAGGGTGAGGGGGAATGATTCCAGCCCTGGGCTCTCCCCAGCCCTGCCGGTGCCCCTCAGTCCCGAACCACAGCCCCCTGCCAGCCCAGCCGCAGGCACCCCGCATCCTCAGCTCTGCCTGTGCCCCTCACTCCCGACCCGCAGCCCCTGCTAGCCCAGCCTGGCTCCCAGCGCAGGATAAAGAGGGCATGTTCTGTTTGCTGACCGGCTCCCTCGTTCCCCTGCAGCCAACGAGAAGCCGGAGTCTGCCCAGCAGGTGCCCGTGTCGCGGCTCAGCGCCAGCAGCTCCAGCTCCGACTCCAGCAGCTCCAGCTCCAGCTCCTCGTCCTCGGACACCAGTGACTCGGATTCCGGCTAGAGCGGTGGCGGCGAAGGCAGTGGGCGGGCGGCATCGCGGCCGGGTGGAAGCGTGGGCAGGTTCAGAAGAGGCTCTGCGGGACCGGACCCCATGTGAACCGGACTGAGCGGCTCCACCCGGCGGGCAGCACCCCCAAGGCGAGGGAGGGTGCCAGTGACTGCCCCCTCACGGACATGGGCACTGCCCCAGTGTTTACAGTTCGGAGCCCCTGGGGGCTGTTGGCGCAGAGGCCCCTGCCGGGCACAGCCTGTGCAGGCCCCGGCGCGACCCCAGCCAGGTTTTACCGTTTGGTTTGGTTTGGTTCTGACGCATGGGAGCTTTTCCCAGGGCAGCGTTTGGGTTTTAAAGGGTTTGGAAGTCTCCACGTTTGGATTTGCTCTTGGGGGGTGGGGCTGGGGGTTTGGGGGGGCCTGGCCGGACAGACGGAAGCCGCAAGCCCCTCACGTGCTCTGGGCTGCATTGCCGGCCCCCCCATCTCATGTCCCGCCGGCGGCCTCGTCCCCTTCTCCGGGGAGGGTTTATTTATTTGAGCAGTGGTTGGGCCACAGGGACCTGCAGAGACGAGTGGAGCCCGCCCGGCTCCAGGACTGCAGTGTACAGAGCCTGCCGGGGGCACGGCCCGGGCAGCATGCTCCTTACCGGGGGGGCGGGGAGGGGGGCTGTTTTTTATGTTGACTGTACAATTGTTTTCTACTCCTTCCTTTTCCCTCCCCGTCCCCTGCCTGCCCCGTCAGACCCTGAGGGCGGGCTCCGCTGTTCAGACCTTTCCAGCCTGGAACATGTAAATAAAGAAAATATTATTGGAGTCCTGTTCTCTCTGCGGGTCTCTGCCCCGGTCTCGTTCCTCGGTGCCCGCTGGGCCTGGGAACGTGCTGACCCAGCCTGTGGCAGACGTGGGATGGAGTCCTAGACACCCCCACTTCCTGAGCTGGGGGTGGAACCCCGGAGTCCTGAATCACCCACCCCGTCTCCCTCCAACCGCCGTAGACGGAGCTGGGACGAGAGCCCCGGGGTCTGCGGAGCACCCCCTGGAGGGGGACGGAGCCCCAGGGGCTCTAGCACCCTGCGACGGCTGAGCCATGAGCCCTCGGCTGGAAGGGGGTGAGGGGGGAGCTGGGAATGGGGCCAGCCAGAAATGCTGGGGGTTGGGAGCCCCCCTTCCAGTGTTGGGGTCTCCCAGAACATTGCATCTCTTCCCAGCTGCCTGGCCCCTGGCATGGGGTGTTCAGCGGGGTTCTGTGGCCAGGGATGGAGGTGGGGGCCCTAGCCCCTGCTTTGGCTTCAGAGCCAGTGCTGCCACATCCCCCCCCTGAGGCTTACAGCCTGGGGCAGTACCAGTGGGGAGCCCCAGACCTGCCCCTCCCAGCACCCCCCAAAGGGCAGGTCCCCCCACCCTCTGACATGAGGGCTTCCCAGGGGGTGGGTGGAGGCTCCAGCCCCTCCAGGGTTAGATCAGGCTGGGACGGTTTCCGGGGGGCTGTGCTGGGTCCCAGCCAGGGTTGGGTCAGGGCCGTGCTCGTGGGGCACGCGAGTGCCTAGTGACATGGCCGGTGGGGAAGCCCTCGATCCAGTGCCCTAGGGAGGTGGTGGAATCTCCTTCCTCGGAGGTTTTTAAGGCCCGGCTTGACAAAGCCCTGGCTGGGATGATTTAGTTGGGGATTGGTCCAGCTTTGAGCAGAGGGTTGGACTAGATACGTCCTGAGGTCTCTTCCAACCCTGATCTTCTATGATTCTAGGTCTGCGCTAGAAACATGCCTGGGGGTAGCACTGTCCCGTAGACACGCACTGGGGGGCAGGTTCTGCCATCGCTAAATCCACCTCTGATGGGCGGGAGCGAGGTCGCTGGAGAACTCCTCTGTCGGCCCCACGCCGACTCCGCTGGGCTCAGGCTGGCTGAGCTGCGGTGCCCAGGAGAGGGGATTTTAGCTCCCTCACCCCACGTTCTCGGTACAGGCTCCTTTGCCCTTGGGAGCCCGGCACTGCCGGCAGAGGGCTCTGGCTGGCAGAGCTGGTCTCTGAGAATTTGGTGCAGACCTGGCCTGGCCTGGCAGCAGCACCCGAGGGGGGGAAAGTTGCAGTAACTTAGACCAGTCACAGGGTGTCTGCAAACATGTTCTTACCACGGCAGCCCAGGATTTTCTACAGCCGTTCCCAGGGCGCTGACTTGATCTGCTGGGATTTGTGCAAAGAGGGAGACAGCCACAAGGGGGCAGCACTGAGCAGGGGTGGCTGGGAGCCAGGGCTGTGTGCAGTGGGGTAAATCCTCCCCCCCCGGGGGGCTCCATTCCCAGCTGTAACGGGGGGGCCCGATCCCTTCTTTCCTGTCATCGGACTCCTGCGGGCAGAGCCCCATGGTCTGGGCAGCACCTGGCACATGGGGCCTTTCCCCCCCAGTGAGCGCTGTCTCCACTCCAGCCCTGGGACGGGGGCACTGGCTGGCCGTAGGGCTGGGGATTGGGACACGTTGATTCCATTTCATTCCTAACAGAACACATCCGTTTGTCACTCACTGGAGCCTTTATGCTAAACCTGGGCAGTCACGTGCTGTCCCTGTGGGTCCCCACCCGTGGGTCGCCCGCACGCCATGTGCCTGGGACCGGGGGTTTCTACCCGGCAGCGTCCACGGCTCTGCCTGCGCAGTGGCTCGCCTGGTGCGACGACCGAACCCGTGACCCCCTCGGCCATTGCTGAGCAAAGGATGGGAGCAGCTGGCTCCCAGCTCTCTCCAGGCAGAGGGTGTGGGGCAGGGTCCTGTGTTGGCGACACTGCTCTGTGGGGTGGTGCAGCACTGGAAGAGATGGACCCCTCTGCCACTCGTGTCCCCTGGGTGGGAAAGGGGGAGTGACCCCCCCCGTCCTCCTGGGAATTACGCTCCTATCCCTTTATCCTTGGCATCTGAGAGTGTCCCCACAGCCTGGGGAATCCCCCACACAGGACCTCCTGCCCATGAGCTGAAAGGAGACAGGAGACGCTGCTGTGCTGACAGCGACATGACCCTGGCATGTCAGCTCAGGGCATTCTGACAGGGAGACCCCCCTGGCATCTGGCCCCCCAGGGAATTGTCAGAGCTAGTCCCCTGGCAAAGACCGCTTGCCCTGGAGTTGAGTAGTTGCTTAGGGAGGGGTGACGTGGTGATTTTGCTAGGAGTCTCCCAAGCGTTATGGAAACATCTCTCTGCTGTTGACAGCATGAGGCCCCTGGTGCTGCTGTGATACTGTGTGCAGGTGTCACGGCTCCTGACTCCCAGGGGCCAGCCCTCCACCTTTTATCAGCCTGTCCACAGGCCCTGTCTGGAGACACTGTGTGGGGGAGGGGGAATCTCAGTATCCCAAGAGTACGCCCTGACTTCTGGCTGGTTGCCAGGGACAGGAAACCCAGGTTCTTTCAGTGCTTGCTAGTGTCCGTTCTATTCCAGGTGTGTGCCCCCGTGCGCGGCGGTTGGAGATTTCTGCCCTAGCGGTGCCCGTCGGGCCGGCCATGGGCCCTCTGGAGTGCTCGTGCCGCAGCCCATCAGGCATCGCCGGCCCTGCTCAGCTCCTTCTTCGCGCCCGGGGTCAGTCGGAGCCGCCTCTCGCTTGGCAGGAGCCAGCGGTTTCCCCGCTTTGAACGTTGTGCCTCAGGGCTCTGGCCGTGGTTTGCAGGTAGCCGTGTGAAGCAGCTGTTTAGCGTTAGTGGTCAGCGTCCCAGCGGGGACTGGACCCCAGGTGCCCGGGTTCGAGCCCCGCTCAGACTGTAACAGGCCTGTGCCTGTCAGTGACCCCACAGCAGCTGTCTCCGTGCTCGAGGGAATCACACGCAAAGCAGCGGTGCCAGTTCTGCAAAAGCTCTCAGCCCCGCACCCAAAAGGAGCGAGACTTTTGCCTCCGGGCTCCCCTGATCCAGCCCGCCCTCCCGCCCCTTCCGAGCCGCCCAGGCAGGTCACACCCAGCGCCTCGGCCTCCGTACGCAGCACACGGCTCCTCCCGGCACCGTTCGCCATGGCTGATGCCAAAAAAGAGAACCAGACAGCGCAGCTCCCCGGCACCGAGCAGAGAGACCCCAGGGGTCATTGGCCAGGGGCCCTGGCTGCCAGGCTACTGCAGAGCCACAGGATCGTGCCTCCCCGGTTGGGGCCCCCAGCTCCCGCAAAGGACCGTCACCGACTCCTGGGAGGACTACGGGACCCACACCCCTGCCGGCACCGTCGTCCTCCCTGGCTCCCAGGCGCAGAGAGAGCAGAGTCTCCACCTGCTCCGATGACACCTCTGGTGCCGCAGGACTCGGCTGAGGTTCCCCAAGAGGGCAGGCAGCCTCTAAGACCCCCCCCCCCCCAAGGTGCAGGGTAACACGCCGGTCACCGGAGAAGAGCCAACGATCCTCTCCATTACGCCGAGGATCCCGGGACAGGTCCAAGGCTCCCTATCGGTCACCCAGACGAGCGTCAAGATCCCCTCGGCGTAACTCACCTCTACGGGGGCGACATTCCCCCTACGATTCCCGGCACCGGTCATCCTTCAACGTCAGCCCTGATCGCCGCCTGCGGCAGTGGGAGTGTCCTCCCCCCCCTCGGCACCCGTCTCCCTGGGACTGACACTTGGTCTCCCACGTCTGGTCATCGGTCGCCAGGAGCCACAACCACTGAACAAACCCCGGCGCGGACGGCCCCCTCCCTGGTTGGTGGGAGGGGATTCCTCTGCATGGAGGCCAGTTCAGCCCATCGCCCACGGCCCACCGGCGAGATCGGGCACCAGAGCCCACACTGTCGTCTGTGGCATCGCAGTGGGTTTATTGGCGCACGTGGTGTGAACCGGTCGTGACGATGCCCCTTCGCAGCTCTTCTGTCGATGCATTGGACGCTGGTCGGCAACACCAGGCTAGGGTCGAGGGCCCATTCGCAGTCGGGGTGGAAGAGCCTGTGCCCACCCCAAGCCTCCCTCTCCGGCGGTGGTCAAACCCCCGGTACCCCCTCTAGTGATCCAATCTTCCTCGGCGTCCCCGGACGAGGCGGTCGCGGGACCTTGGAGGGCTAGCTCGCCGGACGGCTTCAGGCAATGTCAGGCCCCACTTCGGCGTGTGGCTGAGAATGTGGGGCTGGAGGTGCAGGGGATGTTCGAAGCAGCAGCAAACCCTCGTCAGTGACCTCTCGGCCTCTGCGCCCACCTGGGTCGCCCAATCTCTGCATGAAGGGGTTCTTGAGATCACTACGGCCCTATGGCAAACCCCCTCTTCCATTCCTCCCACTCCCAAAAGAGCCGGAAAGAAGTGCTTTGTTCTGGCCAAAGGGTTTGAATAGCTTTATACCCACCCACCCCCGGGCTCGCTGGTTGTCTGTGGCCAACGAGAAGGACAAGCAGGGTCACCCCTCCTCAACTCCAAGAACAAAGAGGCCAAAAGGCTCAATCTCTTTGGGAGAAAAATTTATTCAACCGCCAGCTTACAATTTCAGGTGGTGAATTGCCAGGTCGTGTTGGGCAGATATAACTTTAATCTCTGCGACAGCCTTAGAAAGTTCCCGGAATCCCTCCCGCGGGGTCTGGCCCGGGGTCGGCACGCTGGTGCAGGAGGGCACCGCGGCGCCAGGTGCTCCCTGCAAATGGCCTGGGACGCAGGGACTCGGCGGCTCCAGTGGTCGCGTTGGTGGGGGTGTGTCACGGACTCACAGATCGTGCCCACTCTTGGCCCCGTGCAGTCCGTGGGGGGTGCCCCTCCTAGTGAGACAGCCCTTCTCGGGGGTCCACTCTCTCCCAGGGTCAGGCCCCTCCACCTCCTGGAGCCGCACCTCTCTGAGCCCTAGCACATCTGTCTCTGCCGTGGGCCCCCTCAGGGAGTCCACTCGCTCTGGACCCCCCGGGCCTCCACCCCCCGAAGAGCTTGATGCCCCCTGTTCTCTAGACCGGAGTGACTCTCAGCCAGCGTAAAACAGGAGGTTTATTGAGAGTTGAACACAGCACAGGAAACTCTCTGACCCTCAGGCCTGACCTCCCTCAGCCCAGCACATCCCAGTCTCTCTGCATCCAGGTGGGCTCTGCCTGCTCCCCCTCTCCAGCCCCGAGCCCCCCTGCTCCCAGCTGGGCATCTGAGATCCCTGGCCCCAAGCCCCGCCTCTGTCCATTGTCTTCGCTCCAGGTAAACAGGGTCGTAAACTGGGGCCTCCTCTCCTCGCTTCTGTCCTCTGGCTGGAACCGGCTGTTTAGGTCACTGGGTCCTCACTCTGCAGCCCATTGTCCTCCCACTGGCCAGAACCGGCTGCGTCTCCTCAGCTGGGCCTCCGGGTCGTCAGGTCACTGGTCGCTGGGGTATCCATCCTCCAGGCCATCGGCTTGGTCCCCAAGTCCTCTCTCCGGTCCTCTGCAAAACACACTCCCTCTCCCCTCACCTCGTTAAACCAGTAACACCCAGGGAAACTGAGTCCCACCCCCTCTGCATGCAAACCATTGAAACCCCACAGAAAACAAGAAACCCCCCCACTTCATCACATGGTGGTTCTGCAATGCAGCTCCTGGCTCCAAACAGCGGGTCTCTCCCAGGAGATGCAGACCTGACCTCCATTCAGCACCTTCCTTCCGACAGGGTTGGCCTCTTCTCCGAGCAGACGGACACCAGGCTGCCCGGGTTGAAGGACACTAGGGCCCCCCTTCGCTCATAGGGCACATGCTGCTGTCTGCTTGTCAGCCCTTCCGGCCGCCCCCGCCGCCAAGGCCCCGTCAGCCCCGTCAGGGCTCTGCGAGAAGGGGGGACACTAGTTTTACTCACCAACGTCCTTCCTCCTGCTCACCAGCCAGGCCTGGGCCGGCCAAACACCCCGGGGGCCAGGAGCGACCGTTGTGAGGGTGCGCTCGAGAGCAACGCCCCAGATCCTCCCCGTCTCTTCCTCGACCATCTCCACCCCTTCCACTCGGCCTGGTCGCGGGTCACCTCGGACCGCTGGGGCCTGGACAGAGTGGCTCGGGGCTATACCCTGCAATTCCTGGTCACCCCTCCCTCCCCCCCCCCTTCCCTGTTCCTCTTCAGGGACCCTCCTCATGAGCGACTCCTCGGGCAGGAGGTTGACAAGCTCCTGCCCTGGGGGCCGTGGGGGAGGCTCCTCGGGACACGGGACACAGAGGATTCTACTCCTGCTACTTCCTAATCCTGAGGGCCAAGCGGGGCCTCCGACCCACCCTGGACCTGCATCGCCTCAGGTCTCTCAAGAGGTTGAAGTTCCGCATGGTCTCCCCGGCCTCCGTTATCCCCTCCCTGGATCCAGGGACTGGGACGCCGGACGGACGCTTCCTTTCATATTTCCATCTTCCCGGGGCACGGGTGTTTCCTGTGTTTCATAGTGGCCGGGCGCCACTTCCAGTTCACGGCGCTGCCCTTCGGCCTGTCCTCGCCCCAGGGTGATCACGAAGTGCTTGGCGCCGGCGGCAGCTCACCTGAGACGTCGAGGGGTCCAGATCTTCCTGTATCCTCGAGGGCAGGTCTCCGGGGCAGGTGCAGACGAGCCTCGATGTCCGTTCCACCTGCCGTGACCTGGGCCTGTTAATAAACACAGAAAAGTCCAGGTTAACGCCGGCCTAGTGCACAGAGTTCGTTGGCGCGGTTCTCCACTCCACGCGGGCCAGAGCCTGCCTCCCAGAAGAGCTTCCAGCCCGTGTCCGACCTGATCCCCTACGTGAGGAGCCACCTGCTCACCATGGCCCACACCCGCTTGCGATTGCCTGCACGGACGTGGTCAGCCGTGCTCGACTTCACCTGTGGTCCCTGCGAGCGTGGCTGGCCGTGGTCTGTATCCCCAGCAGGCACGGCCTGGGCCGAGTGGTCACGGGGCCGAGCCACGTCCTTTCGGCCCTGGGCTGGTGGCTGGATCCCAAGTCGGCGCTGCAGGGAGCTCCCTTCGTGACCCCATCCCCGTTGCTCACCCTGGTCACAGACGCGTCAGATCTGGGCTGGGGAACCCACTTGGGCGAGCTCACCACCCAGGGCTGGTGGTTGTAACACGACCTGGCCCTTCATATCAACGTCCGGGAGCTCAGAGCGGTTCCCCAGCCTGCCCGGTGTTCTCGCCCCAGCTGAAGGGCCGGGGGGTGCTGGTCCCGACGGACAGCACAGCCGTGGTGTGTTACATCAACAGGCAGGGCGGGGCCAGGGTTCGGCCCGGTGTCGGAGGTGCTCAGCCATTCACCTGGTAGCCGCCCACCTGCCTGGCCCCAGGAACGTCCTGTCGGATCCCCTCAGCAGGGCACTCTCATCTCCCCACGAGTGGTCGCTCCACACGGAGGTGTCGGCCTCGTCTCCCGCAGGTGGGGGCTCCCCGGCTGGACCTGTCCGCGTCCCGGCAGCACAGGAAGGGCCCCAGGTTCTGGTCTCTGCAGGGCAGGGACAGGGGCTCCCTGTCGGACGCCTTCCTGATCCTGTGCTCAGGGACGCTGACGTTCGCCTTCCCGCCGGTGCTGCTGCTCCATGGGGTCCTGCTGAAGGTGAAGCAGGACAAAGCGACTGTCACCCCATAGCCCTGGCGTGGCCTCGCCAGCACTGGTCTGTCAGCGGCCAGCCCCCTGCAGCCGCCTCTTCGGCCGGACCGGCTGTCCCAGAGCCCCGGGAACCGGCTGCACCGAACCTGGCGGCGCTGCCTGACAGCCCGGCTGCTGCATAGCTGAGCCAGGACGAACGGGCGTCTCTCTGCTGGTGCCAGCAGGCCCTGCCAGGCAGCAGGAAACCCTCCACCAGGGCTGCGTATGTGGGGAAGTGGAAGCGATTCACGTGCTGGGCCTCGGACTGACACGTTCAGGCTGAAGATGCCCCGTTGCAGGACGTCCTGTGCTATTTGCTGCACCTTAAACTCCAGGGCCGGTCGCTGTCTTCGGTCACGGTCCACCTGGCGGCCATTTCGGTGTTCCACCCTCCGTTTCACGGCAGGTCGATCTTCGCCCGTCCCAGCACGACGCGGTTCCTGAAAGGTCTGGAGCGCCTTTACCCGCACGTCCAGGAGCTGGTCCCCCCCATTGGACCTGAATCTAGTGCTCTCGAGGCTCATGGGTCCCCGTGTCGAACGTTTGGCTTCCTGCTCCCTCCTGCTTCTCTCCTGGAAGGTCTCCTTGGTCGCTATAACCTCGGCCCGCAGGGTGTCCGACAGCCGGGTGCTCATGTCAGAGCCATTTTCTCCGGGCTTCTATATTGACACGGTCCAGCTGCGTCTGCACCCGGCCTTTCTGCCCACGGTCGTCTCCCCGTTCCATGCTGGTCAGCACATGTACTTACCGGTCCTCTGTCCAAAGCCTCATGCGATGGAAGAGGAACGCAGGCAGCATCCCTGGACGTCAGACGGGGGCTGGCCTTGTACATTGATAGAACAAAGCTGTTCTGTGAGTCAATGCAGTTGTTTGTCGCTGCTGCAGACAGGATGAAGGGTTGCCCAGTGTCTACCCAGAGAGTCTCGTCCTGGATCATGGCCTCGATCCCCTACGGTTATGCGCTGGCAAAGATCCCCCCGCTGGCGACCATGACGGCTCGCTCAGCTAGGGCGCAGGGGCCTATCCAAGAAACCTGTCGGGCCGCTACCTGGTCATCCGTCCTCACGATCGCTTTGCACTACGCGCTGACCCAGCGAGCTCGAGATGACGCCGGTTTCAGCAGAGCAATGCTCCAATCGGTAAGACACTGAACTCCGAGCCCACCTCCGTGGAGTCTGGTTGTGAGTCCCGTAGAATGGAATTGACATGAACAATCGCTTGAAGAAAAACTGGTTACCTACCTCTCGTAAGTGTTGTTCTTCGAGGGGTGTCGCTCACGTCCCTTCCTGTACCCGCTCACCTGCCCCTCTGTCGGAGCGGCCGGCGAGAAGGAACTGAGCGGGTGCAGGGCCGGCAGAGCCTGATATACCAGCACTTGAGCGTGGGGCTCCAGAGGGCACCGGAGCCGGCCCTAGGCATATGGCTAAGGCAGAAATCTCTGCCCACAGCGCAGGTGGGCGCGCACCTAGAATGGAGGGGACGTGAGTAGCACCCCTCGAAGAACGTTGGTTGGTAACCAGTTTTTGGGGGGGTTGGTGCAGACTCAGCCTAGCTGGTCACAGGGACTTTGCCCTTGAAATCCCAGCGCTGCCCGCACAGGGGCTCAGGCCGGCGGAGCTGGTCGCTCAGAGTGAGTTTCTCACACCCCGGAGTGCTGCAGATCCCTCCACCCAAGTGTTTGGCGCAGACCAGGCCTGGCTGGTCACGGGGCCCTTTGCCCGCTGACGTCTGTCACTGGCCCTGCAGGGGGGCCCGACCCCCCCCCCTTCTCCCCAGCCTGCCCCGGCGCGTCCCCTGTGGCTGCTGTTCCCGCCTTGCCCTGCAGAGGGCGCCCTCTCCTTTCCCATGGGGCTGGGGTTGGGCTGGCTCTGGGCTGGGGGGTCCCCAGCTGGCAGCCGTGGGGGGACAGACACGTGTGGGGCTGGTGGCTCCTGTCCAGGGGTCTCTGGGTCTCCCGTGGCTCAGGCAGGGAGAAAGGTGGGACTGGTTCTGTTCAGCACTTGGGGCAACAGTTTGGTACAGCTGCTGTTTTGAGCACTCACAAAAAGAGCTCCTCTGCCCCAAATCCAGCCCTGTCCCCGTTCCGGCCCTGCCCCCTCCCTGGCTGTGCCCCCGTGACGAACTGGGACTGTTCTTACCGTGGTCTTTGAATGCTGAGTGGGGAGTGTTGGCTGGGAAGGCAGGGGAGGTTGGCTAGGACGGTCTGCATGGGGGGATGGGAGACTGGCCTTGAGGGAAGATACCTGAGCATGTAACCTGAGAACCCAGGAAGGGGTTAGAGGCCAGGTGACACCTTTGCCCGGGAAACTGAACAAAGGCTGTGGGAGGAGATGCTGGGGGAGAGAGAGTTTTCAGGAGCTGGCTGGTGATGTGGCTGGGAGGCAGACGGGGCTCTGACCTCCCAAGGGGGCTGTGGGGCCCTGGGACCCCAAGATGGACCTAACTGGGGGGGATCCTGTTGTCTGTGCCTGCAAGACCTGTCTTGGACTGTGTTCCTGTCGTCTAAATAAACCTTCTGCTTTACTGGCTGGCTGAGAGTCATGGTGAATCGCAGGAAGCCGGGGGTGCAGGGCCTTGTGTCCCCCCACACTCCGTGACAACTGGTGGCAGCGGTGGGATCTACTGCACCCCGTGGACGGCGCTTCCTGCAGTAAGTGACTGGGGAGCAGTAAAACGAAGGGGGATCGACGGGGACCAGGTGGGCTGAAGAATCAGAGAGAGAGGGTTTCAGGGGGCGATTAACCCCTGGGAGTGTGTGACCAGTGAGAAGGACTTTTGCAGTAACAGGGTCCCCTGGGGGATTGCAGCGAGCGGTCCCGGGGCGGAGGAGTCTGCAGCTCGACCCTGGCAGAGAGGTGGTGACCTGAAGAAGGGCTGGCACACTAGGGGTCCCCCTGGAACGGTGGAAAGCGGAGAGCACAGGCCGGTGAGTGGCCAGCAGGAGGATGTATGCTAAACGCCTTCAGAGCGACCTGGTGGAGCTGTGCAGGCAGAGGGGGCTGCGCATTGGGAGGTCCACCAAAGAACAGCTCATTGCCCAGCTGGAGGAGAGGGATCGCTTGGATGAACCGAGCCCTGTCCCTGAGAGAAGCCGCCCGACGGATGCAGCGTGGGCCCCGGGGCCTGACATGGCTGGGAGGGGTCAGACTGCTGCCGAGGACATCCCGAGACCCTGCCTACCTATAGCTAGGGGAGGGGTTGGGGGAAGCCCAGTGAATACCGAGGGCACCCTGACCCCGGCGGCCAGCAGGGGATCGTCCCGGCGGAGCTCCCCGTCCCGGGAGCGGATGCGACTGGAATGTGACAGGGAGCTGAGACTGAAAGAGTTCGAGTTAAGGCAGCAAGAACTGAAGCAGGAGCGGGAAGAGAAGGAGAAACAACGTCAGCATGAGCGGGACCAACGTCAGCATGAGCTGGAACTGGCCAGGCTTAGGAGCAGTGGGGCCCCGGCTGCGGTGAGCGAGGGGGGACCCAAGACTGCAAAGAGCTTTGGTAAGTGCTTCCTGGCCCAGCGTAAGGAGGGGGAGGACATGGATACCTTCCTGACGGCCTTTGAGGATACCTGCAAGCTGCTCCAGGTTGACCCTGCAGAGAGGCTCCAGTTTCTCATCCCCTCACTGGACTCCACGGCCAGGGAGGTGTACAGCCGACTGAAAGGGGCGGAGACAGGGGACTACGAACTGTTCAAAAAGGCCCTGCTCCACGAGTTTGGGCTGACCCCTGAGATGTACCGGAAAAGGTTCCAGAGTCAGCGTAAAACCCGTGAGGTCACATACCTACAACTAGCCAACCGGGCGCAGGGGTATGCCCGCAAGTGGACAGCTGGGGCCCAAACTATAGAAGACCTGCTTGACCTATTCGTACTGGAGCACGTGTATGAGCAGTGCCCATCCGACCTGAGGCGATGGTTGATGGACCAAAAGCCAGAGAACCCGCAGCACAGAGGCCAGTTGGCCGACGAGTTTGTGAACAGTCGGGCAGGGGATAACCGGGAGGAGTCCCAAAGGAACAGGCCCGCCACAACGCAGAGAGAGAGTCACCGTGGGACCTCCCAGCAGGGAAATACGGAGAACCCCCACCAAAGGGAAACATCCAACGTCAGGTCCATCCGACCCGCTCGAGGGGACCCACAGGCCATGGGATGCTATCACTGTGGCCAGAGAGGCCACATACGGACCCAGTGCCCCAAGCTCAGGGACAGACTGAGCAGACCGAACCCACAGACGGTCAACTTGGTAGAGACCCAGCCAGATGAGGGGAAGACGGCCCAGGCAAGGGGGGCTGGCAGCATACCATCTGCTAAGGAGGGAGTAGAGCCCCAGGCCAGCTCCTCTGGAGGGCTGGATGCTCCGGACTCAAGGTTCTCTGTTGACAGGGTGGACGCGGGGCGGTCCCTGCGGAGCGAGTGCCTTGTTCCCCTGGGGGTGGATGGAAGGAAGGTCAATGGATACTGGGACACGGGTGCTGAGGTGATGCTGGCCCGGCCCGAGGTGGTAACTCCAGATCAGGTGATGCCCAACACCCATCTAACCCTGACGGGGGTGGACGGGACCCCATTCAAGGTGCCCATGGCGAGGGTACACCTGAAGTGGGGGGCCAAGGAGGGCTACAAGTGCTATCGAGCACCCCCGACCTAAAGAGGGGGCATGAAACTGGAAGGGCCTGGTGTAATTCTCACCAAGGAATGGGAGGGATGCTGGGGCATCCACGGGAACGGGGGTAGGTTCGAACTTCCCCAGGTCACTGGCTGAAGTGACCCCGCTCAGTTCGGTCTCGAAGGGGGGAGAGATGTGACGAACTGGGACTGTTCTTACTGTGGGCTTTGAATGCTGAGGGGGGAGTGTTGGCCTGGGAAGGTGGCAGGGGTGTGTGGCTAGGATGGTCTGCGTTGGGGGATGGGAGACTGGCCGTGAGGGAAGATACCTGAGCATGTTACATGAGAACCCAGGAAGGGGTTAGAGGCCAGGTGACACCTTTGCCCGGGAAACTGAACAAAGGCTGTGGGAGGAGATGCTGGGGGCAGGGAGAGTTTTCAGAGCTGGCTGGGGGAATGGCTGGGAGGCAGACGGGGCTCTGACCTCCAAAGGGGGCTGGGACGCCCTGGAACCCCAAGATGGACCTAACTGAGGGGGATCCTGTTGTCTGTGCCTGCAAGACCTGTCTTGGACTGTATTCCTTTCGTCTAAATAAACCTTTTGCTTTACTGGCTGGCTGAGAGTCATGGTGAATTGCAGGAAGCCGGGGGTGCAGGGCCCTGAGTCCCCCCACACTCTGTGACACCCCCATCCTGTTGGACCCACATCCTCGGTTCCTCGCCGTCCAGCCTGGCCCCTGGCTGTGTGAAAACACGTGTGAATGGGCCCAGCTCCCCGCGTGCCCCAGCTCGCTGTGTGTAACTGACCCGTCCCTGCATTACACCCCAGCCTCGGTGTCCCTGCAGACGCGCCTCGTGGTGGGTTACATCGTCTCTCGGCTCACCCAGCTACTGACTAGCCCTGGCCCCAGGGCCCTGCCAGACCCCACTGGAAACAGCCCCCCAGCCGTGTGCCCAGCCCCCCAGGGCCAGGCCCCGCCAGACTCCATTGGAAACAGCCCCCCCCAGCCGCGCACCCAGCCCCCCAGTGCCAGGCCGTGCCAGACCCCACTGAAAACAGCCCTCCCCCTGCCGCGCGCAGCCCCCCGGGGCCTCCCCAGTTGGCAGGAGCCCAGGGCCTGTGGCTGGAGCTGCCTAAAGGGAACTGGGAACATTCCCCCCAGGGACAGCTGGATGGCAGCAGCCAATGGGAATGCACAGGAGGCTGGACCAAGGCTCCAGCGGCCAATGGGAGAGCTTGGTCAGTTGGTGGCGTTATTGGCTGGTTGGAGCATCCAATCGCTGCTGGTGGGAGCCGGGGGGGCGGGGGAGGGGTCTCCCAGTATGTGCCAGGGAAGGGGTGCGAGGAAGCTGGGCTGGGTCTCGGTGCCATGGTCGGGGAGCGGGGGGGCAGCCCTGCCCTGCCCTGCTCCTGGGCTCCCGGCCATGGGACGATCTCAAAGTGCTCCATGGATCATCCCTCAGCCCCAGAGCCCCCCACCACCTCCCCAGAAGGAGAACGGCTACATTTCACACAAGGGGAAACTGAGGCACAGAAAGCCTCACAGCTTGCAGTAAGTCTATGTGAGCAATGGGAACAGAACCCAGGAATCCTGACTCTCAACCCCCTGGTCCCCACTCCCGTCCCAGAGCTGGGAGAGAACCCAGGAGTCCTGGCTACCAGCCCCCCCTGCTCTAACCCACCAGCCCCCACTCCCCTCCCAGAGCTGGGGATAGAACCCAGGAGTCCTGGCTCCCAGCCCCCCCTGTTCTAACCCTCCAGCCCCCACTCGCCTCCCAGAGCCGGGGATAGAATGCAGGAGTCCTGGCTCCTTCCGTAACCCTTCTACTCAAACTCCCTGAACTCCGGGTATAACCCGGTGCCCCTGGACAGACTGCGGCTGGGCTGGGATAACACAGGCTGCCGCGGGCACGGCGCAGATTGACCAGATTTTAAAGCAGGATCAAAACCTCAGAAACGTCCCAAACCTACTTTATTGCTGTTAGCAAAGTTGCAGAGCGAGATCAGGGGCGCAGGGCTGGGGTGATTGAGGGAAGTCCGAGGAGCCGGCTCCCCAGTGAGTCTCCAGCGGGTTGGGTGTCACGGTTACGGAGCCGGGGGACTCCCGCCTGGGTACAGCAGTTGGGGGGAGCAGGGCCCCTGGGGGCAGTGGGGGGGAGGGTGGCGCGAGTGCATCCCACGAAGGCACCTGGGGGATTCGGGGGCCCTAGCTCCTCCCCACATTTATCTGAAAGGCAAAGAGAGTCAGTTACCAGGAGCCCTGGGCCCCAACGCAAAGCTGGCAGGGATCAGGGCCACTCCCCAGCACCCTCAGGGACTCTCCCATTGACACAGGGGGGCTGGGTGGGCCCAGGGGCTGTGGCTGGCTTTGGGGGCACAGCGGGTAGGGGGGTCTTCCCAGGGGGTGCTGGGTGGGGGAGGAGCTGTGGCTGGCTGGGGGGGGGAGCACAGTGGGGGGGTCTCCCCAGGGGGTGCTGGGTGGGCCCAGGGGCTGCGGGTGCAGCGGCTACTCACAAGGGGCCCCGCGGGTTGCGGGCGGCGTTCATCTTCATGCCCTTGATGATGAGGATGGTGCCCGCGATGATGCCGATGATGCCCACGGCCAGGCCCAGGGCGCACACCAGGGTCTCTGTGGTCTCGGGGACGGGGGTGGGCATCTGGGCTTCTGGAGAGGGGGTGAGGGACAGGGTGTCACAGAGTCCCCGGGTGATGCTCTGGAACTGCTCCCCACAAAGCCAGTCAGGACTTTGGGGAGCCTCCTCTCCCTCGGAGCAGACTGTCTTCAGGGCAAGAAGCTCACACGGCTTCACCTCCTGGGTCTCTCCTGGGAGCATTCAGCATATGCCCCTGCGTGCGCTTCCCACAGCGAGTCCGCCCAGGCAGGGTCCTGGGGCAGCCAGAGGGTCCTGCACCCCCCACTTCGCAGTCAGACGTGACTCTCAGCCAGCCGGGGAAACAGAGGTTTATTAGATGACAGGAACACGGTCTAAAACAGAGCTTGTAGGTACAGAGAACAGGACCCCTCCGCCGGGTCCATTCTGGGGCCCAGCGAGCCAGACAACCCTGTCTGCCGTCACTCCCCGACCCCAGCCAGCTCCAAACTGAAACCCCCTCCAGCCCCTCCTTCTCTGGGCTTTGTCTCTTCCCCGGGCCAGGAGGTCACCTGATCTCTTTGTTCACCTTTAGCTATTTCCCTGCAGAGGGGAAGGGCCGTGGCCATTTGTTGCTAGGAGATAGAGTGTCAGTGATTTATGCACACTGGCCTTTATCCCACCTCCTAGAGAGCTAAGAAATGCTAAGGGGAAACTGAGGCACCCACACAGTATTCACAGGAAACATTAAGAACAGTCCCACTTCGTCACACAGGGCATGGAGTGAGGGGGGCTGTTCCCAGCCTTCCTTCCCAGAGCTGGGATAGAACCCAGGAGTCCTGACTCCCAACCCCCCTGCTATAACCCACCAGCCCCCACTCCCCTCCCAGACCCAGGATAGAACCCAGGCGTCCTGGCTCCCAGCCCTGTGCCCAGCGGGGTCCCCGAGCGCCCCGGCCTCACCCCAGTGCTTCGTGAAGGTCTCGGCCAGCCCCCCGTGCTCCACCCGGCAGTCGTAGAAGTCACCCTGGCTGGGGACGAAGGGCAGGTAGGAGAACTTGCGGAAGGAGTTGTCCGGGCGGGGGTAGAAGTCGGTCTCGGAGACGCCCTCGGTCACCTCCTGCCCATTCTTCAGCCACGTCACGCTGAGCACAGGCGGGAAGAACTTGTCCACGAAGCAGATCAGGATGTTGGGCTCCCCCAGCTCCACGGGGTCTTCGGGGAACACGGTCACCTCAGGGGGCACTGGGGAGACAGGGGTTAGTGGGTCCCATTCCCTGCCACCCTGAGCCAGCCAGTCCCTGCCCTGGGGCCGGATCAGAGCCAGCGCCCCCTAGAGGGGAAAAGCACCACACCCCATTCCCTGCCCCCTGAGCCAGCCAGTCCCGCCCTGGGGCCGGATGGGAGCCGGCGTCCCCTAGAGGGGACAGGCCCTGTGCCCCATTCCCCGCCCCCCTGAGCCAGCCAGTCCCTGCCCTGGGGCCGGATGGCAGCCGGTGCCCCCTAGAGGGGAAAGGCCCCGTGTCCCATTCATAGAATCATAGAATCATAGAATATCAGGGTTGGAAGGGACCTCAAGAGGTCATCTAGTCCAACCCCCTGCTCAAAGCAGGACCAATTCCCAACTAAATCATCCCAGCCAGGGCTTTGTCAAGCCGGGCCTTAAAAACCTCCAAGGAAGGAGACTCCACCACCTCCCTAGGTAACGCATTCCAGTGCTTCACCACCCTCCTAGTGAAATAGTGTTTCCTAATATCCAACCTGGACCTCCCCCACTGCAACTTGAGACCATTGCTCCTTGTTCTGTCATCTGCCACCACTGAGAACAGCCGAGCTCCATCCTCTTTGGAACCTCCCTTCAGGTAGTTGAAGGCTGCTATCAAATCCCCCCTCATTCTTCTCTTCTGGAGACTAAACAATCCCAGTTCCCTCAGCCTCTCCTCATAAGTCATGTGCTCCAGACCCCTAATCATTTTTGTTGCCCTCCGCTGGACTCTTTCCAATTTTTCCACATCCTTCTTGTAGTGTGGGGCCCAAAATTGGACACAGTATTCCAGATGAGGCCTCACCAATGTCGAATAAAGGGGAACGATCACGTTCCTCGATCTGCTGGCAATGCCCCTACTTATACAGCCCAAAATGCCGTTAGCCTTCTTGGCAACAAGAGCACACTGTTGACTCATATCCAGCTTCTCGTCCACTGTGACCCCTAGGTCCTTTTCTGCAGAACTGCTACCTAGCCATTCGGTCCCTAGTCTGTAGCAGTGCATGGGATTCTTCCGTCCTAAGTGCAGGACTCTGCACTTATCCTTGTTGAACCTCATCAGGTTTTTTTTGTCCCAATCCTCTAATTTGTCTAGGTCCCTCTGTATCCGATCCCTACCCTCTAGTGTATCTACCACGCCTCCTAGTTTAGTGTCATCTGCAAACTTGCTGAGAGTGCAGTCCACACCATCCTCCAGATCATTAATAAAGATATTAAACAAAACCGGCCCCAGGACCGACCCTTGGGGCACTCCGCTTGAAACCGGCTGCCAACTAGACATGGAGCCATTGATCACTACCCGTTGAGCCCGACGATCTAGCCAGCTTTCTATCCACCTTACAGTCCATTCATCCAGCCCATATTTCTTTAACTTGGCGGCAAGAATACTGTGGGAGACTGTATCAAAAGCTTTGCTAAAGTCAAGGAATAACACATCCACTGCTTTCCCCTCATCCACAGAGCCAGTTATCTCATCATAGAAGGCAATTAGGTTAGTCAGGCACGACTTCCCTTTGGTGAATCCATGCTGACTGTTCCTGATCACTTTCCTCTCCTCTAAGTGTTTCATAATTGATTCCTTGAGGACCTGTTCCATGATTTTTCCAGGGACTGAGGTGAGGCTGACTGGCCTGTAGTTCCCCGGATCCTCCTTCTTCCCTTTTTTAAAGATGGGCACTACATTAGCCTTTTTCCAGTCATCCGGGACCTCCCCCGATCGCCATGAGTTTTCAAAAATAATGGCTAATGGCTCTGCAATCTCATCCGCCAACTCCTTTAGCACCCTCGGATGCAGCGCATCCGGCCCCATGGACTTGTGCACATCCAGTTTTTCTAAATAGTCCCGAACCACTTCTTTCTCCACATAGGGCTGGTCACCTTCTCCCCATATTGTGCTGCCCAGTGCAGCAGTCTGGGAGCTGACCTTGTTTGTGAAGACAGAGGCAAAAAAATCATTGAGTACATTAGCTTTTGAGTACATTCCCTGCCCCCCTGAGCCAGCCAGTCCCTGGTGCTCACGCTCCAGCTCAGGGTCTCTCCCCAGGACTGTGGTGGGTCACCGGGGCCGTCCCAGCTCCCTGCCCTGACGGCTCACGGGGCACAAGGGGCAGGGGAGAGAATCCCTCAGGGGCAGGGCCTGGCGCTGGGCAGGGCCACGAACAGCCCTCGGCAAAGGAGCTGCCCTGGGCCCCCAGCCTGGAGGGCGTGAACTGCCCGGGCCCCCTGCCCTGCAGAGCGCTGGCCCGTCTGACTGGCTCCCCGGAGCCCTCCAGGGGCCGGTTGGGGTGTGACGAAGTGGGGATGTTTCTAATGTTTTCTCTGAACACTGTGTGGGTGCCTCAGTTTCCCCTTTGCATTTCGTAAGTATCTAGATGATGGGATAAGGGGGTGTGTTTGTTGCAGAGCCCTAGAGGGCAGGTGTGATGGTGTCTGCACAGAGAATGGCCGACACCCTGTCTCCTGGCAACTGATGGCCTGGGCCCCTCCCCGGCAAGGTGCCAGCTGAAGGTGTGGGAGAACAAAGAGATCAGGTGACCTCCTGGCACAGGAAAGAGAGTTTCAGTTTGAAGCTGGCTGGGGAAATGGAGGGAGGCCCAGACAGGCCCAGATGGGGCTCTGGCCTCCCTGCCCCCCAAGATGGACCCGGTTGAGGGGTTCTGTTCTCTGGACCTACAAGCTCTGTTTTAAACCGTGTTCCTGTCATCTAATAAACCTCTGTTTTACTGGCTGGCTGAGAGTCACGTCTGACTGCGAAGTGGGGGGTGCAGAACCCTTTGGCTTCCCCAGGACCCCGCCTGGGCGGACTCGCTGTGGGAAGCGCAGGGAGGGGCATATGCTGAATGCTCCCAGGAGAGACCCAGGAGGTGAAGCCGGGTGAGCTTCTTGCCCTGAAGACAGTCTGCTCCGAGGGAGAGGAGGCTCCCCAGAGTCCTGGCCGGCTTTGTAGGGAGCAGTTCCAGAGCATCGCCCGGGGACTCCGTGACACGGGGAGACGCAGTCTCTGGGTGTCTGGTACTGGGGCTGCATGGGGAGGCTGGTGAGCAAGGTGGGAGAGGGCCCCAAGTGGGGTGCCTGGAAGGGAATGTGACCCCCCCCCCCCCATACTGTACCGTTCTGGGCCCGTGTGTGGTTGGATCTCTTGATCATGATCTCCATGTTATTCTTCAGCACGGCCATGTGGCCCAGGGCGAACTGCCCATCTAAGCTGGCGAACTTGCCGAAGTCAGGCAGGCGCCAGACGGTCTCCTGCTTCTCCAGATCCACGTGCAAGATCTCGTCCTGGTCGAAGTCCTGCATGAACTCTCCGAACTCCTGCTGAGGCGGGTCCGTGCGCTGGTAGAGCTCCAGGAAGGACGACACGTGGTCCACTATAGGGAGACGGGTGTTAGCACCAGCACCAGCCACCCAGGGGACAGGGTCTTCTGAGGACTTCCCCTAAGACAACAGGCCCCCAGCTCCCAGGACTTGACATTGGCCCTAGGACTCCCCAGTCTGAGGGGAAAGCAGCTGCAGGGAGCACAGGGACCCCTGGCATCACGCTGGTGCATTGGGGTCAGCACTGCCTGGGGGGCGGGGACAACGCCTAGGGCCGTCCTTAGGCATAGACAGCATACGGGGCTGCGTAGGGCACCCAAAAGTTTGGAGCACCACCGGGACAGCAGGTAAGAGCGGGTTGGCTCCCGCACACCCAGCACACGCTGCAGTCTCCTTAGGCAGGGGCCGTATTCACAGAGCCGAATACGCCGGCGCTGCACATTCTGCGTGAGGGAGAGGGTACGGGGGTCTCTGCGGGAACTGTGACTCTCTGCCACCGTGAGGCTTGGTATCCTTTGCTGCCTTGTCCCTCCCCGCTCCAGGTTGCAAGCCCAGGCTGCTGCAGCATCTGCTGCATACGAAGCTCGGTGTGTGTCAGCAATAGGGTGGGGGTCCATGGGCTGGGGTGGTGGCTGTGCCTCATGTTGGGCATAGGGGCACCAGTTTAATAACACTGCATAGGGCCCCATAAATCCTAAGGACGGCCCTGGCAGCATCCCCTACTGTGCTCCCCGCTGCTCATTTGTTCACTACAAATGAGCAAGGGGCTCCCTGCTCTGCACAGACGCACTCACTGCTCAGCAGGGTCTGGCCCTGGCGCGGCTCTTTGGGGAACGTTCCCCAATCCTCCTGTGCCTGGCGCCCTCCTGGGGGGATCAGCCCCCGAGTCCCTGTGGGGGAGGGGGGCTGCACCCCTAGGGCAGGGCTGTGTCGTACCCAAACCTCAGCGACTTCCCCACGATCCCTCTACTTCCCCTGCGCCAGCCTCCCCTCTGCCCCTCCCTGCAGCCCCCACCCAAATCCAACTACCCCCATACCACTTCTTGCCCCATCAGCCCCCCCATTGTCCCCTCCCTGGAGGGGGCGAACCGGGCGCTCTGGGGGTGAAGCCGCCCCCCTCCCCCCAGGCCCAGGTGCCCCAGCCCTCGCCCTGCCTCGCCCGTACCTGTCACTGCCCCGGCGCCCGGCAGGGCCAGCAGGGTGAGCAGGGCCAGCTGGGCCATGGGGACGCCCCGTCCTGCGCCCATCTCCTCTCCCCGGGCACTGGGCTGGGCGCGGGGCCGGCAGCACTAGGGGGCTGGGGGGGGGCACATGTCACACCCGGGGGGGGGCAGGGCTGGGGGCAGCGCCCGGCATTGGCCAGGGGAGCCCGGCCCAGGGGCCTGCGCCCAATGGCAGAAATCCCTGCGCCGACCAGGCTGTTACCGGGCAGAGCAGCAGCGCCGAGCCTCGCCGAGAGGAGATGGAGAAATTCAGTGTTCCCGGGGCCTGGGTCTACGCGGCGGGGCCCAGAGCGGCGTGGTTATGCCCAGCAACCCGGTGTGGGGACAGCACCCTGGGGGACTTTGTGTCCCCAGAAGCTGCCAGCTCCAATCTGCTGTTAGGGACCAAACTCCCTCCCCCCGGGGTCTGTTCTCTGCCCTGTGTGGGGTGCGTTGGTCCCTGTCCCCTGCCCAACCCCCCCCATAGCACCAACTCACCCCCCCCCCCCGCCTAACGTGCTGGGTGTTCACACTACGCCTGGCAGGAGGGGCCAGCCCTGCCCTGCCCCACAGGGATGGGGGTAGAATGCAGCAGAGAGGGGGAGGGGCTCAGAGACTGGGGGAACAGAGAAGCCCCTTAGGGAGATCAATGGTAGGAGCAGCTGAGGCCGAGCTGTGCCTGACCCATGGAGACTGAGCCCCCCGCTCTGGTGGGGTCCCAGGGGGGCAGGGCTCAGGCCCATGGAGGTGGGGGAGTGGGAAGCTCAGAACTTCTGCCTGTGGGGCCAGCCCCAAACCTTCCCCTGGGGCTAAATTTACCCCAACAAACCAGAGATCCCCCCAGACACACTTGGCCTGTCCCACTCCAGCAGAGAGGGGGCTTTGGGGCATCGGGGAAGGGGACAGAGTCTGCCAGACACTTCGCTGTGTGTCCTTCTCTGGTGGCATCTGGGCTAGTGCCTGGCAGGCGCTGGGCGAGTCCTGCAGCCCGACCCCAGGCCCTGCTCTGCCCCCTACGAGGGAGAAGTCTGGAACCGAGCCCTGCTGGGGCCGGCTCTGCCTGGCGACTGATGACGCTGCCCAGACCCGGTGCTGACTGGCCCCTGGGCTGGAGGTGCCCAATCCCTGGGGCCGTGGGCAGCGTCCCGGGGCTGGTGCTCGGAGCTGGACAGAGAAGGTCTCAGTCTGGGGGTCCCGACGCCTTTCCAGGTCTCTCCCTCCTGAGCAGCGATGGGGGCGGGTCGGATCCTGGGGGCCGGGAGCCGCTGGGCTGGGGCTCTGCTAGTGACACTGATGGTGCTGAGAACCCACCTGGCTCATTGCACGGAGCCCCCAGGTGAGCAGAGATCCCAGCGCCCCGGGGAGCCCCGTCCTGGGCAGCGCCGGGTGTATCCGGGGGGATCGGACCCCAGCGCCCCGGGGAGCCCCGTCCTGGGCAGCGCTGGGTGTATCCGGGGGGATCAGACCCCAGCCCCCCAGGGAGCCCCGTGCTGCCTGTGCCAGTGTCACCCCACTCAGTGTCTGCCCCCATTCTCTGCCGTGTTCCCCGCCAACTGGGCTCACTGTCACTCTCCACCCCCACATGTTCCTGCCAGCCCTCCAGGTTCCCCTGGATTTGGGGGGGGGGCGTTGGGGAGATGGTGGGTTCCTTGTGGCTCTCTCTGGGAGGCTCTGGCTGTCCCTCCCTCCCCTTCCCCTGGCTGGGGTATGAGCCCCAGGGGCAGGATGGGGAAGGGCAGGTGTGGGGGGTGTCCATAGATGCTGGAACTGGGGGGCTGCCGCACCCCCTGACTTGAAGTGGTTCCATCACACGCAGGGTTCACAGTTTAGTTCAGTGGCTCTCAGCATCCCCCGTACGCATGGGCCCAGCGCCCCCGCGGAGGGTTCCTGAGCTGAACTCGTCTCCCCCCGCAGGGCGGTTCGTGTATCAGCGCAAGGCTGACTGTCACTTCACGAACGGCACCGAGTGGGTCCGGTACCTGGACCGGTACATCTGGAACCAGGAGCCGTTCGCGCACTTCGACAGCGACGTGGGGGTGTATGTGGCGGACACGGAGCTGGGCCGGCCGAGCGCCGAGTACTGGAACAAGGACCCGGCGCACCTGGCGGCCTTGCGGGCTGAGGCGGACCGGTTCTGCCGGCACAACTACGGGGCGTACGGGGCTTTCACCATCGACCGGAGAGGTGAGTGCGGGGGGGGGGGTGTTGCACGCTGCCCGCCCCCCGTTATCTGCATGGTCCCGACCTGGGCCGGGGGGAGCTGAGCTCCTGCGCTGGGAGGGGGCGGGGCCAGGACGCAGGGGGGCGGGGTCACCCAGCGGCAGGAGGGGGCGGGAATCCGGCGCTGCGGCGGGGTAACAGGGGTGTCTCCTCCCCTCCCCCAACCTCGGGTCTGGCTGCGGCGCCCCCTGATAGCAGGGCGCAGAGCCCCACACCCGGGTCAGTCTCGGTGGCAGGGCCGGCTCTGGCTTCTTTGTTGCCCCAAGTGCAAAAAAAACCAAACCAAAAACAACAACCCTGCAGGGCCGCGAGAGCGGCGAAGCAAAAAAACCCCAAAAAACCACAGGGACCCGGTTCCGCGGATTCGGCGTACCCGAGCGCTGGTGCCTGGAGCCACCGCTGCTCGGGGGTTGGGGCGGGGGTGACTCCCCCTCCCCCTGCCCCTCAGAGGGGTTGAGCCGCCAGCGCCCCCCACTCAGACCCCCTGGGGCAGGCGGCTGCTGCAGCTCCAAACCCCCCTTCCTGGGCCGGGGGGGCCGGGCGATGGGGCAGAACTAGCGCGGGGTGTGTGTGTGTGGATCAGACAGTCCCTGGCTCTGTCCCCATGGGGGTGACGGGACGCGACTCCCCTCAGGCCCTTTCTGCCAGAGCCTGCCCAGCGCAATGGGGGGCAGGAGAGAACCAGCCTGGGGGCGGGGGGAGCCCATGGGGGGCTGGGGCCTGTCCCTAGGGGAGGGGGCACCTGTTCTCTCTGAGCCCTGCTCTGTCTCCAGCCCCTTTCCCTGCCCCTCCCCCTCTCTCCCGCCAGTTCAGCCCAAGGTGAAAGTTTCCCCCACGAAATCGGGGTCCCAGCCCCACTCCCACCTGCTGGTTTGCTCGGTGACGGGGTTTTACCCCGGGGGGATCGAGATCAAGTGGCTGAAGAACGGGCAGGAGCAGACGGCCGGGGTGGTGTCCACGGAGCTGCTCCAGAACGGAGACTGGACCTTCCAGATCCTGGTGATGCTGGAGATGAGCCCCCGGCGCGGGGACGTCTACACCTGCCAGGTGGAGCACATCAGCCTGCGGGGCCCCCTCACCGTGCACTGGGGTAAGAGCCGCTGGGTGTGGGGCAGCCCCTGAGCCCGCAGGGGCAGCCTTCGGGGGATGGGCCTGGGTCAGAGCCCCACCCACCCATGGGGCAGAGAGCAGGGATGTGACCCCCCAGCCTACCCCCCCTCACAGCAGCACTGGGCCCTAGGGAATGAGACTGAACGGACGTTTTTACACCCCCCCAGCCCACGGCCCAGCACTTCCCAGCCTGAGCCTCCAGCCAACACCGGGCTCCCCACCCCCACTGCAATGCAGCCCCCTCTTGGGTGGGGCACGGCCGCTGTTTAACAGCCCCACACAGCCCTGCCCTGCAGCTTGGGACAGGAAGTGAAGGGGAATCCCATCTCTCAGGGACATTCAGGGGACCCCCCCCCAATTCCCTCAGTGACTCAGCCCCCATCCCTGCTCCCCACCGCGGGGATTTGCTCTCACACTCAGGGGGTGGCTCTCACTGCATAGGGGATGTTCCCCTGGGATCTCCCAGCTGCGCTTTGGGGGAAGCAGCTGGGAAAGGCCCCAGGGACAGGACACAGCCCTGAGCGCTTGTCCCTGGGGCCCATCACCCTCCCATGCCCCACCCAGAGCAGCCCCCAGGAGGGGACCGAGGGCGTCTCCCAAACCCTTCAGCCAGCACCCGGGCCCAGCCAGCAACTGTCCTGCAGGGGAACAAGAGGCTGCGCCGAGCCCTGGCCCCTGTTTGTCCTGCCCCTGGCATCTGTGCCTGGCACATGGCTGGAAATGCTCATTGCATTAGGCTGATGAACCCCTAGGGGACTCGGCTGTGCTGGGGCTGAGCAGTGCGGGGTCTGCCAAGGGCCCCATAGCTCGGGGAGGTCTCTGAGCAGGACCGGGATGGAGGGGCCGGGGAGCCGGGACAAAATCTGCTGAGATGGACCAAAGGCATCCCCTTCCTCCCCAGCTGCTCCTCGCCCCAGTCAGGGAGAGTTCTCCTCCCCTTCTGCATGGCCTGGGCAGCAGTCGAGAGAGCTCAGGAGTCCATCTCTGCTGTCCGTGCCACACCCCAACCACCTGCACAGCCGGGGGAGCAGCTGCAGGAAACATTTTTCACTCCCTACCGTTGATGCCGTGTGCTCAGTTGTGGTGGGGCTGGCACACGCGCAGTACGGCTGGCGTGTCGGCGCTCTGTGGGCATGGAGCACACTCAGTGCACATGGGATCTTCAGAGAATTTAGCTGTTCAATGCTCACAAATCTCTACTGAGCCTGTGCACAACCAGACTCTCAGGGGCTTATAATGTTGCTCGATTTTGGATGGATATTTTGACCATGCGTCTCCAAACCGGGGAGGCACCAGAACTCCTCTATGGGCGTAAGAACATTTAACATGGGCAAAACCAAGTATCATTCCCCAGCAGCGTGGATTTGATTTAAATCATGATTTAAATTATTAGTCAGGAAGACTCGATTTAATCATGGTTTTCTACATAAAAGTGCATTCTTGTTGGTTGTTATAACCTTAATACATATTCTTCACAACTCAGGGATAGATGTCGGTTTCATTTTTAGAAGGTACACACTATACATTTTTAAAGTGATTTATTTTGAAAACTTTTCAGATTAGTTTTACAGCTATATCAGAAAATGAATTATTGTTCGGTTATTTCATTTACCAAATGTAATTGAAGCAGATATTTATGAAGTCATTGGGAGATGAACTATCTCCAATTCAACAGGTTAATCATTAATATTTGGGGCATTTTCTTGCCATGTTGTATTAGGAGGAGAACATCACCAGACAGACATTTAAATGGTTTTATTTAACTAAAACTACAATGTTACGTATTCTGGATTTTTTTCTTCAGCAGCAAACATATAATAGTTTAACAAAACAAGCATATGAATTTTAGAATTTAGTTTAACATTCAAGTTTTTTAAAATCAGGTTTGTTTTTGTTAAAATTGTTTTAACTAAAATAGTTAAATGAAATATTAAAAAAAAATTAAATCGATTGTCAGCCAGGTCAACAGGAGAAATTTAAACTATTGGCTTCTGCAGCTAACTCCGTCGTCTTCACCTTCATTTTCCTGTTTGTTCATAATCTGGAAAAGAGACACAAGCTTTCCTGCTTTTTCAGGTCCCAAACGATTTCTCAGTTTGGAATGAATTAGTCCAAAGGAAGAAGATATTCTTTCTACACCGGCAGAAGAAGCTACTGCTGTTAAAAGTGAGATTATCACTTCAACAGTCTCTGAATCCAAGTGCTTAAGTGACTTTCACCAGTTCACTGGTGTGACTTTCTTTAAAACCTCACCAGCAAAACATTTACTTCTTGACTGGTTCACCCTTAGCTCTGAAGTTTATTATAGTTGGCATTATGGAGGGATGATTGCTGGATGTCCATGTCATAGCCAACTTCTCTTCTTCAGCAGTGATGGTTTGACCCTGGTACTGAGTCTTGAGACTATTTGCAAGAAAATGAGCTGGAGATAGTGCTTGTCCCATTCGTTTTTTTAATGCTTGTAATTTAACTCTCTCACTGCATATTTCTCTCTTTAAGATCTCACTCAGTTCCTTCCAAATTTCAACAGCGTTAGCAATAAAACAGCTATTTCCCTGCATTTTGTTCAAGGCTACAGAAATAGGCTTCAGGGTTCAACATTTCTCTGAAGCCCAATGTTGAGAACTTTGGCTGTGACAGTGCCATCTATTTTTTCACGATTTTGTTCACAAACTGTCATCAGATTAGGCCAGTTCTTGATATAGTGCTCAAAATAGTCCACTACTGAGTTCCATCGCACGTCTTGTGGGAGAGTTTGTTTGGTTCCTCCCACTTTTTTCAGAGCAGCTGCTGCAAAGTGGTTGTTGTGGAAGTATTTTGCAATTTCAACAACATTAGCCTTTATTTCTGGAACACTGAAGTCTTTGGCTAGGAGGTGCATCAAATGAGCACTGCAACCGTATGTTATTAGATTGGGACTCTCTTCACTCTCCTCCAAATTTCTTCTCATCTTGGATACATTTGCAGCATTGTTTGTAACCAACCTGCGTACTAGACATTTGAATTTTTTTTCACCGTTTGTTAAAGCTTTTACTGCTACTTCTTGTAAATATTCTGCTGTGTGCGCATTTCCTGCTGTATCGATTGTTTCTGTAAGGAAGATGTTCCCTTCTTCTGTTGTCACACAAGCACATACAACAGGATCATTGTGGACCTTGCTCCACCCACCAAGACTCAGGTTAACAATTTCACCCTCTAGACCTTTTGCACACCGCTCAATTTCTTCCATACACTTTATCCAGCAATTTGCCTGCGACATCTGCTCTGTTGGGTGGACTGTATCCTGGTCTTAATGACTGAACCATGTTAATGAAGTATGGGTTCTCAATCATACGGAAATGAGAGTTTGTTAAATAAACAAACTGGGCAATTTTTTCATCAATTAACTCTTTCTGTAATCTGCTGTTTCTTATCACAAACTTATCTATGGTTGTTTCTGGATGATGGAGATTTTTTTTCCTTTTTGCTACAGGTGATATACTGTGGCTATGTGACATACATGGTGTGACTGAAACACTATCACTGGCAGATAACTCTGAAACTATAGAAAATGATGGTGATCTTGAAGGTGAATAGTCTTCAGAATCCTGTATGTTGAGGATGGATTCTCCTGAACAAAATAAGTCAATGCGGTTATTTAATTATTATTACAATACTGCTCATTTAGTGTTACTCATTGCATTCACTGACACTCAGTACTAATTTAAAGGTGAAATTGTAAAAGGAAGATCTGCCTATTTCAGCTGTTTATTTTTTATCACAACTGCATCTAAAATGATAGTATCATAGAGTAACAGCTATATTTTTTGCTCAAAAATGAGAATTCAAGAATAGTCCAGAAGGAAGACAGGCAGTCCTTAAGAAAGAAGTATGAAATAAAAGTTTACCAACCTGAAGATCCTGCATGTTCAGACGTGTTCCTTTCATCATCTTCAACGCAGCTTCCTCCTGAGAAGAAACACTTCTCATTTGGGCCACCAGGCCTTGCATTTCTTTGTTGCGCTGTTCGCATTTTGCAAGCATGCCTGTCTTACCCACACGTCAAGGAACTTCATTAAAATATTCCCAAACTGGGTCTTTTTACAGCCTGCTGCCATTACAGGTTTTCCCTTCTAGTGAGAGAATGGTATGGGTAGATCGCAAATCAATGAAGGCTACACTCAGAAAGACCTCAAGACTTCTGGAATATGCTGCTCAAACAGTTTCACTTTTGTTTCTACTGCCTGCCCCTCCCTTCTCACATTTATCTCCAGACTTCTTCTCTTTGTCCAGATCTATTCCACCCCCAACAATCTTCTGTTCATTGAACTTTTTGAAACTTTGCACTTTTAGAGACAGGTAAGGGATTGACTAGGGTTACCATACGTCCGTATTTCCCTGGACATGTCCGGCTTTTTAGTTGTTAATTGCCGTTCGGGAGGATTTTTTAAATATATAAAAACCTCCGGAAAATACGGACGTATGATAACCCTACCCACTGCCCCCTCTCCTCTTGGGGTGTCAGCTCGCTCAGCCTGCGGATTGCAACCCCCCCCCCATGCTGCTGCAACCCTGCGCCCCACGGCTAGGAGCGGTGGCGTCTCTGCAGCCAGCTGCTGGTGCGGTGGACCCGCGTCCGCTTCTCCCTCCTCCGAGCATCCCCCGCGGCTCTGGCAGAGCCTCAGTCTCCCCCCTCCGTCCTGGCCGTGCAAGGAGCCCCCCCGCCAGTGGTCCGTGCAGCCGGGGCTGCCTCCCCCCCGGCAGAGCCACTGCCCGGGGGCGGGTCCCGGCGCAGGGGAAAGTTTCTTGGTGCGCGGCGGCCGCAGCTCCCGGGAGCCCAAGCTCCCCCACCCGGGAAGGGCCCATGCTGCAGCGCCTCCCACAGTCTGAGCTGCCGCAGCCTCGCCGGGTCCGGCTGGGAGCGGGGTAGAGGCTCCCCTGAGGGAGGTGAAGGGTGGGGGACTCTGAGGTGGGGGGGATTCTGAGGGTAGGGGGCTATAGGAGGGGGTGGGGGGCTCTGAGGCAGGGGCTGTGGAGAGTGGAGGGCTGTGGAGGGGGTGGGCTATGGGAGGAGGTGGGGAAATGAAGGGTAGGGGTTATGGAGGGAGGTGAAGGGGAGGACTGAGGTGGGGGTGCTGTGGAAGGTGGGGGCGCTATGGAAGGTGGGGGGCTCTGAGGCAGGGGCTGTGGAGAGTGGGGGGGGGCTGCGGAGGGCAGGCTCTCAGGAGAGGGGGCACTGAGGCAGGAGAAGGCTGAGGATGGACCCTGTGGAGAGCGGGTGGCTCTGGGGTGAGGCCTGGGGAGTCCGGCGGGTGGGTTGAAGTAGGGTTACCATACGTCCGGATTTTCCCCGACATGTCCGGCTTTTTGGTCCTCAAATCCCCGTCCGGGAGGAATTTCCAAAAAGCCGAACATGTCCGGGAAAATAGGGAGGCATGGTAAGGGGACCGCCTCCTCCCCTGGCTCCAACTTTCCCGGCTTCCGCTGCTCTCCACCACAGCGGGAGCCGAAGCAACTTCCCCAGCGCAGCAGCAGCCAGGGGGCGGGTGGGAGGAGGGGGGAATGCGGGGTGCTCTGGAGGGGGCGGGGCCGGGGCCAGGGGTGGAGTTGGGGCGGGGCCAGGGCCCCATGGAGTGTCCTCTTTTTGCAGTATTGAAATATGGTAACCCTAGGATTGACTCTATGTACACAAATTTGCAGAGGGACTATAGGGTTGAGGTCTCTTATTTCTCTCCTCTCTCAATCTATTTATTTAAAAAACATTTTTTGCTGTTAACAAGCGTGTTACCTCTGGAGACACAAATCCACAGTTTGAGAACTGCAAAACTAAGCATCTCTGATGGTATCTTCTAGACTGGGCACTGAGTCCCATTGGGTAGATAGAAAGATTAATCTAAATAATCTATACAGAAGCCCCTGGAACCCCATAAGATTGGGTCCCTAATCCATGAACTATTGGAACTCGTTTACAAAACTTTTCTTAAACATGACATGAATATATTGTCTCACACTATAGAATTAGAATTTATAATCCCTATTCCATGATGAGATATCTTTGAGCTATAATGTATCTTAATTAAAACTATCTTTAGATAGGTTTTTTTCCTCAAAAAGCATTTTATCAAAAAAATCCGATTTTTAAAATTTATTTATTTATTTTAAATCATTGATTTTTATCCACCCTGTTCCCCTGCCATGCTCTGAGGAATGGCTGGAACTTTCAGCTCTAATCAGAGCCCCGCTGTTATACCAATAGAAACTAGCAGGATCTTATTAAAGGGGACAAGACAAAGATGCCACATTTATTATGATAACAATGTGATTTATGACCAATAACTAATATCTTAATCCTTATACACACACATTATACCTAATACCTATACACACACACACACACACACACACACACATCCATCAGATATTCTGCAGCTGCTGCATAGTTACCAGTCCTGCTTGAGTCTGTGGCTTGAGTTTGCAGCTTGGGTTCGTAGCTTGTGGCGGTAACTGGCCAGGAGAGCCGGGCACAAGGACGAGCTGGGTCTCTGTTGGGCGCACCGATGCCCTTCCATGTTGGCAGCAGAATGTTACCCTTCTCCCAAAGTTTTCCATCTCACCCATCCTTTTTGTAGGCTTTAGTTTGAATCCAGAGTCTATAGGTCTTGCTGTGTCACGCTGCCTCTGGGTTCGGTGATTGATCACCCGTCCATTGCAGACATGACTTTCAGCCTCCGACCGGGCTTTGATCTTCCTTCTATTGCACCTTTTCTTTTTAGGGTGGATTCTTCTTACTTTGTTAGGGCTCTTGTCTGCATCTTCAGCCGTTGGTGTTTGAACTCTGTTTCATCAGGCCAGGCTGGGGCTGGAGGTTGATTCCATCATCCATACATCCCTCATTCACACATCTAAACTAAACTAATAAGATTACAGGAGGGTTTGCAAAAATGAAGGTTGCAGCAAGCCCTTACAAAATGGAGTAAGCGTTGTAAAATGGGGTTTGAATTACAATATGGCAAACAGTGAACAGAAGTTATAATATAGACAAGTATAATGGATGGCAAACAGTGAACACAAGTTACACTGTAGGCAAGTGTAATAAATGGTGAACAGACGTTACAATACTGAAACAGTGCAAGTCTCAGTGATTTAAGCAGGAATTGGATTGATAGTGAAACTTACAAAGGCAGCTGGCTGAACAGCTATGGCTCTTAACAAGCATCTTAATTGTCAATTAGCCAGTTATTGGGGTAACCGGTTTTATGAATGAATATTGTTTCATTCATAAAACTTTACTTATGAAGTTACATTAATAAAGTGAACAATTAAAAACAATTTCATTCATCAGTTCTACACAGCACGGTACATTTCAGCCCAAACTCCCCCTCTGGGCAGAAACGTTGGTATTGTTTGTTATTGGGCCTGGCAGCCCCAGACGTGGAGCAGGCCCCCCTGACGCTCTGTCCTCCAGTGCCTTGGCCGGTCAGAAATCCCACCTCTTCCCAACGGAGGCTGTGCCATAGGAGATTTAGTGCTAGGAAACTTTCCCTTTCCTCGGATCCACTCCAGCATCCATTTCCTCTGCTAAACTATCCCTCCCCCTGCTTGGTTCTCTGCCTCCCCAGTAAGCAAGTGGGGCTGGGGCTGGGGCTGGACCAGTTCATGCTGACAATGGGCAGGATCTCAGACCTCGCGCTGCAGGGCCCGAGCAGATCTCTGACGATCACAGATCAGGACGAGCCCTGACTTGGAGTAGATTGTCCCACAGCTGCTCATGCAGGCCCTGGCCCCTGGCTCTGCCCCGGCCGGCGCTGGTCACTGACGCAGACGGGAGCCTGGCCCGGAGGCCCCTGGCTCTGCCCCGGCCGGCGCTGGTCACTGGCGCGGACGGGAGCCTGGCCCGGAGGCCCCTGGCTCTGACCCGGCCCGTTCCATGTCCCTGTTTCAGAGGCGCAGTCTGACTCCGCCAGGAGCAAGATGCTGACGGGGGTCGGGGGCTTCGTGCTGGGGCTGATCTTCCTGGCACCCGGACTCCTCATCTACCTGAAAAATAAGAAAGGTGAATGGCTCCGGGCGGGGCACCAGGGTGTCTCTGGGGGGACGTGGGGCTGGGGGGGCTCAGGGGAATCTGGGGGCCGGAGGGGGGCTGGGTTCCTAGTGAGGGGCATTCCATGCTGTGGGGCAGGGGCTGGAGGAGCTCTGACCCCCAGGAACCGGCTCCCCCTGCCCAGGGCTCTGACCATGTTTCTCTTTGTTTTTCAGGGCGCCCCGTTCCCCAACCTGCAGGTAATTTCAATCCCCCTCCCCCTGTTATTCCTCCCTCCCCCCACACTGAGCACAGGCTGCCTGGGGCGCCCGTGGGGCGGCTGCTTCTGCCCCTCGGCCCTTGACACCCGCCCGGCTCAGCCCCTGGGCAGCTGGGCAATGGGGCATTGGCCCCGCGGAGGAGGAGTCTGCGGTTCCCTCGGTCCCCGTTCAGGCCGATCCCCGAGCTGCTCCCGGGGGCAGAGGGTCCTGGGTCCTGCCGAGCATCGCCCAGCCCTGCGGCTGCCGGGCAGAGTCCCTGGGGCCTGGCAGCGAAAATCCCCTGTCCGTCCCGCTAGCCCCACGGCCAGGGGCTAATTTCTCTCCCCTCTCCCAGCAGGGCTCCTGAGTTAGATCCTAAGCGTCGGATCCCCCGGCCGGCAGGAGTTTCCATCCGTCTCCCCCAGCACCTCGCCCAGCCCGGAGAATGGAGAACCTGGGGCCGGTCCCTTCCTGTCCCCGTCTGCTCCCCGCGCTCTGCCCGGCTCCAGCCCGCGCTGCCCCCGCCTGGGGACCCGTCCTGCCCCTCGGTCCCAGCAGGGCCCTGGGCTGACCCAGTCACGCTGTTGAGTGGCTCTCGAGTGTGGAGACTAATCTCAGGGCAGTTAGTACCCGGGGCACAAACCCCAAATTGGCTGAGTTCTGTACTGAGATTTCCCCAAAGTATTGGGTGTGAACTCCGCAGGGCCTGTAACAACGTAACCGCGGAGCCACAGACAGTCCCCTTGGGTTCTCTGCTCTGTCTGGCCACCCCGGCCAGTCTGCCCTTATCGATCGATCGTCCCTTCCACCACAAATCACAGCGATATTCCGGTCACTCCCTTTCCCACAGGACCAGTCGCTTAACCCAGGGCAGTGGCACGTTCAATCTCATTCCACAGACAACGCTTGTAGCCAATCCTGTAATAACCTCAGTAAAGATTCATTAACTACGACAAAGCACTGGGAGTTCTTTACAAGGTTAAAGCAGGTCACACACACACCGGGGAGTTACAGTCCCGGGTTTCAAAAGGAAATAGAAACTCCGATAAGAAGCAAGCGCTGTGTGTGCTGTGGGGCTGACCCGGGCACAGCCAGGGGATCTGGTGCTTATGTCTGGTCATTCCTGCCCCTTCAGAGCCCAAACCGCAGCCCGATACGGATTTCTCCTTGACGGGGAATGTTTTTCCCTTCCTCCCCTAGTTTAAGCTGGTGGGACGAGTGCTCCTGCGCGGCTTCTCTTCACAGGGAGGTAACCATCAGCAAAGTCGTGTGTCCTCTGATGTCCCCCAATGGCCCATCTGGGGGCCGGGGCTTAGGATCTTCTGTTGGTGGGTGGGAGAACACCCCCCCCCCCCCCCGCACACTAGCATTTCACACTAGGCAATGTGTCTCTCCTGCCTGGCTTTACTGTTTCATTTGACTATCGCCTTATCGCATGGGGTGCAGCTGTTATCGGTGAGATTAACGCAGGCAGCAATTTACCAGCATTTCACAAAGTCCTGATCCTTTGCTCAGTCTAATCCCCATTTTAACAATGTGAACCCACAGCTGAGCCCGGCCGGTTTCCAGCCAGGGATCTGTCAGTGATAACCTAGGGCCTTGGCATGAGCTGGTACCTGGTCTGCCAGCATCCGAGACCCCCCTGCATTCCCCCTTTCCCTGCCCCAGCCCAGCCCCACGTTCCCTCTCACTGACCCCGCTGGGGGTGGGAGGATGCCCAAACCAGCAGCCCTGGGGGAGGGGGCTCCCCAGTAGGGTGATCAGATGTCCCGATTTTATAGGGACAGTCCTGATTTTTGGGTCTTTTTCTTATATAGGCTCCTATTACCCCCCACCCTCTGTCCCAATTTTTCACATTTGCTGTCTGGTCACCCTACTCCCCAGACACGCCGTGATCTGAGCTGTCCATTTAGCAGCTAGACGGAGAGTCAACAGGTCTCGGGTCTGTCTCCGTGGGGCTCGCTGACCGGAGCTCCCAGGGGGGCTGGGGGGCTGCAAGCCCAGGTGTCCAGCCTAAGAAGGCAGGGACACCGCGGGGCTCACCCTGGAGGAAGAGGGAGACCCCCAAGAGTCTGGCTCACTGACGGGTCCTCCCAGAGCCTGTTCCAAAGCCCGGCCCCCCTGACCCTGCGTACCTGGGATACCCGTTCCCCCCGGCTTACGCTCAGCAGAGACAGCGATTCGCAGGGGAAAAGCATCATCAGGGAGAGAAACAACCTGCCCCGCCCAGCAGGAATCGCCCAGCTCCTACGTGGGGCGTGGGATGGGCCCGACTTCTTCCCAACCCTCCAACCAGGATTGGGCCCTGACACCAAAGCCCCGTCTGTCACCGGATCAAAGCAAGGCCCCGAGTCTGTTTAACCTCATCTCTCTAGCCCCAGTTTGTTCTGTGGCCCTCACCTCTCCTCTGGCCCAGCCCTGCCAGCCTGGGAACCACCCAGGCGGAGGGATACGTCTCTGAGTCGGTCACAGTCCCAGGAACTGCGGTGATCACCCCCCGCTGCTGTTAGTGCCTGGGGAGCTGGGATGACACCCCCACCACACGGAACAGATTAATCCCTGCCTACAGGGATCCATAAACCCTGCATGGATGTAACCCAGCGTGGGCCCCACAGACACCGCCCAGGGCGGGGATACCTGTCACCCCTCCCCCATGGAGGCATCATGGACCCAGGGCAGCCGACTGGCATCCTCGTGGAATCCGTGGCTCAAGGCCTGGCCAGGCACCAGCTGGGAGAGCTGCATTCCCTGTCGCATGAATCATCCCCCCACCATTCGCTGGGGGCACCAGGCTCCATTGCAGTCCTGTGGCCTTAGCAGGGCCGGTGCTACCATTAAGGCAAACTAGGTGGTTGCCTAGGGCGCCAAGATTTGGGGGCGCCAAAAAGCGGTGCCCCCCATTTTTTTTTACAGCGTTCCTGGGCTGGGCTGCCGCGCAGTCGCCGCTCCACTTCTCCCGCCTCCCAGGCTTGCAGCGCCAATCAGCTGTTTGGCGCCGCAAGCCTGGGAGGGGAGGAGAATTAGAGTGGGGCCGGCGTGCTCAGGGAGGAGGCGGAGCAGAGGTGAGCTGGGGTGGGGAGCTGCCGAGGGGAGGGGCGCCTCAGGGTGGGGGGGGCGGGCAGCTGCCACAGGGCTGGGGGGGGGGTGTGTGTGCAAGGTGGAAGTTTTGCCTAGGGCGCGATACTTCCTTGCACCGGCCCTGGGCCTTAGCCCCTGTCACTGGCTGGGGGCCGGCGAGGGGTCAGTACAGACAGGGCGACGGCTCCAGGACAAACAGGGCTGTAGTTTGCAGAGGGCCCAGCCCCGGGCCAGATGTTCATTGTCCATTGTCCCCTAGTTCGCTCCGGGAAGCAATGTCTTGCTCAGATCTCTGCCCCATTCATGGCTTCACAGCAGCGCAGCCTGTCAGCGGCGGCTGTGAAACCCACAACCAGTTTGTCACAGTCGCTGCTCCCCAGAGCTGGGTCTGTGCTCAGGGCTGCCCCCCTGTCACGGAGTCCCCGGGCGATGCTCTGGAACTGCTCCCCACAAAGCCAGTCAGGACTTTGGGGAGCCTCCTCTCCCTCGGAGCAGACCGTCTTCAGGGCAAGAAGCTCACACGGCTTCACCTCCTGGGTCTCTCCTGGGAGCATTCAGCATATGCCCCTCCGTGCGCTTCCCACAGCGAGTCCGCCCAGGCGGGGTCCTGGGGAAGCCAAAGGGTCCTGCACCCCCCACTTCGCAGTCAGACGTGACTCTCAGCCAGCCAGTAAAACAGAGGTTTATTAGACGACAGGAACATGGTCTAAAACAGAGCTTGTCGGTCCAGCGAATGGGACCCCTCCGCCGGGTCCATTCTGGGGCCCAGCGAGGCAGACCCCCGTCTGCCCTCCCTTCCAGTCCCCAGCTAGCTCCAAACTCCAACCCCCGTCCAGCCCCTCCTTCTCTGGGCTTTGTCTCTTTCCCGGGCCAGGAGGTCACCTGATCTCTTTGTCTCCAACACCTTCAGTTGGCACCTTTGCAGAGGAGGGGCCCAGGCCATCAGTTGCTAGGAGACAGAGCGTCGGGCATTTATATACCCTGGCCCTTTGCTCTGCAGCAACCATACACCCTTATCCCACCACCTAGACACTTAAGAACTGCATAGGGAAAATTGAAGAAAACATTAAGAACAGTCCCACTTCGTCTCATCTCTCCCCCCTTCGAGACTGAACTGAGCGGGGTCACTGCAGCCAGTGACCTGGGGAAGTTCGAACCCACCAACGTTCCCATGGATGCCCCAGCATCTCTCCCATTCCTTGGTGGGAGTTACACCAGGCCCTTCCAGTTTCGTGCCCTCCCTTAGTTTGAGTGCGCTTGATGGCACTCGCAGGCTGCATGTGGGAAGGTTTATGCGGCCCGTGCATTTTGCCAGCCCAATACCCCTGGGGTTCAAACTGGGACTGGGTCTTCTCCCATCACTTTGGTCTGGAGGGCTGCGATTCGGGCTCTCTTGGTTAAGAGCCCCTATCTTGACCGTGGCCAGCTCTGGGCTTGGGCAGCCGCTCCCCACCTTGTGGCCCAGATAGAACCAGGGCTGGCTCCAGGCACCAGCCGACCAAGCATGTGCTTGGGGCGGCACTTGGTAAGGGGCGGCCAATCTTGGGGTGGCGGGGGCCGCTCAGGGTTTTTTGTTTTTTGGGGGGGGGGTTTGGTCGGGCGGCGCTGGGGGTGGGGTGGGTTGTTTTTGTTTTGGTGGCTGGGGGGGATTCGGCAGCGGCGCTGGGGGGGGGTTCGGCATCGCGGTGCTGAGGGGGTGTGTTATGGCGGCGCTATGGAGGGCGGCACTCTTTTTTTTTGCTTGGGGCGGCAAAAAAGTTAGAGCCGGCCCTGGGTACAACACCTCTGTCGTCCCCACCTTAGGTCTGGTCCACACTAACCCCCCAGTTCGAACTAAGATACGCAACTTCAGCTACGTGAATAACGTAGCTGAAGTCGAAGTATCTTAATTCGAACTTAAAGGTACTTACCGCGGGTCCACACGCGGCAGGCAGGCTCCCCCGTCGACTCCGCCTACTCCTCTCGCGGAGCAGGATTACCGGCGTCGACGGCGAGCACTTCCGGGATCGATTTATCACGTCTAGACAAGATGCGATAAATCGATCCCAGAAGATTGATTGCTTGCCGCCGAACCTGGAGGTAAGTATAGATGTACCCTTACACTTTCCAGCTTTTACTGTCAGTCCCACCTCCTTGAGGCAGCCTAGCACCCTCTTCACCTGGGACACATGTCCCTCCCAGGTCTGGCTAAAGACACTGTCACGGACTCACAGATCGTGCCCACTCTTGGCCCCGTGCGGTCCGTGGGGGGTGCCCTTTTAGTGAGACAGCCCTTCTCGGGGGTCCACTCTCTCTCGGGGTCCGGCCCCTCCACCTCCTGGATCCACACCTCTCTGAGCCTTAGCACGTCTGTCTCTGCCGTGGGCCCCCCCAGGGAGTCCACTCGCTCTGGACCCCCGCGGCCTCCACCCCCGAAGGGGTTGATGCCACCCTGTTCTCTAGACCGGAGCGACTCTCAGCCAGCGTAAAACAGGAGGGTTTATTGAGAGTTGAACACAGCACAGGAAACTCTCTGACCCTCAGGCCTGGCCTCCCTCAGCCCAGCACATCCCAGTCTCCCTGCATCCAGGTGGGCTCTGCCTGCTCCCCCTCTCCAGCCCAGAGCCCCCCTGCTCCCAGCTGGGCATCTGAGATCCCCGGCCCCAGGCCCCGCCTCTGTCCATTGTCTTCTCTCCAGGGAAACAGGGTCGTAAACCGGGGCCTCCGTCCTCTGGCTGGAACCGGCTGGTTAGGTCACTGGGTCCTCACTCTGCAGCCCATTGTCCTCCCACTGGCCAGAACCGGCTGCGTCTCCTCAGCTGGGCCTCTGGGTCACCAGGTCGCCAGGTCACCGGTCGCTGGGGTATCCATCCTCCCGGCCACCGGCTGGGTCCCCACGTCCTCTCTCCGGTCCTCTGCAAAACACACTCCCTCTCCCCTCACCTCGTTAAACCAGTAACACCCAGGGAAACTGAGTCCCACCCCCTCCGCATGCAAACCATTGAAACTCCACAGAAAACAAGAAACCCCCCCACTTCGTCACATCTCTCCCCCCTTCGAGGCTGAACGGAGCAGGGTCACTTAGCCAGTGATCTGGGGAAGTTCAGGGTCCCCGCCCCGCGATAAAGCATCCGCTATAACATTGGCACTCCCCCTCACATGGACCACCTCCATGTCATACCCCTGGAGGAGCAGGGCCCACCTCAGCAGCTTGGCATTAGCCCCTTTCATTTGGTGCAGCCACGTCAGGGCGAATGGTCGGTGTACACGGTGAAGCGCCGCCCAAATAGATATGGCTGCAGTTTGTTAAGGGCCCACACCATGGCCAGGCATTGCTTCTCTATGGCCGCATAGTGCTGCTCCCGGGGCAGCAGCTTCTTGCTCAGGTACACAATGGGGTGTCTCTCCCCTTAGTATCAGTTTGCATCAGTACCGCCCCCAGCCCTGTGTCCGAGGCGTCGGTGAACACCAGGAAGGGTTTGTTAAAATCCGGGTTTACCAGCACCGGGCCCTGGATAAGTGCCCCCTTCAGCGCACAGAGAGCCCTCTGGCACTGCTCGGTCCAGACCACCTTGTCCGGCTTTCCCTTTCGACACAGCTCCGTGAGGGGTGCTGCCAGGGAGCTAAAGTGGGGCACAAACCTCTGGTAGTACCCCGCCATCCCAATGAAAGCCTGGACCTGCTTCTTAGTTTGGGGGGCGGGCCAGGCCTTGATTGCCTCCACTTTGGCCGGCTCCGGCTTCAGGTGGCCACTCCCAACCTTGTGGCCCAGGTATAAAACCTCTGCCATCCCCACCTTGCACTTTTCAGCTTTTATGGTCAGTCCTGCATCCTGGAGGCGACCCAGCACTCTCTTCACCTGGGACACATGTTCCTCCCAGGTCTGGCTAAAGACACAGATATCGTCAATATACGCTAGTGCAAAGCCCTCCATCCCCCTTAGTAACTGATCCACCAGGCTCTGGAAGGTGGCAGGTGCCCCCTTGAGGCCGAAAGGCAGGACCAGGAACTCGAAGAGCCCTATTGGTGTGGTGAAGGCGGACTTCGCCCTGGCGTCCGGGTCCAAAGGCACCTGCCAGTAGCCTTTGGTAAGATCCAGGGTAGTGAGGTACCGGGCACCCCCCAACTTGTCTAAGATTTCATCAGTCCTAGGCATGGGGTAGGCATCGGACATGGTAATGGCATTGAGCTTCCGATAGTCCACACAGAACCGGATCGATCCGTCCTTCTTGGGGACCAGCACCACGGGTGAGGCCCAGGGACTGGCGGACGGCTGGATCACCCCTAAAGCCAGCATGTCCCCGACCTCTCTCTCCAGGTCCTGGGCTGTTTTCCCAGTGACCCTGAATGGGGAACACCTGATGGGAGGGTTGGCTCCCGTCTCCACCCGGGGGACAGCCAGGTTAGTGAGCCCAGGCCGGCTGGAGAACAGCTGCCGGTATGAATGCAGCACGGCTCTGATCTCTGCCTGCTGGGCAGGGGTTAGCTGCTCTGAGAGGGGAATTGATTCTAGCGAGGGGTTAGCCCCAGCCTCAGGGAGGAGTCCCACCAGGGGGTCCTCTCCTTTCTCCTCCCACTGCCCACACACAGCCAGCACCAACTTCTCCCTGTCCCAGTACGGCTTCATCATGTTGACGTGATACACCCGGTGGCTGTGAGCCCGGTTGGACAGTTCCACCACATAGTTCACCTCGTTTACCTGTCGGATGACCGTGAAGGGGCCGTCCCAGGCCGCTTGCAGCTTGTTCTTCCTCACGGGGATGAGGAGCATCACCTGATCCCCGGTAGCATATGAGCGGCCACGGGCTGAGCGGTTGTACCAGACCTTCTGCTTCCTCTGGGCCCTTGCTAGGTTCCCCCTAGCCAAGCCCATGAGCTCCACGAGCTTTTCCCGGAAAGTCAGTACATACTCTACCACTGATTCCCCATCGGGAGTGGCCTTTCCCTCCCACTCAGCCCTCATCAAGTCCAGGGGCCCCTCACCCTCCTTCCGTACAGCAACTCGAACGGGGAGAACCCTGTGGATTCCTGGGGCACTTCCCTATATGCGAACAGCAGGTGGGGTAAATACTTGTCCCAGTTCTGCGGGTGCTGGTCCATAAGGGTTTTCAGCATCCTCTTTAGGGTCCCATTGAACCTCTCCACCAGCCCGTTGGACTGAGGGTGGTAGGCTGAGGCCCAGGTGTGTCGGACCCCACACTTCTCCCACAAGCACTGGAGCAGGGTCGACATGAAGTTAGACCCCTGGTCTGTAAAGACCTCCTTGGGGAACCCCACTCTGCTGAAGATGGTCAGCAGCGCGTCTGCCACGGTGTCTGCCTCGATAGAGGACAAGGCCACCGCCTCGGGGTAGCGCGTAGCAAAATCTACCACCACCAGGATGTATTTCTTCCCTGACCGGGTCACCCTGCTGAGGGGCCCCACTATGTCCACGGCCACCTTCTGGAAAGGCTCCTCTATGATGGGCAAAGGTCTCAGCGGGGCTTTACACTTATCCCGGGCCCTTCCCACCCTCTGGCAGGAGTCACAGGTCCTGCAATACTGTCGGATAGCGTCGAAGACCCCGGGCCAGTAAAAGTTCTGCAGCAGCCTCTGCCTGGTGCGCCTGATGCCCCGAAAGGGGGATATCGTGGGCCAAGAACAACAGTTTGCGGCGGTACCTCTGGGGAACCACCAGCTGCCTCCCGACTTTCCAAGATTCAGTTCGCCCTGAACCAGTCCATTCCCGGTACAGGAATCCCCTCTCCCACAGGAATCGCTCCCGGCAGTCCTCCCCCTGGGATCCTGCACTGCCGTGGCTAGCCAGGGCCCTCAGTTTCTCCAGGGAGGGATCCACCTGCAGCTCCGTTTGGAATTCAGCTGCTGGGTCTGAGGCTACAGCCCTGGCTGGTGGCGCCTCAGTTTCCCCACCCTGGGACGGAGGCTCCGGCCCAGCCCTGTCGAGCCCTACCCTTGGCGCTTCAGCCCCCCCCCCTCGGGAGGTCCCACGCCCCTCGCTGGCTCTGGCTCCGGGTAAGGACCAGGGCGCTATGAGTGTCATCCGGCCAATTCTCCAAGTCATTACCCATTAGCACCTCGGTAGGCAGGTGGTCGTGCACCCCGACCTCTTTGGGTCCCTCCTTAGCCCCCCATTTCAGGTGTATCCTCGCTACAGGCACCTTGACGGGGGCCCCAAACACTCCCCTCAGGGTCAGGTAGGCATCGGGCACTAGCTGGTCTGGGTCCACCACCTTGGACCGCACCAGCATCACCTCTGCACCCGTGTCCCAGAACCCCTGGACGCATCTTCCCCCCACCTCAATGGGGATGACGTGGCGATTGTTCCCCGGGGCCGGTCCCACGCTCACCCGGCGGATTGGGTACGGGTGCTCTGGACCTGGGGCCCCGCCTTCCCCTGCTGGCCTGGCCTGGTGATCCCCTCCCCCTGGCACGGCCCTCTCGACTGCAGCCCCTGGGCCTGGCGGTGCCCCCTCTCGGTGGGCTTCCACCCAGTTAACACCCCGTGGGTTCTGCTTGGCTGCCATTTCCTTCATCTTCAGGCACTGTGCCACCTTGTGCCCCTTTTGGCCACAGTAATTACACCTCACGTCTCTCAAGTCCCACGAGGGGGGTCGCCCCGCCCCGGCAGTCCCGGGCACCCCTGAGTTGGGCTTCCTGGAGTCCCACCTTTGAGAGGGCTCAGGGTGACTCCCCTTATGAGTCCCTGATGTGGGTCTCCCCCCTACCCCCGATCTACTGTCCATGAACTCATCTGCCAGCGCCCCTGCACGGCGCAGATCTTTGGGCTTCCGGTCCACTAGCCACATCTTAAGGTCCGGAGGGCAGATGTCATACAGCTGCTCCAACCCCACCAGGTTATACACATCCTCTGCGGTAGTGGCCCCTGCGCCCTTCCCCCACTTGCGGAGATATTCCCCCAGCACGTTGGTGACCTCCTTGTAAGAGACACCTGAGGCCTTGCGCACACCCCGGAACCGTTTCCTGTACGCCTCGGGGGTCAGTTGAAACTTCAGCAGCAAAGCCTGTTTGAACAGGTCCTAGTCCCCCGTCTCAACACCATCCATTTGGCTGAACGCCTGTATGGCTTTGGGACCCAGCAGGGGGGTCAGACAGCAAAGCCTGTCTGCGGGGTCAATCTGGTTCAGTTCACAAGCCTTCTCAAAGGCTGTGAGATAGGCATCAATATCCCCCCCCTCCTTGAACTGGGGCAGCAGTTTGGTGTCTAGATTCCCCACACCATTGGCGTCTCGGGGCCCTTCCCCACTTACCCCGCGGCAGGCCCTCTTGGCCCGCCTCTCGTCCATCTCCAACTCGTGCTTCTGCTGTTCTACACGGTCCGCTCGTTCTCTCTCTGTGTCCACCAGCCTCCGATCCTCCAGCTCCAGCTCCTTTGCTTTCAGCTGCAGCTCCAGTCTCCGCAGCTCCTCTAGGGAGGAACCTGACTGGGGTCTCCCTGTACTGACTGGGGAGTCAGGTCTGACCCACTCCCGGTCACTACACAGCCTGCCCCCACGGCTTCTCCCCGGCTCTCCGGGCACCCCGGGAGCCCCCCTGGGGTCTGGAGCCTGCGCCTCAGACGGGTCATTCTCTACAAGCTGAGCAATCAGCCGCTCCTTAGTGACCCTCCCCACGCTCAGCCCCCTCTCCCTGCAGAGACGGGCCAGGTCGCTCTTACGGAGCTGGTTCTAGGCCATTTCCAGGCTGGTTCCGTTCAATACCCTCGTTCTATCGCTGGCAGCCACGCACTGCAAAGCGCCTGCGCCCGCAGCCAACGTCTACAGGGTGCATCCGCGAAACATCCCACTTCTGACACCACGTTGTCACGGACTCACAGATCGTGCCCACTCTTGGCCCCGTGCGGTCCATGGGGGGTGCCCCTTTTAGTGAGACAGCCCTTCTCGGGGGTCCACTCTCTCTCGGGGTCCGGCCCCTCCACCTCCTGGATCCGCACCTCTCTGAGCCTTTGCACGTCTGTCTCTGCCGTGGGCCCCCTCAGGGAGTCCATTCGCTCTGGACCCCCGGGGCCTCCACCTCCAAAGGGGTTGATGCAACCCTGTTCTCTAGACCGGAGTGACTCTCAGCCAGCATTAAACAGGAGGGTTTATTGAGAGTTGAACACAGCACAGGAAACTCTCTGACCCTCAGGCCTGGCCTCCCTCAGCCCAGCATATCCCAGTCTCTCTGCATCCAGGTGGGCTCTGCCTGCTTCCCCTCACCAGCCCAGAGCCCCCCTGCTCGCCCCGGCCCCAGGCCCCGCCTCTGTCCATTGTCTTCCATCCAGGTAAACAGGGTCGTAAACCGGGGCCTCCTCTCCTGCTTCTGTCCTCTGGCTGGAACCGGCTGGTTAGGTCACTGGGTCCTGACTCTGCAGCCCATTTTCCTCCCACTGGCCAGAACCGGCTGCGTCTCCTCAGCTGGGCCTCTGGGTCACCAGGTCGCCAGGTCACCGGTCGCTGGGGTATCCATCCTCCCGGCCACCGGCTGGGTCCCCACGTCCTCTCTCCGGTCCTCTGCAAAACACACTCCCTCTCCCCTCACCTCGTTAAACCAGTAACACCCAGGGAAACTGAGTCCCACCCCCTCCGCATGCAAACCCTTGAAACTCCCCCGAAAACAAGAAAACCCCCCACTTCGTCACAGACACACATGTCATCGATGTACGCCAGGGCCAAGTTCTCCATCCCCCTCAGCTTGTCTAGAATCTCCCCAGGCCTAGGCGTGGGGTAGGCATCGGACACGGTGATGGCTTTAAGCTTCCGATAGTCCCCACAAAACCAGATCATCCCGTCTCCCTTGGGGACCAGCCCCACGGGTGAGGCCCATGGGCTGTTGAACGGCTGGATCACATCTAAAGCCAGCATGTCCTTGACCTCTCTCTCCAGGTTTTGGGCTGCTTTCCCAGTGACTCTGAACGGGGAACACCTGATGGGGAGATTGGCTCCCACCTCAGGGAAGAGATCCACCAGGGGGTCTTTCCCCTTCTCCTCCCAATCCTCCCTTTTCAGGTCCAGGGGTCCCCTCACTTTCCTCCTATACAGCAGCTCGAACGGGAAGAACCCTGTGGATTCCTGGGGTACCACCAGCTGCCTCCCGATTCCCCACAGGGAGCCATTAGGAAGCGGTTTCCTTCTTAACAGCCCAATATGACATTGTTTTAATGTAATTTAGATGGAATGTGAGGATGTGACTTCCTGCTTCTCAGCTAATGCAGGGCTGACAAGAGTGGGGGGGGAAGCCGGTACAAAGTACCGGGGCCCGGCGGTCCGGAAGGGGGCCCGGGATCCAGCTTTCCCGGCTTCCCCCCCCCCTTGTTGGCCCTGTTTAGCCGATCCGCCCTTGCTGGGGGGCCCGAAAAAAAATTTTCACCGGGGCCCGAATCCGCTCTCGGCGGCCCTGAGGTAATGGCTGCTTCTCTTCGAATCTGGCTGCAGACGAAGGCCGTAGGCTTTAGGCCTGACAATCTGGCTACAGGAAAAGGGCCTGATCCTTGCACGGCGGGCAGGTGCAATGGCATCGCCACGGTCATCGCACGAGGAATCCGCGTCGGACGCTGAGAGGAGCCAGCACCGCCTCCGAAGACAATGGCCAGTCCAGTGGCAGTGCTGGCACCCGTGGGAGTTCCCCGCGGTACTGGGACACTTTTCACACACCCCCATCTGTGGTGGCCTCTGAGCGGCGCTCTGCGGCCCTGCCCACCCGGTACCAGAACCGGACTCGGATCACGGCATCGAGAACCCCGCGGTACCCCCAGTCCAAGGGACGCTGGGAGAGCTGAGGGCCCAAACAGTGGCTTCCTCCTCGGACGAGGCGCTCACAGGATCCGCTAACCCAGTACCCCCGATGATCTTAGAGCCCACAGGACATCAAGAGGGTCGCCTCCAATCCAGGCCTGGAGGTGGAGGTGCTCACAGAACCTGTGTGACATTATTGACAGGAACTGCAACCAAGGTCCTATAGATGCACCAAATCTTGTACAAAGGAGGACAAGTGGAGTGTCTATGGAAAGGTTGTAATTTGCTGGCTATGATTATGTTGTCTGTATGTGTGTGTCATTTTTGTATTTGAAGTTATGAGTATTGGCTCTGTATTTGTATCTCAGTGTGTTTGATTCTAAGTAGCATCAGTGAAGCATTTGGTCAGCTTCTTGAGAAGGGACTATTCTGAGTAAGTGCCCAATCAAGAAACACTTAACTGACAATGGACCTTGGGAGACTCCAGTCCACATCTGAGGAGCCTTCCTGGGAATGTTCAAGGTAGCACGTGAGCAATGGCTGCCGCCTGCAAATTGAGTCATGCAGGGACATGTGTAGGGTGACCAGATGTCCCGATTTTATAGGGACAGTCCCGAAATTTGAGGCTTTTTCTTATATAGAAGCCTATTACCCCCCCCCCCCCCGTCCCGATTTTTCACACTTGCTGTTTGGTCACCCTAGACATGTGACTTGCCCATGTGACACCAAACTCCATCTTGCTGCTGTGATTTTCCACAGTAAGAATGGAGGGGTGTCCTTCCACATGGCAGAGGATATAAAAAACCCTGGAAACCCCTCCATTTTGTCTTCAATCCTGCTTCATACCTCTGGAGGGACTTTGCTACAAGCTGAAGCTCTGAACAAAGGACTGAATGACCCATCCCAGCTGGGGATGTTCCAGAGACTTGATTTGAACCTGCAGTTTATTCCATCATTGCTACAAGCCTGAACCAAGAACTCTGCCATTACTGGATGTCATTGATTCCATTTAACCAATTCTTGCTCTCATCTCTATTTCTTTCTTTTTATGGATAAACCTTTAGATTTTAGATTCTAAAGGATTGGCAACAGCGTGATTTGTGGGTGAGATCTGATTTGTATATTGACTTGGGTCTGGGGCTTGGTCCGTTGGGATCAGGAGAACCTTTAATTGGGGACACTGGTTTTCATAACCATTTGTTCCTGTAAGGTGTGCTACTGGTGGTGATACAAGGGAACTGGGGTATCTGAGGGAATTGCTTGTTGGACTTCTGGTGAGCCAGTGGAGTAAAACCGAAGTCCTCTCTGTGTGGCTGGTTTGGTGCCTTAGGCTGTGACTGCCTGGCTCTGAGCGATTTGTCCTGAATTGACGCTCTCAGCGATGTCCCCCACAGGCCGCCTGGTCACACCTGCAGACCCCATCTCTGGCGGTTTGGCAGCAGAGGCTCTGCCTGTGCCCCAGGGGGTGCTCCGAGCAGTGACAGGCCTAGGGCAGACCCCGCGTCTCTGCCCCCAGTGTCTGAAAGGGCAGAGGAGAAGTGTTACCTGCCTGCGAAAGGGTTTGACTCTCTGTGCTCCCGTTTCCCCCGGGCTCTCTGGGGGTCGCCACAGCCAGCGAGCGGGAGAGGCAGGGCCAGGCCAGCGCTACCCCAGAGAACAAGGAGGCAAAGTGCTGGGACATTTCGGCAGAAAGGCTTCTCCGGTTGCGAGCCTCCAGCTGCGTCTGGCGAACCTGGCCGGGACGATGGGATTTCGGCGTCTGGGACTCCCTGGCTCGACTCCAGGGTTCGCTGCCCCAAAGTGGGTGGCAGGAATTCCCGGCCGTTGTGCAGCAGGGAACAAGGGTGGCGAGATCCTCTCCCAGGCTGCCCGGGACTCAGCCGACTCGGTGACCAGACCAGTCACCAGGCAATCAGGCCTGTGGCTGCAGACGTCGGGGCTCTCGCAGGACGGGCAGCACGGACTGCAGGGCCTTCCCGTCGACGGGGCCTTGCTCTGCTGGGACCCCATGGACACAGAGCTGCCTGGCCTCAAACACTCCAGAGCCACATTGTGATCGACCCCTGGCCCTGTGCACGTCAGTGTCTCGCGCAAGCGTGTCAGGCCTCAGCAGCCCCCGCGGGTCTCAGGTCCCGCCCGGCACGAGCCTCACAAACGAGAGGGGCGAGGTGACAGGTGCCGTCAGAGCCTGCCGGCCTCCACCTCTGCCCAGCAGGGCACTGGCCGTGCGCCGAGCGGGCACAGACAGGCCTTTAGAGGGCCAGACCGGGATGGACGATCAGTCTCCCTCCTGGATTATCAACAGCCCCCCCTCCTTTCCCCAAACCTCCCCACTTGGGCAACAATGACGTCAGAGCGCTGGGGGCTCAGCACTGGTGCACCCGTCAGTGTATTCCCATCCCTCCTCCTCACCCCCTTTCCTCTCCCTCTTCAGGGGCCCGTCTCACGAGCAGCTTCTCGCCCTGCAGCTGCAGGTCCGGCTGTGGGCTGGGGCGGTGGAGGTGGTTCCCCCGGAGCGGAGAGCAAAGGGATCCTTCTCCTGCTCTTTCCTTGTTCCCAAGGCGAAGGGGGGTCTACAGCCAACCCTAGACCCTCGTCGACTCCCCACGTCTCTCAAGAAAGTGAGATTCGCCCCGTCTCCCTGGCCTCCATCATCCCCCCCGCTAGATCCAGGGACTGGGACACTGCCCTCGATTCAAAGGACGCATATTTTCATATCTCCATTTTCCAGGCACTCAGGCGCTTCCTCGGGTTCATGGTGTAAGGTGTTTTTGGTACATGATTGTATTCTGTTAAGAATGTTGCTGCAATTCAAAATGGAGATTAGAAATTCAAGATGGCACATACGATAGGAAGGGTTTGAACTCCATCTTGGTGCCCTTCTTCATGGCATTTTCCCGCCAAAACTCTGTTTCCAGGCAGAACTTGAGGGACTGAGAAGTGGCTGGACCCGGTTGGGGGCATAGCCTGTCAGAGTGGGCCTCAGAAAGGCGCACCACAGAGAGCGTAGAAGGGACTGTCAGCGGCGAAGCAGGCGCTGTCCACCATCGAGGCAGCCACGTCCAGGTTCTTTGCGCGGCATCGGATCAAGACTTTGGCTACTAACATCTGTCAAGGACTCTGATTCCCTCCATGACTCCTGTAATCCACCCAAGGATCCCGTGAAGGCTGTGCCCTCAGCTCAGATCTGTGATCTCCTGCTTCGGCAGTAGAGAACCAGATCCTCCGATGTCCCAGAGACCCTGAGATGGACCATCCGTTGCCGGTGTCCTCCATCTGCAGTTAGAAGAGAGACAGTAATTATTTTTCAGGCATTTATTAGTTTAGCCAAGGGAGAGTTTTAGGGCCTGGGCTCTATGCCCCCCCCTTTACTGGAATCTATTTGTGGGTAGTTGTATTTGTAGTGTTCCCCATAGTGAATCTTCCCCTAGTTGTATCTATCCCTTAATAAATCTTCTTTCTGTTTAAGGTTATATTCTTTCTATCCTTTAGTTCAATGCAAAACGGGCGGGAGGCACACAGATTTCTAATTCTCCCAGTTGATAGATGCTGGTAGGAGTCGAACCTGTTGTATATGTCACCTCCTTATTATTTTACACAGAGATTTGGGTAACATTTATTGGCGACCGCGGCAGCACTCCTCAGAGATTTAGTTCTCCGATTGGGGTCCTTTGGTTGAATAGAGTCCGGCTAACGGTCCATAGACTCAGGGAGGGAAGGGTCTGGAACAGTGTTGGTGAGGGTGTCGACCGATGGGTCAGACGGGTTCCCCAGGTCACTGCCTGTTCAGCCATATGTGGTATCCCCACTTGGTTGTAGTATGTGTAGAGTGAGCTCGAGGCCCATAGGCTGAGGCTCACTGCAGGGTAGGATTCTGCTTACACCAGTAGCCTGGGAAGTGGATCCAAGCGGCCTGCAGCAAGGCAGACTGTCAAGTCCTGGGTTAAGTGGACCTGGCCAGTCACTTACCCTCCACCTCTGCCTTAGATTAAGGCCCTAACTGTCCGCCTCTAGGACAATTGTCTGTGGTCGTGACCGAGCACTGCTGGGTTCCGAAAGGAGGCACTGTGGGTTTTCGAGAGTTACTGACCATAGCTGAATAGCCACCACAGGTTTAGGATGGTGGGCTATTCGGCTTTGACATAATTACTGTCTATTTTATCTGTGGTAAACAAGTAAAGTATGGAGAAGGTTTTTAGCTTAGAAGGATGGTCCCGGCAGTCCAATAAAAATAGTTTGGAGTATGCAGTGTCTGTTTTGGGGAAATCTCAGAACCCTTGGAAAGAAGGGGCTTTCCAGGGAGATGAAGCACTACGGAAATTGCAAATATTGTGGGGACGGTATTTGGTAAGCAAGCCGGTTCCCAAGAAAAAATTGCAAAAGCGAGCATTGATTTGTGGGCTTGCTACGGTGTGAAGGGACCTGGAGAGTAGGGTGAGTCACCTTAAAGCCCTAGCCAACCAGGCAAAAGATCAGGAGAAAACAAATGGGTTGGGATTGGAGAGAGCAGTGGCACAACACCAGATGGATGCTGCCCAAATGACCAAACAAGTTAGGCAAGTCATGCAGCTAGAAGAACAGCTGCAGGAGGCAATTCATGTAGGGCAGCTGTGGAAAGGGAAAGTCAGATCCTGTGCACAGAATTAGAAGAAGCCCTGGCCACTACCAGGCAGCTCCTGAGGGAGGCCAAGCAGGCTCAAGGGTCAGAAGCAATAAATCATTCAGCCTGCTTGAAGAAGATTCAGAAGCTGCAGCAGCAGCTAAAGATCTCTAGGGATATGATTAGCGCAGTGGAAACTAACCCAGTAGCCGAGTTTCTCTCTGGGGAAGGATCAGAGATAGAGCCTGAGGAACACAGGGATGATCCACCATGTTATTCTAATACAGTAGAAGGCCTTATTCCTTCAGCGCCATTTAATTTAAATGAAGGCCAGGGAGTGACGGGACAAAGTAATCCACTGATCAGGGCCGGCTCCAGGCACCAGCCGAGCAAGCTCGTGCTTGGGGCAGCAGAGTCTAAGGGGCGGCTTCCCTCCAATCCTTTTTTTTTCTTTTTCTTTTTTGCTTCGCCGCTCCGGCCGCCCCACAGGTTGTTTTTTTTTGCTTGGGGCGGCAAAAAAGCCAGAGCCGGCCCTGCCACTGATTGCCCCGATCACTACTACAGTCACGCAGTATGGGGCTCAATGGCCTTCTGAGACGCGCTATGAAACAAAGGTGTTAGCAGCAGAACAGGCAAACGCTTTAGGGAAGCAGCTGGGACAGCTTGATAAAACTAATGCTTTGAACTGGTAGCACGTTTAAGCTGCTTAGCTAACCTTAGCAAGGAGGATTCCCTTGTGATTGTTCGGGAATGTCTGAGTGTAGAGGATTTCAATGCTTTACCAGATGGACTGTCTCTGGGTCATGCCACTGAACTTGTAGATATATATATGGGTGTGTATAAAATGTTTTTTCCATATGATAACCTTGTCGGAAAGGTGTATTCAGAAAAGCAGGACGCTATAAAGCGTCCAGAAACCTTTATAGCGAGAAAAAGATTGTTATATTGGTTAGCTGGTCTGGCTCCACTAGACCAGAATGGGACTGTACAGGATAATGTGCCAGCATTTTGTGAATTGGTAATCCAAGGGCTTACACCTGCCCTGAGGTTAGCTATAGGACCAGTAAACCCAGCAACCATAGGACTTCAGGAAGTGGAATCAAGGGTGAGAGAAGCCTACGAGTTGACTAAAGATGCAACCAAATTAACTGGTGCAATCCATAAAAAGAAGGTATCCGCAGTAAGAGGGTCTCTAAATCCACAAACTGGGAAATTTGGTAATAAGCCTGGCAACACTAGTAATAAGCAGAACAACGGGTTTAAGGAAGAAACAGCATCTTGGCGGCAAGGTACCACTGAAGAGCTAAAGGCTTTTAGAAATGTATTGTGGAAAAGACTTTTAAAATATGAGACTAGAGAGCAATTAGATCGAGTCCCTACTATGGAACTCTTTAAGAGACTGCTTAAATACGAGGGTGAGAAGCAGCAGGCAGAGGGAAGGGCACAACAGTGTCCCCCTGCGTGGAGCCTCAGTGAAGGGCCCAGCTTTCACTCCCCCGGATTTTGTGGCTCCCATCATAAATGATGAATGGGGGAGACCAACGGTTAACATCATGTTGGAAGGAAAGTTTGGGTCATTCTGTCAAAGGGTGTTGGTGGATACGGGGGCATCACCCAGCATCTTGTGCACTAAAGATTCACCACAAGCTGAATTGCTGCCTATTAAGTGTATAAAGACTCTTGAAAGTTATAATTGTAAGCCCAGTATTGTACCCTTTTCTAAGGACATAAAAAGTACTTTGGGACATTTATCGGTATTAGCTTCTTGGGGATGGCAATCTTTAGGGGGTTGTGGTATATTAGGAATTGATTTACTGAAACAGCTAAAAATTGTTGTGGATATTCCTAATCAATCCCTTAGGGAATCCTTGGAACAAAATCATGGAACAGTGATATCTGGAGTTCACAGACTATGTGCTTTAAAGGCACCTGCAGACCTTGTTCTTCCCGAATGGGAGAGTGATATACAAATGGCTGTAAAAAGTTATCTACCGGTGTTTGCTAAAAAGGTGGTAGCAGCAGTTTAGGTCATAGGGCCTGACCCTAAGCCTCAGAAGCAGTATTCTTATTCGGCAGAGGCTAAGGAGGGCATAAAGGAACCTATAGTTGCATTACAAGATCAGGGTGTGCTGGTTGAATGTGAAAGCCCATACAACGCACCAGTGTGGCCGGTTTTAAAAGCTGACAGCCAAACATGGAGTCTCACGATAGATTATCGAGCATTGAATAAGGTAACACGGAGACTGACGCCAGTGGTAGCAAGATATCCAGAAATTATGTCTTTGATTACTGCAGGAGCTACTTGGTTTTCAGTCCTTGATATTTCAAACGCCTTTTTCTCAATTCCTCTCCATCCGGACTACTTCTACAAATTTGCATTTACTTATCAGGACAAGCAATTGACATTTACTCGAGTAGCTCAGGGATATCATAACGCACCAATGATATGCCACAAAATAGCAGCTATGTGGCAAGGGCTACAATATAAAAACAACATTGTTAGCTACGTAGATGAGGTGTTAATTGCAACCACCACTAGAGAGGAGAACATAGAAGCCCTTCAAGAAGTTCTGAACAAAATCCTAACTACTGGATTTTTGGTGAATCCATCAAAGGCCCAATTGGTGTCCAAAAAAGTTACATACCTAGGTATAGAACAAGGGGATGCTGGAAGACGTCCAGATACAGATAGGGTGAAACTGATGTGCAAATTGCCCGCACCTGTGGATGTTAGTACGCTCCGATCGTTCCTGGGCCTTGTAGGGTTTTCCAGGGATTTTATACAGGACTATGCCAGCATTGCAAAGCCACTGTATTCTTCGCTACGAAAAGATCAGCAATGGAAGTGGGGTGACAAGGAGGCAGAAGCAGTATATCATTTAAAGCAGGCATTAATGGAAGCACCTGCCTTGGCATATCCAATACCTGATAAACCTTATTACTTACAGTTGGGGTCTACCGAAAGAGCCATTAGTGCAGTGCTACTCCAACATCAAGACACCACTCTAAAACCGGTGACTTATGGCTCCAGAACTCTATCAGAAATAGAGTCTAGGTTTTCAAGCTGTGAAAAGGAAGTGTTAACATTGGTATGGGCCTTACAACACTGGGCTTATATTATAGGCATGTCTCCTATAATACTGAAAACAGCGCACACCCCTGTACAGTACATCTTGTCAGGAAAGGCGAATTCAGGGAAGGTCAGCAATCCAAGGCTGGCTACGTGGACTTTAACCCTGTTAAATAGGGATATAGAAGTGCAAAAGGTTCAATGCTTGGCTGCTGTACCCTAGGCTTTGATGTCTGTGGGAGAAGCTCATGAATGCCCATTGCCTGATATTCATGCACCAGCATTTAAGACTCCATTTCTCCTTGAAGTTAAATATGAGGACGCTAAAGAAAACTCTTGGGAAATCTGGGTGGTAGATGGATCCAGTTACCATCATAACGGGTCCCCTGTCACTGGTTTTTCAGCTATGCAGCTTCTTCGGGGAGGACAGTACAAGGCACCATCCGCCAGCACTCAGCGCAAGCGGCTGAAATCGCAGCAGTGATAGCTGCTTTAAGATCAGCAGAGCCGCAGGAGGACATCAGAGTGTGTACAGACTCTGACTGGGTCCTGAGCGCGTTCATCGAGTGGATGTCAGTTTGGCTGGATCAATGGCAGATCAATGGCCAATAGCTCATGCTTCGTATCTACTGTACGCTTGGGAGCTGGCAGAAGGAAGGCAAGGAAAAACTTTCCTAGGCAAGGTCAAGGCTCACAGGAAAACTCAGTCGGAGATCTCCATCCTGACTAGTGCTGTGGGTAAATTGGCGGAGCAGGCTGCCTTATGGGGCATTGAAGCTGACTGGAATGTACCAGCGGATGCTGTGAACGCTGTCCATCCCACTGAAACCCTGCAAGATCAGGATTTGAAGCAGGTTCAGCAGACGGATACCAGTGTGAAGGAGTTGTTGAGTAAGCAGCGGTGCAAAGGGTTCACCATCTATACAGATAAGACAGGATTAGTCCTGGCGAGAAAAGAAAACCAACAAAGAGGCATTGAAGGCATCCCTGTGTTAGTAATTCCAGCCTGTCTCTGCCAAGAGCTAATTAAATTAGCCCACGAGCAAGGTCATTATGGAACAGAGAAAACCTTAAAGCGCCTACTCACTTTAGGATGGTGGCCTACAATGGTCAAGGAAGTGGAATCCTGGATATACAACTGTCTTCGCTGGGCCACATGTAACCCAGATTCAAGGATCCAAACGGGACCATTACTTCACCAGCCTATCGATGGTCCCTGGACAAGAGTGCAAATAGATTTCATAGGTCCATTGCCAAGGACAGGCCGAGGAAATCTGTATTGCTTAGTGCTTATAGATCCATTCACCAAGTGGATAGAGGCCTATCCCACAAAGAACTGCACTGCAAACACCACCGCTAGAGTACTTGTAGAACAAGCTTTCAGTAGGTTTGGGTTACCAAAGGTTATCGATTCGGACCAGGGTACCCATTTTGCAGGCGAGCTAATGCAACAACTTTGTGTGGCACTTGGCATCAAGCAAAAATGTCATGTTGCGGGACACCCCCAAGTGTCTGGTCAAGTTGAAAGAAGCAACTGCACATTAAAAAATGTTCTTAGAAAGGTAGTAGAAACTTCAGGGAAAAAATGGGATGTTAAGCTGTCACAGACTCACAGATTGTGCCCATTCTTGGCCCTGTGCGGTCCGTGGGGGGTGCCCCTGTTAGTGAGACAGCCCTTCTCGGGGGTCCACTCTCTCTCGGGATCAGGCCCCTCCACCTCCTGGAGCCGCACCTCTCTGAGCCTTAGCACGTCTGTCTCTGCCGTGAGCCCCCTCAGGGTGTCCACTCGCTCTGGGCCCCCTGGGCCTCCACCCCTGAAGGGGTTAATGCCCCCCCCCCCCGCCCTGTTCTGTAGGGTGCGGAAAACAGGAGGATTTATTGAGAGTTGAACCCAGCACAGGAAACTCTCAAGGCCTCAGGCCTGGCCTCCCTCAGCACAGCACATCCCAGTCTCCCTGCATCCAGGTGGGCTCTGCCTGCTCCCCGTCTCCAGCCCAGAGCCCCCCTGCTCCCAGCTGGGCATCTGAGATCCCCGGCCCCAAGCCCCCTCTGTCCATTGTCTTCTCTCCAGGTAAACAGGGTCGGAAACTGGGGCCTCCTCTCCTCGCTTCTGTCCTCTGGCTGGAACCGGCTGGTTAGGTCACTGGGTCCTCACTCTGCAGCCCATTGTCCTCCCAGTGGCCAGAACCGGCTGCGTCTCCTCAGCTAGGTCTCCGGGTCGCCAGGTCACCGGTCGCTGGGGTATCCATCCCCCAGGCCATTGGCTGGGGTCCCAAGTTCCCTCTCCGGTCCTGTGTCCCAACAAACTCCCTCTCCCCTCACCTCGTTAAACCAGTAACACCCAGGGAAACTGAGTCCCACCCCCTCCGCATGCAAACCATTGAAACTCCACAGAAAACAAGAAAACCCCCCACTTCGTCACATCTACCTTTAATTATTATGGCCATTCCTTCAACCTGCAGTGAGACTGGGTTTTCTCCTCATGAAGCCCTTACGGGACGAATGATGAGGACTCCAGAGTACTGGTGGTTAGAAGGAGGGGTGCCTCCAGATAACTATGTGCCACAGGTCAGATTGGACTGCTATATCCAAGAACTGCTGAGTACCATCAGCTCAGTGCAGAAGCAGGTTGCTATCAACTTAAAGGGTGTCACCAAGAAAATGGAGCAACGCTTGAAGGACAATTTATCTTTTGTGGAATGGGACACAGGGGACAAAGTCCTCTTCTGATATTTTTCGGTGAAACATCATCCGCTGTCCCCTAGATGGGCAGGTCCAGCTGTCATACTGGAAAAGGCGAGTCCCACTGTGTACTTATTAGAAATTTCCACAGGGAAAAAGAGGGTTCCCAAATGGTTTCATTCTTCGCAATTGAAGTTCTGATCCAGGACATTTTCAGGGCTGCAACATGATCCTCGATCCACATGTTCGCTTCCCATGACGCCATCAGCCAGCAAGCCAGAGATGGCACCGGCTTAAGGAGAGCTGTGTAGCTATCGGCAGGTCCGTGAGCTCCGAGCCCACCTCCGGGGATACAAATAGATTCCTTACTAAGCATATCAATACAGAACGCTGAGTAATAATTCATATAAACTACAATACAGAACCGTATTTCCCGCACTTGTCAGAAGCAGTGAAAATAGTTAGGGGATTATGGAACAGGTTTTTTGGGGGGGCGGGGAGGGATTGTTAGGGAGCTTCCCCCATGCAGACCCTGGCTGACCTCTAGCCTCTCCCATTCAGTCAGGCGCATCTGCCCCTGTCCCCATGTGTTCCTGCACCCCTATGTGTCCTTGCACTCCCTGTCCACCTGTGTCCCTCCACCCCCACTCAGGCACCCCCTCCCCATCACCATGTGGCCCTGCACCTCCACTCGCATTCAGCCCCTGCCCCAGTCTGTCCTCCCCCACTAGCCGTTATGAGTTCCTGTCTGACCCCCCCCCGCCCCAATAGCCCCATGCTGTCTGTCTCCCCATAGCCCCCATTCTCCTTACCTGGCCCGAAGAAGGCTCTACCAGCTCTTTCTCTTCCCTAGCTGGCTGGGAGTGGCTGCTGTGTTCTATCGCTACAGAACCCTCTGGTGGGCAAAAAGCAGAACTTCAGCAACATTTCAGCAGAAACTTTTTTCTGTGCAAAAAATTAAAAATATACACAGCTCGTTAATTATGCGCTTGCAGTAGTGCAGAATTCCCCCAGGAGTAATCATGCGCCTAAGCTCCCTGTGGCCAACAGCCCAGCCTGAGCTGACTCCAGGTCACTGCACCGTCTGTCAGATCTGGTCCAGCCCCTCTGTCATCACGGCTCTGGTTGGCATGGGGTGGGGGGCACAGGGAGCTGACTGGGCACAGGCTGGACCCCGCTGCTGGCAGCAGCACCCGACGGCTGGTGGGGAGGAAAGTTGCAGCAACTAAGAACAGTCGTGGGGTGTCTGCAAAGAGTTGTGGTTATCGCAACAAAACTGTGGCCCGGGATGTTCTTACAGCCTTTCCCAGGGCCAGAGCTGCCCACTGGGGGCCCTATGCAGGAATGTCTCCCCAACACTAAAACAGGCCAGTTCTTGCAATAATGAGTGAACAGGGGGCGCCCTTAAGCTGCTTGGGGCCCTAAGCAATTGCTGAATCTGCTTATTCCTGGCGCGGGCTCTGCCCTTGGTGCTGAATCCACATCAGCCGGCCAGCAGCGATTTGTGTAATGAGGGAGACAGCCACAAGGGGGCAGCATGGGCTAGAACGAGAGGGGGTGGGGTGGGACTCAGGACTCCTGGGTTCTATCCCCTGCTCTAAGAGGGGGTGGGGCCCATGACTGGAGAATTGTTAATACCAAGGGCACCAGAACCTTTGGAGAGGTGGGGGCTCCACTGGTTCCAGCGCTGTTGGTGGGAGGGAGAAGAGGAGCAGCCTGTACTAGGAGGTGCGGGGGTTTGCTGGGGCAGAGCCCCCCCCCCCATGCCCTGGGAATTCACCTTGGTGAGAGGGGCAGGGTCTGAGTCAGCACCGCAGGAAGGCGAAGAGAGCCCCGGGGGGGGGGGCAGAGTCTCTCTGTGGGGTGAGGGGGCTGTGGGTGGCCAACGCCTGGCGAGGCTAGGGGAGGGGGTGAGGACACAGCACCATCTCCGAGAAGCAGCCGAGGGTGTGTGTGTGGGGGGAGTTCCCCCACAGCCGGGGGCAGGGGGGCTGAGCATCCTCCCTACCTTACCCACAGCAGCCTCCTCCTTCCTGCTGCCCTCCATTCACCTTCTCCTGCTGCAGTCGCTGACTGTGGCCACCTTGTCGGGGTTGTAGCAGCGCAGCCCTTGCTACCCATGTCCACCCCACCTCGTACGGGGGGTGGGAGCGGGGCACTCACCCTGTTATACCAATAGAATAAAAACCAGCAGGATCTTATTAAGAGGGATAAGGCAAAGATGCCACATTTATTGTAAATATAATAATACTATAAAATATAACAGTAAACAACGTTGTTTGGCTACTTATTCCTATTACTACTTATTTCTTATACACACACATTATACCTAATACCTACACACACACACACACACACACACACACACACACACACACACACACACACACACACACACACACACACACACACACATCAGATGTTCTGCAGCTGCTGCATAGTTACCAGTCCTGCTTGAGTCTGTGGCTTGAGTTTGCAGCTTGGGTTCGTAGCTTGTGGCGGCTAACTGGCCAGGAAAGCCGGGCACAAGGACGAGCTGGGTCTCTGTTGGGAATGCACCGATGCCCTTCCATGTTGGCAGCAGAATGTTACCCTTCTCCCAAAGTTTTCCATCTCACCCATCCTTTTTGTAGGCTTAATTTGAATCCAGAGTCTATAGGTCTTGCTGTGTCACACTGCCTCTGGGTTTGGTGATTGATCACCCGTCAATTGCAGACATGACTTTCAGCCTCGGACCGGGCTTTGATCTTCCTTCTATTGTACCTTTTCTTTTTAGGGTGGATTCTTCTTACTTTGTTAGGGCTCTTGTCTGCATCTTCAGCCGTTGGTGTTTGAACTCTATTTAATCAGGCCAGGCTGGGGCTGGAGGTTGATTCCATCATCCATACATACCTCATTCACACATCTAAACTAAACTAATAAGATTACAGCAGGGTTTGCAAAACTGAAGGTTGCAGCAAGCCCTTACAAAATGGAGTAAGCGTTTTAAAATGGGGTTTGAATTACAATATGGCAAACAGTGAACAGAAGTTACAATATAGACAAGTGTAATCAATGGTGAACAGACGTTACAATAGTCTCCCTGATTTAAGCAGGAATTGGATTGACAGTGAAACTCACAAAGGCAGCTGACTGAACAGCTATGGCTCTTAACAGGCATCTTAATTGTCAATTAGCCAGTTATTGGGGTAACCGGTTTTATGAATGAATATTGTTTCATTCATAAAACTTTACTTATGAAGTTACATTAATAAAGTGAACAATTAAAAACAATTTCATTCATCAGTCCTACAACCCCTTCCTATGCGCTGACTGAACCGGCCCAGGTCATCCCGCCAGCGAACCACAGCCCCACAGTCTCCGTCCCCACAGGAGGGCTTAGGGCCTGCCTGGCCGGCTGATGAGGGCGGGGTGGGCTGAGGAGAGGGAGCAGTTGCTGGGTAAGCGCAGGAAGGGGGAGGACGAACAGGGCAGGGATTAAGCAGAACTCAGGGTGGAAAAGTGGGGGGGAGGGTGGCCCCCCGGACTGCCCCCCCAGTTCCAGCGCTGTTGGTTAATACAGTACCGATTTCTAACAAGGGAGGGGGGAATTGATCCAGGGAACTACAGGCCCGCTAGTTTGACCCCAGGTGTAGGCAAGGTCTTGGAACAAATTTGGAAAGAGGAAGTAGTTAGAGGTGAACAGTAACTGGGATAAAACACAATAGGGTGTTACAATGGGTAGATCGTGCCAGACCAACCTGGTCTCTTTCTTTGAGCAGATAACCCGTTTTCTAGGCAAAGGAAATGCAGTAGATCTTATCTACCTGGATGTCAGGAAGGCATTTGAAATTCTTAGCTAAATTGGAGAATTTGGGGATTAATATGAGAATCGAACGTTGGATAAGGAACTGGTTAAAGGGGAAACTGCAGCAGGTCACACGGAAAGGGGAACTGTCAGGCTGGAGGGAGCTTACTAGTGGAGTTGCTCAGGGATCGGTCTTGGGACCAATCTGATTTAACATTTTCATTAATAACAAAAAGTGGGCGTGTGCTAACAACATTTGCGTATGACACAAAGTGGGGAGGTAGGGCCAATACGGAGAAGGGTTTGTATTATCATACAAAAATATCTGGATGACCTTGTAAACTAGAGTAATAGAAATGGGATGATCTTCAATAGTGCGAGGTTGCAGTTAGGGATAACAACAAGATTTTTTGCTCTAAGATGGGGACGTATCAGTTGGAAGGGACCGAGGAGGAGAAAGAGCTGGGTGTATTGGCTGATCATAGGATAACTATGAGCCACCAAGGTGATGCAGCTGTGAAAAGGCTCACACGGTCCTGGGGTGCATCGGGCGAGGTATTTCCAGTAGAGATCAGGAGGTGTTAGTACCGTTATACAAGGCACCAGTGAGACCTCGCCTGGAATACCGTGTGCAGTTCTGGTCTCCCATGTTTAAGAAGGATGAATTCAAACTGGAACAGATGCAGAGAAGGGCTACTAAGATGATCTGAGGAATGGAAAACCTGCCTTACGAGAGGAGACTCAAAGAGCTTGGCTTGTTTAGCCTAACCAAACGCAGGTTGAGAGGAGATCTGATCACTGTCTGTAAATACATCAGAGGAATAAATACCAGGGAAGGAGAGGAGTTATTTACGTTAAGTGCCAATGTGGACACCAGAACAAATGGATAGAAACTGACTGTTAACGAGTTCAGGCTTGAAATTAGGTGAAGACACAAGGACTCCTCGTTGGTTTTGCTGATACAGACTAACCCGACTACCTCCGAAGAAGTGGGTTGTAGCCCACGAAAGCTTATGCTCAAATACATGTATTAGTCTCTAAGGTGCCACACGTACTCCTGTTCTTTTTGCGGATACAGACTAACACGGCTGCTACTCTGAAACTAGTCAGAGGAGTGAAGTTCTGGAGCAGCCTCCCAAGGGGAGCAGTGGGGGCAAAACACCGAACTGGCTTCAGGACTGAGCTTGGTGAGTTTATGGAGGGGATGGTTTGATGGGACTGCGTACAACAGTGTGTGGCCCATCGGCGACTGCCAGTAGCAAAAATCCCCAACAACCAAAGAGGGGACACTAGCTGGGGAGGGCTCTGAGTTACTACAGAGAATTCTCTCTGAAGTGTCTGGCTGCTGGCAGGGCCGGCTTTAGGCCGATTTGGCTGAATTGGGCCCCGCGCTAAGAGGGCCCCGTGCCGCAGCTCTCCACCCCGCCCCCAGCTCACTTCCCCCTCCTCCCCTCCCCTGAACGCTCCGCCCCCTGCTCCTCCCCCTCCCCTGAATGCTCCGCCCTCTGCCCCTCCCCCTCCCCCGAACGCTCCGCCCCCTACTCCTCCCCTCCCCTGAACGCTCTGCCCCCTGCTCCTCCCCCTCCCCTGCTTCCCGCGAATCAGAGGTTCGCGGGAAGTCTGAAAAGAAGCAGGGGCGGGCAGGCAGCACCAGGTAAGCTGGGGTGGCAGGGGGCGCGAGAAGGTCTCCGGGGAGGCACGGCCCAGTCTGGCCCCGGTTCCGGCAGAGCGCGCCGGCCCCAGCGGGACGGCCCGGCTTGGCTCCAGCCCGGCCCCCGCAGCACGGCTCGGCTCGGGTCCAGTCCGGCCCCCGCGGCTCGGGTCCGGCCCAGCCCCCGCGGCTTGGGTCCGGCCCAGCCCCCACGGCGTGGTTTGGGTCTGGCCTGGCCCGGCCCCCGCGGCTCTGCTCAGCTCTGGCCGCCAAGCGGCTCTGGGCCGGACCCAAGCCCGGCGACCCCGGCCGGAGCGTGGCTCGATTCCTGGGGGCGGGGCTCGGGACCCGCTCTTGCTAAAGCCGGCCCTGGCTGCTGGGTCTTGCCCACATGCTCAGGGTCTAACTGATCCCCAGATTTAGCGTGGGGAAGGAATTTCCCCCCAGGTCAGATTGGCAGAGACCCTGGGGATTTTTCACCTTCCTCTGCTCTGCAGCACGGGGCACGGGCAGGTTTAAACTAGTGTAAATGGCGGAGTCTCTGTAATGTGAAGTCTTTGAATAATGGTTTGAGGGTGTCAGTAACTCAGCCAGCGGTTCGGGGTCTGTTACAGAAGCGGGTGGGTGCATTTCTGTGGCCTGCGTTGTGCAGAAGGTCAGACTAGATGATCACGATGGTTCCTTCTGACCTTAAAGTCTATGAGCAGAAGGGCTGGGAGCCAGGACTCCTGTGTTCTCTCCCGGCTCTGGGAGGGGAGTGGGGGCTGGTGGGTTAGAGCAGGGGGGCTGGGAGCCAGGACTCCTGGGTTCTCTCCCCGGCTCTGGGAGGGGAGTGGAGCTGGTGGGTTAGAGCAGGGGGGGCTGGGAGCCAGGACTCCTGGGTTCTCTCCCCGGCTCTAGGAGGGGAGTGGGGGCGGGTGGGTTAGAGCAGGGGGGCTGGGAGCCAGGACTCCTGGGTTCTCTCCCCGGCTCTGGGAGGGGAGTGGAGCTGGTGGGTTAGAGCAGGGGGGCTGGGAGCCAGGACTCCTGGGTTCTATCCCCAGCTCGGGGGGGGGGGGGGGGGGGAGTGGGGTCCAGTAGTTAGAGCGGGGCTGGGGCCAGGGCTCCTGACCTAATCTCAGACACATCATCTGTGCTTTCTAACCCAGAGGAATGAGGCTCAAGTGACCAAAGAGCTGCAAGTTGGGGGGGGGGGGGGGAACTAGGGGAGGGGTGGCTGGCTGGCTCGTGGGGGAGGGTGGGATACAGGGCCTCTCTCCTCCAGAGGCTCCAGTCCATCCCCAGTGTGGGGAGACAGGCTGGCCGGGGGGTGGGGTGGGGGCAGTAAGCTATGGGGCCGTTCCCCTCTAGGGGGCGATGGCGCTGTTGCAGGGGCCTGTCTGTTGCAATGGCTGGTTGCCCCAGCAGGGACGAGGGGCCCCGCCAGCAGCCCGAGCTCTGCGTGCTCTGGGCTCTGCGCTCCCCTTGCCCTGGGGATGGGTGATGCGGGGCCCTTCTCCCTCCTCACTGGCCACCCCACGAGGCTGCCTGGCCCGGGGGAACCGCCCAGCCAGGGCCCCTTCCCCTCCGAGCCCTGGAACCCGCCAGCTTCTCCCTTTCACTTCCCCCCAGGCTGGACTCTGGCCAGCGCGGGGCTGCCGGGGAGGAAACGAAACCCCGGGCATCTGCAGCGTCGCTCAGCCCCCGCGCGGGGACCCAGCACTGAGACACTGGACCCGGGGTCGGCCTCACGGTGCTGGGGGCTTCCCCCATGGAGAGCTGGCCCTGATCCAGCCCCGGTCTCAGTCGGGGTCTGTGCAGCGCCGGGCACACTGGGGCCCTGATCTCGGCTGAGGGAGTCGGGGTGGTGCCTGGCAGTGTGTGTGTGTGGGGGGGGGGGGGTCAATTTTGGTCTGGGGTGTATGTGCAGCACCCAGCGCAACAGGGGCCCCAGTCTGAGTCGGGGGGCCCCAGGCCCCCCTGTACTAGAAATAATTTATACAAGAACAAGGGACAGTTGGTGAAATTGAAAGGTGGCTGGTTGAAAGCTGGCAAAAGGAAATATGTGCTGTTGGCCTCTGGAACTCACTGCAACAAGATCTCACTGGGGCCCAGAGCTCAGCAGGATTCACACAGGAACGGGAGGTTTGTAAGGACGATGGGTGTCGGCAGTGAGGGGTTAACAGGAGGTGGGACAAGATCTATCCCCACCTGTATCAGGACAGGAGCTGAGCTGTAGCTACTGGGGCAGGTCCCCGGGGCAGGTTATCCCGTCCCTGCGGGGTTCCTGCCCCTTCCCCCGGAGCCACTGAGACTGGCCCCCCTCAGAGACAGGAGACTGGGTTAGAAGGGCCCCGAGGCTGAGCCGCTCTGGGGATCCCTGCCCCTCGAGAGCTGTTTACATCAGACATCTTCCCACCCTGACCCCAAACAGGACCAAAGCTCAGTGCATGGGCTCGGACAATGGGGCTGGGTCACAGGAAGGTTCTTGTCCAGGCATCTCAGGGCTGGCAGAGCCGGCTGGGCCGGCAAAACCGGTCAGAGACGAGGCGGGAATTGTGGCTACTAACCAGCTGCCCTGGGCCCAATTCTGGGTTTGGTCTGACTGGGTGAGGGGGCCAAGGAATCAAACCAGGCTGGTTCGGAGCTGGTGCCCCCCACAGGGGAACGGCCCCATGTCCCATCACACCCCCTGAGCCAGCCAGTCGCCTGCCCTGGGACAGGATTTGATGGCGTCCCCTAGAGAGGAAAGGCCCCGTGCCTCGACCCCAGTCCCCCTGAGCCACCCCCCGCCCTGGGGCTGCACAGACCCCAGCTGGGATCCGGGCTGTGTTGTGCTGGGCACTGCCCAGACACAGGGGCTCTGCCCTCGGGAGGTCACAGCCTAAGACAACAAGACACGGGGGGGGGGGGGGGGTCACCAGCCCCACGTCACAGCTGGGAACCGAGCCCCAGAGTGAGGGACTTACCCCAGTGCACACAGCACGGTAGTGGTGAAGGTGGGAACTGAACCCAGGAGTCCTGGCTCCCAGCCCCTCCCCCCTGTAACCCACCAGACCCCCAGATAGAACCCAGGAGTCCTGGCTCCCAGCCCCTCCCCCCTGTAACCCACCAGACCCCCAGATAGAACCCAGGAGTCCTGGCTCCCAGCCCCTCCCCCCTGTAACCCACCAGACCCCCAGATAGAACCCAGGAGTCCTGGCTCCCAGTTCCCCATGTCCTGGGCCCTGCTGGCTGTTTGGGGAGCTGGGTCGGGGGGCTCAGAGGGACCCAGGCTGGAGGGAGGCAGTTTGGCCTCTGGTGCCCCCCGCCCCCCTCTGTCCACCCAGGGGATCCTGGTTTCAGTCTGTGCAAAACTCCTGAACTCAGCTCCCTGCCGGGGTTGTGTGTGTCAGGGCTGGACTGAGCCGGCCCGCGGGGAGGGGGGGCGGGAGGGAGGCTGCGGCTGGGGGAGCCACTGTCCCTATCCCCAGCCCCCCTCCCGCCTGTCACCAGCCCGACCCGCCCAGCTGCTCCTTAACCTGCCCCATCACAGCCCGACCCGGCCAGAATCTGCCGGAGACCGATGACGCTGCCCGGAGCCGCGCGCTGATTGGCCGGGGGGGTACTTGAGTTCAAGGTGAAGTGGAAGCTTCTGGGGAAAGCCCCGAGGGCTGGGAACTGGGGGGGAGGGGCAGGTGTGGACGCTGGGGGGGGGGGGGGGCGGGACGGGTGAAGGGCTCTGAGCAGCTCGGGAGCTCGTCCCTGCCCCCAGCAGAAACTGGTCCAATCAAAGCTCTGTCCTCCCCTCCCCCACCCTGTCTCTTGGATCTCCTGGGACCCACCCAGCTGCAGAGCACAGCAAAGCTCCGGTTGGGGCAGGGATCTGCAGTGACCCCTGGGCCCTGCTCTGGGTCGCGGCTTCCCAAGGCAGTCTCCATGCTGCCCAGCTGGCCTGCCTGGCAGTGGCTGTATGCTGTGCGCCCCTTGGCCGGTTCCTTTGAGACTCTTGGGTGTAAATGATCCGGGGCTGGTGATGTGAGTGTCTGATTTTAGCAGCTGCTGCCTCACCTCCTCCTTTGTGAGAGATGGGAAATTTTCTGGTCTATCCACAGCATCCTGCCTCACTCCAAACACAGACAGAAATAGCTATGGGACATTCCTGCCTTTCCTGCTTCACTTGTTACAGTTTCACCATCTGCATCCAGCACTGGACCTGGATCTGTGCCCAACCTAGGGCTATATTTGTTCCTGACGTGTTTTTAAGCTGTCACCTTATTGTCCTTCACATTATTGGCCATTGGATCCTTTAGTTTCCCTTATCAGTTGCCTACGTGTTTACTTGTAACTTATATTCTTTGCCATTTACTTCCTGTTTCCCATCCTCTGTACTGACTGGGCTTTGATCTACGTCCAGCTCGGGGTTTGCATGTTCCAGCCATTTGCACAGCGTTCTTAAAAAGTCTTTTTAATCCAAAGCCTGGACCCTGCTGATGGCTGTCTGTGAGTGTGTCACGGACTCACAGATCATACCCACTCTTGGCCCCGTGCGGTCCATGGGGGGTTCCCCTTTCAGTGAGACAGCCCTTCTCGGGGGGCCACTCTCTCTCGGGGTTAGGCCCCTTCACCTCCTGGAGCCGCACCTCTCTGAGCCTTAGCACGTCTGTCTCTGCCGTGGGCCCCCTCAGGGAGTCCACTCGCTCTGGACCCCCGGGGCCTCCACCCCCGAAGGGGACGATGACCCCCCCGCCCTGTTCTCTAGACCGGAGCGACTCTCAGCCAGCGTCACACAGGAGGGTTTATTGAGAGTTGACCCCAGCACAGGAAACTCTCAGTGCCTCATGGCCTCCCTCAGCCCAGCACATCCCAGTCTCTCTGCATCCAGGTGGGCTCTGCCTGCTCCCCCTCTCCAGCCCAGAGCCCCCCTGCTCCCAGCTGGGCATCTGAGATCCCCAGCCCCAGGCCCCGCCTCTGTCTATTGTCTTCTCTCCAGGGAAACAGGGTCACCTGGGCCTCCTCTCCTCTCTGCCCTCCTCTGGCCCCTCTGGCTGGAACCGGCTGGTCAGGTCACCGGGGTCCTCTCTCCGCAGCCCATTGTCCTCCCCCTGGCCAGAACCGACTGCAACTCCTGAGCTGGGTGTCCGGGTCGTCAGGTCACCAGTCGCTGGGGTATCCATCCTCCAGACCATTGGCTGGGGTCCCACGTTCCCTCTCTGGTCCTCTGTAACAACCAACAACCTCTCCCATCACCTCGTTAAACCAGCAATACCCTGGGGCACTGAGTTCCATCCCCTACGCATGCAAACCATTGGAAAAACATGGAAAAACCAAGAAAATCCCCCACTTTGTCACAGGGTGGACTCCTGTCCCCATGCAGGACTCAATGGGGCTCCCCCTACGCACGGTCTGTGCAGATCCAGTCTCAGGGTTGTGGCTGTTTTTGGAGAGCAATGTGCGCCCACTGGCTCAGCTGTTGCAGTGGTTCAGGGCCCCCTCTGTGAAAAACGTGACCGTGATTTCTAGTCTGAGGTCATCTCAGGTCAGCTCCCAGACGCTGGCTCTCGTTCCGCTTTGTCTGGGAGACGGACGAGCCCCCTGCTCCCAGAAATTGGCTCCCCGGGTGGGTCCTTACAAACGGGATCAGGTCACCCTGAGCCTTTCACCGAACAGGCTCCTTCCGTCACTCACTCACAGGCAGCTTCTCCAGACCTTGAGGCACCTTTGGGGCTCCCCTCTGAACCCCTGTGACGTTATTGACATAACCTGTGACCGTATATATCATTGTTGCAACCACGGTTGCAAATATTGTACAAAGGTTGTCATGTAAGATGTCTATGGCAAGGTTATGATTTGCTGGTTATGATGATGCTGTCTGTATGGTTGTATCATTTTTGTAGTTAAAGTTATGACTATCGCCTATGTACTTGTATATCAATGTGTTTTGGCCACTTGGTCAGGTTCTTGAGAAAGGACAATTCTCAGTAAGTGCCCAACCAAGAAATACTTAACTGACAATGGACTTTGGGAGACGCCAATCCACGTCTGAGCTTTCCTGGGAACCTTCAAACTAACATATGCCTGGACATGTGACTTGCCCATGTGACTCCAGACTCCATCTTGCTGCTGTGATTTTCCACAGTAAGAACAAAGGGGCATCCTTCCATGGGCAAGAGACTATAAAAGGCTGCTGCCTCATCTCCATTTTGTCTTCAGTCCTGCTTCTTACCTCTGGAGGGACTTTGCTACAAGCTGAAGCTCTGAACAAAGGACTGAGGACCCATCCCAGCTGGGGATGGTCCAGAGACTTGATTTGAACCTGCAGTTTATTCTATCGCTGCTGCAAGCCTGAACCAAGAACTCTGCCATTACTGTATGTCATTGATTCCATTTAACCAATTCTAGCTCTCATCTCTATCTTTTTCCTTTTATGAATAAACCTTTAGATTTTAGATTCTAAAGGATTGGCAACAGCGTGATTTGTGGTAAGATCTGATTTGTATATTGACCTGGGTCTGGGGCTTGGTCCTTTGGGATCGAGAGAACCTTTTTCTTTTACTGGGGTCTTGGTTTTCATAACCATTCGTCCCCATAACGAGTGGCCCTGGTGGTGATACTGGGAAACTGGAGTGTCTGAGGGAATTGCTTGTGTGACTTGTGGTTAGCCAGTGGGGTGAGACCAAAGTCCTCTCTGTCTGGCTGGTTTGGTGCCAAAGGCCTGGTCTACACTATGACTTTAATTCGGATTTAGCAGCATTAAATCGAATTAACCCTGCACCCATCCACACAACGAAGCCATTTATTTCGAAATAAAGGGCTCTTTAATTCGATTTCTGTACTCCACCCCGACGAGCGGAGTAGCGGCAAAATCGGTATTGTGAATTCGAATTAGGGTTAGTGTGGCCGCAATTCGATGGTATTGGCCTCCAGGACCTATCCCACAGTGCACCATTGTGACCGCTCTGGACAGCAATCTGAACTCGGATGCGCTGGCCAGGTGGACAGGAAAAGCCCCGGGAACATTTGAATTTCATTTCCTGTTTGCCCAGCACAGGAGATCACAGGTGACCACAGAGAGCTCATCAGCACAGGTAACCATGCAGGCTGATAATCGAAAAAGAGCACCAGCATGGACCGTACGGGAGGTACTGGATCTGATCGCTATATGGGGAGAGGATTCAGTGCTAGCAGAACTTTGTTCGAAAAGACGAAATGCCAAAACTTTTGAAAAAATCTCCAAGGGCATGATGGAGAGAGGCCACAATAGGGACTCAGATCAGTGCCGCGTGAAAGTCAAGGAGCTCAGACAAGCCTATCAAAAAACAAAGGAGGCAAACGGTTGCTCCGGGTCAGAGCCGCGGACATGCCACTTCTACGCCGAGCTGCATGCATTTCTAGGGGGGGCCGCCACCACTACCCCACCTCTGACTATGGATTCCGCGGCGGGGATAATCTCATCAGCTACACCTGAGGATTCTGCGGACGGGGAAGAGGAGGAGGAGGAGGACGAGCTTGCAGAGAGCACCCAGCACTCCGTTCTCCCCAACAGCCAGGATCTGTTTCTCAGCCTGACTGAAGTACCCTCCCAAGCCAGTACCCAAGACCATGACCCCATGGAAGGGACCTCAGGTGAGTGTACCTTTTAAAATATAAAACATGGTTAAAAGCAAGCATTTTTAATGATTAATTTGCCTGAGGACTTGGGATGCATTCGCGGCCAGTACAGCTACTGGAAAAGTCTGTTAACGTGTCTGGGGATGGAGCGGAAATCCTCCAGGGACATCTCCATGAAGCTCTCCTGGAGGTACTCCAAAAGCCTTGCCACAAGGTTTCTGGGCAGTGCAGCCTTATTCCGTCCTCCATGGTAGGACACGTAACCACGCCATGCTAGTAGCAAGTAATCTGGTATCATTGCATGACAAAGCCTGGTGTTTGCTGGCATTCAAGCAACATCCGTTCTTTATCTCGCTGTGTAATCCTCAGGAGAGTGATATCGCTCATGGTAACCTGGTTGAAATACAGGGATTTAATTAAGGGGACAGAGGTGGCCGTTCCTACTGGGCTGTTTTCCTGTGGCTGAAAAGAAATCCTTCCCTGCAGTTAGCCAAGCGCGGGGGGGGGGGGGGGGGGTAGTGGGAATTGGTGCTGAGGTTTTCGCCTTTGGCTAGCAGGGATCTTCCCTGATACCAGCCACGCGGTGGGGGAGGGGTACAGTGATCATCCCAGATAACTCATGGCTGGGGGGGGGGGGTTAGTTTGGTTTCTGCAGGGATCTTCCCAGATACCAGCCACGCGGTGGGGGGAGGGATAAAGCGATCATCCCAGAGAATTGGATGGTGGTGGTGGTGGTGGGGGGGGGGGGGTTAGTTTGGTTTCTGCTGCTGAAGTTAACAGGAAAACTGCAGCACTCAACGGGCTTTGCTTGGTATGTGGGAAAGGAGGGCGCAGAAGCCTAAAGACAATGGCTTACCATGGCCGCATGCAAGCCGAATTCTGTTGCCCGGACCTGCGTCTGTGATCTCTAGCAACAAAGCCACAGGCACTCAATATTAAGAGGCAAAATGCGACCTTGCACAGAAATCACATGTGCTATGTAATGTGAATAGTGTTGGTCACCGTTAAAGAGTATAAGCATTGTTCTGCAAAATGTATCTTTTTAAAAAATTCTCTCCTTTTTTCCCTCCCTCCAGCAGCTGCAAATGTTTCAAGCCTCCCTCCTCCATCCCGAAGGCTATCTCAGATAAGGCGTCGGAAAAAGAGGACGCAAGACGAGATGTTCACAGAAATCATGGAATCCACCCGCAGTGAAAGAGCTCATTTGAATGAGTGGAAGGACATGGTATCTAAGTACAGGAAAGCTGCCAATGAACGTAAGGTTATGAGGGACGCTCGAGATGAGAGGTGGCAGGCTGCAACGCTGGGGCTGCTGCGTGATCAAACAGACATGCTCCGGCGTCTGGTGGAGCTTCAGGAACGGCAGCAAGATAACACACTGCCGCTGCAGCCACTGTATAACCGCCCTCCCCCCTCACCAAGTTCCATAGCCTCCTCACCCAGACGTGTAAGAACACGGGGGGGGGGGGAGGCTCCGTGCACCCTCCCACTCCACCCCAGTGGACAGCCCAACCAAAAGATTGTCATTATATTGAATTTTTTCAGTGGCCTTTTACTTCCCTCCCATCCTCCTCCCAAACCTCACCCAGGTTACCTTGTCGGTTCTCTCCCTATGTTGATAATGAATTAATAAAGAGTACATGATTTTTAAATGACAGTGACTTTATTTCCTTTAAAATAAAGCTGTGATTTAAAGGGGGAGGGTGGTTTCCTTACAGGGAATGAGTCAATCAAGGGGGCGGGTTTTCAACAAACAGAACTTTCACACCGTAGCCTGGCCAGTCATGAAACTGGTTTTCAAAGCTTCTCTGATGCACAGCGCTTCCTGGTGTGCTCTTCTAATCGCCCTGGTGTCTGGCTGCGCATAATCAGCAGCCAGGCGATTTCCTTCAGCCTCCCACCCCGCCATAAAGGTCTCCCCCTTACTCTCACAGAGATTGTGGAGCACACAGCAAGCAGAAATAACAATGGGGATATTGGTTTGGCTGAGGTCTGAGCTGAGTGAGTCAGTAACGATCGCCAGCGACCTTTTAAACGGCCAAATGCACATTCTACCACCATTCTGCACTTGCTCAGCCTGTAGTTGAACAGCTCCTGACTCCTGTCCAGGCTGCCTGTGTATGGCTTCATGAGCCATGGCATTAAGGGGTAGGCTGGGTCCCCAAGGATAACAATTGGCATTTCAACATCCCCAACGGTTATTTTCTGGTCCGGGAAGTAAGTCCCTTGCTGCAGCCGTTTAAACAGAGTAGTGTTCCTGAAGATGCGAGTGTCATGAACCCTTCCCGGCTAGCCCCCGTGGATGTTGGTGAAACGTCCCTTGTGATCCAGAAGTGCTTGCAGCACCATTGAAAAGTACCCCTTGCGGTTTATGTACTGGGTACCCTGGTGCTCCGGTGCCAAGATAGGGATATGGGTTCCATCTATCGCCCCACCACAGTTAGGGAATCCCATTGCAGCAAAGCCATCCACTATGACCTGCACATTTCCCAGAGTCACTACCTTTCGTAGCAGCACCTCAGTGATTGCTTTGGCTACTTGCATCACAGCAGCCCCCACAGTAGATTTGCCCACTCCAAATTGATTCCCGACTGACCGGTAGCTGTCTGGCGTTGCAAGCTTCCACAGGGCTATCGCCACTCGCTTCTCAACTGTGAGGGCTGCTCTCATCTTGGTATTCTGGCGCTTCAGGGCAGGGGAAAGCAAGTCACAAAGTTCTATGAAAGTGCCCTTACGCATGCGAAAGTTTCGCAGCCACTGGGAATCGTCCCACACCTGCAACACTATGCAGTCCCACCAGTCTGTGCTTGTTTCCCAGGCCCAGAATCGGCGTTCCATGCCTATAACCTGCCCCATTAACAGCATGATCTCCAAAGCGCCGGGGCCCGCGGTTTGATAGAATTCCATGTCCAGGTCCTCATCACTCTCGTCACCGCGCTGCTGTAGCCTACTCCTCGCCGCCTGGTTTTCCAGGTTCTGGTTCAGCATAAACTGCACGATAATGCGCGAGGTGTTTACAATGTTCATAACTGCGGTCTTGAGATGAGCGGGCTCCATGCTTGCCGTGGTATGGCGTCTGCTGTGTTCACCCAGGAAAAAGGCGCGAAACGGTTGCCTGCCGTTGCTTCCCTGGAGAGGGGGGAGGATGTACCCAGAACCACCCGCGACAATGTTTTTCGCCCCATAAGGCATTGGGATCTCAACCCAGAATTCCAATGGGCGGAGGAGACTGCGGGAACTATGGGATAGCTATGGGATAGCTACTCACAGTGCAACGCTCCGGAAATCGACGCTAGCCCCGATACATGGACGCACACCGCCGAATTAATGTGCTTAGTGTGGCCGCATACATTCGACTTTATACAATCTGTTTCCAAAATTCAAATTGTATAAATTCGGATTAATCCTGTAGTGTAGACATACCCTTAGAGGTGTAGAAACCCCAGCCTTGGGCTGTAACTGCCCTGTTTGAGCAATTTGTCCTGAACTGATACTCTCAGAAGCGTCCCACCTAAGGCAGCATTGTTACAACCCCGCTAACGTTTCAGCCTCTCCGCAGGGCCAACGTCAAGGCTGGACACAGCAGCCAGTGACGCTCTCACCGGGGCCATGTGTAGAGGTGACACCATCTCCCTGCGCTGCCCAATATTCCCCTGTTCCTACAGCCCAGGGTCACACTTGCCCCCTAAGCCCCAGCACGGCCCTAGGAGCTCACGTTCAGTTGGGTTCTGCCTTGACCCCCACGTCCAGTTCAGAGTCTCAGCCCACCCGACCCCCATCACATGGGACCCACATCCTCGGTTCCTCGCTGTCCAGCCTGGCCCCTGGCCATGTGAAAACACGTGTGAATGTGCCCAGCTCCAGGCGTGCCCCAGCTCGCTGTGTGTAACTGACCCGTCCCGGCATCACCCCCCAGCCTGGGTGTCCCTGCAGACGCGCCCCATGGTGGGTTACATCGTCTCTTGGCTCACCCAGCTACTGACTCGCCCTGGCCCCAGCCCCACCAAACCCCACTGGAAACAGCCCCCCCAGCCCCCCAAGGCCCAGCCCTGCTAGACCCCACTGGAAACAGCCCCTGCCCCAGCTGCACGGCGGCAGCCAATGGGAACGCACAGGAGGCTGGTCCAAGGCTCAGCGGCCAATGGGAGAGCTTGGTCGGTTGGTGGCGTTATTGGCTGGTTGGAGCATCCAATCGCTGCTGGTGGGAGCCGGGGGGAGGGGGGGGTCTCCCAGCATGTGCCAGGGGAGGGGTGCGAGGAAGCTGGGCTGGGTCTCGGTGCCATGTTCGGGGGGGGAAGGGGGGGATCTGCCCTTCGCGTCACAGTGACCCCAGCCTGGGGGACGTCACCGCAGCCCCCAGACAGGCCAGCGTCTCTCTGCAGCCGCTCGCCCTGCGGGGTTCAGTCCCAGGGGAGCCTGGCCCATGAACCCTGCCCTGCTCCTGGGCTCCCGCCCATAGGACGAGCTCAAAGTGCTCCATGGAGCATCCCTCAGCCCCAGAGCCCCCACCACTGCCCCAGGGGGAGGCTGGCCACATGTCACACAAGGGGAAACTGAGGCACGGAAAGCCTCACAGCTTGCAGCAAGTCAGTGTCAGCAAGGGGAATAGAACCCAGGAGTCCTGGCTCCCAGCCCCCCCTGCTCTAACCCACCAGCCCCCACTCCCCTCCCCTCCCAGAGCTGGGATAGAACCCAGGAGTTCTGGCTCCTTCCTTAGCGCTCATACCAAACTCCCTGAACTCCCGGTATAACCCGGTGCCCTGGACAGACTATGGCTGGGCTGGGATAACACAGGCTGCTGCAGGCACGGCCCAGACCGACCAGATTTTAAATCAGGCTCAAAACCTCAGAAACGTCCCAAACCCACTTTATTGCTGTTGGCAAAGCTGCAGAGCGAGATCGGGGGCGCAGGGCGGGGGTGGGGGCAGGGCTGTGACACACCCGGGGCACAGGGCGGGGGGGGGGGGGCGCGGGCAGGGCTGTGACACACACGGGGCACAGGGCGGTGGGGGAGGGGCAGGGCTGTGACACACACGGGGCGCAGGGCTGGGGGGGCGGCCGGGCTGTGACACACCCGGGGCACAGGGTGGGGGCTATACAGGGACTAGGCCCGTCCCACACAGACCCCGCGCTGGGCGCTGGGCTCAGCAGGGCTGGACCCCAGGGCAGCCACACACGGGTGCGATGGGGCCTTTAGCCGGGCGCTGGGGCTGCCCCCCCACAGCCATGGGCCTGATCCCGCCCCACAGGGACCCATTGACCGGGAATGGCCGAATCTGGCCCAAAGCCTGCTGGGTAATGGCTGGAGGGGCTTTACCTGGGGTGACTGACAGCAGCCTCTGGCCAATAGGGGCCGGGCTCGGGGCCCAATCCAGCGCCCACTGGAGTCAAGAGAAACCTTCCCCATGACGGCAATGGGGTTTGGATCAACCCCATGGGCCCTGCTGCCCCTCGATGTGGAGCAACCCCCATTCCCTGCCCCCTTCCTGGATAGGCACCCCCCTCCCAAGCCCTGCAGAGGGATGTGGGGAGAGCCCGAGGGGCCGGCTCCCCAGTGAGTCTCTAGCAGGTTGGGTGTCACGGTTACGGGGCCAGGGAGTTCCCGCCCGGGTACAGCAGCTGGCACTGATGTGAGCGGAGCAGGGACGCTGGGGGCAGAGCTGGGGGGTGCGAGTGGGTCCCCCGAAGGCACCTGGGGGATTCGGGGGCCCTGGCTCCTCCCTGCGTTTATCTGAAAGGCAAAGAGGGTCAGTTACCAGGAGCCCTGGGCCCGACGCAAGGCTGGCGGGGATCGGGGCCGTTCCCCAGCACCCCCAGGGACTCTCCCTTTGACACGGGGGGGGCTGGGTGGGCCCAGGGTCTGTGGCTGTCTGAGGGGCACAGCAGTTGGGGGGGGTTTCCCAGTGGGTGCTGGGCAGGGGAGGGGCTGTGTCTGGCTAGGGTGGCACAGCTGGTGGGGGGCTCTCCCCAGTGGGTGCTGGGTGGGCCCAGAGGGTGTGGGTGGCAGAGAAGGGCACAGCAGTGGGGGGGAGGATTTCCCCAAGGGGTGCTGGGTGGGCCCAGGGGCTGTGGCTGGCTGGGGGGGCACAGCGGGTGGGGGGGGTCTCCCCAGGGGGTGCTGGGTGGGCCCAGGGGCTGCGGGTGCCTCCCCGGGCAGCGGCTACTCACAAGGGGCCCCGCGGGTTGCGGGCGGCGTTCATCTTCATGCCCTTGATGATGAGGATGGTGCCCGCGATGATGCCGATGATGCCCACGGCCAGGCCCAGGGCACACACCAGGGTCTCTGTGGTCTCGGGGACGGGGGTGGGCACCTGGGCTTCTGGAGAGAGGGACAGGGCATGGAATGAGGGGGGCTGTTCCCACCCCTCCCTCCCAGAGCTGGAAGAGAACCCAGGAGTCCTGGCTCCCAGCCCCCATTCCCTTCCCAGAGCCGGGGATAGAACCCAGGCGTCCTGGCTCCCAGCCCTGTGCCCAGCTGGGTCCCCGGGCACCCTGGCCTCACCCCAGTGCTTCGTGAAGGGCTCGAGCAGCCCCCCGTGCTCCACCCGGCAGTCGTAGAAGTCGCCCTGGCTGGGGAGGAAGGGCAGGTAGGAGAATTTGCGGAAGGCGTAGTCCTGGCGGGGGTAGAAGTCAGTCTCGTAGATGCCCTCGGTCACTTCCTGCCCGTTCTTCAGCCACGTCACGCTGAGCACCGGCGGGGAGAACTTGTCCACGAAGCAGATCAGGACATTGGGCTCGCCCAGCTCCACGGGGTCTTCGGGGAACACGGTCACCTCAGGGGGCACTGGGGAGACAGGGGTTAGTTGGTCCTATTCCCCGCCATGTCTGGCCCCTAGACCACAGGGACTCCGCGTGCTGCTCCTGCCCCCCAGTGCCGGCTCCCAAGCTCCCATTGGCCAGGAACTGCAGCCACCGGGAGCCATGGGGGTGGCGCTTGTGGGCGCAGGCAGTGCGCACCGCACAGAGCTGACTGGCCCTGCCTCTGCCTAAAGGCTGGACATGCCAGCTGCTTCTGGGAGCTGCGGGGAGCCTGGGCAACAGGGAGCCTGCCTTAGCCCCGCTGTGCCACTGGCTAGGAGCCACCTGAGGTAAGCGTTGTCTGGCCAGAGCCTGCACCCCTCACTCACTCCAGCCCCCTTCCCTAGCCTTGAGCCCCCTGCACCCAAACTCCCTCCCGGAGCCCACACCCTCCACACCCTTCTGCACCCCAGCCCTGAGCCCCTTCCCACACCCTGAACCTCTCATTTATGACCCCACCCCAGAGCCTGCACCTCCAGCTGGAGTCCTCCCTCCCACACCCCATCCACTGCCTAAGTCCAGTGAAAGTGAGTGAGGGTGGGCGAGAGCAAGTGACGGAGGGAGGGGGGCTGGAGTGAGTGGGAGCAGGGCCTCAGAGAAGGGGTGGGGCCTCAGGGCAAGGGTGTTCGGTTTTGTGTAATTAGAAAGTTGGCAACACTTGCCAGTCCCTGCCATGGGGCCGGATCAGAGCTGGCGCCCCCTAGAGGGGACAGGCCCCATTCCCCACCCCGAGCCAGCCAGTCCCTGCCCTGGGCTGGATGGGAGCTGGCACCCCATAGAGGGGAAAGGCCCCACGCCCCATTCCCTGCCCCCCCTGAGCCAGCCAGTCCCTGGTGCTCACGCTCCAGCTCAGGGGTCTCTCCCCAGGACTGTGGGGGCGTCACCGGGGCCGTCCCAACTCCCTGCCCTTACGGCTCATGGGGCACCAGGGGCAGGGGAGAGAATCCCTCAGGGGCAGGGCCTGGCGCTGGGCAGGGGCCACGAACAGACCTCGGCAAAGGAGCTGCCCTGGCCCACCAGCCTGGAGGGGTGTGACCTGCCCGGGCCCCCTGCCCTGCAGAGCCCTGACCTGGCTGACTGGCTCCCCAGAGCCCTCCAGGGGCTGGGAGGGGAGCTGAGTGGGGACTCTCGATCTCTAGGGAAGTGGTCTCCAACCTTTTTACGCCCAAGATCACTTTTTGAATCTAAGGTCAACTCAGGATTTACCCCACCTCTTCCCCGAGGCCCCGCCCCTTCCTCAAAGTCCCGCCCTGCTCACTCCATCCCCCCCTCCCCCAACCTCACTCATTTTCACCAGGCTGGGGCAGGGTGTTGGGGTTCGGGAGGGGGTGCAGGCTCTGGGCTGGGGCCGAGGGGTTCACAGTGTGAGAGGGGGCTCTGGGCTGAGCCTGGGGCAGGGGGTTGGGGTGGAGGAGGGGGTGCAAGCGTTAGGAGGGAGTTTGGGTTCAGGAGGGGGCTCTGGGCTGGGGCAGAGTGTTGGGGATATGGGGTGTAGGCTCCAGGAGGGGGCTCAGGGATGGGGGTTGGGATGCGGCGTCCCGCGGGGCAGCACTTACCTCTGGTGGCTCCCTGCCTACCCCGGCCCCACACCGCTCCCAGAAGGGACCAACGTGCCCTGGGGTGGGAAGGGCGGGGGTTACGTGGCTCCACACGCTGCCCCTCTCTGCAAACACTGCCCTACAGATCTTCTGGCCAATGGGAGCTGCGGGGGCGGTGCTTGCAGGCAGGAGCAGCGCGGGGAGGGAGACCCCTGCCCCCGCCCCCAAGGGGCTGCGCTGGCCGCTTCCAGGAGCAGTGTGGGGCCCATGTGAGGAGGGGAGGGCCCAATGGGGACCAAGGTGGAGAGGGAGAGCCTGGCAGGGAAAGTGCCGTACCGTTCTGGGCCTTTGTGTGGTTGGACCTCTTGATCAGGATCTCCAGGTTGTTCTTGCTTATGGCCATGTTGCCCAGTGCGCTCTGCGCCTCAAAGCTGGTGAACTTGCTGAATTCGGGCAGGCGCCAGACGGTCTCCTTCCTCTCCAGGTCCACGTGGAAGGTCTCGTCCTGGTCGAACTCTAACATGAACTCCCCGGACTCCTGCTGGGATCGGTCCGTGCTCTGGTAGAACTGCGCCTGGGAGAGCATGTGCTCCACTGCGGGGAGACGGGTGTCAGCAGCAGCCCCAACACCAGCCCCTCCTTCCCCAGGAGGGGGTCTCTGAGCACTTCCCCTAAAGCCACAGCCCCCCAGCTCCCAGGGTGTGACACTGGCACTAGGACTCCTCTCCTCCGTGTGAGGGGAAATCAGCCGCAGGGAGCCCAGTGACCCCTGGCGTCACGCTGGTGCACTGGGGTCAGCGCTGCCTGGAGGGGACAGCGCCCCCCACTCATTGTTCTCTACAGGTCTCCCATCCAAGTAGCGGCCAGGCCTCTACCCACTTGGTTAGTCAAGTGGGAATGTGACCCCTGTGCGTGCGCGTGTGAAGTTGGGGGCTGTGACTGCAGGACATCCCATTCTCCCGTCTGTGCCTGGGGCTGGTTCCGTGTCCCGGCGTCGCCAGGACCTGGTTCTCAGGGCGATTTCAGTCCCTGGCCCCCGACACTCACCCCCCAGGGCCGGTCACTGGGAGACCCGGGAACTCCCCAGCCAGAGACATTAAAGCTGCGCTGGGGGCAGGGCCGGCTCTACCTGTTTTGCCGCCCCAAGCGGCGAAGCAAAGAAGAAAAAATAAAAAAGCTGCCGCCAAAGCGCTGCCCCAAGAACTGCCGGAGTGCCGCCCCTTCAGATTGGCCGCCCCAGGCACCTGCTTCCTTAGCTGGTGCCTAGAGCTGGCCCTGACTGGGGGGTCAGACACTCCGGGAGGGAGAGGGGTCTGGCTCGGGGATAAAGCTGGGAGTCCCCAGGGCCCAAGGGAGTTGGGCACCTACACCCTAGGGAGTCGTTCGCTGACCCCAGCTCACCCGGCAGGATCTCACCGAGTGACTGCAAAGGAGGGAACCCGCCACCACCAGCCGAGGAGAGAGTCGGCCCCACAGAGGCCCCCCCCATGGGTCTGAGCCCTGGCGGGGGGACAATGGGGACAGGGTCAGGGTCAGGGTCTGGCCCTGGCGCGGCTCCTTGGGGAACGTTTCCCCCTGTACCTGGCGCCCCCCTGGGAGGGGTCAGCCCCCGAGTCCCTGTGGGGAAGGGGGGCTGCACCCCTAGGGCAGGGCTGTGTCGTACCCAAACCACAGCGACTTCCCCACGCTCCCTCTGCTGCTCCAGCGCCAGCCTCCCCTCCCCGCCACGGGGGTGAGACCCTCCTCCCTGCAGCCCCCAACCCATCCAGATCAGCTCCCTGACCCCTCCCACTATGGGCTGAGATCCTCCTCCTTGCAACCTGCAGCCTGGCGAGAGCAACCCGCCCCCCATGCCCTCCCCACTCTGGTGCTAGACCCTCCTCCCTGCAGCCCCCACCACATCCAGATGAGCCCCACTGTACCCCTCCCCGCCCGCCCCACTATGGGCTGAAACCCTCCTCCCCACAGCCCCCCTTGTCCCTCCTTGCCCACCCCATCCGCTCCCCACTATAGGGTGGGATCCTCCTCCCTGCAGCCCCCACCCCAATCTGACTCCCCCCGTGCCACACCCTGTCCCAAAAGCCCCACATTGTCCTCTCTGGGGGTGGGGGAGCCGGGCGCTCTGGGGGTGAAGCCGCCCCCCCCCCAGGCCCAGGTGCCCCAGCCCCCGCCCGTACCTGTCACTGCCCCGGCGCCTGGCAGGGCCAGCAGGGTGAGCAGGGCCAGCTGGGCCATGGGGACGCCCCGTCCTGCGCCCATCTCCTCTCCCCAGCACTGGGCTGGGTGCGGGGCCGGCAGCACTAGGGGGCCGGGGGGGCACATGTCACACCCTGGGGGGGGCAGGGCTGGGGGCAGCGCCCGGCATTGGCCAGGGGGAGCCCGGCCCAGGGGCCTGCGCCCAATGGCAGAAATTCCTGCGCCGACCAGGCTGTTACCGGGCAGAGCAGCAGCGCTGAGCCTCACCCAGAGGAGATGGAGAAATTCCCGGCCAGGCACCAGGTCCTGGGGCTGCCCGGCGAGGCCTGGAGAGGGGCAGCTCTGCTCAGCCCAGTGTGGGGATAGCGCCACCGGGTGGGGTTGTCTCCGGTGTGGGGTCAGCACCTCCCCACTCGGTGCTTGCCTGGTCCACAGATACCCTGTTCTGCAGCATGGCTGTGTGCACACAGGGGACTTGGCCGGCCCAGCTCTGCACTGGGGGGTCACACCCCTGACCCACAGAGCTCTGCCGGGATAAGTTTAAGTGCAGGTGTAACACCGACATGGTCCTGGTCGTCAGGATCGAACTTGGGGCCTCTGGCTTTTAGCTCATGCACTAACCTCCCGAGGCCACAGGTTCGATCCCGCCCACCAACGACCAGGGTCTGTCGGTGTTACACCAGCAGGGCACGGACAGGGTTCAAGGGGATTATCCATGGGAGAGGGGCTGTTCCCCTCTAGAAGCTGCCGGCTCCGATCTGCTGTTGGTGACCAAACTCCCTTCCCCCGGGGTCTGTCCTGGGCTCTGTGTGGGCGCACTGGTCCCTGCCCAAACCCGCCCCCCCCATGGCACCAACTCAGCCCCCCCCCAGCTAACACGCTGGGTGTTCACACTGTGCCTGGCAGGAGGGGCCAGGCACTGGAGGGGTCAGAGAGGGGCCGGCCCAGCAGTTGGGCGCTGGCCTGGGACCCAGGAGCCCTGGGGTCATTCCCGGCCCTGCCACAGACTGTGTGTGACCCTGGGCCAGTCACTGACTTCTCTGGGCCTCCCCCACAGCTGGGCCATGGGGACACTGGCCCGGCCCTGCCCCACGGGGTGGGGGGGTGAATGCAGCAGAGAGGGGGAGGGGCTCAGAGACTGGGGGGCCAGAGAAGCCCCTTAGGGAGATCGATGGTGGCAGCAGCTGGGAGGGCGAGCTGTGCCTGACCCATGGAGACTGAGCCCCCCTCTCTCTGGTGGGGTGCCTGGGGGGCAGAGCTCAGGCCCATGGAGGTGGGAGAGGGGGAAGCTCAGAACTCCAGCCTGTGGGGCCAGCCCCAAACCTTCCCTGAAACTAAATTTACCCAGACAAACCAGAGACCCCCCCACACACCCAGCCTGCCCCAGCCGGCAGCAAAAGGGTCGAGGCACCAGGGGAAGAGGACGGAGGGTCCCAGTCCCGTTGCTGGGGGCCCAGCTCTGGTGGGGGCTGGTCCCTGGGCTGGCCCCGCTCTCCAGCTGCCCCGGGGCCATGGCAGGTGCCGGGTGAGTCCTGCAGCCTGACCCCAGGCCCTGCTCTGCCCCCTAAGAGGGAGAAGTCTGGAACCGAGCCCTGCTGGGCCGGCTCTGCCTGGCGACTGATGACGCTGCCCAGCCCTGATGCTGACTGGTCCCTGGGCTGGGGGTGCCCAATCCCCGGGGCCGTGGGCAGCGTCCCGGGGCTGGTGCTCGGAGCTGGACAGAGAAGGTCTCAGTCTGGGGGTCCCGACGCCTTTCCAGGTCTCTCCCTCCTGAGCAGCGATGGGGGCGGGTCGGATCCTGGGGGCCGGGAGCGGCTGGGCTGGGGCTCTGCTAGTGACACTGGCGGTGCTGAGAACCCACCTGGCTCATTGCACGGAGCCCCCAGGTGAGCAGAGACCCCAGTGCCCCGGGGAGCCCCGGCCTGGGCAGCGCTGGGTGTATCCGGGGGGGTTGGACCCCAGCGCCCCGGGGAGCCCCGTCCTGGGCAGTGCCGGTGTCCTGTCTGCCAGGGGACTCCTTGTTGTTTTTGTGGATACAGACTAACACGGCTACCCCCCCATACTTGTCTGCTCAGTGTCTCCCTCCCCCCGTTCTCTGTGTCCCCTCCCAGAGGTGCTGGAGTGAGGGTTGTGGGGGGGCTGCCGCACCCCCTGGCTTGAAGCGGTTCCATCACATAGAGAGTTCACAGTTTGGTTCAATGGCTCCCAGCGCCCCCGCATGGGCCCAGCGCCCCTGTCCCGCACCCCCCCCCGAGTTGGTGTTACCGTCATTGCCGCCCGCCCCCCTATGCCCCTGCCCGCCTCCCTGGGTCCTGGGGGGGGGGGGGAGGCGGCGGGTCCCTGAGGCTCTAACCCCCCCTCCCCCCGCAGGGCGGTACCTGTTCCAGTTCAAGGGTGAGTGTCACTTCACCAACGGCACCGAGCGGGTCCGGCTCCTGATCAGGTACCTCTACAACGAGCAGCAATACGTGCACTTCGACAGCGACGTGGGGGAGTTCGTGGCGGACACGGGGCTGGGCCGGGCCACCGCCGAGCACTGGAACAAGGACCCGGCGATCCTGGCGCGTTCGCGGGCTGAGGTGGAAACGTTCTGCCGGCACAACTACGGGGCGTGGGCGCCTTTCACCATCAACCGGAGAGGTGAGTGCGGGGGAGGGGGGCTCGGACGCCCCCCCCCCGTTATCTGCATGGTCCCGCTCTGGGCCGGGGGGGTTGGGCTGCTCCTGCGCTGGGGGCGGGGCCGGGGCGGGGCACAGAGAGCGGGGGGGGGGGGGGGCGGCAGGGGCCGGGATCACCCAGCGGCAGGAGGGGGAGGGAACCCGGCGCTAGGGCGCGATAACGGGGGAGCGTCTCCTCCCCTCCCCCAACCCCGGGTCTGGCTGCGGCGCCCCCTGTCTGCAGAGGCCCCCCCCCCCCAGGGACTGACCCTCCCCCCGCTCCCGCCCCCCCCCCCCGAAAGGTTCAGCCACCAGCGCCCCCCACTCAGATCCCTCAGGGCAGGCGGCTGCTGCAGCTCCAAACCCTCCTTCCTGAGCCGGGCAATGGGGCAGAACTTTCCACCCCCCAACCCTGCCCCTCTCCCCTCGCGGTCCCCCCTGGTGGGGGGTGGGAGCAGCTCCTGGTCCCTGGGCTGAGACCCCGTCTCCCTGGGCCCCAAGGGTCAGACAGTCCCCGCCTCTGTCTCCATGGGGGTGACAGGACACGACTCCCCTCGGGCCCTTTCTGCCAGAACCTGAACCTGGGGCCTTTCCCTGCGGGAGGGGGGGTCACCCTGCTCTGTCTCCAGCCCCTTTCCCATCTCTCTCTCTCTCTCCCCAGTTCAGCCCAAGGTGAAAGTTTCCCCCACGAAATCGGGGTCCGAGCCCCACTCCCACCTGCTGGTTTGCTCCGTGACGGGGTTTTACCCCGGGGGGATCGAGATCAAGTGGCTGAAGAACGGGCAGGAGCAGACGGCCGGGGTGGTGTCCACGGAGCTGCTCCAGAACGGAGACTGGACCTTCCAGATCCTGGTGATGCTGGAGATGAGCCCCCGGCGCGGGGACATGTACACCTGCCAGGTGGAGCACATCAGCCTGCGGGACCCCCTCGCCGTGCACTGGGGTAAGAGTCTCTGGGTGTGGGGCAGCCCCTGAGCCCACAGGGACACCCCTCGGGGGATGGGCCTGGGTCAGAGCACTCACAGGAGCCCTGATAACCCAAATCTAGGCACCTGGGCTGGGAGCTCACGTCCACGGGCTCCACGATGCAGTGTAGACACAACCTGAGTGGGGCAGTGACGGGGAGAGGAGAAAAGTCTCCATAATAATGACTGGTCTGGAGAAGGGAGATCAGGAGCGACTGTTCTCCCTGTCTCACAGCACAAGGACAAGGGGACACTCAGTGGGATGGAAAGGGGCAAATTCACACCTGGTAAAAGGAAGGACGTTTCCCACACACTGTAATTAGCCTGTGGAACTCACTGCCACAGGATGTCACTGAGCCCAAGAACAGAGCAAGGTTTTAGCCCCTATCCAGGGCTAGACTCAGAGCCATCCCTTAGGTAGGGCGAATTGAGGGAACCACTCTGGGTCCCGTGGGCCAGTGCGATTTGCCGGCACAATCAGTCCCGGAGAAGACAAATCCGTCACTTCCACCCTGGGCCCCACACCCCACTAGGGACGGCCCTGGCTAGACCAATTCATGCTGACAATGGTCAGGGATCTCAGACCTCGCGCTGCAGGGCCTGAGCCGATCTCTGACGATCCCAGACCAGGAGGAGCCCTGAGGTGGGGCAGATTGTCCCACAGCTGCTCCTGCAGGCCCTGGCCCCTGGCTCTGCCCCAGCCGGCGCTGGTCACTGGTGCGGATGGGAGCCTGGCCCGGAGGCCCCTGGCTCTGCCCCGGCCAGCGCTGGTCACTGGCGCAGACGGGAGCCCGGCCCAAAGGCCCCTGGCTCTGCCCCGGCCGGCGCCGGTCACTGGCGCGGACGGAAGCCCGGCCCGGAGGCCCCTGGCTCTGACCTGGCTGGCGCCGATCACTGGCGCGGACGGGAGCCTGGCCCGGAGGCCCCTGGTGCTGACCCGGCCCGTTCCATGTCCCTGTTTCAGAGGCACAGTCTGACTCCGCCAGGAGCAAGATGCTGACGGGGGTCGGGGGCTTCGTGCTGGGGCTGATCTTCCTGGCACCCGGACTCCTCATCTACCTGAAGAATAAGAAAGGTGACTGGCTCCGGGCAGGGGCGGGGCACCAGGGTGTCTCTGGGGGGATGTGGGGCTGGGGGTGCTCAGGGGAATCTGGGGGCCGGAAGGGGCTGGGTTCCTAGTGAGGGGCTGGAGATCTGACCCCCAGGATCCGGCTCCCCCTGCCCAAGGCTCTGACCATGTTTCTCTTTGTTTTTCAGGGCGCCCCGTTCCCCAACCTGCAGGTAATTTCAATCCCCCTCCCCCATTAAACCCGCCTCCCCCCACACTGAGCACAGGCTGCGTGGGGCGCCCATGGGGCAGCTGCTTCTGCCCCTCGGCCCCTGACACCCGCCCGGCTCAGCCCCTGGGCAGCTGGGCAATGGGGCGCTGGCCCCGCGGAGGAGGAGTCTGCGGCTCCCTCGGTCCCCGTTCAGGCCGATCCCCGAGCTGCTCCCGGGGGCAGAGGGTCCTGGGTCCTGCCGAGCATCGCCCAGCCCTGCGGCTGCCGGGCAGAGTCACTGGGGGGCCCTGGGGCCTGGCAGAGAAAATCCCCCGTCCGTCCCGCTAGCCCCACGGCCAGGGGCTGATTTCTCTCCCCTTTCCCTGCAGGGCTCCTGAGTTAGATCCTGGGCGTCGGATCCCCCGGCCGGCAGGAGTTTCCCTCCGTCGCTCCCAGCACCTCACCCAGCCCAGAGAATGCAGAACCTGGGGCCGGTCCCGTCCTGTCCCCGTCTGCTCCCCGCGCTCTGCCCGGCTCCAGCCCCCGCTGCCCCCGCCTGGGGACCTGTCACAGCCCCTCAGTCCCAGCAGGGCCCTGGGGCGACCCTGTCACGCTGTCTGGAGTGGGTTACGAATGTGGGGACCAATCTCAGGGCACAGTTAGTACCCGGGGCACCAACCCCAAATTGGCTGAGTTCTGTACTGAGATTTCACCAAAGGATCGAGTGTGAACTCTGCAGGCCCTGTAACAACATAACCGCGGAGCCACAGAGAGTCGCCTTGGGCTCTCCGATCTGTCTGGGCACCCCAGCCAGCCTGCCCTTGTGATCGATCGATCGATCATCCCTTTCTCCACAAATCACAGCGATACTCGGGTCACTCCCTGTCCCAAAGGATCAGTTGCTTATCCCAGGGCAGTTGCACCTTCAATCTCACTCCCCAGACAATGCTTGTAGCCAATCCTGTAATAACCTCAGTAAAGATTCGTTACCTAAGACCAAGTACTGGCAGTTCTTGACAAGGTTACAGCAGGTCACACACAAACCAGGGAGTTACAGCCCTAGGTCACAGAAACTCCTGTCAGAAACGAGCGCTGTGTGTGCTGTGGGGCTGAGCCGGGCACAGCCAGGGGATCTGGTGCTTATCCCTGGTCATTCCTGCCCCTTCCCATCCAGGCAGCGTCCAGCGAGGGGTTTCTCCTGGACAGGGGTTTTCATGCCCTTCCTCCCACGTTTCAGCTGGTGGAACGAGCACTCCTGCACCTCTCCTCTTCATGGGTGTAGGCGGGGGGCCCATCAACAAAGTCCTGTGTCCTCTGAGGTCCCCCAAGGGCCCCCCTGGGGCGTGGGGCTTGTCTACACACCCAGCGCTGCTGCAGCATGTCTGGTGAAGACGCTTCGTGCCGATGGGCGGGAGATCTCCCCTTGGCCTGATAACCCATCTCTGCGCGGCAGGGGAGTGGGGGGGAGATGCTCTCCGCTGACAGCGCTGGGCACACGAGTGCTTGTGTCCGTGTCACTTATGTCACGCAGGGAGGTGGTTTATTCGCACGGGGCGTGCGTCAGGGGAGTCGAGCAGGGGACCCGCTCCCCCCTCCCCCAATCAGCGCAGGCACAGAACTGCCCCAGCCCCAGGCAGGAGATGACAGGTCCTCAAGCCCTGGAGCCGCGGGGGGGGATCCAGCTCCTCTGGCTGCCGGGGGAGGGGGCGGGAGCCAACTTCTCCAGGCACGGGGGGGGGGGGGGGGGGGGCACAGAAAGGACCCCTCCAAAAGCGGACACATTTGTATTCCTGTGCACACGCGTGCGACGCCCCGAGCGACGTCAATCACACTGACACACGCGCAGTGCAGACTGACCCTAGGGCGTCTGTCGCTGGGCCGGGTGGAGAGAACCCGGCCTGGGCACTCTGGTGTTTCACCCCTGGTGCCGCGTCTCTCCTGCCTGGGGTCACTGATTCAGAGCAAACCCCTCCCTGTCGCCGGACAGCCTGGGACACGCTGGTCTAGGTGAGACTGAGGCCGACAGCCATCGCCAGCATCTCACAGTCTGACCCCACTGGGATCCATCTAACCCCATTTTAACAGTGCGAACACACAGCCGAGCCAGGCTGGGCACAGGGCAGGGGCCGGATCTGATTCGGGGGAGGAGCCCACGGGGCAGCTCTGAGTGGGGGGTGATTCCGGGGGGAGGCTGCGGGCTTGTTCCCAGGCTGGATGGGCTCCTTGCCCAGGGGTGGGGCGAGTGGGGAGGGGCCCCCCCAAATCTCTTCCCCAGGGGAGAGGTAGCCGGAGAGATGCTCCTGTCCAGGGCTGCAGTGACCAGCCTGACACCCCCAGCCCCGGGGGCTCGGCAATGGAGCACAGGGCTGGGGAGCAGCTCAGGGGCAGCACACAGGGTGGGGGCAGTTATTACCCAGCATTCTAACCCCCCCGCCCCCAGGGAGTCACAGCCCCTCCCCCCCCGGGGCCCAGAGATTCACTCCCCAGCCACCCCGGAGCCCCGTCCCCAGCAAAGAGTCCCAGACCTGTCTCAGGGGGGTTGGCTCTGAGCTCCAGTGTTTGCCGGCAGTTACCAGGTGTGACGAGATGGGAATTTTCTGTGATGTTGTTATGAGGCCTGTGTGTGCCTCAGTTTCCCCCATATGCTGCAGTGTTACCCAGTGGGATGGGGAAGGACTGTCTGTCTGCTCTCAGGGCAGGCTAGGAGCCACAGGTGTGGGCATCACCCAGCTGCCGGGGCCGTAGCCCCCAGATCAGTGGAGCAGCTGAGCATGGCAGATCCAGTGGCCGGTACATTAACACACCGAGCGCCCAGCTCCCCAGAGGGAGACGGACTCCCCGCCTCTCCACAGGGGGGCTGAGCAGTGACCCCCAGCTGGAGAGCAAAGGGCTGGGAGGGGTGGGGGGGAGGAGCTGGCTGCTGGGAGGAGTCGAGGTTCCCACCTGGCGTCTGCCGGAGGAGGAGAGACAGACGGAGACTGAGCCCAGGGGGTCCCTGCAGCCGGGCTGGGCGCTGGGCTGACCATTGGCCAGGCTGTGACGCTCCGTCCTCTGGGCTCCCCTCAGGGATCCCCATGCTGGGGCCAGCTGGCGAATAAACCTGCCTGTTCTGACAGTGCCGTCTGAGTGTCCCTGCAAACGCTGGGCAGGGGCACTGATTCCCGAAGCGGCCAGGTCTCCCCCAGGGTAAGCCCCAGTGGGGCTCACAGAGTGGAGCTCACGGGGGAGCAGGGGGGCTGCAGGCCCAGACCTCCAGCCTAAGGAGGCGGTGAAGCCGTGGGGCTCCCCCTGGCGGCAGAGTGAGACCCCAGAGGTCTGGACCCCAGCCTGACAGGGCCTCCCAGAGCCTGATCCAAAGCTGGGCCGTAGCCCCAACCCTGTGTGCCTGGGACCAGTTCCCACCCGGCTCGTGCTCAGCAGAGACAGTGACTCTCAGGGGGAAAGCGTCACAGAGACACAGATAAAAACTAGTAACCAGGTGTGATCACGCCCTGAGCAGCAGGAATTGCCCGTCTCCCACACGGCCTGGGCTCTTCCCCGCCCGCCAGCCAGAATTGGGGCCCCCGGGACCAAAGCACCGTCTGTCACTGGATCCAAAGCAAGGCCCCAGCCTGTTAAACGCCGTTTCTCTAGCCCCAGTTCGTTTTGTGGCCCTCACCTCTCCTCTGGCCCAGCCCTGCCAGTCTGGGCGACCCGCCCCGGGCGGGGGGATGTCTCTGAGCCGGTCACAGTCCCAGGCACTGCGGTGATCACCCCCCGCTGCTGTTAGTGCCTGGGGAGCTGGGGTGACACCCCCCCCCCCCCCCGGAGCAGATCAATCCCTGCCCGCAGTGATCCATAAACCCTGCATGGACATAACCCAGCGTGGGCCCCACAGACACCGCCCGGGGCTGTGATATCACCTTCCTCATGAAGCAGTAATGGACCCAGGTGGCCCAACTGGCATCCTGGGGGAATCCGTGGCTCACGGCCTGGCCAGGCACCAGCTGGGAGAGCTGCATTCCCTGTCGCATGGATCATCCCACACCATTTGCTGGGGCTCCAGGCTCCATTAGTCCCCTGGCCTGAGCCCCTCTCACTGGCTGGGGGCCGGCGAGGGGTCAGTACAGACAGGGCTGTGGTTTGTGGAGGATCCAGCCCCAGGCCCGACGTTCATTGTCCATTGTCCCCTAGTTCGCTCCGGGAAGCAGTGTCTTGCTCAGATCTGCCCCCGGGGTGGAGGGTGTCTCTGCCCCATTCATGGCGTCGCAGCAGCGCAGCCTGTCAGAGGCGGCTGTGAAACCCACAACCGGTGTATCGCAGTTGCGGCTCCCCAGAGCGGGGTCAGTGCTCAGGGCTGCCCCCGTTCCCAGCCGGCCCGTGGGCCCCGTTAGACCAGACGCCCTTGTCTGGCTGCCCCGGCTCACACAGGCCGGTGTTGGGGTGGGCAGGTACCACAGCGAGGGACAATCTCTGGCAATCCCCTGCCAGCAGCTGACGGCCCGTACCTGCTCCCTTGGCTGGGATGGGCCAGGTCTCAGTCGCCTCCACCTTTGCAGGCTCTGGTTTCATGCATCCCCCTCCCCACTGCATGGCCGAGATCCCCTCCTCTGCCAGCCCCACCCTGCGCTGCTCCCCCTTCCCAGGCAGGGCTGGGGTCTGAATGTCACGCAGCCCCCGTCTGACACGGGTCACGGGCTCTGCCCAGGTCTGACTAACATACAAACACCCTCTAGCCACGCCAGGGGACACCCCCCAGCCCGCCCCACACCGGAGCTACCGGCCGCTGGAAGGGAGCCGGGGCCCCCCGCAGCCCAAACGGCAGGACCAGGAGCTGGAAGAGTCCCAGTGGGGGGGGGGGTAAATGCCGACTGGAGCCGGGTATCTGAGGCCAAGGCCTGTTAGTGAGTCTCTGCAACCCACCCAGGGTCTGATCGCCCCGAACTCCTCAGGTACCCACACAGCGGGGGCTGCCCATGGACGGTTGGATCCCCCCTCACTCCGGCCCGGCAGCGATTTCCTCCGCCGGGCTCCGGGCTGCCTCCCGGTGACCCTGAGGGGTGGGCTTGGTACTGGGGCCTGGTGGCAGCCAGCGAGGGGTGTCCCCCCTCCCTGGAAAACACCTGCTGATAACCCTGCCGCCCACGCTGATCCCTGCTCACTGGGCGGGGTTCAGTGACAAGGGAGGGCTGCGGAATCCGGGGAGGGGCCGGGGCTGGCTGGTGGGTGTTACGTTATGAGTGTGATATAATATCTCATTGAAACATGACAGGGCCAGAAAGAGTTAATTAACTCACAGACTGACTTGACCCATGGCCGAACTTTAGAGACTGGTTAGGAAGATATTTAAATGAATAGAGCTTTGAAATGCAAGTCTGCATTGTTAGAGATAGAAGGGGAGATGTTTGCTCAGGGCTTGTGATGTCAGCAAACAAGTCTTGTCTATTGCTAGAGCTTTGATTCAAAGATCAAAAAAGGAATATTAACATTTAGGAAGATACTTGAGGGAAATAGTATTATTGTCTCTATGTCTCTTTGAAGGTTGTGGTAACCTGTATCTGAACTGTTTAATGGATAAATTACCCTGTGCTAATTGCCAGGATGTTTGGAAGGAGAACAATAACCTATTGTTTTCTCAGGCTGAAAGGCTGCTGGAAATGTATAAGAACCCTGGGACATGATCCTACTTCATCTCAGATCGGCTTTGGGTTTCAAGAGGGGGAAACCTTAAGCCACAAGGATTGAGATCCCCAGTCATTGACTGGAGCCGCCCTGAATATGGACATTGGACTATAACCTATGGACTATTTCTAAAAGGACTTTTGGCAACTAAAAGCTCATCTCTACTATGTATCTGAACCTCAAGGATTGAATTCAAGTCTGTCTGTATATTGATCTTTTAACCAACTCTCTCTCTCTTTTCTTTTTTAATAAATTTTAGTTTAGTTAATAAGAATTGGCTATAGTGTGTAATTTGGGCAAGATCTAAGTTATAATTGAACCTGGGTATGTGGCTGATCCTTTGGGATTGGAAGAACCTTTTCTTTTATATGATGAGAGAAGATTTTCAGTAATCAACATCATATCTGACGTGTGTCTGGACGGAGGCCGGAGGCTGGGCACTTTAAGGGAACTGCGTTATTTGGACGTCTGAGTAACCAGTGAGGTACTATAGAAGCTGTTTTGGGCTGGTTGGCAAATCTAAGTATTGGAATAACCACCAGCTTTTGGGGTTTGTCTGCCCCGTTTTGTTTGCAGTTCACCCTAACTGAGTGACCTCAGCAGGCTCCTACGGGCAGCACGGTCACACTGGGACTCTGGGCAGAGTCCTGCTCTGCGGGGAGACACCCCCCAGGTGAGAGGCGCTCAGCTCCCTAGCCGGTGAGCACTAACGCCTAGAACACTAATAACCACGTACAGACACAGCTGTATTCACAGCGGCTGGAAAGAGAGGATGTGAAGGCAGCACCGGACACAGAGTATGGTGCCTCAGGCCAGGCAGCCGTGACGAGGCCCTGGCAAGCCGTTGGTCCAGGCCTGGTCTACACTACGAGTTTAGGTCGACTTTAGCAGCGTTACATCGAATTAAGCCTGGACACGTTCACACTGCTAAGTCCTTTATTTCGACTTTAAGGGACCTTTAAACCGGTTTCTTTACTCCACCTCCGACGAGGGGATTAGCGCTAAAATCGGCCTTAGCGGGTCGGAATTGGGGTAGTGTGGACGGAATTCGACCTTATTGGCCTCCGGGAGCTATCCCACAGTGCTTCATTGTGACCGCTCTGGACAGCACTCTCAACTCAGACGCACTGGCCAGGTAGACAGGAAAAGCCCCGCGAACTTTTGAATTTCATTTCCTGTTTGCCCAGCGTGGAGAGCACAGGTGGGTTGCAGAGCTCATCAGCACAGGTAACCGTGATGGAGTCCCAGGATCGCAAAAGAGCTCCAGCATGGACAGAACGGGAGGTACGGGATCTGCTCGCCATATGGGGAGATGAATCAGTGCTAGCTGAACTCCGTAGCAGTAAGCGAAATTGCAAAATATTAGAAAAGGTCTCAAAGGCCATGAAGGACAGAGGCCATAACAGGGACGCACAGCAGTGCCGCGTGAAAATTAAGGAGCTAAGGCAAGCCTACCACAAAGCCAGAGAGGCAAACGGAAGGTCCGGGGCAGAGCCGAAAACATGCCGCTACTACGCGGAGCTGCATGCCATGCTAGGGGGTGCAGCCACCACTACCCCAACCGTGTGCTATGACTCCATGAGTGGAGAAAGACACAGGGAAGATGGTTCGGAGAACGAGGGAGATGAGGATGGAGATAATGGAGAGAGCTCCCAGCAGCAAGGAAGCGGAGAAACCTGTTTCCCCAACAGCCAGGAACTGTTTGTCACCCTGGACCTGGAACCAGTAACCCCCGAACTTTCCCAAGGCATGCTCCCAGACCCTGAGGGCACAGAGGAGACCTCTGGTGAGTGTACCTTTGTAAATATTACACATTGTTTAAAATCAAGCGTGTTTAATGATTAATGATTAATTTGCCCTGGCAGTCGCGGCCAGTACAGCTAATGGAAAAGTCTGTTAACGTGTATGGGGATGGAGCGGAAATCCTCCAGGGACATCTCCAGAAAGCTCTCCTTCATGTACTCCCAAAGCCTTTGCAAAAGGTTTCTGGGGAGGGCTGCCTTATCCCGTCCGCCATGGTAGGACACTTTACCACGCCAAGCCAGTAGCACGTAGTCTGGAATCATTGCATAACAAAGCATGGCAGCGTATGGTCCCGGTGTTTGCTGGCATGCAGACAACATCCATTCCTTATCGCTCTTTGTTATCCTCAGGAGAGTGATATCATTCGCGGTCACGTGGTTGAAATGGGGTGATTTTATTAAGGGGACATTCAGAGGTGCCCCTTCCTGCTCTGCTGAACAGAAATGTTCCCCGCTGTTAGCCACGCGGTGGGGGGGGGGGAGGGGTGAGGTGATCATCCCAGAGACTTGGGTGTGTGTGTGTGGGGGGGGAGGGGTACTTGGGTTTGTGCTGCATGTTAACCCAGAAACCGCAGCCCCTCCTTTTACATTGCAAACCCATTTTAAATGGCCAACCCAATGGGTGCTTGGTATGGGAAATGAGGGCGCTACTGTTTGAAACCATTCCCACATGTTAAGATGGTTAAAAAAGCCAAAAGACTGTGGCTTACCATGGCTGCTGCCTGCAAGAAGAAATCTTTTGCCTGGCACTGCGTGAGTGATCTCTCACACCAAACCTGCAGGCCCTCAATATAAGAGGAAAAATGCGACCTTGTAACGAAAGCATATGTGCTGTGTAATGTGAACATCAAAATGTAACGTGAAAGAGTGTACCCATTGTTCTCTAAAATGTGTCTTTTTTAACCACCTCTCCCTTCTCCTCCACCAGCTGCAAATGTTTCTCCTTCACAGAGGCTAGCGAAGATTAGAAGGAGAAAACGGAAGACTAGGGATGATATGTTCTCGGAGCTCCAGATGTCCTCCCACGCTGACAGAGCACAGCAGAATGCGTGGAGGCAGTCAATGACTGATTACAGAAAAGCACAATATGAACGAGAGGAGAGGTGGCGGGATGAATCGCGGGATGAACAGAGCAAGTTGCGGACGGAAGATAATAGGTGGCGTCAGCTTGCAGACAGAAGGCAAGAGGCGATGCTCCGGCTGCTGGAGCATCAAACTGATATGCTCCAGCGTATGGTTGAGCTGCAGGAAAGTCAGCAGGAGCAGAGACCGCCGCTACAGACCCTGTGTAACCAACAGCCCTCCTCCCCAAGTCCCATTGCCTCCTCACCCAGACGCCCAAGAACATGGTGGGGGGGCATCCGGCCACCCAGTCACTCCACCCCCGATGATAGCACGAGCCTGCGAAGGCTGGCCTTCAATAAGTGCTAAAGTTTTAAAATGTAGTGTGTCCTTTTCCTTCCCTCCTCCCCCACCCATCCCGGGTACCCTGGCAATTATCCCCCTAGTTGTGTGATAAATTAATAAAGATTACATGAATGTGAAGTAACAATGACTTTATTGCCTCTGCAAGCGGTGCTCGAAGGGGGGAGGGGAGGGTGGGGTGGTTGTTTTACAGGGAAGTAGAGTGAACCGGGGGGGGGGGGGGAAGGTTTCATCAAGGAGAAACAAACAGAAGTTTCACACCGTATTCTGGCCAGTCACAAAACTGGTTTTCAAAGCTTCTCTGATGCGCACCGCGCCCTGCTGTGCTCTTCTAACCGCCCTGGTGTCTGGCTGCGCGTAATCAGCAGACAGGCGATTTGCCTCAACCTCCCACCCTGCCATAAATGTCTCCCCCTTACTCTCACAGATATTGTGGAGCGCACAGCAAGTAGCAATAACAATGGGGATATTCTTTTCGCTGAGGTCACAGAGAGTCAGTAAGCTGCGCCAGCGCGCTTTTAAACGGCCAAATGCACATTCCACCACCATTCGGCACTTGCTCAGCCTATAGTTGAACAGGTCCTGACTACTGTCCAGGCTGCCTGTGTACGGCTTCATGAGCTGTGGCATTAAAGGGTAGGCTGGGTCCCCAAGGATCACGATAGGCATTTCAACATCCCCAACGGTTATTTTCTGGTCCGGGAAGAAAGTCCCTTCCTCCAGTTTTCTAAACAGATCAGAGTGCCTGAAGACGCGAGCATCATGTACCTTTCCCGGCCATCCCACGTTGATGTTGGTGAAACGTCCCTTGTGATCCACCAAGGCTTGCAGCACCATTGAAAAGTATCCCTTGCAGTTTATGTACTCGGTGGCTTGGTGCTCCGGTGACAAGATAGGGATATGGGTTCCGTCTATCGCCCCACCACAGTTTGGGAATCCCATTGCAGCAAAGCCATCCACTATGGCTTGCACATTTCCCAGAGTCACTACCTTTGATATCACCAGGTCTCTCATTGCCCTGGCAACTTGCATCACAGCAGCCCCCACAGTAGATTTGCCCACTCCAAATTGATTCCCGACTGACCGGTAGCTGTCTGGCGTTGCAAGCTTCCACAGAGCTATCGCCACTTGCTTCTCAACTGTGAGGGCTGCTCTCATCCTGGTATTCTGGCGCTTCAGGGCAGGGGAAAGCAAGTCACAAAGTTCCATGAAAGTGCCCTTACGCATGCGAAAGTTTCGCAGCCACTGGGAATCGTCCCACACTTGCAAAACGATGCGGTCCCACCAGTCTGTGCTTGTTTCCTGGGCCCAGTATCGGCGTTCCACGGCATGAACCTGCCCCAGTAACACCATGATTTCCACATTGCTGGGGCCTGTGCCTTGTGAGAGGTCTATGTCCATGTCAATTTCCTCATAAATCTCGTCGCCGCGCTGAAATTCCCTCCTCGGCTGGTCCTGGTTTTGCTTTGGCCTGTCCCGGCTCTGCATATACTGCAGGACAATGCGCGTGGTGTTCATAGTGCTCAGAATTGCCGCGGTGATCTGAGCGGGCTCCATGATCCCAGTGCTATGGCGTCTGGTCTGAAAAAAGGCGCGAAAATTGTATCTGAGGGAGGGAGGGAGGTTCGAGTGACGACATGGCGTACAGGTACAGGGAATTCAAATCAACAAAGGTGGCTGTGCATCAGGGAGACACACAAACAACTGTCACACAGAATGGCCCCCCAAAGATTGAACTGAAAACCCTGGGTTTAGCAGGCCATTGATTTCACGGAGGGAGGGGGAAGCAAATGAATACAAATGTATTTTTTACATCTTTAGCTGGCGGACGACAGTGCAGCATGACTGATCGCCCTCGGCATCTTCTGGGTGCTTGGCAGCAAATACTGGGCGCTTGGCAGAAAATAGTGTACTAAGATTGATAGCCATCACCATCAAGGCGGTTCCATAGGACTGAGCATGTCTGCCCAGATGCCCCTGATCGATCCACAGTATGAAGATGATGGATATCAATCTTCATACAGCATCTACTGCCAAAAGGCAAGGGGCTGCTGCTGTGTAGCAATGCAGCCCCACGTCTGCCAGCCCCACGTCTGCCAGCACCCAGATCGCCATTGGCCTCTTCTGGGTGCTTAGCAGACAATACTGGGCAGCCCCACGTCTGCCAGCACCCAGATCGCCATCGGCCTCTTCTGGGTGCTTAGCAGACAATACTGGGCGCTTGGCAGAAAATGGCATACTAAGACTGATAGCCATCATCATCATCGTGAAGACAGCAGAATAGGGGAAGGGGGATTGGGGGACATACGGAGTTCCAGCCAGCTACTGCTGCAGTATGACGATGACAGATACCAGTCATAATAAGCCATATACGGCCAAAAGGCAGAAGGAAAAGGGCTGGTGCAATGCAGCCCTAAGGCTGCCAGCCCCACGGCTGCCAGCACCCAGATCGCCAATGAAGGCTACCAGTCATGCTGCACCGTCTACCGCCAAAAGGCAGTTAGCTGCTGCTGCTGTGTAGCAATGCAGTACCAGTCTGCCGGCACACAGATGACATATGGTGACGGTGAGCTGAGCTGAGCTGAGCGGGCTCCATGCTTGCCGTGGTATGCTGTCTGCACAGGTAACCCAGGTAAAAAGGCGCGAATCTATTGTCTGCCGTTGCTCTGACGGAGGGGGAGTGGCCTGACGACATCTACCCAGAACCCCCCGCGACACGGTTTTGCATCATTCCGGCATTGTGATCTCAACCCAGAATTCCAATGGGCGGCGGAGACTGCGGGAACTGTGGGATAGCTACCCATAGTGCAATGCGCCGGAAGTCGACGCTTGCCTCGGTACTGTGGACGCGGACCGCCGACTAGAGCACCTGGGAGCATTTTATGTGGGGACACACAGAATCGGCTGTATACAACCGATTTCTATAAAACCGGCTTCTATAAATTCGAACTACTCTCGTAGTGTAGACATACAGGGCCGCCCCGGAGATGCTCGGTTCAGAACACGAGGGGAGCGACTGCGCAGGCGCCGAGCAACGGACGCTGCTGGCTAGAACCCCTGGTCCCAGGCGCATGGAGCGTGGGCGACCCATGGGTGGGGACACAGGGACAGCATGCGAAGCAGAATGTCCAGATTTAGCATAAAGACTACAGCAAGCTGCCAATTAACATGGTTTAATGGTTACCAACTGTCGGAGAATAACAGAGTTCTCACTTTTTGTTTGGGTACAGCAAGTCAGATACTTTATTTTTTTGTATTTAATTTGTTGTGTTAATTTAATGGCAGCCCCCTTTGAACAATTTGGGTATGTAGAGGTGATTTGGAAACTGGATAAGGGTAATGAAAATTTAACAGTTCCTAGTGTAGTGTTAATTACAGTTTATTGATATTTTAATACATTTTTTTTTTGGTGTAGTACTATATTACATTTGTTGGCTGAACACCTTTATGTACTTCCGCGAGGCATTGATATTAATGGCATAAGAGGGGGTGTATTGCAATAAGGTACAGGTAACATTATTAGTCACTGGAATAATTTCTATGCAGGTAAAATTTCCAGTGGCAAAACAAACTCTTTGGGTATTCGTTTAATTGTTCACTAATTGGGTGACCAAATAACAATAAGGGCCTTTTTTATTTAACATAGTGCAAATTTTAGGAACAGCCATCATATCTATTTCACTACAGAACCCATTAATTGCAATTACAGATTTTTGGGGTTCACTTGTAGTGATATTATATATTTTTATTTTTATTGATGCATTTGTTTTTTATTTTTAAAAATAATTTGTTTTTTTTAAAATAATATTTAAAGAAATCACTAAAGTGTGAAGGCCTTGGCCATTGGTTTTATTAAATATATGGCATTGTCTGTATTTGGATGTGTTACAGGGGTAATAGTGTAATGGAGGAGATGGCAGGGACAATGGCAACAAGGTGCCTTTGGTATTTATTATTTAAAATTTAATTAGGGAGGGCAATACATGCTGAAGGACTTATTTAAAACACAGGGCGCAGCCTGTAAAATAAACCCTAAAATTTAATTAATACCATATTTTTAAGCATGGGTCCCACAAGTTTTTTTTTTGCCAGTGTATAATTTTTTGGTTTTTTACCAAGGTCAGTTTTTAATGTTTTTTGTAGTTAGGAATTCCTGGACTTTGGTGGTTTTAATGGAGCAAGTGTTTTTTGTTGTTGTTTTTTTTTGAAACAGTTATGGTTTAGCATCATACAGGGGAGAGGTTACTAGCACATTACCCTATAATGGTTTTGCATTTTTTAAAAAAATTCAAAGGCACAGTAAGTTTGTCAGTGGACAAGGGAGAGGTTACTAGCACTTTACCTTGTTTTGTTTGGGGTTTTTTTGCTGTCCAGAAGGCACAGCAGAGCTAGAAGGAGAAATAGGCTTATCAATCGGAGAGTCCTCCCGAGGTGGAGGGGTCTTTTTACAGTGAGAAGCATGGGTCCAGGCAGGTAGTCCTTGGCACTTCACAGCGGTGTTCGTGGTTAACAGGACTTGGAAAAGGCCTTTCCAGTGTGGAGACAAAGCAGTCTTTCGTTGATGGACTTTACGTAGACTCAGTCTCCTTGTTTCAATGAACGGCCGGGCTGCTAGGGTCTTTGGGTAGCACTTCTTTTATCTGTGAGAAAAGAAACCTAACACATTTCATTAATGCCTGGCAGTGTTTTGCAGATCTCATAGTTGCTTGGGCACATTCAGGCCCTCCTTTTCTTGGTTGTCAGCCAAGTCTTAGCTGTGAACAATGTCCTTGGATGGGGCCAGCGTCTTATCATTGGACTGAGCTTGCTAGCTATATTTTTTCCTCAGTTAACTCGTAGTCCTTTTTCCTTCTCCCCTTCTTGGCTTCTTTTAACCTACAAAGGAAACTTCCACTCTTCACTCATACACCTTTTCCCAACAATGAACACATACACATTGCCATTATACAGTACATTAGTCTTATTATTCAATGTATGCCATATACACCCTTCCAGTCAAATAACTTATATGCAGAGCTTTGGAGCAACAAACCAGGACAAGCACACCCACTTTTGAGGAGTCCACTCTGTACAACCTCTGGTGTCCAATAGCTTTCCTCCCTCCCCACCCTCTGGCTAGAAATCTGAGGTAGCCAGAAGGATCCCATGGGCAATCTGGGGAGTGGGTTAACCTTCCATGTCCTTGCTTCCAAAGACTGTTGGTATGCAAATGTTAACAACAATTTTTCTTCAATTAAAAAATCTGGCCAATGAAGTTTCTTTTTCTTACTTAAGCAAATGTATTAGACTTTAGTATATCACATTTTCCTGATTTATCCAAACACTTTGTATTCCAAGTTGAATAAAACAAGTATCTGCTTTTTGATTTAACCCTTCTATTTAATTTTGAACTAGACTGTCTTATGAAAATATTAAACACAACAATTCTGGCCACAAAACAAACACCACAAGACACCACAAGACAGGACAAAGAACACAAAAATAATTCCTATTGTACCAGTAAATGCATGGTACGTTGAATGCTGTTCAGCTGGCATCCGTTTTCTCTGATGATCTGAAAGACACAGAGAACAGAGGGAATTATGGCCTAATAGGATCCTATTACAGGAATTTCTACTAATACTGACCGCTACAGGGGACGGGACAGAAGGATCCCAATTCGACCTCAGAGCTTCATCGCACGCGATGGCTTCCACTCTGAGGAATTACGAATGAGAGGCTCAGTTCCGTCCACACACCTAACGCCCAAATGTATAAGACAGAAATTCATTTTACCAGAGACCCAAAACAGAACCAGACCAGAACCAGAACCAGATAGTGTCTCCTTATCCTTCCACTATGCCCTCAAAGTTTCCAACCTGTTTTCCAATCTCTCTATCTGTTGCCTGCCCACTTGGGCCCGATCCTGCTTTTCTCGCTGAACCGTCCCTATTATGGGCACGGCTTGTTTCACTACCAATTTAGCTAGGTGGATGGGCTTCTTAACTAGCCCCCACCCTTCCTGGTCTCTTCCCTTAAACATTTTTACTCACAAGGCTACCCGAGTCCTCCCTCGTGAGGCTTGCCACCTGGGCAAAACGCATGGCTTATTGGCGTTTAACTATTTAATTTTTTTTTGTGGCAAACACACTGCTGTTACAGCATATACTGAGCACAAATAATTAAATTCTGACAAGTCCCTGAAGGACCGGTACTTGCTTAGCCAGTGCTTCCTTTTCTGCCTGGAAGTTTTGTTTTAAGGCTTGCAACTTGCCCTGGGCATAGGGTTGAGCTGCTGCCTGGTTCATGATTTATGCTTTTAATTGCTTAATTTTAGTTATTAAGTACACAACTTTTTTTTTTAAAAAATTTTTATTGCCCAGTCCTGCTACGACTGGAGTAGATTCACGTGACACCCTTTCCGATCAACCGGGGTGGAGAGAGGAATGCTAAACCCCTCTCCGGTTCTTAGACTTACTGCGGCTGAGAGTAGGCACACTTTCATACTCACACACGTACGTCCAGACTGGCCACGTCTGTGTACAACGTTCAGAGAAGGCGCTGTGCAGTCTCCAACTTGCTTCCTCTTTTGGGAGGGCAGTTTTTTTACGCCTTGGGGTTTCCTGGGGCGTCTTTTCAGTGATTTCAGTTCAGGCCGGCTGCCTGTGGCTTTTTTAGCGTCCCCAAACCACGCCGGCTCCAGGGTCGCAAAGGCAGACTGCTGGATTTTACTGGACAGTTAAGCTTTGCAAATGTAATCTCAGCACTGTAACTTGTATTGCCTTTGGTTTGACTTTGTTTATATTTTTTTTACAGCCAGCTGGGTCCGAAAGCAGGTTTTTTTTGTACTTAGCCTGGTCTGCGTTGATTTTTGACCTTGAACGCAGATTAACTTTTTTTTTATTTTTGGACCAAGCTGAATTTCAAATTAACCCGTTTCTTTTTTTAATAGACAAATTGCTCCCATTGTGTGTCAGAGGCTTTTTGGTGATTAAAAGCTCCTCTGAGATGTATGATTTTATTTAGATTGAAGGTACCTTTTAGTGGGCATTGTTTAGATGAATTTTTTACGCGTGTAAATATTGCAATTGTCTAAATACCTGCAGGTTTTAGGACCATAATGTACGTACATGAAATAAGCTGGGGTACCCTTAGGGGGTGAGAGGGAAAACTTAGACTGTCCCCCACCCATTTTCCAATCACACACACAGGGAGGATGCTGTGATGATGCGGTTCTGGCGGGACCCAACTGAGAGTGCCAACTCAGGACAAATTGCTAAAACAGGGCAGTTACAGCCCAAGGCTGGGGGTTTTCCACCTCTAAGGCAAACCAAACCAGCCAGACTAAGAGGACTTCGGTCTCACCCCACTGGCTAACCGCAAGTCTCACAAGCAATCTCCTTAGACACTCCAGTTTCCCAGTATTACCACCAGTGCCACTCGTTATGGGGACAAATGGTTATGAAAACCAATATCCCAATATACACAAAAAGGGTTCTCTCGATCCCAAAGGACCAAGCCCCAGACCCAGGTCAATATACAAATCAGATCTTTCCCACAAATCACGCTGTTGCCAATCCTTTAGAATCTAAAATCTAAAGGTTTATTCATAAAAGGGAAAAAGATAGAGATGAGAGTTAGAATTGGTTAAATGGAATCAATTACATCCAGTAATGGCAAAGTTCTTGGTTCAGGCTTGCAGCAGCGATAGAATAAACTGCAGGTTCAAATCAAGTCTCTGGAACATCCCCAGCTGGGATGGGTCCTCAGTCCTTTGTTCAGAGCTTCAGCTTGTAGCAAAGTCCCTCCAGAGGTATGAAGCAGGATTGAAGACAAAATGGAGGAGAGGCATCAGCTTTATATAGTCTCTTCCAGGTGTAAGAACACCTCTTTGTCCTTACTGTGGAAAATTACAGCAAAATGGAGTCTGGAGTCACATGGGCCAGTTCCTGCACACTTTGCTGAGTTGCAAGGCGTATCTGCCTTCTCTCAATGGGTTCATTGTATAGCTGATGGTCCTTAATGGGCCATCAAGCAGGCTAGGCAGAGCTGATCCCAGCTTGTCTGGGATGTCACCCAGAAGCATAGCATAAATTTGCCATACAGACAGTATAGTGCCAAGATTCATAACTTCAACTACAAAACTGATACACACATATAGACAGCATAATCATAACCAGTAAACCATAACCTTGTCTTAGACACCCCATTTGACCCCTTTTATACAAGATTTAGGTGCCACTACAGGACCTTGGTTGCAACAATGATCTATATAGTCCCAGTTTATGTCAATAACGTCACACCCCCGACGCAAAATGGATGCAGGAAGGGATGACACAAACATCACTGACTGCATCCCAAGAGCTCCCCATCCTGGGTTCTGTCTCACTACAGCTAGTATTGGGTTAGAAGCCGTACCAGTGTATAACAGAAATGGTTTATCAAAGTCATGTTCCACAACATGACTGAACCTCTTTACAAACTCAAGGTAAAACTTAGTTAGAACAATAGTGGATTGGATCTGCTCTCGCAGCATGGTTCCTGTATGTCTCATGTGATCTTGCCAAGAGATAAAGAAAACAGCTACTTTATCCATACATGCTCGGGCAAATGTTTGGAACCCAATTAACATCAAATAAATGCAGATATTAATGTTCTTCATAGTACAGGAATCTTGGCATTTAGCCATGAAAGCAATATGGTAGTGTGCCTCAGTCTTCCTTTTCATACAGCACATTAGGTCTGGAATGTCTTTTCCCCTGTGAAAAGTTCCAATATTGTTTACAGGCATTAACTGTGAAACACCAGTATAACAAGGCCTTTTAACATAAAGTGTGTTCTCATTTATTCCTTTTAACATGTTCAAGGGATTCTCCAAAAGATTAGGCACATTGTACACTTTTACAGTTTGTGGCAAAATTGTACACATTTGTTACAAAAATTACCATTAGCAATAACAACAAATTCATTGCAAGTGTCCATTTACAATCATGTTTGTCATGCCCCACGTTTGGCTCAATACCATTGGAGTTTGGGCCTTCTAGGGTTAACCTGTGGCTTCCCTTTGCAAAATTTAGTTTTCTCTTTCCTCCTTGTCCTGCAGGATCAAACCCTGATTTCTCTTGCTTAAGCGAATTCACTGGCTGATGGGGTGGGCTCTCTGCTATTAGCAAATCCTTCCTCCCCCAGCCAGGCAAGTAATTTGCATTACCACAGACAGGAGCCAGTCCACCAGTTTTTATATTCGTAACTGCCATCATTCCCAAGGCCGGACTCTGTCTTAAAGAGATACCATACAAATCCATAGAGTCTGACGGGGAGAGTTTGCTTGCTTTCCCCTGCATCCTCAAGCCTTTAGCCATAAAACTGCTCTGATCTGTCACATCAGTAACCCAATCTGTCCTCAGACCCTGAAGCACAGACTGCTCACTTAACGAATTAGCATGGAGACATTCCTGTTCCAACACCATTGTCTCCCCAACAAGTTGGCTCCACACAGCCACTTGGTTATAGGGCTGCCTCAATTCCTTAACAACTTTTACTTCCTCTGAGACCTTCTCAAAGCTATCCACACTGGAGCTTTCAAAAGGAAAGTCAGTGGATCCATTCACAACAGACAATTTCTGGCTGCTAGGAACTGAAACTTCCTTGATTACATCACTCTCACACCCCTCAGTTGCAGGGAACTGCTTGCACAGATTACCATGAGGATTCCTTTCCCCAGGAGCTTTTCTAAGCAGCAATTCCCCCCTCACAGAAATTCTGCCCTTACTCTCTTCACCTAGGGCTTGCTCTAAAGGAACACTTCCCTGAGCAACAACAGACTCTGTCTGGGTCTTACTTACATCCAGGATCACCTTTGGCCCATCAGGCAGATTATTACACAATCCCCTTTCAGGCAAACCCATAGACTCACTAGATAAAAGGTCAGAAGCATTCTCCTTTCCTTTGCCACACGCAAGCTTAGGAATTTTTTCCTTTTTGCTGCAAGTTGTTAAACTGTCCGTAGGTACCACAACCAAATTACCTTTCTGCTCTCCTCGTGCCCTGGCTAGGGTATCACCCTGATTAGACAGAGCTGTTACACCCTTCTCCAACCACACATGAGCAACAGGCAAAATACAAGCACCAGAATTGTCTGGTCTCTGGGATTCTGCTAAGACAGTAACTGGATGCAACCTAGTTACAGTGCCATTCTCCCCAGCAGACACAGACTTAGGACCATTCCCTTCCTGGGCTTTAGTTGAATCCAGAACCAATTCTGAGACAACTGAATTACTCTCAACCATCACAGGCTGAAAGGTACCTTCTGTCTGCTCCACAGACAAAGAAGAGCTGGAGACACCTTCTCCTTTATCATACACACAGTTTGGGATTTCATTTCCCTCGTCCCAGCACACAGGGCTGTTCACAGACAACTGCTTGGAGACTGGGGTAGCTTCCTCCATAGGCAAGTCAATACCCCTGACAGATACAGGCACATTCCCTTCACTGTCACTATTCTCCACACAGGAAACAGGTAAGGGATAGGGACACTCATCTTCCGCTCTCCTTGCCTTCCCAAACTGCTGACTAGATAAAGCCATTAGCTCACAAGACTGCCTAGGCTTCTCCAAAATCTCCTTGTTCTTCTCTCCCTTCACTTGATCTAATTCCAGATTTACTTCTGAGACATTAGATAGACATTCAGAAACTTCATTCACAGCCAAACAGCTACTTCCTAAAGACAAACTTTTGGAGAAACCCTCCATAGACACAGCCTTGGGATCAAACCTCTCCTGTGCCTGGTTTGTGTTAACTTGACTGACCATAGCTTTAATATAATTTCCAATCATAATATCCTTAGGGAGTGTGTCTTTTACTCCCACAACCATGGTGCCCTCAAATCCCTCCCATTTCAGGTGGATTTTAGCCAAAGGCACCCTGACAAAATACTCAGAGAAGGCTACAACAGTCACATCTTCACCTGGCCAATAATCTTCCTTCCTGACAAGACTTGCTTTAACCAAAGTGATATCTGCTGCGGTGTCCCTCCATGCCATACACCTTACTCCATTCACTTCTGCACTGCTAATAAACTCTGCATTATTTCCCCCATATTTAGCTTTAATGTGAGTTTTAAGGTCAAATTCTTCAGAGACCACAGAAACAGCATTTGCATACAGGGCAATAGAGCTGGGCTCTGTGTAGCTTGCCTGTGAGTTTATAATAACAGGGTTAGCATTTGCCGTGGCATTTGAGGTTGCTAGTTTTGGGCTGCCCTTCAGTGTCGGGCAGTCTGGTCTCATGTGGCCCAGCCTACCACAGTGATAGCATGTAACCTGTTCCGTCCTGGGATGTGAGTTCCTACCCTCCGGGCCCCCTTGAACTCCTTTAGAAGAGTCAGGTTTACTTTTAAATCCTTCCCTCCTCTTGAACTGGGGAGAATGGGGATTAGTTTTCCCCGGGGGTTTACACCCTTCCCGAGCCCTGTTTTGGGTGTGGGCATCCACAATCTCTGCTGCCCGTAGGACCGACTCGGGGTCCCTGTCACACACAGCTGCTCTCACATGGTCAGGCACAATGTCTAAGAACTGTTCCAAAGTTATTAAATCCAGCAGTTTTTCAAAATTCCCATGTGCCTTGGCTCCCACAACCCACTTTTTAACAAAACCCATCAGCTTATGAGCACATTCTACAAAAGTACAATCATTAGACATCTTAAACTTTCTAAACTTAACTCTGTAAGATTCAGGAGTAACCCTGAACCGCCTTAACACAGAATCCTTAAACCGCTCATAATCCAAGGCTTCTTCTTCCCCCAATTCATTAAATACCTCCCTGGCTTTTCCAGTCAGTCTGGTCAGCAGGATAGGCATTCGCTGACCCTCGGGGATCTGGTAGAGACTGCAGAGGCGTTCAAAGGTAGACAAAAACTCCTCTATATCCTCAGTATCATTGTAAATGGGACACATCCTTTCCCAGTTTTTCTCATGGCGGGGGGGAAGTGGAGTACCAGGTGGGGATGACTTTCTCCACTCTTCCATTACTTGGAGCTGAAGTCTGGCCGTCTCCTGTTCCATCTTGCGGGTCTCCTGTTCAGCAGCAAGCAGCTCTAGATGCCCCTTATGAGCTCTCTCTTCTCTCTCATCCTTCTAATTCTGCTATTTTTTGCTTCTCCAGCAATCGAAGATCTGCTAGCTTCTGTTCATGCTCAAGTTGCAGTTTACTTGTTGCCTTTTGCACTCTAATTTTTTCTGCATCTTCTGTAGCCTCAGGTAAGGGCTGTGCTCTTGCCCCCTGATCACTGGCTATTAACAGATTTCTCAGTTCTTGATTTGTAGCTTTCTTTCTAAAGCTTATCCTCTTTTCTGAGCACAACTTTTCCAGGGCTTTTTTGCCAAGTCCCTCATATGCTCTTTGCTCAGCCATTGCAGCAGCTCTTTAACCCACAAAACTCTCAATCCCGAAATTCAAATTTGGATAGCGTGGGGTTCTGACCCAAAGCTTAATTGACCTGGTTCTGTGGATCCTGCCGACTACGCCACTGTGACGATGCGGTTCTGGCGGGACCCAACTGAGAGTGCCAACTCAGGACAAATTGCTAAAACAGGGCAGTTACAGCCCAAGGCTGGGGTTTCTCCACCTCTAAAGGCAAACCAAACCAGCCAGACTAAGAGGACTTCGGTCTCACCCCACTGGCTAACCACAAGTCTCACAAGCAATTTCCTTAGACACTCCAGTTTCCCAGTATCACCACCAGTGCCACTCGTTATGGGGACAAATGGTTATGAAAACCAATATCCCAATATACACAAAAAGGGTTCTCTCGATCCCAAAGGACCAAGCCCCAGATCCAGGTCAATATACAAATCAGATCTTTCCCACAAATCACACTGTTGCCAATCTTTTAGAATCTAAAATCTAAAGGTTTATTCATAAAAGGGAAAAAGATAGAGATGAGAGTTAGAATTGGTTAAATGGAATCAATGACACACAGTAATGGCAAAGTTCTTGGTTCAGGCTTGCAGCAGCGATGGAATAAACTGCAGGTTCAAATCAAGTCTCTGGAACATCCCCCGCTGGGATGGGTCCTCAGTCCTTTGTTCAAAGCTTCAGCTTGTAGCAAAGTTCCTCCAGAGGTATGAAGCAGGATTGAAGACAAAATGGAGGAGAGGCATCAGCCTTATATAGTCTCTTCCAGGTGTAAGAACACCTCTTTGTTCTCACTGTGGAAAATTACAGCAAAATGGAGTCTGGAGTCACATGGGCCAGTTCCTGCATACTTTGCTGAGTTACAAGGCGTATCTGCCTTCTCTCAATGGGTTCATTGTATAGCTGATGGTCCTTAATGGGCCATCAAGCAGGCTAGGCAGAGCTGATCCCAGCTTGTCTGGGATGTCACCCAGAAGCATAGCATAAATTTGCCATACAGACAGTATAGTGCCAAGCTTCATAACTTCAACTACAAAACTGATACACACATATAGACAGCATAATCATAACCAGTAAACCATAACCTTGTCTTAGACACCCCATTTGACCCCTTTTATACAAGATTTAGGTGCCACTACAGGACCTTGGTTGCAACAATGATCTATATGGTCCCAGATTATGTCAATAACGTCACAGATGCCCTGTCCACTCTAGCGGCACATAAACTAAGGATCTCTCCCTACAGGATACTCACACAGGAGAGACTAACGAGGATGGCCACGACCCTCCTACACCTCCCTTCAGCAAAGAGTGTCGGCTAGTCTCAGAGAGACGGCGCCACTTACTCTGTTGCATCCAGTGAGATGGTCCGACTGTCAGTGGCTCACACGGAGAGGAAAAGGGGAGGGAAGATGGGTTCACACACTCCTAGACCCAGGTAGCCTCCCCGCCGGACGCTGCCAGGCCGAGTTAGCGTACCGTGGGTCGGATCTCCTAAAAGATCCTCTAGTTACCGGGCTTGCGTTAGAGTAGTTCTGGTCACGAGCCAAAAGACTTCGCAGAGTACTCTGGGCGTCTTCCGGTAACACTCAATTCACACTGGTGTACACACACACACACACACACACACACACACACACACACACACACACACACACACACACACACACACACACACACACACACCGAGGCCTCTATTCCTGGCACTATTCCCAAGTACCACGATGCATCACTCGAGGCGGTAAAAACCCCTCCTGAGGCGGTAACAACCCCTCAGTCCGGACTCTATACTCGAGGCGGTAAAAACCCCTCCTGAGGCGGTAACAACCCCTCAACACAGGTGCAATCCTATGCACCTTGCATATGCATACAGGGGGCGGCAAACAATTCCCCTACGCCGCTCAGCATCTGACCTTGCTGCACAGTCAATAAGTTCGGATGGCGTGAGCCCAACAGGGACGGACGGCCCCATGGATACTCCTCCTCCGACACCCCAATAGAGAATTTAAAAGGTCTCCTACCTCTATTGTGGCGCCATGGGGTTCGAAGGGGAACGATCCGTAGCAGCTGCTGATGCCTCTGCGGGCGTTGCCATCCCGGACGAGCCCCCAAATTGTCGGAGAATAACAGAGTTCTCACTTTTTGTTTGGGTACAGCAAATTAGATACTTTTTTTTTTTATTATTCATTGCATAGAGGGAGAGAGCTAAACAGGTCTCTCAACAGGTAAACAATGACAGCAAGCATTTATACCTTTTGTTACAGACAATAATGAGCAACAGCTGCATTTTGTTTATACATAGGTCATCCTGATATCTTGTTTTGCTCACTTGTTTAGACTCTAGTCTACATACAATATTATCTACACAAGGTCGCAACAACTTCTCACACAGTTCTTTCCCACTCGCCTCACACAATCCTCGCTTCTACAAATCTCGCGTTATTAGGGTTACAGTTAGCCTGACTCTTGCTAACGAACTGTCATGCATTGCAATCCCCTTCCTGTCCGTTCTTTCTCTGCTTCCACACAACTAACAAGAAAAAACGGTTTCCTGCCTCTGGTAACTGTCGTCTTCGATTGTGCTGCTCACGTCCGTTCCGTGTCAGGTGCGCGCTGCGTGCACCGATTTGTCTCCCGGTGTATCCGTCGGGCTGGCTCTGGCGTCCCCGGAGTGCCGTGCTCATGCGTTGGTATATGAGGAGCTGCTGGCCCTGCGCCCGCTCGGTTCCTTCTTGCCAAGCTCTGCCAGCGGGGCAGGAGGGTGTGTTTGGACGTGAGCAACACATCTCGAGGAACAAGCTACGAGAGGCAGGGAACCGAGTGCTTGCTCGTGTCGATTCCATTCTCGGTGACTCACAAGCAGCATCCCCAGAGGTGGCTCAGAGCTCACGGACCTGCCGATAGCTACACAGCTCTCCTGAAGCTGGTGCCATCTCTGGCTTGCTGGCTGATGGCGTCATGGGATGTGAACATGTGGATCGAGGACCACATCGCAGCCCTGAAAATGTCCTGGATCGGAACTAGTGCCAGGAAGGCTGCGGAAGACCCTTGTGGTCTCATAAAATGGGGCTTTGCGATGGTTGGAGACAGGATCTTTGCCTGCTCGTAGCCAGTGGTGCAAGTAGAAATCATTTCTTGCTGGTACTGCACTCATGGGAGGGACACAAGGGGGGGGGCATATGACCTCCCCATGTGACCCTCCATGTGACTCCTCCCTGACCCCAGCCCAGGGCCCCCACGCTCTCGCCGTCCCCCCCCCGACACCTCCCTTTGTATATACAAACATCAACATGCTTAACTACTCACTTTCCCCCCACATATGTAGTATTTCAGTCTGTTTATATGGGAGTTAGGTGAGGAGCCATTTCAGCATATGTAGGACTTATTAAAAGACAAATTTTAAGTAGAACTTTATCCTAAACTGCTTTATGGTATTGTCAAACATTGCATTTCAATGGGAGATTCAAGTTTCTTTATAGGAACAGAACAGACTCCTGAAACTCTTACCAGCCCACAAAAGTGGTCCATATTCTTGCAAATAGTCCCATTGTCTTGAATGAGATTGATCAAATGATTGAGGGGTTACAGGATTAGGTTCCAAGTTTGTAAATTGTTCTGGATGAAACTGACAATGCCCGAGCTATCAGATAAGAAGGAGCTTCATGTGAATAAAGGTGGGCAGATGTGTGATAAGTCTTAGCTCCATTGCTAAGATGAGGAACATATTTTCATCAAAGTTCATGGCAGATTCCTGATGCAGCTGGTTTAAGGCCATCAGTGTCCGGCATTATAATTTTCACTCATAGTTCTCTCACCCACAAAGCTGGAAAATGAGGCATTTGTTTTCTTTGTTTTGCTGCTCCAGTTCCAGTTAACAAAATGCGTGTTGGACTAGTTTGGCTGCAAAGAAGAATTCGATGCACATTGGGGAAAACACCTGATTCCCGTCAGGCTGCAGAACTGGGCTGACATCAGACTCCAAACATCCTCTGGTCAGTGCAAGCAGAGGCCTTCCTCTAATGATCTGGACTTGCTGTGACGCAGTATGGATGTCATGGATAATTCAGACCAATGGGGAGTGTGGCAGGGCAGGGGTGAAACCCCTTGAATGCCCTGCTAAAATGCTGGCTAGGCCCTGCTTTCAGGCAGAAAGGCCAGGGGCAGAGGCTCAAAGCAGCCAGCAGGGAGCCCAGCTGCGGGCCCTAACGAGGGCTGGCTCACTGCAATAGACTGAGCTAAGCAGTGACAGCTGGGCTGAAGGCTGGGAGGGCTATAAAAGCCCCGAACAAAACTCAGTTAGGAGGCTAGCCTGGGAGAGGACAGGAGGCTACGGCTCTGTCTCCTCATCACAGGAAGGGAGCCTCAAGGGCCAAGAGACCCTAGAATGGGTTAGAAAAGGGATAACTGTTGGGGGATAAAGGGGACTGCACGGTGGCACTGTGAAATAAAGCACAAGGGTGAAACACCAGAAGAAGGCGTGAGAACTCTTCTTTTACCAGCCTGGGCACAGGGTGAGAAGGCAGAAACCTGTGCGGACCCTGTGACAGGGAGAAACAGAATAAAAAACGCTATTTAAACACCTTCTGTCCCCCCCAACCCTCCCCTCAAGGACTCCTGACCAACTTAACAGCACAAAACATATGCTAACAAACTTAAACAAAGCCTTTGTTTGTTAGCGTGTGTATTGTGCTGTTAAAGCCATATAAAGAATGAATGTCCTCCCTAGCCACATTCCGCTCCTTTAAGGAGCAGAGCACAGCCCCAACCCCCATCCGGAGTGGGGGGGCTAGCCCCAAGTCTTTCCGGTACCCCGTACCCGCTAAAAATCTTTTGCTGGTACTGCGTACTGGCGAGTACCACCCTACTTGCACCCCTGCTCGTAGCACACCCGGATGCAGGCCGTGATCCATGATGAGACCCTATGGGAGGGCACCGGGAGACCTTATATTCTATCCGCGACTGACACAGCTGTTTGTTGCAATCTCCGGAAGGGGCTAGTCCGGTCAACTTAAAGGCTAGGGCCCTTCTCACGTCCAGAGAGTGCAGGCGTCTTTCCGCCTCTGACTCATGAGGCTCCAGGAGGACCGGCTGAGAAATGTCTGGGTTGACATGGAACGGTGAGACCACCTCGGGTAGGAAGGCTCGGGGGAGGAGGGTGCAGCTGGACCTTGTCCTTAAAGAAACCGTATAGGGAGGTCCCAAGGTGAAGGTCTGAAGCTCTGAGACTCTCCTGGCTGGACTGATTGGCACCAGGAAAGTGACCTTCCATGGGAGGAGCAGCCAGGAGCAGGATGCCAAGGGCTCCAAAGGAGTCCTCGTGAGCCTAGAGAGGACCAGGCTTAGGGTCCAGGGTGGGATCGGGTCCAGGACCTGTGAGTAGAGCCTCTCCAACCCTTTAACGAACCTGCTTGTCATTTCCTGGGCGGAGACTAATCTGCCTCAGATTGGGGGATGGGACGCAGCGGTGGCCGCCAGGTGGACCCTGACTGAAGGCAGTGAATGGTCTTGCTGCCTCGGGTGCAGGAGATATTCCACGATGGACGGCGCCAGCGATGGGCACAGGCTCTGCTCGGCTGCACAGCAAACAAAGCATTTCCACTGGGCCAGGTCGGAGGCCCTAATAATCGGCTTTCTGCTACCTAGCAGAATTGGCTGGACCTGCTCAAAGCCTGCTCCCTCTCTAGTGGAATCGGAGGGAGAGCGTACGGCAGCCGCCTAACCGTGACCGTAGGAAAGCGCCTGAGAGCCCTTGCCGAGACCGAGCCTCGAGCAAAAGCGGTGACATTTCTTGTTCTGTGCGGTGGCCAACAGGTGCCCCTGGGGAGTCCCCACCTCTGGAAGACGGCGCTGGCGACCTGAGGGTGGAGAGACCCCTCATGGTGAGAGGAGAAGGACCTGCTGAGTCGATCTGCGACTACGTTCCGCTCCCCGGGGAGGTGCGACGCCCCCAGGTGGATGGAGTGTTTCACTCAGAACTCCCCCAGCCAGGGGGCTTCCTGACAGAGGGCTCTGCCGTGGGCTCCTCCCGCTCGCTGACAGAGAACATGGCTGCTGCGGTGTCTGTTAGCACGTGCATGTTCTTGCCGGAGGGACACCTCGCGGGCCAACTGTATCGCTCTGAGCTCCTTGACATTTGTCACATAGCAAATTGATACATAGCAGAGATGAGCTTGTAGTTGCCAAAAGTCCTTTTAGGAATAGTCCATAGGCTATAGTCCAATGTCCATATTCAGGGTGGCTCCAGTCAATGACTGGGGATCTCAATCCTTGTGGCTTAAGGTTTCCCCCTCTTGAAACCCAAAGCAGATCTGAGATGAAGTAGGATCGTGTCCCAGGGTTTTTATACATTTCCAGCAGCCGCTCGGCCTGAGAAAACAATAGGCTTAATTCTCCTTCTCCCAAACATCCTGGCAATTAGCACAGGGTAATTTATCCATTTAAACAGTTCAGATCCAGGTCACCACAACCTTCAAAGAGACCTAGAGACAATAATACTATTTCCCTCAAGTGTCATCATAAATGTTAATATTCCTGTTTTGATCTTTGAATCAAAGCTATAGCAATAGACAAGGCTTGTTTGCTGACATCACAAGCCCTGAGCAAACATCTCCCCTTCGATCTCTAACAATGCAGACTAGCATTTCACAGCTCTATTCATTTACAGATCTTCCTAGCCAGTCTCTTAAAGTTCGGCCCTGGGTCAGGTCAGTCTGGGAGTTAATTAACTCTTTCTGGCCCTGTCACCTTCCAATGAGATATTATATTACATTCATCACGTCACACCCAGGGTTCAAGAATTGTGTCTCCTCCCCCTTCCCCCGTGGCCTCCCCCATCAGCGCTGAACAGCAGTTCTGCCTCTGAAGCCCCGGGGAGGCTCCCAGCGCCGCCAAGTGCAGCCGGTGTCGCTAGCGTGACCAGACGTCCCGATTTTATCGGGACTGTCCCGATATTTGCTTGTTTGTCCCGCGTCCCGACCGATGTCTGTAGCTGGTCAGGCCGGTGTGAGGCCAAGCCATGTAAATAGCCTGTAACTAGTGGGAACTGGTGGTGGGAAACAGACACAAAATACAGAGCACGGGTGTTGCATCAGCTGGGAGCGCCCTGAGTCTTTAAGGAATGGGGCCGAGGGGCCAAACCAACGAGCTGCAGCGTGCACCTTGTTACATGCGGTTTTGGTGCAATTACATAAAAACCACAACTCTGCCCTGTATCCAGCCCTGCTCCCCTCTCTGCCCCCCCGCCCCCCACACCCCAGGCCAGGAACAAAAGGCCCAGGCCCAGCAGTGGCCATGGCCCAGGTTTCCCCCGGCATCCCTCAGCCCCTGCCCGGGCCGGGCTGCCAGGGGCTCAGTCCAGCACCACCAGCCCTTGGATGCGCCATGGACCATGGAAACAGCCCGGCTTGACCTGGCGTCGCTGCGCTGCCACCACGCGCTCCAGTCTGGCGTGGCCCCACTGTCATCGCGGCTCTGCTTGCCAGGGGAAGGGGGCACACGGCGCCAACTGGGCACAGACTGGACCCCGCTCCTGGCAGCACCCGAGGGCTGGCGGGGAGGGAAGCTGCAGCAACTACGAACAGTCGTGGGGTGTCTGTGAAGAGTTGTGGTTATCGCAGCCAAACTGCGGCCCAGGATGTTCTTACAGCCCTTCCCCTGGCGATGACTCTACAACAGGCCAGGAGTGACTTGGAGACACCCACAAGAGGGCAGCATGGGCTAGAGCAAGAGGGGGTGGGCTGGAAATCAGGACTCCTGGGTTCTATCCCCTGCTCTAAGAGAGAAGTGGGACCTAGGACTGGAGAATTGCTAAAATAGTACCCATTTTTAAGGATTTCCCCACATGACTCCTCCCCACCCCACCCCCAGCCCAGGCTCTCCCCATGATCCATCCCACATTACCTGTTGGAGGGGGGGGGGGGGGGCTCTGTCCTCCTCCCGCTGTGCTAGAGACTTCTGAACTGCAGGGCTCTCCGGAACCACCGCAGCGAAAGGAGCAGAACGTGGGGTCACTGGGCGACCCCTCACCGGCAGCTCCTCTGGTGCGGCTGAACCGCCCCCAGCCCTGTCCTCCGGCCGGGCTGCTGTACAGATCCCAGGCAGGAGACGCAGCTGTGTGGAAGGGGTGGGGGCGGTACAGCCGCGCTGGAGGATCTGCTGGCATGGGGCTGCCTGGCAGCCCCACATTCTGCTCCTCCTGTGTCTTTCCGGTACGACGTATTGGCTATAAATATCTTAATGGTACGGCATACCGCATCATACCGCTGTAATTGCATCACTGAGTAGAGCTCCTCTACCTGGATGTCAGTAAAGTATTTGATACAGTTCCACATGGGAAATTATTAGTTAAACTGGAGAATTTTGGGATTAATATGAGAATCGAATGGTGGCTAAGGAACTGGTTAAAGGGGAGACTACAACGGGTCATACTGAAAGGTGAACTGTCAGGCAGGAGGGAGGTTATTAGTGAGTTCCTCAGGGATCAGACTTGGGCTCAAACTTATTTAACATTTTTATTACTGACCTTGACACAAAAAGGTGGGCGTGTACTAATAACATTTGCGGATGACACAACGTGGGGAGGTAGGGCCAATATGGAGAAGAACCGGAATACCATACAAGAAGATCTGGATGGCCTTGTAAACTAGAATCAAAGGGGTAGCCGTTTTAGTCTGGATCTGTAAAAGCAGCAAAGAGTCCTGTGGCACCTTATAGACTAACAGACGTATAGGAGCATGAGCTTTCATGGGTGAATACCCACTTCTTCGGATGCATGCGTGGGTATTCACCCATGAAAGCTCATGCTCCTATACGTCTGTTAGTCTATAAGGTGCCACAGGACTCTTTGCTGCTTTTGTAAACTAGAGTAATAGAAATGGGATGATATTTAATAGTGCGAGGTTACAGTTAGGGACTAACAACAAGATTTTTTGCTCTATGATGGGGACGTATCAGTTGGAAGGGACCGAGGAGGAGAAATACCTGGCTGTACTGGTTGATCACAGGAGGACTATGCGCTGCCAACGTGATGCAGCTGTGAAAAGGCTCACACGGTCCTGGGGTGCATCAGGTGAGGTATTTCCAGTAGAGATAAGGAGGTGTTAGTACCATTATACAAGGCACTGGTGAGACCTCATCTGGAATATTGTGGGCAGTTCTGGTCTCCCATGTTTAAGAAGGATGAATTCAAACTGGAACAGAGAAGGGCTACTAGGATTATCCGAGGAATGGAAAACCTGTCTTACGAGAGGAGACTCAAAGGACTTGGCTTGTTTAGCCTAACCAAACGCAGGCTGAGGGGAGATATGATTGCTCTTTATAAATACCTCAGAGGGATAAATACCGGGGGGGTGCGGGGGGGAGAGGAGTTATTTAAGTTAAGCAACAATGTGACTCCAAAACAAATACATATAAACTGGCCATCATTGTGTTCAGGCTTGAAATTAGACGAAGGTTTCTAACCGTCAGAGGGGTGAAGTTCTGGAGCAGCCTCCCAAGGGGAGCAGTGGGAGCAAAACCCCGAACTGGCTTCAGGACTGAGCTTGGTGAGTTTATGGAGGGGATGGGATGATGGGACTGCCTGCACTGGCATGGAGCCGATCTGACAGCCTGTAGCAAAAATTCCCAATGGCCGGTGATGGGGCACTAGCTGGGGAGGGCTCTTGAGTTACTGCGGGGAATTCTCTCCCAGGTGTCTGGCTGCTGGGTCTCACCCACATGCTCAGGGTCTAACTGACCCCAGATTTGGGGTCGGGAAGAAATTTCCCCCTGAGTCAGATTGGCAGAGACCCTGGGGGGGTTTCACCTCCCTCTGCAGCATGGGACATGGGTCACTCGCTGGTTTAAACTCGTGTAAATCGTGGAGTCTCTGTCACTTGAAGTCTTTAAATCATGATTTGAGGCTGTCAGTGACTCAGTCAGAGGTTCGGGGTCTGTAACAGGAGTGGGTGGGTGAGGTTCTGTGGCCTGCGACGTGCAGCAGGTCAGAGTAGATTATCATGATGGTCCCTTCTGGCCTTAAAATCTATGCGTAGGGGGGCTGGGAGCTAGGACTCCTGGGTTCTATCCTGGATCTGGGAGGGGAGTGGGGGCTAGTGGTTAGAGCAGGGCTGGGGGCCAGGACTCCTGACCTAATGTCAGACACATCATCTGTGCTTTCTAACCCAGAGGAACGAGGCTCCAGGTTAGGTGGGAATTGGGGTGGTGGGGTACAGGGCCTCACCCCTCTAGGGGCACCAGCTCCAGTCCACCCCCTATGTGGGGAGATAGGCTGGTGAATGGGGAGCAGTAAGCTATGGGGCCTTTCCCCTCTATGGGGCACTGGCTCTGATACACCGGGGCTTGTCTGCTCCATCAGGGATGAGCGGGCCCTGCCAGCAGCTCATGCTCTGCGTGCCCTGGGCTCTGCGCTCCCCTTGCCCTGGGGATGGGTGACGCGGGGCCCTTCTCCTTCCCCACTGGCCCCGCCACGGGGCTGCCTGGCCCGGGGGAACCGCCCAGCCAGGGCCGCTCCCCCTCCGAGCCCTGGAACCCGCCAGCTTCTCCCTTTCACTTCCCCCAAGGCTGGACTCTGCCCAGCGCGGGGCTGCAGGGGAGGAACCGAAACCCCGGGCGTCTGCAGCGTCGCTCGGCCCCCGCGCGGGGACCCAGAGCTGAGACGCTGGACCCAGGGTCGGCCTCACGGTGCTGGGGGCTTCCCCCATGGAGAGCTGGCCTCATCCAGCCCCGGTCTCAGTCAGGGTCTGTGCAGTGCCTGGCACAGTGGAGGTGGGGCCTCAATTTCAGGGGAGGTATGTGCAGCACCCAGAACAAGAGGGACCCCAATCTGGGGCCTCTAGACACCACTGTCATGGAAATAATTTATACAAGAACAAGGGGCAGTCAGTGACATTGAAAGGTGGCCAGTTGAAAGCTGGCCAAAGGAAATAGGTGCTGTTGGTCTGTGGAACTCACTGCCACAAGATCTCACTGGGGCCGAGAGCTCAGCGGGATTCACACAAGAACTGGAGGTTTGTAAGGATGGTGGGTGTCTGCAGTGAGGGGTTAACAGGAGTTTGGGACAAGATCTACCCCCACCTGTGTCAGGACAGGACCGGAGTTCTAGATACTGGGGGGTTAAACGTCCCCTGGGGCAGGTTATCCCGTCCCTATGGGGTTCCTGCCCCCCTCCCGCAGGGGCAGTTGGGAGTGGTCTCCCCTCAGAGATGAAAGTCCACATTAGATGAGCCCCTGGGCTGAGCCGCTCTGGGGAGCCCTGCCCTTCTAAGGGGCTGTTTACATCAGATGCTTGCCCACCCCGACCCCAGAGTCCCCAGGCCCAAAGCTCAGCGCATGGGCTCGGACTCCGGGGCTGGGTCACAGGAAGGTTCTTGTCCAGGCGTCTCAGAGCTGGCAGAGCCGGCTGGGACGGCAAAACCCTTCAGGGCACCAAGTAGAGACCAGGCGGGAATTGTGGCTACGAACCGGCTGCCCTTGGTGGGGTTTGGTCTGACTGGGGCAGGCGGCCAAGGAGCCAAACCAGGCTGGATCGGAGTTGGTGCCCCTAGAGGGGACAGGCTCCATCACACCCTGATGCCAGCCAGTCCCCTGCCCTGAGGCAGGATTGGAGCCAGCACCCCTCAGAGGGGAAAGGTCCCATGTCTCGTCCCCGTTCCCCCTTAGCCAGCCAGGCCCCCCACCAAGATCAGGGCCGTGTTGTGCCGGGCGCTGCCCAGACCCACGGGCTCTGCCCTCGGGGGGTTACAGGCTAAGACGACAAGACAAAGGGGAGTCGCCAGCCCCACGTCACAGCTGGGAACGAAGCCCCAGTGCACACAGCACAGTAGTGCCAAAGGGGGGAACAGAACCCAGGAGTCCTGGCTCCCAGCCCCTCCCCCCTGTAACCCACCAGCCCCCAGAGGTGGGGGTAGAACCCAGGTGTCCTGGCTCCCAATCCCTATGTACGGGGGCCCACTGGCTGTCCTGGGGCGAGCTGGGCACTGGGGGAGGGCTGGGTTGGGGGGGGGGTCAGACATGGGAGTCAGGCCCGGGGGGGGGGCAGTTCAGTCTCTGGTGCACCCCCCCCCCCCCATCCTGATTTCAGTCTGTGCAAAAATCCCCTGGGCTCAGAGGGCGACTGAACTCAGCACCCTGCTGGAAGGGGGGGGGGCTGGACTGAGCCTGCGGGGGGGGTGAGCTGGGGGATCCGCTGCCTGCCCCCTATCCCCCGTCCCCGTCACCAGCCCAACCCGCCCGGCGGCTCCCAGCTCGTCAACGTGCCCCAGCGTAGCCCGGCCCGGTGGGAATCTGCCGGAGACTGATGACGCTGCCCGGAGCCGCGCGCTGATTGGCCGGGGGGGGGGGGGGTTTACTTGTGTTCAAGGTGAAGTGGAAGTTTCTGGGGAAAGCCCCGAGGGTGGGGAATGGGGGGAGGGGCAGGTGGGGATGCTGGGCGGGGGCGGGGGTTGAAGGGCAGCCTCTTGGTACCTTGGGAGCTCGTCCCTGTCGCCAGCAGAAACTGTCCAATCAAAGCGCTGTCCTCCCCTCCCCCACCCTGTCTCTCGGATCTCCTGGGACCCACCCGGCTGCAGGACACAGCAAAGCTCCGGTTGGGGCAGGGATCTGCAGTGACCCCTGGGCCCTGCTCTGGGTCGCGGCTTCCCAAGGCAGTCTCCAAACTGTCCAGTTGGCCTGCCTGGCACTGGCTGTATGCTGTGCGCCCCTTGGCCGGTTCCTTTAGCACTCTTGGGTGTAAATGATCCGGGACTGGTGATGTGAGTGTGATGAAGTGGGACTGTTCTTAATGTTTCCCCTGAATACTGTGTGGGTGCCTCAGTTTCCCCTGTGCATTTCTTAAGTATCCAGTGTGCATAAATGGCCGACACTCTGTGTCCTGGCAACAAATGGTCGGGCCCCTTCCCCCCAGCAAGGAAATAGCTAAAGGCGAACAAAGAGATCGGGTGACCTCCTGGCCCGGGAAAGAGACAAAGCCCAGAGAAGGAGGGGCTGGAGAGTTTCAGTTTGGAGCTGGCTGGGGACGGGAAGTGAGGGCAGACGGGGGTGTCTGGCTCGTTGGGCCCCAGAATGGACCCGGCTGAGGGGTCCCGTTCTCTGTATCTACAAGCTCTGTTTTAGACCATGTTCCTGTCATCTAATAAACCTCTGTTTTACTGGCTGGCTGAGAGTCACGTCTGACTGCGAAGTGGGGGGTGCAGGACCCTCTGGCTGCCCCAGGACCCCGCCTGGGCGGACTCGCTGTGGGAAGCGCACGGAGGAGCATATGCTGAATGCTCCAAGGAGAGACCCAGGAGGTGAAGCCGTCTGAGCTTCTTGCCCTGAAGACAGTCTGCTCCGAGGGAGAGGAGGCTCCCCAGAGTCCTGCCTGGCTTTGTGGGGAGCAGTTCCAGAGCATCGCCCGGGGACTCCGTGACAGTGAGAGTGTCTGATTTAAGCAGCTGCTGCCTCACCTCTTCCTTTGTTAGAGATGGGAAATGTTCTGGGCCATCCACAGCATCATCAAGGACGGACACAGCCTCCTGCCTCACTCCAGACACAGACAGAAATAGCTACGGGACATTTCTGCCTTTCCTGCTTCACTACTTAGAGTTTCACCATCTTCATCCAGCGCTGGACCTGTACCCGACCTAGGGCTGTTTGTTCCTGAAGTGTTTTTAATCTGTCTTCTTATTGTCCTTCACACAAATGGCCATTGAATCCTTTAGTTTCCCTTATCAGTTGCCTACATGTTTACTTGTAACTTATATTCTTTGCCATTTACTTCCTGTTTCCCAGCCTCTGTACTGACTGGGCTTTGATCTCCGTCTAGCATGGGATTTGCATGTTCCAGCCATTCACGCAGCGTTCTTAAAACACCTTTTTAACGCAAAGCCTCGACCCTGCCGGTGGCTGTCGGTGAGTGGACTCCTGCCCCCCGCAGAACTCAATGGGGCTCCCCCCACACACAGTCTGCTTGTGCAGATCTAGTCTCAGGGTCGTGGCTGTGTTTGGAGAGCAACGTGCTCCCCCCAGCTCAGACGTTGCAGTGGTTCGGGGCCCCCTGTGAAAAATGTGACCCTGGTTTCCACTCTGAGGGTATGTCTACACTACGAAATTAGGTCGAATTTATAGAAGCCAGTTTTATAGAAATCGGTTGTATACAGCCGATTGTGTGTGTCCCCACATAAAATGCTCTAAGTGCTCTAGTCGGCGGACCGCGTCCACAGTACCGAGGCAAGCGTCGACTTCCGGAGCGTTGCACTATGGGTAGCTATCCCACAGTTCCCGCAGTCTCCGCCGCCCATTGGAATTATGGGTTGAGATCGCAATGCCCGAATGATGCAAAACAGTGCCGCGGGGGGTTCTGGGTACATGACGTCAGGCCCCTCCCCCTCCGTCAGAGCAACGGCAGACAATAGATTCGCGCCTTTTTACCTGGGTTACCTGTGCAGACAACATACCACGCCAAGCATGGAGCCCGCTCAGCTCAGCTCACCGTCACCATATGTCATCTGGGTGCCGGCAGACGTGGTACTGCATTGCTACACAGCAGCAGCTATCTGCCTTTTGGCAGTAGACGGTGTAGCATGAGTGGTAGCCTTCATCGGTGATCTGGGTGCTGGTAGCTGTGGGGATGGTAGCCTTAGGGCTGCATTGCACCAGTCCCTTGCCTTCTGCCTTTTGGCAGCATATGGCTTATTACGACTGGTATCCGTTGTCATCATACAGCAGTGGCTGGAACTCCATATGTCCCCCATCCCCCCAGTCATATTCTGCTGTCTTCACAATGATGATGATGGCTATCAGTTGTAGTATGCCATTTTCTGCCAAGCACCCAGTATTTTCTGCTAAGCACCCAGAAGAGGCCGAGGGCGATCTGGGTGTTGGCAGACGTGGGGCTGGCAGACGTGGGGCTGCATTGCTACACAGCAGCAGCCCCTTGCCTTTTGGCAGTAGATGGTGTATTAAGATTGATATCCATCGTCGTCATACTGCGGTTTGATCAGAGGCACCTGGGCAGACATGCTCAGTCCTATTGAACCGTCTTGATGGTGATGGCTATCAATCTTAGTACACTATTTTCTGCCAAGCGCCCAGAAGATGCCGAGGGCTATCAGTCATGCTGCACTGTCGTCCGCCAGCTAAAGATGTAAAAAATAGATGTATTCATTTGCTTCCCCCTCCCTCCGTGAAATCAATGGCCTGCTAAACCCAGGGTTTTGAGTTCAATCTTTGGGGGGCCATTCTGTGTGACAGTTGTTTGTGTGTCTCCCTGATGCACAGCCACCTTTATTGATTTGAATTCCCTGTACCTGTACGCCATGTCGTCACTCGACCCTCCCTCCCTCAGATACTAGTTTCGTGTCTTTTTTCAGACCAGACGCCATAGCACTGGGATCATGGAGCCCACTCAGATCACCGCGGCAATTATGAGCACTATGAACACCACGCGCATTGTCCTGGAGTATATGCAGAGCCAGGACATGCCAAAGCAAAACCGGAACCAGCCGAGGAGGCGATTGCAGCGCAGTGACGAGAGTGATGAGGAAATTGACATGGACCTAGATCTCTCACAAGGCACAGGCCCCAGCAATGTGGAAATCATGGTGTTACTGGGGCAGGTTTATGCCATGGAACGCCGATTCTGGGCCCGGAAAACAAGCACAGACTGGTGGGACTGCATCGTGCTGCAGGTGTGGGACGATTCCCAGTGGCTGCGAAACTTTCGCATGCGTAAGGGCACTTTCATGGAACTTTGTGACTTGCTTTCCCCTGCCCTGAAGCACCAGAATACCAGGATGAGAGCAGCCCTCACAGTTGAGAAGCGAGTGGCGATAGCCCTGTGGAAGCTTGCAACGCCAGACAGCTACTGGTCAGTCGGGAATCAATTTGGAGTGGGCAAATCTACTGTGGGGGCTGCTGTGATCCAAGTTGCCAGGGCAATGAAAGACCTGGTGATATCAAGGGTAGTGACTCTGGGAAACGCGCAGGCCATAGTGGATGGCTTTGCTGCAATGGGATTCCCAAACTGTGGTGGGGCGATAGACGGAACCCATATCCCTATCTTGGCACCGGCGCACCAAGCCACCGAGTACATAAACCGCAAGGGGTACTTTTCAATGGTGCTGCAAGCCCTGGTGGATCACAAGGGACGTTTCACCAACATCAACGTGGGCTGGCCGGGAAAGGTACATGATGCTCGCGTCTTCAGGCACTCTGATCTGTTTCGAAAGCTGGAGGAAGGGACTTTCTTCCCGGACCAGAAAATAATCGTTGGGGATGTTGAAATGCCTATCGTGATCCTTGGGGACCCAGCCTACCCCTTAATGCCATGGCTTATGAAGCCGTACACAGGCAGCCTGGACAGTAGTCAGGACCTGTTCAACTACAGGCTGAGCAAGTGCCGAATGGTGGTGGAATGTGCATTTGGCCGTTTAAAAGCGCGCTGGCGCAGCTTACTGACTCGCTCAGACCTCAGCGAAAAGAATATCCCCATATTCTTGGGTTGTAGATCACTGATGATGCGTTGGAGAGGTTTAAGCTGAGGGCTGTAGGTGATGGCCAGTGGAGTTCTGTTGGTTTCTTTTTTGGGCCTGTCTTGTAGCAGGAGGCTTCTGGGTACTCGTCTGGCTCTGTTGATTTGTTCCTTTATTTCCTTGTGTGGGTATCGTAGTTTTGAGAATGCTTGGTGAAGATCTTGCAGGTGTTGGTCTCTGTCTGAGGGGTTGGAGCAGATGCGGTTGTACCTCAGTGCTTGGCTGTAGACGATGGATCGTGTGGTGTGTCCAGGGTGGAAGCTGGAGGCATGAAGGTAGGCATAGCGGTCGGTGGGTTTTCGGTATAGGGTGGTGTTAACGTGGCCATTGCTTATTTGTACTGTGGTGTCCAGGAAGTGGACCTCCCGTGTAGATTGGTCCAGGCTGAGGTTGATGGTGGGGTGGAAGCTGTTGAAATCATGGTGGAATTCTTCCAGGGTCTCCTTCCCATGGGTCCAGATGATGAAGATGTCATCAATGTAGCGTAGGTAGAGAAGGGGCGTGAGTGGACGAGAGCTGAGGAAGCGTTGTTCCAGGTCAGCCATAAAGATGTTGGCATATTGTGGGGCCATGCGGGTGCCCATAGCGGTGCCACTGGTCTGGAGGTATATATTGTCACCAAATTTGAAATAATTGTGCGTGAGGATAAAGTCACAGAGCTCAGCAATAAGTTGTGCTGTGTCATCATCAGGGATACTGTTCCTGACAGCTTGTATTCCATCTGTGTGTGGGATGTTTGTGTAGAGAGCCTCTACATCCATGGTGGCTAGGATGGTGTTTTCTGGGAGGTCACCAATGCATTGTAGTTTTCTCAGGAAATCTGTGGTGTCACGGAGATAGCTGGGAGTGCTGGTGGCGTACACCCTCCTGCCAGAACAGGCACCCCTCCCCTCCTGTCTTGCTAGGTTAGACACTCCAGTCAGCTTCAGCACAGACAGAGGTTGGGCCACACCCATATGCAGTTCACTGAAACTGAGATGCACTCAGCTCAGGGGCTTCTTAGTTAACAGAGACTTTCACAGTGCCCAGTGTTCAGTCTTTCTGGGCAATTTGCAACTTGTGTAGTTTTAGCTTCTTTTGATCTTCATTCTTACTTATTTTGCTTCCTTTTCTGTCCCTAATTCCCTTTCCCGAAATAAGCAAACAGAAAATAACAAACTAGTAACCACTTTGTCTGTTCTCCAGCCACCACACTTAAAACTCACTTAAAATCACTACCAGTATCTCAAAGCAATCAGCTGTGCACAGATTCTGCTCGACTACGCCACTGTGACGGGTTGGATCACAGAAACCCCCTTGGGAGCTGCCACCCAATGTGCAAAGACTACCCCTGCTTCTGTTTTCCCTGCCAGCTCAGGATTCCAGCACCCTGTCTTGCTGAGCCAGCCACTCCTGTCCGGCTCCAACACAGACCCAGGGTCTGAATCACTTGTCCCAAAGCTGCAAGTTTACCCAAAAACAGCTCACAGGGGTGTGCTTGTCTCTAGCACTCAGATGCCCAACTCCCAATGGGGTCTAAACCCAGATAAATCCGTTTTACCCTGCATAAAGCTTATGCAGGGCAAACTCATAAATTGTTCGCCCTCTATAACACTGATAGAGAGATATGCACAGTTGTTTGCTCCCCCAGGTATTAATACATACTCTGAGTAAATTACTAAATAAAAAGTGATGTTATTAAATACAGACAGTAGGATTTAAGTGGTTCCAAGTAGTAACAGACAGAACAAAAATAACAGGAGTACTTGTGGCACCTTAGAGACTAACAAATTTATTAGAGCATAAGCTTTCGTGGGCTACAACCCACTTCTTCGGATGCATATAGAGTGAAACAATATTGAGGAGATATATCTCCTCAATATTGTTTCACTCTATATGCATCCGAAGAAGTGGGTTGTAGCCCACGAAAGCTTATGCTCTAATAAATTTGTTAGTCTCTAAGGTGCCACAAGTACTCCTGTTATTTTTGCGGATACAGACTAACACGGCTGCTACTCTGAAACCAGACAGAACAAAGTAAGTCACAAGCAAAATAAAATAAAATGCGCAAATCTATGCCTAATTAAACTGAATACAGATAATCTCACCCTCAGAGATGCTTCAGTAAGTTTTTCTCAGACTGGACACCTTCCAGGCCTGGGCACAATTCTTTCCCCTGGTACAGCTCTTGTTGCAGCTCACGTGATAGCTAGGGGATTCTTCATGATGGCTCCTCTCCCTCTCTGTCCTCTTCCACCCCTTTATATATCCTTTGCATAAGGCGGGAACCCTTTGTCCCTCTGGGTTTCCACCCCCTCCCCTCACTGGAAAAGCACCAGGTTAAAGATGGATTCCAGTTCAGGTGACATGATCACATGTCACTGCAAGACTTCATTGCCCACTTGCCAGCACACACATATACAGGGAGACTCACAGGTAAACAGCCATCTGCAGACAATGGGAGTCATCAAGATTCCAAACCATCATTAATGGCCCACACTTTACATAATTACAATAGGCCCTCAGAGTTACATTTTATATTTCTAGTTTTAGATACAAGAGTGGTACATTTCTACAAATAGGATGATCACACTCAGTAGATTATGAGCTTTGTAATGATACCTTACAAGAGACCTTTTGCACAAAGGATATCCCATTTGCATTATAGTCACTCATTATCAAATTTTTTATAAAACTATCCCAGTTACATTATATTCACTTATTATCATGTTTTTATAAAACCATGTAGACTGCACAACGTCACACAAGCACCCATTGGGTTGGCCATTTAAAATGGGTTTGCAATGTAAAAGGAGGGGCTGCGGTTTCCGGGTTAACATGCAGCACAAACCCAACTACCCCCTCCCACACACACACACCCAAGTCTCTGGGGTGATCACTTCACCCCCCCCCCCCCCCCCACCGCGTGGCTAACAGCGGGGAACATTTCTGTTCAGCAGAGCAGGAACGGGCAACTCTGAATGTCCCCTTAATAAAATCACCCCATTTCAACCAGGTGACCGCGAATGATATCACTCTCCTGAGGATAACAAAGAGCGATAAGGAATGGATGTTGTCTGCATGCCAGCAAACACCGGGACCATACGCTGCCATGCTTTGTTATGCAATGATTCCAGACTACGTGCTACTGGCTTGGCGTGGTAAAGTGTCCTACCATGGCGGACGGGATAAGGCAGCCCTCCCCAGAAACCTTTTGCAAAGGCTTTGGGAGTACATGAAGGAGAGCTTTCTGGAGATGTCCCTGGAGGATTTCCGCTCCATCCCCATACACGTTAACAGACTTTTCCAGTAGCTGTACTGGCCGCGACTGCCAGGGCAAATTAATCATTAATCATTAAACACGCTTGATTTTTAAAAATGTGTAATATTTACAAAGGTACACTCACCAGAGGTCTCCTCTGTGCCCTCAGGGTCTGGGAGCATGCCTTGGGTGAGTTCGGGTGTTACTGGTTCCAGGTCCAGGGTGACAGATCCTGGCTGTTGGGGAAACAGGTTTCTCCGCTTCCTTGCTGCTGTGAGCTCTCTCCATTATCTTCATCCTCATCTTCCTCGTTCACCGAACCATCTTCCCTGTGTGTTTCTCCAGTGAGGGAGTCATAGCACACGGTTGGGGTAGTGGTGGCTGCACCCCCTAGGATGGCATGCAGCTCCGCGTAGAAGTGGCATGTTTTCGGCTCTGCCCCGGACCTTCCGTTTGCCTCTCTGGCTTTGTGGTAGGCTTGCCTTAGCTCCTTAATTTTCACGCGGCACTGCTGTGCGTCCCTGTTATGGCCTCTGTCCTTCATGGCCTTTGAGACCTTTTCTAATATTTTGCCATTTCGTTTACTACTCCGGAGTTCAGCTAGCACTGAGTCATCTCCCCATATGGCGAGCAGATCCCGTACCTCCCGTTCGGTCCATGCTGGAGCTCTTTTGCGATCCTGGGACTCCATCATGGTTACCTGTGCTGATGAGCTCTGCGTGGTCACCTGTGCTCTCCACGCTGGGCAAACAGGAAATGAAATTCAAAAGTTCGCGGGGCTTTTCCTGTCTACCTGGCCAGTGCATCTGAGTTGAGAGTGCTGTCCAGAGCGGTCACAATGAAGCACTGTGGGATAGCTCCCGGAGGCCAATAATGTCAAATTACGTCCTCACTACCTCAATTCCGACCCGCTAAGGCCGATTTTAGTGCTAATCCCCTCGTCGGAGGTGGAGTAAAGAAACCGGTTTAAAGGGCCCTTTAAGTCGAAAAAAAGGACTTAGCTGTGTGAACGTGTCCAGGCTAAATTCGATTTAATGCTCCTAAAGTCGACCTAAAGTCGTAGTGTAGACCAGGCCTGAGTCGTCTCACGTCAGCTCCCAGACGCTGGCTCCCATTCTGCTTTGTCTGGGAGACGGACGCGCCCCCTGCTCCCCAAAATTGGCTCCCCGGGTGGGTCCTTACAGACGGGAACAGGTCACCCCTGAGCTGTGCACAGAACAGTCTCCTTCCATCGCTCATGCATAGGCAGCTTCTCCAGACCTTGAGGCACCTTTGTGGCTCCTTCAGCCTCTCCGCAGGGCCAGCACCAGGGCTGTACACAGCAGCCAGTGACGCTCTCACCAGGGCCGTGTACAGAGGTGACACCATCTCCCTGCGCTGCCCAATATTCCCCTGTTCCTACAGCCCAGGGTCACGTCTGCCCCCTAAGCCACAGCATGGCCCTGGGAGCTCACGCTCAGTTGGGTTTTGCCTTGACCCCCACGTCCAGTTCAGAGTCCCTGCGTCCCAGGGTCCAGCCCACCCGACCCCATCACGTGGGACCCACATCCTCGGTTCCTCGCTGTCCAGCCTGGCCCCTGGCTGTGTGAAAACACGTGTGAATGGGCCCAGCTCCCCGCGTGCCCCAGCTCACTGCATGTAACTGACCCATCCCGGCATTTCCCCCCATTGCCCAGCCTCGGTGTCCCTGCAGACGCGCCCCATGGCGGGTTACATCGTCTCTCGGCTCACCCAGCTACTGACTAGCCCTGGCCCCAGGCCCAGGCCCTGCCAGGCCCCACTGGAAACAGCCCCCCCCCAGCCGCGCACCCAGCCCCCCCGGGCTCCCCCAGCTGGCAGCAGCCCAGGGCCTGTGTCTGGAGCTGCCTAAAGGGAACTGGGAACATTCCCCCCAGGGACAGCTGTAAGGCCACAGCCAATGGGAACGCACAGGAGGCTGGTCCAAGGCTCAGCGGCCAATGGGAGAGCTTGGTCGGTTGGTGGCGTTCTTGGCTGGTTGGAGCATCCAATCGCTGCTGGTGGGAGCCGGGGGTTGGGGGGGTCTCCCGCCATGTGCTAGGGGAGGGGTGCGAGGAAGCTGGGCTGGGTCTCGGTGCCATGTTCGGGGGGGGGAGGAGGGGGATCTGCCCTTCACATCACAGTGACCCCAGCCTGGGGGACGTCACCGCAGCCCCCAGACAGCCCAGCGTCTCTCTGCAGCCGCTCACCCTGCGGGGTTCAGTCCCGGGGAGCCTGGCCCATGAACCCTGCCCTGCTCCTGGGCTCCCGGCCATGGGATGAGCTCAAAGTGCTCCATGGACCATCCCTCTGCCCCAGAGCCCCCCCCCCGACCCAGGGGGAGAACAGCCACATTTCACACAAGGGGAAACTGAGGCAGAGGAAGATGATTTCACCAAGGGCTTGCAGTAAGTTAGAGTCAGCAATATGATAGAACCCCGGAGTCCTGACTCCCAACCCCGCCCCAGTCTAACCACTAGCCCCCACTCCCCTCCCAGAGCTGGGCTAGAACCCAGGAGTCCTGGCTCCTTCCTTAACCCTTCTACTAAGCTCCCTTAAGTCCTGGTGTAACCCGGTGCCCCTGGACAGACTGCGGCTGGGCTGGGATAACACAGGCTGCTGCGGGCACGGCTCAGACTGACCAGATTTTAAATCATGATAAAAAACATCACAAAACCCCACTTTATTGCTGTCAGCAAAGCTGCAGAGCGAGATCGGGGGCGCAGGGCTGTGGACACACACGGGGCACCGAGTGGGGGCTGTACAGGGACTGGGCCTGTCCCCCACAGACCCTGCGCTGGGCGCTGGGCTCAGCAGGGCTGGACCGCAGGGAAGCCACACACAGGCGTGATGGGGCCTTTAGCTGGGCGCTAGCACTGGGGCTGCTCAGAGTGGTCCGGCTCCCCGGTGAGTCTCTAGCGGGTTGAGTGCGACAGTTACGGGGTCGGGGGGCCCCGCCTGGGTACAGCAGCTGGCACTGATGTGAGCGGAGCAGGGATGCTGGGGGCAGAGCTGGGGGGTGCGAGTGGGTCTCACAAAGGCACCTGGGGGATTCGGGGGCCCCAGCTCCTCCCCGCGTTTATCTGAAAGGCAAAGAGGGTCAGTTACCAGGAGCCCTGGACCCCGACGCGAGGCTGGCAGGGATCAAAGCCACTCCCCAGCGCCCCCAGGGACTCTCCCATTGACACGGGGGGTGCTGGGTGGGCCCAGGGGCTGTAGCTGGCTGCGGGGGTGGCACAGCAGGTGGGGGATCTCCCCAGGGGGTGCTGGGTCGGGGAGGGGCTGTGGCTGGCTGAGATGGTGTGACGAAGTGGGGGAGATTCCTGGTTTCCTTTTTTCCTGCGGGTTTTTTTTTTCCTTGCTTTTCCTACGGTTTGCATGCAGAGGGTGTGGGACTCAGTTTCCCTGGGGGTTACCGGTTTAACAAGGTGACGGGAGAGGGAGTTTGTTGTTCCAGAGGACCGGTGAGGGAACGTGGGACCCCAGCCAATGACCTAGAGGCCCAACTCAGGAGTCACAGCCAGTTCTGGCTGGTGGGGAAACAATGGGCTGCGAGGATCCCCAGGGACCCGATCAACGAGGACCCTGTTTATGACCCTGTTTCCCTGGAGAAAAGACAATGGACAGAGGCGGGGCTTGGGGCCGGGCGTATCAGATGCCCAGCTGGGGAGCAGGGGGGTTCGGGGCTGGAGAGGGGGAGCAGGCAGAGCCCACCTGGATGCAGAGAGACTGGGATGTGCTGGGCTGAGGGAGGCCAGGCCTGAGGCCAGAGAGTTTCCTGTGCTGGGTTCAGATGCTCAATAAACCTCCTGTTTTATGCTGGCTGAGAGTCGCTCCGGGCTAGAGAACAGGGCGGGGGGAGGGGGGGGGAAATCAATCCCTTTGGGGGTGGAGGCCCAGGGGGTCCAGAGCGAGGGGACTCCCTGAGGGGGCCCACGGCAGAGACAGACGTGCTAAGGCTCCGAGAGGTGCGGCTCCAGGAGGTGGAGGGGCCTGACCCTGAAAAAGAGTGGACCCCCGAGAAGGGCTGTCTCACTGAAAGGGGCACCCCCCCACGGACCGCACGGGGCCAAGAGTGGGCACGATCTCTGAGTCCGTGACAACGTGGTGTCAGAAGTGGGATATGTCGTGGATGCACCCTGTAGACGTTGGCTGCGGGCGCAGGCGCTTTGCAGTGAGTGGCTGCCAGCAATAGAACGAGGGTATTGAACGGAACCAGCCTGGAAATGGCCTAGAACCAGCTCCGTAAGAGCGACCTGGCACGTCTCTGCAGGGAGAGGGCTGAGCGTGGGGCGGCTCACTAAGGAGCGGCTGATTGCTCAGCTTGTAGAGAATGACCCGTCTGAGGCGCAGGCTCCAGACCCCAGGGGGGCTCCCGGGGTGCCCGGAGAGCCAGGGAGTAGCTGGGGGGGCAGTCTGTGTAGCGACTGGGAGTGGGTCAGACCTGACTCCCCAGTCAGTACAGGGAGACCCCAGTCAGGTTCCTCCCTAGAGGAGCTGCGGAGATTGGAGCTGCAGCTGAAAGCAAAGGAGCTGGAGCTGGAGGATCGGAGGCTGGTGGACAGAGAGAGAGAACGAGCGGACCGTGTAGAACAGTGGAAGCACGAGTTGGAGTTGGACGAGCAGCGGGGCAAGAGGGCCTGCCGCGGGGTAAGTGGGGAAGGGCCCCGAGACGCCAGTGGTGTGGGGAATCTAGACACCAAACTGCTGCCCCAGTTCGAGGACGGGGGGGGGGGGGGGGGGGGATATTGATGCCTACCTCACAGCCTTTGAGAAGGCTTGTGAACTGAACCAGATTGACCCTGCAGACAGGCTTCGCTGTCTGACCCCCCAGCTTGGTCCCAAAGCCATACAGGCGTTCAGCCAAATGGATGGTGTTGAGATGGGGGACTACGACCTGTTCAAACAGGCTTTGCTGCTGAAGTTTGAACTGACCCCCGAGGCGTATAGGAAACGATTCCGGGGTGTGCGCAAGACCCCAGGTGTCTCTTACAAGGAGGTCACCAACTTGCTGGGGGAATATCTCCGCAAGGGGGGGAAGGGCGCAGGGGCCACTACCGCAGAGGACGTGTATAACCTGGTGGGGTTGGAGCAGCTGTATGACATCTGCCCTCCGGACCTTAAGATGTGGCTAGTGGACCGGAAGCCCAAAGATCTGCGCCGTGCAGGGGCGCTGGCAGATGAGTTCGTGGACAGTAGATCGGGGGCAGGGGGGAGACCCACATCAGGGACTCATAAGGGGAGTCACCCAGAGACCTCTCAAAGGTGGGACTCCAGGAAGCCCAACTCAGGGGTGCCCGGGACTGCCGGGGCGGGGCGACCCCCCTCGTGGGACTTGAGGGACCTGAAATGTAATTACTGTGGCCAAAAGGGGCACAAGGTGGCCCAGTGCCTGAAGATGAAGGAAATGGCAGCCAAGCAGAACCCGCGGGGTGTTAACTGGGTGGAAGCCCCCGAGAGGGGGCACCGCCGGGCCCGGGGGCCGCAGGTGAAAGGGGCTAATGGCAAGCCGCTGAGTCTTCTCCTCCTGGGTTATGACATGGAGGTGGTCCATGTGAGGGGAAGTGCCAATGTTATAGCGGATGCTTTATCACAGAGCCGAGGCCCTGAACTTCCCCAGGTCACTGGCTAAGTGACCCTGCTCCGTTCAGACTCGAAGGGGGAAGAGATGTGACGAAGTGGGGGAGATTCCTGGTTTCCTTGTTTCCTAGGTTTTTTTTTATCCTTGCTTTTCCTATGGTTTGCATGCAGAGGGAGTGGACTCAGTTTCCCTGGGGGTTACCGGTTTAACAAGGTGACGGGAGAGGGAGTTTGTTGTTCCAGAGGACCGGCGAGGGAACGTGGGACCCCAGCCAATGACCTGGTGACCCGGAGGCCCAACTCAGGAGTCACAGCCAGTTCTGGCTGGTGGGGAAACAATGGGCTGCGAGGACCCCCGGGGACCCGATGAACCGATGAACCGGTTCCAGCCAGAGGACAGAAGCGAGGAGAGGAGGCCCCGGTTTACGACCGTTTACCTGGAGAGAAGACAATGGACAGAGGCAGGGCCTGGGGCCGGTCATCTCAGATGCCCAGCTGGGAGCAGGGGGGCTCGGGGCTGGAGACAGGGAGCAGGCAGAGCCCACCTGGATGCAGAGAGACTGGGATGTGCTGGGCTGAGGGAGGCCAGGCCTGAGGCCCTGAGAGTTTCCTGTGCTGGGTTCAACTCTCAATAAATCCTCCTGTTTCATGCTGGCTGAGAGTCACTCCGGTCTAGAGAACAGGGTTGCATCAACCCCTTCGGGGTGGAGGCCCTGGGGAGTACCAAGCGAGGGGACTCCCTGAGGGGGCCCACAGCAGAGACATACGTGCAAAGGCTCAGAGAGGTGCAGCTCCAGGAGGTGGAGGGGCCTGACCCCAAGAGAGAGTGGACGCCCGGGGAAAAGGGCTGTCTCACTGAAAGGGGCACCCCCCACGGACTGCACGGGTCCAAGAGCGGGCACGATCTGTGAGTCCGTGACAGATGGCAAAGCAGGTGGGTGGGTCTCCCCAGGGGGTGCTGGGTGGGCCCAGGGGCTGCGGGTGCAGTGGGTGCCCCCCACGGGCAGCGGCTACTCACAAGGGGCCCCGCGGGTTGCGGGCGGCGTTCATCTTCATGCCCTTGATGATGAGGATGGTGCCCGCGATGATGCCGATGATGCCCACGGCCAGGCCCAGGGCGCACACCAGGGTCTCTGTGGTCTCGGGGACGGGGGTGGGCACCTGGGCTTCTGCAGAGAGGGGGAGAGGGACAGGGTGTGGAGTGAGAGGGGCTGTTCCCACCCTTCCCTCCCAGAGCTGCGATAGAACCCAGGTGTCCTGGTTCCCAGACCCCCCTGCTCTAACCCACTAGACTCCCCTCCCCTCCCAGAGCCAGGATAGAACCCAGGCGTCCTGGCTCCCAACCCTGTGCCCAGCGGGGTCCCCGGGCACCCCGGCCTCACCCCAGTGCTTCGTGAAGGGCTCGGGCAGCCCCCCGTGCTCCACCCGGCAGTCGTAGAAGTCGCCCTGGCTGGGGAGGAAGGGCAGGTAGGAGAACTTGCGGAAGGAGTTGTCCTGGCGCGGGTAGAAGTCGGTCTCATAGACGCCCCCCGTCACCTCCTGCCCATTCTTCAGCCACGTCACGCTGAGCACCGGTGGGAAGAACTTGTCCACGAAGCAGATCAAGATGTTGGGCTCGCCCAGCTCCACGTGGCCTTTGGAGAACACGGTCACCTCAGGGGGCACTGAGGAGACAGGGGTTAATGGGTCCCATTGCCTGTCCCTGAGCCAGCCAGTCCCTGTCCTGGGGCCGGATCGAAGGCAGCCCTGTGCCCCATTCCCCACCCCCCTGAGCCAGCCAGTCCCTGGTGCTCACGCTCCAGCTCAGGGTCTCTCCCCAGGACTGTGGGGGCATCACCGGGACTGTCCCAGCTCCCTGCCCTGACTGCTCATGGGGCACCAGGGGCAGGGTAGAGAATCCCTTAGGGGCAGGGCCTGGCACCGGGCAGGGGCCACGAACAGCCCTTGGCAAAGGAGCTGCTCTGGGCCACCAGTCTGAAGGGTGTGAACTGCCCGGACCCCCTGCAGAGCCCTGGCCCGGCTGACTGGCTCCCCGGAGCCCTCCAGGGGCTGGGAGGTGAGTGGGGATGCGCAGTCTTTCAGGTGCCTGGTACTGGGTTCACGTGGGGAGGGGAGGGTCCCCCGGTGAGCAAGGTGGGGAAAGGGCCCCTGGTGGGATGCCTGGCAGGGAAGGTGCCACCCCCCCCCCATGCCGTACCGTTCTGGGCCCGCGTGTGGTTGGACCTCTTGATCAGGGTCTCCAGGTTCTGCTTGATCACAGCTATGGTGCCCAGTGCGCTCTGCGCCTCGAAGCTGGTAAACTTGCTGAATTCAGGCAGGCGCCAGACGGTCTCCTTCCTCTCCAGGTCCACGTGGAAGGTCTCGTCCTGGTCAAAGTCCTGCATGAACTCACCAGACTCCTGCTGGGATCGGTCCGTGCGCTGGTAGAAATCCACCTCAGAGATCATGTGTTCCACTGCGGGGAGACGGGCGTCAGCAGCGGCCCCAACACCAGCCCCTCCCCCGGGGGACAGGTTCTCTGAGCGCTTCCCCTCAGGCCACAGCCCCCGGCTGTGACACTGGCATTAGGGTTCGGTGGTGTGAGGGGAAAGCAGCCGCAGGGAGGACAGGGATCCCTGGTATTGTGCTGGGGCAATGGGGTCAGCGCTGCCTGGGGGGGGGGGGGGGGGGGAGACAGCGCCCCCTACTGTGCCCCCCCCGCTCATTTGTTCTTACAGGTCTCCCATCCAAGTAGTGGCCAGGCCTCTGCCCACTTAGCCTGTGACAGGGGGACACAATCCCCACCCAAAGCGGCTCCTGGAGGGAGTTGGGGGCTGTGGCTGCAGGACATTCCATTCTCCCGTCTGTGCGCGGGGCTGGTTCCGTGTCCCGGTGTCGCCAGGACCTGGTTCTCGCGGCGATTTCAGTCCCTGGCCCCCGACACTCACCCGCCAGGGCCGGTCACTGGGAGACCCGGGAACTCCCCGGCCAGAGACATGAAAGCTGCGCTGGGGGGTCGACACACTCCGGGGGGGAGTCCCCAGGGCCCAGAGGAGTTGGGCACCTACATCCTAGGGCAATGGTGTGCAAACGGGGGGGCACAACAATTTTTGGGGGGGAAGGGGGGAGTGCGAAGAAACTTCCACATTTCACCCTTTTAAAAACCAAACACAAATCAAAGCCCAGGCTGGCTATTTTCAACATTTGCTAAGTTTATAACTCCACTAGGCCTGCTGTGCCTTTAAAGTTAATTTTGATTCTCGTTAATGTTAAAAGTCATTTAATGATTAATAATTGATTTTAAAATATATAAACCGGTAACATATAATAACATCTGAGAGCCCGGGACCCTTTCTTGAGTGGGTCAGACGCTCTAACACTAAACCAAAGGATCGAACAGACTCATCTCTGTTTCCCCTCCACTTGCTGGCGTGAAATAGTTTCAGATCACAAGTAATTGGGGGTGGGGGAGGGAGGACACACAAACTGTGTGAACAATAAGGGCAGGTGCACAACTGGAAACGTTTGCACACCATTGTCCTAGTGAGTCATTCAATGATCCCAGCCTTGCCGGGTATGGCGCCCGCTGGGAGGGGTCAGCCTCCGAGTCCCTGTAGGGAAGGGGGGCTGCACCCCTAGGGCAGGACTGTGTCGTATCCAAACCACATCGACTTCCCCACGATCCCTCTGCTGCCCCCGTGCCAGCCTCCCCCCCGCCCCCCAGGAGTGAGACCCTCTTCCCTGCAGCCCCCACCCCATCCAGATCAGCCCTCCCAACTCCTCCCTGCCCACCCCATCCCCCCTCTATGGGGTGAGACACTCCCCCGGCAACCCCCACCCCAATCCGTCCCCTGTGCCCCTCCCTGTCCCATCAGCCCCCCATTGTCCCCTCCCTAAGGGGGAGCCGGGCATTCTGGGGGTGAAGCCATCTTGTCGTCCCCCCCACCTCCAGGCCCAGGTGTCCCAGCCCCCGCCCCACCCGTACCTGTCACTGCCCCAGCGCCCGGCAGGGCCAGCAGGGTGAGCAGGGCCAGCTGGGCCATGGGGACGCCCCGTCCTGCGCCCATCTCCTCTCCCCAGGCACTGGGCTGGGCGCGGGACCGGCAGCACTAAGGGGCCGGGGGGGGCACATGTCACACCCCGGGGGGGGGGGGGCAGGGCTCGGGGACAGGGCCCGGCATTGGCCAGGGGAGCCCGGCCTAGAGGCCTGCGCCCAATGGCAGAAATCCCTGCGCCGACCAGGCTGTTACCGGGCAGAGCAGCAGCGCTGAGCCTCGCCGAGAGGAGATGGAGACATTCAGGGTTCCCGGCTCTCAGGATTGTGTCACGAGTCTCAGGATAATTCTTGTGTTTTCCTAAAGCCCCAGCTCCGGGAGTCACATAGGTCTGGGATGATTCCAGCCTCAATCTTAGAGACCAAGGGAGTGTCCAGCCCTCGGGGCTGTGGGGAAAGCGTTAACCTGTGACCCGGGCACCCGAAGGGCTCAAAGAGCAGAAGGCAAATAAACCCCACAGCTGGGATTTCATGGTACATAATCTTGTGATTTTAAAGCCAATCTCATGATTTTTGGTGAGCCTGACTCATGATTTCTGAACGTTTGGGGTTGGCAATACTGAAAATTCACAGCCAGACGCCTGCTCCCTGGCCTGGGCCTGCACAACGGGGATCAGAGCGGTGTGGCTCCACCCAGCCCAGTGCGAACATAACGCCGCCAGGAGACGTTTGCCCCCAGATTGGGGACAGCCCCTCCCCGCACTGCGCTGCCGAGAGGGGCTGGAACTAGGGGTTTGGGGAGGGCTGCTACATCCCCTGGCTTGAAGTGGTTTTGTCCAATGGCTCTCAGCATCCCGGGGCCCTCACCCCATCCACAGACACCCTGTTCTGCAGCCGGCCCAGCTCTGCACTGGGGGTGGGGGGGGGTCACACCCCTGACCCAAAGAGTTCTGCCCGGATAAGCGTTAAATGCAGATCAGGGCACGGATGGGGTTCAGGGGATCATTAATGGGAGACTGGGACATGGGGACTTGCCTCTCTAGAAGCTGCGAGCTCTGATCTGCTGTTAGTGACCAAACTCCCTCCCCCCAGGGTCTGTTCTGGGCCCCGTGTGTGGGGCATTGGTCCCTGTCCCCTGCCCAAACCTGCCCCCTCCCATGGCACCAGCTCGCCCCCCCAGCTCTGGGCCTCCCTCCCCAGCTGTATCATGGGGACAATGGCCCAGCCTTGCCCCACAGGGTGGGGGGTGAATGCAGCAGAGAGGGGGAGGGGCTCAGAGACTGGGGGGGGGGGGGGCAGAGAAGACCCTTAGGGAAATCGATGGTGGGAGCAGCCGGGAGGCTGAGCTGTGCCTGACGCATGGAGACTGAGCCCCCCCCTCTCTCTGGTGGGGTCCGGGGGGGCAGTGCTCAGGCCTAGTGAGATGGGGGAGGGGGAGCTCAGAACTTCTGCGTGTGGGGCCAGCCCCAAACCTTCCCCTGAAACTAAATTTACCCCCAACAAACCAAAGACACACCCCCCACACACGCCCGTCCTGCCCCAGCTGGCAGCAGAGGGTCGAGGCACCAGGGGAAGGAGGGTCCCAGTCCCGTTGCTGGGGGCCCTGCTCTGGTGGGGGCTGGTCCCTGGGCTGGCCCCGCTCTCCAGCTGCCCCGGGGCCATGGCAGGCGCCGGGCGAGTCCTGCAGCCCGACCCCAGGCCCTGCTCTGCCCCCTACGAGGGAGAAGTCTGGAACCGAGCCCTGCTGGGCCGGCTCTGCCTGGCGACTGATGACACTGCCCAGCCCCGATGCTGACTGGCCCCTGGGCTGGGGGTGCCCAATCCCCAGGGCCGTGGGCAGCGTCCCGGGGGCTGGTGCTCGGAGCTGGACAGAGAAGGTCTCAGGCTGGGGGTCCCGACAACTTTCCAGGTCTCTCCCTCCTGAGCAGCGATGGGGGCGGGTCGGATCCTGGGGGCCGGGAGCCGCTGGGCTGGGGCTCTGCTAGTGACACTGGCGGTGCTGAGAACCCACCTGGCTCATTGCACGGAGCCCCCAGGTGAGCAGAGACCCCAGCGCCCCGGGGAGCCCCGTCTTTGGCAGGTGCTGGGTGTATCCGGGGGGGTCAGAGCCGACATGTCCTGGGGAGCCCCGGCCTGCCTGTGTCTGTGCCCCCCCGCCCCGCCCCGCGCCCGCGGCTGTTCTCAGTGTCATTCCCCTTCCTCCACCCGCCCCTGCCCGCCCGGGAGACCCAGGGGTTGGCGGGTGGCTCGTCGGTCCCGGGGGTCCGGCTGTTCCCCCGCTGGGCTCCGAGCCCGGGGGCAGGCGGCGGGTCCCTGAGCCCGGCCCGTCTCCCCCCGCAGGGCGGTTCGTGTACCAGTTCAAGGGTGAGTGTCACTTCACCAACGGCACCGAGCGGGTCCGGTTCCTGGGCAGGTGGATCTACAACCAGCAGCAGTACGTGCACTTCGACAGCGACGTGGGGCTGTGCGTGGCGGACACGGAGCTGGGCCGGCCCGACGCCGAGCTCTGGAACAGCCAGCCCGAGACACTGGCGGTCATGCGGGGTGATGTGGACCGGTTCTGCCGGAACAACTACGGGGCGTGGGAGCCTTTCACCATCGACCGGAGAGGTCAGTGCGGGGGGGGGGGGGGGTTCGGACGCTCTGCCCCTCCGCCCGTTATCTCCATGGTCCCGACCTGGGCCGGGGGGGGCTGAGCTCGTGCGCTGGGGGGAGCAGGTACAGAGGGGGCGGGGCCGGGGCCGGGGCACAGAGAGCAGGACGGGGCGGGGTCACACCAGGGTGGGGCGGTGTCTCCTCCCCTCCCCCCGCTCCGCCATGGGTCATAGAATCATATGATTCAATGCGCTGCGGCGCCCCCTGGCTGCAGGGCGCAGAGCCCCACACCCGGGTCAGTCTCGGGCGGGGGGTGACTAACCCTCCCTCGCTCCCAGCCCCCGCCCCCTGAGGGGTTCAGCCCCCAAAGCCCCCCACACACACTCAGACCCTCCGGGGCACGCAGCTGCTGTACCTCCAAACCCCCTTCCTGGCCCAGGCAGGGCCGGGCGATGGGGCAGAACTTTCCACCCCCCACCCCGCCCCTCCCCCCTCGGGGTGCCCCTGGCTGGGGGGTGGGGGCAGCCCCTGGTCCCTGGGCTGAGACCCCGTCTCCCTGGGCCCCAGCATCAGACAGTCCCTGGCTTTGTCCCCATGGGGGTGACGGGACACGACTCCCCTCAGGCCCTTTCTGCCACAGCCTGCCCAGGGCAATGGGAGGCAGGAGAGAACCAGTCCAGGGGGGCTAGATGGGGGACTGGGGCCTTTCCCTGGGGCAGGGGAGCACCTCTTCTTCCTGAGCACCCTTCCGTCTCCTGCCCCTTTCCCAGCCCCCCCCTCTCTCTCTCCCACCAGTTCAGCCCGAGGTGACAGTTTCCCCCACGAAATCGGGGTCCCTGCCCCACCCCAACCTGCTGGTTTGCTCGGTGACGGGGTTTTACCCTGGGGGGATCGAGATCAAGTGGCTGAAGAACGGGCAGGAGCAGACGGCCGGGGTGGTGTCCACGGAGCTGCTCCAGAACGGAGACTGGACCTTCCAGATCCTGGTGATGCTGGAGATGAGCCCCCGGCGCGGGGACGTCTACACCTGCCAGGTGGAGCACATCAGCCTGCGGGGCCCCCTCACCGTGCACTGGGGTAAGAGCCGCTGGGTGTGGGGCAGCCCCTGAGCCCGCAGGGGCAGCCCTCGGGGGATGGGCCTGGGGCGGAGCGTTCATAGGAGCCCTGATAACCCAAATCTATCGACCAGCGCTGGGAGCTCACATGCACAGCTCCACAATGCAGTGTAGACACACCCTGAGTGGGGCAGTGACGGGGCGGGGAGAGGAGAAAAGTCTCCATGATAATGACTGGTCTGGAGAAGGGAGATCGGGAGCGTCTGTTCTCCCTGTCTCACAGCACAAGGACAAGGGGACACTCAGTGGAATGGAATGGAAACTTGCTAAAAGGAAGGACGTTTCCCACACACTATGTAATTAGCCTGTGGAACTCACTGCCACAGGATATGACTGAGCCGAAGAACAGAGCAAGGTTCACACAGAGACTGGCTATTTCTGTGTCTCACACACTATCCAGGGCTAGACTCAGAGCCGTCCCTTGGGTAGGGCGAATGGGAGCAACTGCTCCGGGCCCCGCGGGCCAATACGATTGGCCAGCACGGTCAGTCCTGGAAGAGACGAATCCGTCACTTCCACCCCAGGCCCCTCACCCACCTGAAAATGGGCAGGGATATCTGACCTCGCACTGGAGGGCCTGAGCTGATCTCTGAGGATCACAGATTAGGACGAGCCCTGATGTGGGGCAGATTGTCCCATAGCTGCTCCTGCGGGCTCTGCCCCTCGCTCTGCCCCGGCCGGCGCTGGTCACTGGCGCAGACGGGAGCCCGGCCTGGAGGCCCCTGGCTCTGACCCGGCCTGCGCTGGTCACTGGCGCAGACGGGAGCCCGGCCTGGAGGCCCCTGGCTCTGACCTGGCTGGCGCCGATCACTGGCGCGGACGGGAGCCTGGCCCGGAGGCCCCTGGCTCTGCCCCGGCCGGTGCTGGTCACTGGCGCAGATGGGAGCCCGGCCCGGAGGCCCCTGGCTCTGCCCCGGCCGGTGCTGGTCACTGGCGCGGACGGGAGCCCGGCCCGGAGGCCCCTGGCTCTGACCCGGCCGGCGCTGGTCACTGGCCCAGACGGGAGCCCAGCCCGGAGGCCCCTGGCTCTGACCCGGCCCGTTCCATGTCCCTGTTTCAGAGGCGCAGTCTGACTCCGCCAGGAGCAAGATGCTGACGGGGGTCGGGGGCTTCGTGCTGGGGCTGATCTTCCTGGCGCCCGGACTCCTCATCTACCTGAAGAATAAGAAAGGTGACTGGCTCCGGGCGGGGGTGGGGCACCAGGGGGTCTCTGGGGGGATGTGGGGCTGGGGGGGCTCAGGGGAATCGGCCTGGCTGGAGGCTCCCCCCTCCCACCCCCAGCAGGGGCTGCTCAGAGTCTGGCAGGGGCCTCCCGGCTTCTCCTCCTGGGGCCGGGGCCGGGACTGGGTCAGATCCTCCCCCCTCCTAGGGCAGGGACAGAGCAGGGGCCATGGGGAGATCTCAGTGCGGGGCCCTGGGGCCAGGCTGGGAGCTCCCACTCTCCCCTCCCCCGGCCGAGGCCCCGGGGTGGGACAGACCCCGACCCCTCGCAGTGCAGGGAGCTGCCCCTGCCCCGGGGCTCAGAGCGTTTCCATCCCCTCCGCCGCGGCAGGGATCCTGGGTCAAGGATTTACAGTAATAACGGGGCAGGGGGGTAACCCCAGGTCTGGGGGCCGGAGGGGGGCTGGGTTCCTAGTGAGAGGTGTTCCATGCTGTGGGGCAGGGGCTGGAGGAGCTCTGACCCCCAGGAACTGGCTCCCCCTGCCCAGGGCTCTGACCATGTTTCTCTTTGTTTTTCAGGGCGCCCCGTTCCCCAACCTGCAGGTAATTTCAATCCCCCTCCCCCGTTAAACTCGTCTCCCCCCACACTGACCACAGGCTGCCTGGGGTGCCCGGGGGTGGCTGCTTCTGCCCCTCAGCCCCTGACACCCGCCCGGCTCAGCACCTGGGCAGCTGGGCAATGGGGCGCTGGCCCCACGGAGGAGGAGTCTGCGGCTCCCTCGGTCCCCGTTCAGGCCGATCCCCGAGCTGCTCCCGGGAGCAGAGGGTCCTGGATCCTGCCGAGCATCGCCCAGCCCTGCGGCTGCCGGGCAGAGTCCCTGGGGCGCCCTGGGGCCTGGCAGAGAAAATCCCCCGTCCGTCCCGCTAGCCCCACGGCCAGGGGCTGATTTCTCTCCCCTCTCCCTGCAGGGCTCCTGCGTTAGATCCTAGGCGTCGGATCCCCCGGCCGGCAGGAGTTTCCGTCCGTCTGTCCCAGCACCTCGCCCAGCCCGGAGAATGCAGAACCTGGGGCCGGTCCCTTCCTGTCCCCGTCTGCTCCCCGCGCTCTGCTCGGCTCCAGCCCGCGCTGCCCCCGCCTGGGGACCCGTCCCTGCCCCTCAGTCCCCGCAGGGCCCTGGGGCGACCCTGTCACGTTGTCGAGTGGCTCAGGAGTGTGGGGACCAATCTCAGGGTACAGTTAGTACACGGGGCACCAGCTGAGTTCTGTACTGAGATTTCACCAAAGGATCGAGTGTGAACTCCGCAGGCCCTGTAACAACGTAACTGTGGAGCCACAGACAGTCCCCTTGGGCTCTCCGATCTGTCTGGCCACCCCAGCCAGCCTGCCCTTGTGATCGATCGATCGTCCCTTCCACCACTAATCACAGCAATATTCGGGTCGGTCCCTGTCCCACACGACCAGTCGCTTATCCCAAGGCAGTGGCACCTTTGATCTCCCTCCACAGACGACGCTTGTAGCCAAACCTGTAATAACCTCAGTAAAGATTTGTTACCTACGACCAAGCACTGGGAGTTCTTGACAAGGTTACAGCAGGTCACACACACGCACCAGGGAGTTACAGCCCTGGGGGCCCAAAGGTCACAGAAACTCCTGTCAGAAGCAAGCGCTGTGTGTGCCGTGGGGCTGGCCCGGGCACAGCCAGGGGATCTGGTGCCTATGCCTGGTCATTCCTGCCCCTTCCCATCCACGCAGCGTCCAGCGAGGGGTTTCTCCTGACGGGGGTTTTCATGCCCTTCCTGCCCACGTTCCAGCTGGTGGGACGAGCGCTCCTGCACCTCTCCTCTTCATGGGGGGGGGGGGGGGGGGCTTGGGCCCCTCAACAAAGTCTTGTGTCCTCTGAGGTCCCCGAGGGCCCCCCTGGGGTATGGGGCTTGTCCACATGCCCAGCGCTGCTGCAGCATGTCTGGTGAAGACGCTTCGTGCCGATGGGCGGGAGATCTCCCCTTGGCCTGATAACCCATCTCTGCGCGGCAGGGGAGTGGGGGGGGGGGGGGAGAGACGCTCTCTGCTGCCAGCGCTGGGCACACGAGTGCTCGTGTCCGTGTCACTCACGTCACGCAGGGAGGTGGTTTATTCACACAGGGGCATGCACCAGGGGGTCGAGTAGGGGCAGTCCCTCCCCCCCCCATCAGCGCAGGCACAGAACTGCCCCAGCCCCACGGGGGAGACGACAGGACCTCAAGCTCCAGGAGCCGGGAGTGGGATCCAGCTCCTCTGGCTGCCGGGGGGGCGGAGCCAACTCCTCCAGGCACGGGGAGGGGGGCACATGTTGTACAGACAAACTCGTACAGGATCGTTTTAGGGGTCAAGGCAAAGATGCCACATTTATTATGATAATTTGATTTATGACCAATAACTAATATCTAATATCTTAATCCTTATACACACACATTATACCTAATACCTTTACACACACACATTCACACACATTCACACACACACTCACACACACACACACACACACACACACACACACACACACACACATCCATCAGATGTTCTGCAGCTCCTGCATAGTTACCAGTCCTGCTTGAGTCTGTGGCTTGAGTTTGCAGCTTGGGGCGGCTAACTGGCCAGGAAAGCCGGGCACAAGGACGAGCTGGGTCTCTGTTGGGCATGCACCGATGCCCTTCCATGTTGGCAGCAGAATGTTACCCTTCTTCAAAGTTTTCCATCTCACCCATCCTTTTTGTAGGCTTTAGTTTGAATCCAGAGTCTATAGGTCTTGCTGTGTCACGCTGCCTCTGGGTTTGGTGATTGATCACCTGTCAATTGCAGACATGACTTTCAGCCTCCGACCGGGCTTTGATTTTCCTTCTATTGTACCTTTTCTTTTTAGGGTGGATTCTTCTTACTTTGTTAGGGCTCTTGTCTGCATCTTCAGCCTTTGGTGTTTGAACTCTATTTAATCAGGACAGGCTGGGGCTGGAGGTTGATTCCATAGAATCATAGAATATCAGGGTTGGAAGGGACCTCAGGAGATCATCTAGTCCAACCCCCTGCTCAAAGCAGGACCAATCCCCAGCCAGATTTTTACCCCAGTTCCCTAAATGGCCCCCTCAAGGATTGAACTCATAACCCTGGGTTTAGCAGGCCAATGCTCAAACCACTGAGCTATACCTCATTCAAACATTTAAACTAAACTAATAAGATTACAGCAGGGTTTGCAAAAATGAAGGTTGCAGCAAGCCCTTACAAAATGGAGTAAGCGTTTTAAAATGGGGTTTGAATTACAATATGGCAAATAGTGAACAGAAGTTACAATATAGACAAGTGTAGTGGATGGCAAACAGTGAACAGAAGTTACACTGTAGGCAAGTGTAATCAATGGTGAACAGAAGTTACAATACTGAAACAGTGCAAGTCTCAGTGATTTAAGCAGGAATTGGATTGAGAGTGAAACTTACAGAGGCAGCTGACTGAACAGCTATGGCTCTTAACAGGCATCTTAATTGTTATTTAGCCAGTTATTGGGGTAACCGGTTTTATGAATGAATATTGTTTCATTCATAAAACTTTACTTATGAAGTTGCATTAATAAAGTGAACAATTAAAAACAATTTCATTCATCAGTCCTACACACAGAAAGGGCCCCTCCAAAAGCGGCCACATTTGTATTCCTGTGAACGGCCCTGCGACACCCCAAGCGACGTCAATCACACTGACACACGCGCAGTGCAGACTGACCCTAGGGCCTCTGTCGCTGGGCCGGGTGGAGAGAACCGGGCCTCGGCACGATGGTGTTTCACACCCGGTGACGCGTCACCTGCCTGGGGTCACTGATTCAGAGCAAACCCCTCCCTGTCACCGGACAGCCTGGGACACGCTGGTCTAGGTGAGACTGAAGCAGCCAGCCATTGCCAGCATCTCACAGTCTGATCCCACTGGGATCCATCTAACCCCATTTTAACCGTGCGAACACACAGCTGGGCCCGGCTGGGCACAGGGCAGGTGCCGGATCTGATTGGGGGCAGGAGCCCACGGGGCGGCTCTGAGTGGGTGGTGATTTCAGGGGGAGGCTGCGGGTTTGTTCTCAGGCTGGACGGGCTCCCTGCCCAGGGGTGGGGAGAGCAGGGAGAGAGCATCGGGAGCCCTGGGGAGGGGGCCCCCCAAATCTCTTCCCCAGAGGAGAGGCATCTGGAGAGATGCTCCTGTCCCAAGCTCGGGCTGCAGGGACCAGCCCGACCCCCCCAGCCCCGGGGGCTCGGCAATGGGGCACAGGGCTGGGGAGCAGCTCAGGGGCAGCACACGGGGGGGGGGGCAGTTATTACCCAGCATTCCAACCCCCCCACCCCGTCCCCCAGGGAGTCACAGCCCCTCACCCCCGTGGCCCAGTGATTCTCTCCCCAGCCACCCCGGAGCCCCGTCCCCAGCAGAGTCCCAGACCTGTCTCCGGGGGGTTGGCTCTGAGCTCCAGTGTTTGCCGGCAGTTAACAAGGTGTGACGAGATGGGAATTTTCTGTGATGTTGTTATGAGGCCTGTGTGTGCCTCAGTTTCCCCATATGCTGCACTGTTACCCAGTGGGGTGGAGAAGGACTGTCTGCTCTCAGGGCAGGCTGGGAGCCACAGGTGTGGGTTTCACCCAGCTGCCTGGGCCGAAGACCCCATATCAGTGGAGCAGCTGAGAATGGCAGATCCAGTGGCCGGTACATTGATACACCGAGCACCCAGCTCCCCAGGGGTCAGTTGGACTCCCCCCCTCTCCACAGGGGCTGAGCAGTGACCCCCAGCTGGAGAGCAACGGGCTGGGAGGAGTGGAGGGGAGGAGCTGGCTGCTGGGAAGTGTCGGGGGGCTCCAACCTGGCGTCTGCCGGAGGAGGAGAGACAGATGGAGCCTGAGCCCAGGGGGTCCCTGCAGCCGGGCTGGGAACTGGGCTGGCCATGGGCTGGGCTGTGACCCTCCTGCCTCTGGGCTCCCCTCACGGCTCCCTGTATTGGGGTCAGCTGGCGAATAAACCCCCTGTTCTGAGAGCGCCGTGTGTGTCCCTGCAAATTCTGGGCTGGGGCACTGATCCCCGAAGCATGGCCAGGTCTCCCCCAGGGTCTGCAGAGACAGCGACTCTCGGGGGAAAGCATCACAGAGACACAGATAAAAACCGATAACCGGATGTAACCGCGCCCTGTGCAGCAGGAATCGCCCATCTCCCACATGGGGTGTCAGGTGGTGTCTTCCCCGCCCGCCAGCCAGAATTGGGGCCCCAGGACCAAAGCCCCGTCTGTCGCTGGATCCAAAGCAAGGCCCCAGCCTGTTAAACGCCGTCTCTCTATCCCCAGTTCATTTTGTGGCCCTCACCTCTCCTCTGGCCCAGCCCTGCCAGTCTGGGCGACCCGACCCGGGCGGGGGGATGTCTCTGAGCCGGTCACAGGCTCAGGCACTGCGGTGATCACCCCCCGCTGCTGTTAGTGCCTGGGGAGCTGGGTGACCCCCCCACACATACACACACAGGGCCAACGAGGGGGGGGGAAGCTGGTACAAATTACCGGGGCCTGGCAGTCTGGAAGGGGGCCCAGCTTCGCCCCCCCCATTCGGCCCTGTTTAGCTGGTCCGCCCTTGCTGGGGGGGCAGAAAAAAAATTTTCACCAGGGCCCGAACTTGCTCTCGGTGGCCCTCCCTGCCCACAGTGATCCATAAACCCTTCATGGACATAACCCAGCGTGGGCCCCACAGACGCCCGCCCGGGGCTGTGATATCACCTTCCTCATGAAGCAGTAATGGACCCAGTTTGCCCAGCTGGCATCCTAGGGGAATCCAGGGCCAGGTAGGCAGGCAGAGCTTCAGAGTCTCAATGCGTGGAGGAGACGATGGTGTAGAGAGGAGGGGTTCACGTTCATTAGGAACTGGGGAAACTTTTGGGATGGGGGGAGCCTATACAGGAGAGATGGGCTCCACCTAAACCAAAGTGGAACCAGACTGCTGGCACTAAACATTAAAAAGGTTGTAGAGCAGTTTTTAAACTAGGAGATGGGGGAAAGCCGACTGCTGCAGAGGAGCGTGTGGATCGGACACAGACTTCTCTTAGGGGAGAGTCTGATGATAGAGAATCTCCAGGTTATAGTCAGGAGCAGAGGACTGAAAAGTATAATGTAAGGGCCGGATCAGATGATAAACAGCCACATAAAAAAGAATCCGACACATCAGAAAAGGGCAGACAAATAAACAGTGACAAGTTTTTAAAGTGCTTGTACACAAATGCTAGAAGTCTAAATAATAAGATGGGTGAACTAGAGTGCCTTGTGATAAAGGAGGATATAGATATAATAGGCATCACAGAAACCTGGTGGACTGAGAGCAATCAATGGGACACAATCATTCCGGGGTACAAAATATATCGGAAGGACAGAACAGGCCATGCAGGGGGAGGAGTGGCACTATATGTGAAAGAAAATGTGCAATCAAATGAAGTAAAAATCTTAAGCAAATCCGCATGTTCCATAGAATCTCTGTGGATAGAAATTTCATGCTCTAATAGGAATATAACATTGGGGATCTATTACCGACCACCTGACCAGGACAGTAATAGTGATGATGAAATGCTAAGGGAAATTAGAGAGGCTATCAAAATTAAGAACCCAATAATAGTGGGGGATTTCAATTATCCCCATATTGACTGGGAACATTTCACTTCAGGACGAAATGCAGAGATAAAATTTCTCGATACTTTAAATGACTGCTTCTTGGAGCAGCTGGTACGGGAACCCACAAGGGGAGAGGCAACTCTCGATTTAGTCCTGAGTGGAGCGCAGGAGCTGGTCCAAGAGGTAACTATAACAAGACCGCTTGGAAATAGTGACCATAATACAATAGCATTCAACATCCCTGTGGTGGGAAGAACATCTCAACAGCCCAACACTGTGGTATTTAATTTCAAAAGGGGGAACTATGCAAAAATGAGGGGGTTAGTTAAACAGAAGTTAAAAGATACAGTGACTAAAGTGAAATCCCTGCAAGCTGCATGGGCGCTTTTTAAAGATACCATAATAGAGGCCCTACTTCAATGTATACCAATGTGATATATGCCATCATGTGCCAGCAATGCCCCTCTGCCATGTACATTGGCCAAACCGGACAGTCTCTACGCAAAAGAATTAATGGACACAAATCTGACATCAGGAATCATAATACTCAAAAACCAGTGGGAGAACACTTTAACCTGTCTGGCCATTCTTTGACAGACCTGCGGGTGGCTATCTTAAAACAGAAAAACTTCAAAAACAGACTCCAACGAGAGACTGCTGAGCTGGAATTGATATGCAAACTAGACACAATCAACTCAGGGCTAAATAGGGATTGGGAATGGCTGAGCCATTACAAACATTGAATCTATCTCCCCTTGTAAGTATTCTCACACTTGCTTCTTATCAAACTGTCTGTACTGGGCTATCTTGATTATCACTTCAAAAGTTTTTTTTCTCTTTTTTTTCTCTTACTTAATTGGCCTCTCAGACTTGGTAAGACAACTCCCACCTGTTCATGCTCTCTGTATGTGTGTATATATATCTCCTCAATATATGTTTCACTCTATATGCATCCGAAGAAGTGGGTTGTAGCCCACGAAAGCTTATGCTCTAATAAATTTGTTAGTCTCTAAGGTGCCACAAGTACTCCTGTTATTACTGCCAAATTAAGTGCAAGAATGTAATAAGAAAAGCCAAAGAGGAGTTTGAAGAACGGCTAGCCAAAAACTCCAAAGGTAATAACAAAATGTTTTTTAAGTACATCAGAAGCAGGAAGCCTGCTAAACAACCAGTGGGGCCCCTTGATGCTCGAGATATAAAAGGAGCGCTTAAAGACAATAAAGTCATTGCGGAGAAACTAAATGGATTTTTTGCTTCAGTCTTCACGGCTGAGGATGTTAGGGAGATTCCCAAACCTGAGCCGTCCTTTGTAGGTGACAAATCTGAGGAATTGTCACAGACTGAAGTGTCACGAGAGGAGGTTTTGGAATTAATTGATAAATGTAACATTAACAAGTCACCGGGACCAGATGGCATTCACCCAAGAGTTCTGAAAGAACTCAAATGTGAAGTTGCGGAACTATCAGGGCTGGCTCCAGGCACCAGCTTAACAAGCAGGTGTTTGGGGCGGGCAAGGAAGAGGGGCGGCACCTGCGGCAATTCGGGGGCGGCAGGTCCCTCACTCCCTCTAGGAGCGAAGGACCTGCTGCTGAACTGCCGCCACCGATCGTGGGGTTTTTTTTTGCTTGGGACGGCAGAAATGCTGGAGCCGGCCCTGGGAACTATTAACTAGGGTTTGTAACCTGTCCTTTAAATCGGCTTCGGTACCCAATGACTGGAAGTTAGCTAATGTAACACCAATATTTAAAAAGGGCTCTAGAGGTGATCCCGGCAATTACAGACCGGTAAGTCTAATGTCGGTACCGGGCAAATTAGTTGAAACAATAGTAAAGAATAAAATTGTCTGACACATAGAAAAACATAAACTGTTGAGCAATAGTCAACATGGTTTCTGTAAAGGGAAATCGTGTCTTACTAATCTATTAGAGTTCTTTGAAGGGGTCAACAAACATGTGGACAAGGGGGATCCAGTGGACATAGTGTACTTAGATTTCCAGAAAGCCTTTGACAAGGTCCCTCACCAAAGGCTCTTACGTAAATTAAGCTGTCATGGGATAAAAGGGAAGGTGCTTTCATGGATTGAGAACTGGTTAAAAGACAGGGAACAAAGGGTAGGAATTAATGGTAAATTCTCAGAATGGAGAGGGGTAACTAGTGGTGTTCTCCAAGGGTCAGTCCTCGGACTGATCCTATGCAACTTATTCATAAATGATCTGGAGAAAGGGGTAAACAGGGAGGTGGCAAAGTTTGCAGATGATACTAAACTGCTCAAGATAGTTAAGACCAAAGCAGACTGTGAAGAACTTCAAAAAGATCTCACAAAACTAAGTGATTGGGCAACAAAATGGCAAATGAAATTTAATGTAGGTAAATGTAAAGTAATGCACATTGGAAAAAATAACCCCAACTATACATACAATATGTTGGGGGCTAATTTAGCTACAACAAGTCAGGAAAAAGATCTTGGAGTCATTGTGGATAGTTCTCTGAAGATGTCCACGCAGTGTGCAGAGGCGGTCAAAAAAGCAAACAGGATGTTAGGAATCATTAAAAAGAGGATAGAGAATAAGACTGAGAATATATTATTGCCCCTATACAAGTCGATGGTACGCCCACATCTCGAATACTGCGTACAGATGTGGTCTCCTCATCTCAAAAAAGATATACTGGCACTAGAAAAGGTTCAGAGAAGGGCAACTAAAATGATTAGGGGTTTGGAACGGGTCCCATATGAGGAGAGATTAAAGAGGCTAGGACTCTTCAGCTTGGAAAAGAGGAGACTAAGGGGGGACATGATAGAGGTATATAAAATCATGAGTGATGTGGAGAAAGTGGATAAGGAAAAGTTATTTACTTATTCCCATAATACAAGAACTAGGGGTCACCAAATGAAATTAATAGGCAGCAGGTTTAAAACAAATAAAAGGAAGTTCTTCTTCACACAGCGCACAGTCAATTTGTGGAACTCCTTGCCTGAGGAGGTTGTGAAGGCTAGGACTATAACAGGGTTTAAAAGAGAACTGGATAAATTCATGGAGGTTAAGTCCATTAATGGCTATTAGCCAGGATGGGTAAGAATGGTGTCCCTAGCCTCTGTTTGTCAGAGGGTGGAGCTGGATGGCAGGAGAGAGATCACTTGATCATTGCCTGTTAGGTTCACTCCCTCTGGGGCACCTGGCATTGGCCACTGTCGGTAGACAGATACTGGGCTAGATGGACCTTTGGTCTGACCCAGTACGGCCTTTCTTATGTTCTTATGTTCTTATCCATGGCTCATGGCCTGGCCAGGCACCAGCTGGGAAAGCTGCATTCCCTGTTGCATGGACCATCCCCACACCATTTGCTGGGGCACCAGGCTCCATTAGTCCCCTGGCCTTAGACCCTCTCACTGGCTGGGGGCCGGCGAGGGGTCAGTACAGACAGAGCTGTAGTTTGCAGAGGGCCTGGCCCCAGGCCCGATGTTGTGTGTGTGTGTGTGTGTGTGTGTGTGTGTGTGTCCCTGTTCATGGCTTCACAGCAGCGCAGCCTGTCAGAGGCGGCTGTGAAACCCACAACCGGTTTGTCACATTCGCGGCTCCCCAGAGCTGGGTCTGTGCTCAGGGCTGCCCCTGTTCCCAGCCAGCCCCTGGCCCCGTTAGACCAGACGCCCTTGTCTGGCTGCCCCGGCTCACACAGGCCCGTGACGGGGCGGGCGGGTACCACAGCGAGGGACAATCTCTGGCAATCCCCTGCCAGCAGCTGACGGCCGGTACCTGCTCCCTTGGCTGGGATGGGCCCAGGTCTCAGTCGCCTCCACTATTGCAGGCTCTGGTTTCATGCAGCCCCTTCCCACTGCATGGCCGAGATCCCCTCCTCTGCCAGCCCCACCCTGCCCGGTTCCCCCTTCCCAGGCAGGGCTGGGGTCTGGATGCCGCCAGCCTCCGCCTGACACGGGTCACGGGCTCTGCCCAGGTCTGACTAACATACAAACACCCTCTAGCCACGCCAGGGACACTCCCCAGCCCGTCCCACACCGGAGCTACCGGCCGCTGGAAGGGAGCTGGGGCCCCCCGCAGTCCAAACGGCAGGACCAGGAGCTGGAAGAGCCCCAGTGGGGCGGGGGGGAAATGCCGACTGGAGCCGGGTATCTGAGGCCAAGGCCCCTGCCAATGCCCGTTAGTGAGGTCAGCCGTGATCAGGAACTCACCTGTCCTAGGCACGGGGCAGGTGTCAGACACGGGGATCGCACAGAGCTCTCTGCAACCCACCCAGGGTCTGATCGCCCCGAACTCCTCAGGTACCCGCACAGCGGGGGCTGCCCATGGACCGTCGGATCCCCCCTCACTCCGGCCCAGCAGCAATTTCCTCCGCCGGGCTCCGGGCTGCCTCCCGGTGACCCTGAGGGGTGGGCTCGTTACTGGGGCCTGGTGGCAGCCAGCGAGGGGCGTCCCCCCTCCCTGGAAAACACCTGCTGATAACCCTGCCGCCCGCGCTGATCCCTGCTTGCTGGGTGGGGTCAGTGACAAAGCCGGGCTGGGGAGTCTGGGGAGGGGCTGGCTGGTGGGTCTCGCCCACATGCTCAGGGTCTAACTGATAGACACATATTGGGTGGGGAAGGAATTTCCCCAGGTCAGATTAGTGGAGACCCTGGGGGTGGGGGGGCGGGGGTTCATCTTCCTCTGCAGCATGGGGCATGGGGCACGGGCAGGTTTAAACTAGTGTCATGTGACATCTTTAACCCATTATTTGAGGGTGTCAGTGACTCAGCCAGAGCTCGGGGTCTGTTACAGGAGCGGGTGGGTGAGGGGCTGTGGCCTGCGATGTGCAGGGGGTCAGACTAGATGATCACAGTGGTCCCTTCTGGCCTTAGATTCTATGAGCAGGAGGACAGGGAGCCAGGACTCCTGGGTTCTCTCCCAGCTCTGGGAGGGGAGTGGGGTCTAATGGATAGAGCATGGGCTGGGGGCCAGGACTCCTGGTCTAATCTCAGACACATCATCTGTGCTTTCTAACGCAGAGGCCTGAGGCCTGAGTGACCAAATGGCTCCAGGCTGGAGGGGAATTGGGGGGCTGGTTGGTATGGGGGTGTGTGGGTACAGGGCCTCTCCCCTCTAGGGGCGCCAGCTCCAGTCCATCCCCAGCGTGGGGAGACAGGCCGGGGGGGGAGGGGCAGTGAGCTATGGGGCCGTTCCCCATAGGGGGCGCTGGCTCTGATGCCGGGGCCTGTCTGTTGCAATGGCTGTTTGCGTCAGCAGGGACGAGGGGCCCCGCCAGCAGCCCGAGCTCTGCGTGCCCTGGGCTCTGCATTCTCCTTGCCCTGGGGACAGGTGACGCGGGGCCCTTCTCCCACCCCACTGGCCCCGCCACGGGGCTGCCTGGCCCGGGGGAACCGCCCAGCTAGGGCCGCTTCCCCTCCGAGCCCTGGAACCCGCCAGCTTCTCCCTTTCACTTCCCCCCAGGCTGGACTCTGCCCAGCGCGGGGCTGCAGGGGAGGAACCGAAACCCCGGGCGTCTGCAGCGTCGCTCGGCCCCCGCGCGGGGACCCAGTGCTGAGACGCTGGACCCAGGGTCGGCCTCACGGTGCTGGGGGCTTCCCCCATGGAGAGCTGGCCCCATCCAGCCCCGGTCTCAGTCGGGGTCTGTGCAGCGCCGGGCACAGTGGGTCCCTGATCTCTGCTGAGGGAGTGTGGGTGGTGCCGGGCACCGGGGCGAGGCTGAAGTCTTGGTCTGAGGGTGTACGTGCAGCACCCGGCACAACAGGGAGTCTGGGGCCTCTAGACCAGTGGCTCTCAAACTTTTGTACTGGTGACCCCTTTCACATCGCAAGCCTCTGAGTGCGACCCCCCCGCCCAATAAATTAAACACACTTTTTTATACAAAAAGAACAGGAGTACTTGTGGCACTTTTTTATATATTTAACCCCATTATAAATGCTGGAGGCAAGCAAGGTTTCGGGTGGAGGCTGACAGCTCGCGACCCCCATGTAATGACCTCGCGACCCCGAGGGGTCCCGACCCCCAGTTTGAGAACCCCTGCTCTAGACAGCACTGTATTAGAAATAATTAATAGAAGAACAAGGGGACAGTCCGTGAAATTGAATCGTGGCCAATGTAAAGGTGGCAAAAGGAAAGATGCACCTCTGGCCTGTGGAACTCACTGCCACAAGATCTCATTGGGGCCGGGAGCTCAGTGGGATTCACAGAAGAACTGGAGGTGTATATGGACCGTGAGGGTATCCAGTAAGGGTTAAGAAGGGATTGGGTTGGGAGAAAACACCAGCTGCGGTGGGACAGCAGCTGAATTCTAGCTATGGCAGGTTAAACTTCTCCCAGGGTAGGTTATCCCATCCCTGTGGGGTTCCTCCCCCCGGAGCAGCTTGGACTGGCCTCTGTCAGAGATGGGAGACCAGGTTAGAGGCCCCCTGGCCAGGCTGAGCCGCTCGGGGATTCCTGCCCCACACCCCTGCCTGACCCGACCCCAAACTCCCCAGGACCAAAGCTCGGTGTGTGGGCCCAGCGTCTGCATCCGGCACCTCCTGCTGCCCGGAGCCGGCTGTGCAGGGAAACCCTGGAGGGCACCAGTCACTGCTGGGGCTGGGACTCTGGACAGTACGAACCGGCTGCACTTGGCCCAGGGGTGGGTTTGGAGAGACTGGAGCAGGCAGCTGAAGAGGCAGACCTGGGGCTGGATCAGAGCCAGCGGCACCTAGATGGGAAAGGGCCCGTGTCCCATTCCCTGCCCCGTGAGCCAGCCAGTCTCTGCCGAGGGGCTGCACAGACCCCAGCTGGGATCCTGGCCGTGTTGTGCCGGGCTGTGACGAAGTGGGACTGTTCTTAATGTTTTCCTCAGTTTCCCCTATGCAGTTCTTAAGTGTCTAGGTGGTGGGATAAGGGTGTATGGTTGCTGCAGAGCAAAGGGCCAGTGTACATAAATGCCCGACACTCTGTCTCCTAGCAACTGATGGCCTGGGCCCCTCCTCTGCAAAGGTGCCAGCTGAAGGTGTTGAAGACAAAGAGATCAGGTGACTTCCTGGCCCCGGAAAGAGACAAAGCCAGAGAAGGAGGGGATGGACGGGGGTTGGAGTTTGGAGCTAGCTGGGGACTGGAAGGGAGGGCAGACGGGGGTCTGCCTCGCTGGGCCCCAGAATGGACCCGGCCGAGGGGTCCCGTTCGCTGGACCTACAAGCTCTGTTTTAGACCGTGTTCCTGTCGTCTAATAAACCTCTGTGTTACTGGCTGGCCGAGAGTCACGTCTGACTGCGAAGTTGGGGTGCAGGACCCTCTGGCTTCCCCAGGACCCCACCTGGGCGGACTCGCTGTCGGAAGTACACGGAGGGGCATATGCTGAATGCTCCCAGGAGAGACCCAAGAGGTGAAGCCGTGTGAGCTTCTTGCCCTGAAGGCAGTCTGCTCCGAGGGAGAGGAGGCTCCCCAAAGTCCTGACTGGCTTTGTGGGGAGCAGTTCCAGAGCATCGCCCGGGGACTCCGTGACAACTGGTGGCAGCGGTGGGATGTACGGCACCCCGTGAATGGTGCTTCTTGCAGTAAGTGACTGGGGAGCAGTAAAACAGAGGGGGGATAACGCGGACCAGGCGTGCTGAAGGCTCAGAGAGGGATGGTTTCGGGGGCGATTAACCTCTGGGAGTGTGTGACCAGCGAGAAGGACTGTTGGAGTAACGGGGTCCCCCTGAGCACTGCAGCGAGCAGTCTCAGGGGCGGAGGAGCTTGCCGCTCGACCCTGGGAGAGAGAAGGACTTTTGCAGTAACAGGGTTCCCCTGGGGATTGCAGCGAGCGGTCCCAGGGGCGGAGGAGTCTGAAGCTCGACCCTGGCAAAGAGGTGGTGACCACGAGAAGGGCTGGCACACTAGGGGTTCTTCCTGGCAGGGCCGTAGCAACAAAGAACGTGGCCCCCTCCGAACATATGTCCGGGCGGGGCCCCTTACAATGCAGAAACTGGAATGCGGTATTTATTTTATACAATATACAGGGTTCATATTATGTATACATAGGCCTACAGTGTACATGTATTCCGTATTTACGCAAAGCGCTTCTTTCGAGCCTTGTTCTCCGCAAATTGGTTAATCAATGTGTCATAGTCCAGAGATCTGGCAATCTTGTTTTCGATTGAGATAAGTGCAAGCGCAGAAAGCCTGTCATCTGTCATGGTTGAGCGCAGGATATTCTTGATCAGTTTCATTCTGCTGAAGCGCCTTTCAGCACCGGCGACAGTAACTGGTGTGGTCAGAAGAATTCTGATGCAAATGCAAAGATTCGGATATATCTCCTGAAGGCTGTTCTTGTATATGTACGTTAAAAAATTGTTTGCCGTGACAAGTCCTCTCTCTTTCTCAATGACATAAATAAAACGATTCAATTCCATTATGAGTTCGTTGGCATCAATGTCTCCCATTTTTCTTTCAAAATTTTTGCTGTGATTCTCCAGTTCATTTTCTCTGTGACACTGCTTCAGGCTGTTAGCGTTGTACAGAAATCCAAACAACTTATACCACTCCACGAGTTGGTCAAATCGCGACGAAACAGAAGATATGGCCTGATCAGTGAAAACAAGAAAGAACTGCGATTTGAATTTTTCTTCGGCAGAAAGACGACTCGAATCATCAGCACATTCGTAATCAAACATTCTCTTCTTACTTCGCACCCTGGTTTCTGGAAACACCTGCTCAATACCCATATGCTCTGCTATTTCACGTGCATTTGTGACCACAGAGTTATATCCTGTATTTCGATAGTCTTCCGAAAACTTCTTTGTAGCACCGACTTCTGCCTGCAGTACGTCAATTGACATATCTGGTGACTGAATTAATTTGCTGGTTTTATTGACGTGAAATAGTATATCGTACCACGTGTACACAGTCAGAACAAAAGGCCACGTAGTAACATGGTCTAAAAGCGCACCGGCTTCTGTTGCTGTATTGCCATCTTTCTTTTCGAGCGCATATTCTCGCAAAGATGACAAAGCATTGCACAATTCTTCAAGGTGATAACGCAATGGCTTCACAGCATCAATTCTCAACTCCCAACAAGTGTCCGATAATCCTTTAACAGATATTGGCATATGTTCTTGAAGTATATCCCAACGTGAAGGTGAAGAAGAAAAGATAACGTATATTCTGTTAATCAGACCGAAAAAATCAACGGCATATTTTGATGACTTTGCCGCGTCTGAGATCACAAGATTCCAAGTGTGAGCTCCACATGGTACATACAAGGCACGGTCATTTATTTCTAGCATGCGGGCTTGAACTCCTTTATTCTTTCCTCTCATATTTGCGCCGTTATCATAAGCTTGGCCTCTCATGTCAGCAATGTCTATTCCTAAGTTGTTTGCCTTTTCAAGAAACGCTTCCAATAAGCCCTCGCCAGTTGTATCATGAACATGAAGAAAACCAACAAACGCTTCACGAATATTGACACCATCTTCACCGTTGCATTCAACAAAGCGTAACACCACAGACATCTGTTCTTCGTGTGACACGTCGGGAGTACAGTCCAAAATAACTGAATAATATTTTGCTTTTTTAAGCTGCGCTATGTTGGCCTCTTGAATGTTACTGGCAACAAGTTGAATCAGCTCGTTTTGGATCTGTGGACTGAGGTACTGAACATGTGTCTCTGCCTTCTTAATCCTCTGTAAAAGTTCGCTGAGGACAGTATCATACTTTGCAAGCAATTCAAACAGTCCCAAAAAGTTGCCATTCGAAGGATCGCCGAGCTTTTCATTACTTCCTCGAAATGCTAAGTTTCTTTCGGACAATTAAATAACGACATCAACCATGTGTTTGACAACATTTCTCCAGAAATCTCTTTCTTTCAGAAAAGCCTGCAATTCGAGTTGGTCAATAGATGTACGGTTTACTATGCCTGACCGAAGGTCAAACCATTTCACCAAACAGTCTTGATGACCTTTGCCTGTTTCATGCTGCTGAAGTCTTTTTGACAGTGCTTTCCAAGCAGATGTTCCACGACGTAGCGGTATGTCGCCAGTGCCAAATAATTTACAACAAAAACAAAAAATGGCATCTTTCTGAACTGAGTACATTAACCACGAACGTCTTATTTTCTCGCCATTTGCCATGGTTCGATATAAATGAGTACTTGTGAACCTCCGTCTTTCCTCGTTAAATGGAAATTCGTAACTTTCATTCTGCTGCGGTGGGCCACGTGCAACAATGTCACACACTTGCCTGTCCGATATTATAGACGGCCAATCTCCTGGATCATCAGTCAGTGGTTCAGATTCAGATACTTCTTTCCCGGCAGCAGCTGGAATATCTGTCACAGTTTGTTTGGTAGAACAACTGGCTTCACCTTCGACCTCACTTGAAGCACTTCTGGATACTTCTGGATACGATTCGTCGCTGCTAGCGCTGTCCGTTTCATGTGCCTGTACCTGTACGTTGGATTGCAGCGCAGAATACGTTGACAACTTTGGAATTTTCTCAAGTTCCTTCTCGGCATCTTTTGCTGCCTTTCGTTTACTAGCTCCGCTCTTATACGTTCTCTTAGACATCACAAAGCACGCTTCTGCGTTGGAAACGAATCGTTTCAAACGATAAAAAATTAAACAACTAAATTAATAACATTTATCCGCCGACCGCCATTATGAACGCAAATACACATTCTTTGAATGGGTCCAACTAAAATTTGAAACTGACCGACAGACAACTGATGTAGCCAATAGCATTATGATGTATCATAATGACTTCACGGTTTTGTCAGTAAAACCGACATGGATTGTGCAATAGCGTCAATAAATGTCACTTACCTAGTTATACCTTACATGTTTTTTGCCACTTTTAGGGGCCCCCTTCCTTGCGGGGCCCCCTCCGGTCGGAGGGTACGGCGGGCGCTCGCTACGCCTCTGCTTCCTGGAAACCGTGGGGGAGCTGAGAGCACACGGGCCTGTGAGTCCAAAGCAACTTGGGAACAGCGGAGTGATGGCCTGTCATAACTATAAAGGGAAGGGTGACAGCTCTCTGTGTACAGTACTAAAATCCCTCCTGTTTAGAGACTCCAAAATCCTTTTACCTGTAAAGGGTTAAGAAGCTCGGGTAACCTGGCTGACACCTGACCCAGAGGACCAATGAGGGGACAAGATACTTTCAAATCTTGGGGGGGGAAAGGCTTTTGTGTGTGTCCTTTGTTTAAGGGGTTGTTCGCTCTTGGGACTGAGAGGGACCAGACATCAATCCAGGTTCTCCCCATCTTTCTAAACAAGTCTCTCTTATTTCAAAATTGTAAGTAAAAGCCAGGCAAGGCGTCTTAGATTTACTTTGTTTTCTCAACTTGTAAATGTACCTTTTACCAGAGTGCTTATCTTGTTTGCTATACTTTGAACCTAAGACAGAGGGGATTCCTCTGAGCTCTTTAAGTTTGATTACCCTGTAAAGTTATTTTCCATACTGATTTTACAGAGATGATTTTTACCTTTTTCTTTAATTAAAAGCCTTCTTTTTAAGAACCTGATTGATTTCTCCTTGTTTTAAGATTCAAAGGGGGTTTGGATCTGTATTCACCAGGAGTTGGTGAAAGAAAGGAGGGGGGAAGGGTCAATTTCTCCTTGTTTAAGATCCAAGCAGTTTGGATCTGTATTCACCAGGGAATTGGTGAAAGGTTTCTCAAGGCTTCCCAGGGAGGGAATTCTTAAGATGGTGGCAGCGGACCAGAGCTAAGCTGGTAGATAAGCTTAGCAGTTTTCATGCAGGCCCCTACATTTGTACCCTAAAGTTCAAAGTAGGGATACAGCCTTGACATGGTGGCACAGCGGTGGGATCGTTTTAAACCCAAAAGCCAGTAAGATTTTTTTTTCCTTCTAGCTGCTTGGAAAGCAGAGCTGAAGGTAGATGCATATCTTATCTCTCCTTGCCTGAAGGCAGAGGTGTTAAGTTTTTTTTAACAAGGTCCTTTGTTAAGAGAACGGTTCAATCAGTGAGCAAACTTTGATCTAGTAAAGGTAATTTACAAGGTGAATTGTTTTTTTTTTCTTTTTACATCCTCAGGAGTAGCTAGTTAGAAACTCTCTGTTAACTCAGCAGCACTCAGCAGGAGCCTGAGCTAAGTACATCCCAGTTTCAGTCAACTGCAGAGGGGTGTGACCCAGCACAAGAAAACCAGGAAAATGACTACCAAAGAAGAAAAAGCTAAAGAGGAGGCCCACAAGAGAGCTATGGAGCTGAAAGAAAAAGAGATAGAGCTGAGAGACAGAGAAGAGAAAGCCAAAGAGGGGGCCCACAAGAGAGAGATGGAGCTGAGAGACAGAGAAGAGAAAGCCAAAGAGGAGGCCCACAAGAAAGAGATGGAGCTGGAAAAAGCCAAACAGGAGGCCCATAAAAGAGAGATGGAGCTGAGAGAAAGAGAAGAAAAAGCCAAACAGGAGGCCCATAAAAGAGAGATGGAGCTGAAAGAAAAAGAGATGGAACTGGAAGCAGCAAGGACTAGGCAGGGTGCATCAGACCATCCTAACAACTCCTCTCCAGGTACCACTTCCCATCCCAGGAAATTCCCCACCTACAAGGCAGGCGATGATACTGAGGCCTTCTTAGAAAATTTTGAAAGGGCCTGCCTTGGATACGACATCCCTCCAACCCAGTACATGGTAGAGCTGAGGCCGCAGCTCAGTGGACCCTTAGCAGAGGTGGCGGCTGAAATGCCTAAGGAACACATGAACAGTTATGAACTTTTTAAAAACAAGGCCAGAATCAGAATGGGGCTAACACCTGAGCATGCCCGTCGGCGGTTCAGAGCCCTAAGGTGGAAACCTGATGTGTCATTTACCCGACATGCCTACCACATTGGGAAAAATTGGGATGCCTGGATATCAGGAGCAAATGTTAAATCTACGGAAGAGTTGCCCTTCCTATTGCAAATGGAGCAGTTTTTAGAGGGTGTTCCTAAGGAAATAGAAAGGTACATCCTAGATGGGAAGCCCAAAACTGTAACCGAGGCGGGGGAGATTGGAGCCAAATGGGTGGAGGTGACAGAAAAGAAAAAAGCTAGTAGCAGTTGGAGCGAATATCAGAAGGGGCAAGCCGAAACAAAACCTTATCACCGGGGACAACCCAAGGCCCCACCCACATCCCAAGGTAAACCCCAGACGCCTTCTCACCCCACCACACCAGTCTCCATCAACCAACATCGCCCCGGTGATACCTTAGCAGGGCGATGTTTTAAATGTAATGAACTGGGGCATATAAAGGCTCACTGCCCCAAGAACCCCAACCGATTACAGTTCATTACACCCCAATCACACCAGAGAACCCCAGACCCAGATGCCTCTCTCATACCCTCGGAGCGAAGGGAAACCTTGAGAGTGGGCGGAAAGAAGGTTATCGCTTGGAGGGACACTGGGGCACAAGTGTCAACTATCCACCAATCCCTAGTGGACCCCAAACTCATCAACCCTGAGGCTACAGTGACAATTCAACCCTTCGTGTCACGGTCTGTAACCTTGCCTACAGCCAAGTTGCATGTCCAGTACAAGGGCTGGTCAGGAATGTGGACTTTTGCAGTCTATGACAATTATCCCATTCCCATGCTGCTGGGGGAAGACTTGGCCAACCACGTGAAGCTAGCCAAGAGGGTGGGAATAGTCACCCGCAGCCAGGCTAAGCAAGCTTTCACCCCCATCCCTGTTCCTGAGCCGTCCACCAGGGCCCCGTCTGTGTTACCGGAGACCCAAACACAGGTGGTGGAACCGGATCCCCTGCCAACGACTGCAACAGCCGTAGTGGATCCAATCCCAGAGACCCAGCCAAAGCCAGTCCCGGAACCGGAACTGGCAACGCACCCAGCACCAGAACCATTGCCAGCACTGAGTCCAGCGCTTGCAAGCCCGTCTACAACTCCAATGCCAGAGGGCACCAGCGAGTCTGAACTGGTGAAAGCAGCAGATAACCCTACCCAAGAGGCTCAGCCAGAGCCTGAAATACCACATAGTGCACCAGCGGACAGCGGTTCACAGTCAATGGAAACAGCCCCAGCACCTGCATCGCTTCCAGAGGGACCAAGCCTCAGTCCACAGTCCAAGGAGGAACTGATGTCTCCAGCATCAAGGGAACAGTTCCAGGCCGAGCAGGAAGCAGATGACAGCCTTCAAAAAGCTTGGGCGGCGGCACGGAGCACCCCACCGCCTCTCAGCTCTTCTAACCGATCCCGGTTTGTTGTAGAAAAAGGACTTTTATACAAGGAGACTCTTTCTGGTGGGCACCAGGAAGACTGGCATCCTCAAAGACAGTTGGTAGTTCCCACTAAGTATCGGGTAAAGCTCTTGAGCTTAGCCCATGATCATCCCAGTGGCCATTCTGGGGTGAACAGAACCAAAGACCGGTTGGGGAAGTCCTTCCACTGGGAGGGAATGGGCAAGGACGTTGCTAATTATGTCCGGTCTTGTGAGGTGTGCCAACGAGTGGGAAAGCCCCAAGATCAGGTTAAAGCCCCTCTCCAGCCACTACCCATAATTGAGGTCCCATTTCAGCGAGTAGCTGTGGATATTCTGGGTCCTTTCCCAAAGAAGACACCCAGAGGAAAGCAGTACGTACTGACTTTCATGGATTTTGCTACCCGATGGCCGGAAGCTGTACCCTTAAGCAACACCAAGGCTAAAAGTGTGTGCCAGGCATTAGCAGACATTTTTGCCAGGGTAGGGTGGCCCTCCGACATACTTACAGATTCGGGAACTAATTTCCTGGCAGGGAACATGAAAAACCTGTGGAAAGCTCATGGGGTGAATCACTTGGTTGCCACCCCTCATCACCATCAAACCAATGGTCTGGTGGAGAGGTTTAATGGAACTTTGGGGGCCATGATACGTAAATTCGTAAATGAACACTCCAATGATTGGGACCTAGTGTTGCAGCAGTTGCTTTTTGCCTACAGGGCTGTACCACATCCCAGTTTAGGGTTTTCACCATTTGAACTTGTGTATGGCCGCGAGGTTAAGGGGCCATTACAGTTGGTGAAGCAGCAATGGGAGGGGTTTACGCCTTCTCCAGGAACTAACATTCTAGACTTTGTAAGCAACCTACAAAACACCCTCCGACACTCTTTAGCCCTTGCTAAAGAAAACCTAAAGGATGCTCAGGAAGAGCAAAAGGCCTGGTATGATAAACATTCCAGAGAACGGTCCTTCAAAGTAGGAGACCAAGTCATGGTCTTAAAGGCGCTCCAGGCCCATAAAATGGAAGCGTCGTGGGAAGGACCATTCACGGTCCAGGAGCGCCTAGGAGCTGTTAACTATCTCATAGCCTCCCCCACCTCCAACATAAAGCCTAAGGTATACCATGTTAATTCTCTTAAGCCCTTTTATTCTAGAGAATTAAACGTTTGCCAGTTTACAGCCCAGGAAACTGATGACGCGGAGTGGCCTGCAGGTGTCTACTATGAAGGAAAAAGGAATGGTGGCGTGGAAGAGGTGAACCTCTCCACGACCCTGGGACGTCTGCAGCGACAGCAGATAAAGGAGCTGTGCACAAGCTTTGCACCGATTTTCTCAGCCACTCCAGGACGGACCGAACGGGCATACCACTCCATTGACACAGGTAATGCTCACCCAATTAGAACCCCACCCTACCGGGAGTCACCTCATGCCCAAGCGGCTATACAAAGGGAGATCCAGGACATGCTACAGATGGGTATAATCCGCCCCTCTACCAGTGCATGGGCATCTCCAGTGGTTCTAGTTCCCAAACCAGATGGGGAAATACACTTTTGCGTGGACTACCGTAAGCTAAATGCTGTAACTCGTCCTGACAACTATCCAATGCCACGCACAGATGAGCTATTGGAAAAATTGGGACATGCCCAATTCATCTCTACTTTAGACTTAACCAAAGGGTACTGGCAAGTACCACTAGATGAACCCGCTAAGGAAAGGTCAGCCTTCGTCACCCAGGCAGGGGTGTATGAATTCAATGTACTCCCTTTCGGGTTGCGAAATGCACCCGCCACCTTCCAAAGACTTGTAGATGGTCTCCTAGCAGGATTGGGAGAATCTGCAGTTGCCTACCTCGATGATGTGGCCATTTTTTCTGATTCATGGACAGAACACCTGGAGCACCTGAAAAAAGTCTTCGAGCGCATCCGGCAGGCAGGACTAACTGTTAAGGCTAAAAAGTGTCAAATAGGCCAAAACAGAGTGACGTACCTGGGGCACCAGGTGGGTCAAGGAACTATAAATCCCCTACAGGCCAAAGTGGATGCTATCCAAAAGTGGCCGGTTCCAAAGTCAAAGAAACAGGTCCAATCCTTCTTAGGCTTGGCCGGATATTATAGGCGATTTGTACCACACTACAGCCAAATCGCCGCCCCGCTGACAGACCTAACCAGAAAGAAACAGCCAAATGCAGTTCAGTGGACTGATAAGTGTCAAAAGGCCTTTAACCAGCTTAAGGCAACACTCATGTCTGACCCTGTGCTAAGGGCCCCAGACTTTGACGAACCGTTCCTAGTAACCACAGATGCGTCCGAGCGAGGCGTGGGAGCAGTTTTAATGCAGGAAGGACCGGATCAAGAATTCCATCCTGTCGTGTTTCTCAGCAAGAAACTGTCTAAGAGGGAAAGCCACTGGTCAATCAGCGAAAAGGAATGCTACGCCATTGTGTACGCGCTGGAAAAGCTACGCCCATATGTTTGGGGACGGCGGTTCCAACTACAAACAGACCATGCTGCGCTACAGTGGCTTCATACCGCCAAGGGAAATAACAAAAAACTTCTTCGGTGGAGTTTAGCTCTCCAAGATTTTGATTTTGAAATACAACACATTTCGGGAGCTTCTAACAAAGTGGCTGATGCACTCTCCCGGGAAAGTTTCCCAGAGTTAACTGGTTAACAATTGTTCTTGTAATAAAACATATTGTTAGTTTTTATATAATCAGTAGTATGTCTAAAGGTACATGTGTCTTATTAACTCTGTTTTCTCCTAGAGCTCCAGGAAAGAAATCACAGCCAGTGTGGAACCAAACGTCCAACACTATCTGTGATTTGGGGGGCGTGTCATAACTATAAAGGGAAGGGTGACAGCTCTCTGTGTACAGTACTAAAATCCCTCCTGTTCAGAGACTCCAAAATCCTTTTACCTGTAAAGGGTTAAGAAGCTCGGGTAACCTGGCTGACACCTGACCCAGAGGACCAATGAGGGGACAAGATACTTTCAAATCTTGGGGGGGGAAAGGCTTTTGTGTGTGTCCTTTGTTTAAGGGGTTGTTCGCTCTTGGGACTGAGAGGGACCAGACATCAATCCAGGTTCTCCCCATCTTTCTAAACAAGTCTCTCTTATTTCAAAATTGTAAGTAAAAGCCAGGCAAGGCGTCTTAGATTTACTTTGTTTTCTCAACTTGTAAATGTACCTTTTACCAGAGTGCTTATCTTGTTTGCTATACTTTGAACCTAAGACAGAGGGGATTCCTCTGAGCTCTTTAAGTTTGATTACCCTGTAAAGTTATTTTCCATACTGATTTTACAGAGATGATTTTTACCTTTTTCTTTAATTAAAAGCCTTCTTTTTAAGAACCTGATTGATTTCTCCTTGTTTTAAGATCCAAAGGGGGTTTGGATCTGTATTCACCAGGAGTTGGTGAAAGAAAGGAGGGGGGAAGGGTCAATTTCTCCTTGTTTAAGATCCAAGCAGTTTGGATCTGTATTCACCAGGGAATTGGTGAAAGGTTTCTCAAGGCTTCCCAGGGAGGGAATTCTTAAGATGGTGGCAGCGGACCAGAGCTAAGCTGGTAGATAAGCTTAGCAGTTTTCATGCAGGCCCCTACATTTGTACCCTAAAGTTCAAAGTAGGGATACAGCCTTGACATGGCCTATCACCATCTCCTCAAGAAGGACATTGTAATCCTGTGCAGAAAGAGAGGGTTACGCATTGGGAAGTTCACCAAGGCCCAGTTCATCGTGCAGCTGGAGGACGAGGCCCGCTCTAAGGAGCAGATTCCTGACCCAGACGGGGCTACAAGAGGATCTGGGAGCAGCTGGAGTGGTAGCCAGGCATCCCCAAGAGTCTGGTCCCCAACCAGATGGGGGTCTTCACGATCGGGTTCCCCATCAGGGGGTCGGAGACGGATGGGATTGGAGCTGAGTCCGAGAGAGCGAGAGGACCGTGAGAGAGAGCAAGAGCCCGAGGAAAAGCGGCAGGAGAAGCAGCGGCAGCATGGACTGGCGCTGGTGGAGTGGAGAAGCATAGGGGGCTCCCCAGGGGTGAGTGGGGATAGACCCCGGGCTGCCAGTTCCACAGGGAGCCTCGACACTAAATTGCTACCCCTGGTTAAGGAGGGGGGGGATGTGGATGCCCACCACACGGCCTTCACGCAGGCTGGTGATTTGAACCAGGGGGACCCTGCGGAAAAGCCCCGGTATCTAGCTCCCTTGCCGGGTCCCAAGGCCATAGACGCTGTCAGCCAGATGGGTGGGGTGGTGGACAGGCTCCCACTCCTGGCCCCGGCCTATATGTCTGCGTGGAGTCTCCTGGGCTCAGGCCCCTCGGACCCCCAGTGGGAGCGGAAGGTGGTGGTCAATGGGGGGACATGCCTGGGGTGGCGAGACCCTGGGACAGAGAGAACTGTTGTCAGGCCCCGGGTGGTGCAGCCGCAGAGGCTGAGGGGCTGTGTGACCTGGGTGAAGGTCCCCGGGATGAAGCCCCTCGCCCTGCCTATGGCCCGGATCCCTGTGCAGCCCCAGGAGGGGTCGGGCTGGCTGGTCGTTGGGGCTCTCCAGGATATCGGCTGTGAGGTCCTGTTGCGGGGTGACTGTGTCTCTTTGGGACAGGATCCAGGGAACCAATTGGCTAAGAGGGAAATGGTCAGTGAAAATGCAAATGACCTGGCTGGCAGGAGGGAGGGGCTGCTGGGCTCAGGATACCTGCCTACCTGTAACCAGACCCCTGGGGCTGAGTGGGACAGAGAGATGCTCCCCGCCCCCCTGCACACCGGAGAGGGGGCTCACGCTGGCTCTGATACTGTGACCAGAGCAGAGAGCTCGCTGCCTGCCCCCACTGGGACAGCCAGGGCAGCGCTGAGCACGGTGGGAGCTGAGACCCCAGCTGAGTGGGGGAACACCCAGGCAGCGCAGGTCGGCTGCCAACCAGGTTTGCCTGGTCCAGACGGGCTGCTGGGAAGTGATTACACAGCAGGGAGGAAGCTACCAGGGACAGGGCTCAGGGGGCTGTGACCCCAGACCCAGCCAGCGAGAGGGAGCAGGTCCCACTCCCTTCCCCAGCAGCTGAATTCCAGACCGAGCTGCAGAGGGATCCCTCCTTGGAGAAGCTGAGGGAACTTGCTGGCCACAGTGCTGCAAACCCCCTTGGGGAAGGCTGCAGGGACAGAGTCCTGTGGGAGAGGGGATTCCTGTACCGGGAATGGGCTCCCCAAGGGGAAGTAGAACTGTGGGGAATCGGGAGGCAGCTGGTGGTGCCCCAGGAATCCACAGGTTTCTTCCTGTTCGAGCTGCTGTATGGGAGGAAAGTGAGGGGACCCCTGGACCTGAAAAGGGAGGATTGGGAGGAGAAGGGGGAAGACCCCCTGGTGGATCTCTTCCCTGAGGTGGAAGCCAATCTCCCCATCAGGTGTTCCCCATTCAGAGTCACTGGGAAAGTAGCCCAGAACCTGGAGAGAGAGGTCAAGGACATGCTGGCTTTAGATGTGATCCAGCCGTTCAACAGCCCATGGGCCTCACCCGTGGGGCTGGTCCCCAAGGAAGACGGGATGATCTGGTTCTGCAGGGACTATTGGAAGCTTAAAGCCATCACCATGTCCGATGCCTACCCCACGCCTAGGCCTGGGGAGATTCTAGACAAGCTGAGGGGGATGGAGAACTTGGCCCTGGCGTACATCGATGACGTGTGTGTCTTTAGGCAGACCTGGGAGGGACATGTGTCCCAGGTGAAGAGGGTGCTGGGCTGCCTCAAGGAGGTGGGACTGATGGTAAAAGCTGGAAAGTGTAAGGTGGGGACGACAGAGGTGTTGTATCTGGGCCACAAGGTGGGGAGCGGCTGCCCAAGCCCAGAGCTGGCTGCCCAAGCCCAGAGCTGGCTGCCCAAGCCCAGAGCTGGCCAAGGTCAAGATAGGGGCTCTTAAGCAAGAGAGCCCAAATCGCAGCCCTCCAGACCAAAGTGCTGGGAGAAGACCCAGTCCCAGTTTGAACCCCAGGGGTATTGGGCTGGCAAAAGGGCACGGGCCACATAAACCTTCCCACATGCGGCCTGCGAGTGCCATCGAGCGCACTCGAACTAAGGGAGGGCACGAAACTGGAAGGGCCTGGTGTAACTCCCACCAAGGAATGGGAGAGATGCGGGGGCATCCATGGGAACGTTGGTGGGTTCGAACTTCCCCAGGTCACTGGCTGCAGTGACCCCGCTCAGTTCCTCAGTTTCCCCTATGCAGTTCTTAAGTATCTAGATGGTGGGATAAGGGTGTATGGTTGCTACAGAGCAAAGGGCCAGTGCACATAAATGCCCGACACTCTGTCTCCTAGCAACTGATGGCCTGGGCCCAGGGACGGCTCTAGGCACCAGCAAAGCAAGCAGGTGCTTGGGGCGGCAGATTTGCAGGGGCGCAAGAATCCAGCCTGGGAGCTGAGAACCAACAGGGGGCCCTGGGAGCTGTAGTTCCTTGGTTAGCTCCCTGCCTATAGAGCCAGCCCTGGAGCAGGGAAGGAACTACATTTCCCAGCATTCCCTCGGCCGCTATCAACAGGAAAGGGAGGGGGAAGGAGTGTAGAACTGAAATCTGCAGCTTGCTGTGAATGGTAGGAACAGAGCCAGCTCTAGGGTTTTTGCCGCCCCCCCCGCACCCCTGTATTGCCCCAGCCCTGGACTCTCCCCCGCCCACACCCCAGCTCTGGCCCCCACCTGCACCCTCCTGCTGCCCCAGTCCTGGGCTCTCCCCCGCCCACACCCCCTGCCGCCTCAGCTCTGGCCCCCACCTGCACTCCCCTGCTGCCCCAGTCCTGGGCTCTTCCCCCCTCCCCGCACCCCTGCCTCCCCAGTCCTGGGCTCTTCCCCCCCCCACACACCCCCTGCCGCCCCAGCCCTGGGCTCTCCCCCAAAGAAGGAATTGGGGGGACTAAATGGACGGTGCACCTCTCTATCTGAAGCCTAGCAAGGGAGGTACATGGATCTCACTAGAATTTAAAATGAAAAGTAAGGGAGGGGAGGCTCTGGACCTGATACAGTACCAGGCACGTAGGAGGATTTCCACTTCTGAGCCATGGAAGCAGAAATTGACTTTTCCTTTCCAGATTTAGCTAATATTCAGAAAGGGAATCCAGCACCTGCCTTCCAGATTTGAACACCCTCAAAATTCAGGAGTGCTCAAGCTCAGTTTGGGCAGCTGTTACTTCATTTCTCCCAAATCAAATCTACTGATCCACTGTAACTTGCTGTAGAAAAAGTAGAATAAATTGAGCAAGAAATGCTTCCCAGTGGTTATTAGGACTGGAATTGCTATTTTCAACAGCCATTGCCTTTTTTTTTTTTTTTAAGTTTTAGTTTTATTTGTGTAAAAGGAAGACAGTGATATTGCATTGGCAAATTCCCCATAGAAAGAAAGAATGGAACAAAAGAATAATAAAGGCACCTCAACTTTTCCTCATTTATGTAGGACAGTCTTATAATATGCATCCAGATCTCCTCCAGTCACTCAAGCTGAAAATTGTTCCACTTTACTGCAGTTCTGTACCCGTATGGGAACCAATCCTGTCTGTGTTCTGTGCACATCCAAAATTCCTGCTGAATGACCCGCCCTGGGAGCGAGTTACCAGTGACCCGGGGCTGGGGCGGCAGGAGGGTGCAGTTGGGGGGGGGGGGGAAAGAGCCCAGGGCTGGGGTGAGGGGCAGCCAAAAAACCTAGAGCCGACCCTGCCTGGGCCCCTCCTCTGCAAAGGTGCCAGCTGAAGGTGTTGGAGACAAAGGGATCAGGTGACCTCCTGGCCCCGGAAAGAGACAAAGCCCAGAGAAGGAGGGGCTGGACGGGGGTTGGAGTTTGGAGCTGGCTGGGGACTGGAAGGGAGGGCAGACGGGGGTCTGCCTCGCTGGGCCCCAGAATGGACCCGGCAGAGGGGTCCCGTTCACTGGACCTACAAGCTCTGTTTTAGACCATGTTCCTGTCATCTAATAAACCTCTGTGTTACTGGCTGGCCGAGAGTCACGTCTGACTGCGAAGTGGGGGTGCGTGCAGGACCTCTGGCTTCCCCAGGACCCCGCCTGGGCGGACTCGCTGTGGGAAGCGCACGGAGGGGCATATGCTGAATGCTCCCAGGAGGTGAAGCCGTGTGAGCTTCTTGCCCTGAAGACGGTCTGCTCCGAGGGAGAGGAGGCTCCCCAGAGTCCTGACTGGCTTTGTGGGGAGCAGTTCCAGAGCGTCGCCCGGGGACTCCGTGACACGGGCGCTGCCCAGACCCACGGGCTCTGCCCTCGGGGGGTTACAGGCTGAGACAGCAAGACACGGGGGGGTCGCCAGCCCCACGTCTGGGGAACGGAGCCCCAGATGGGGGAGATTTACCCCAGTGCACACAGCACGTTAGTGGTGAAGGTGGGAACTGAACCCAGGAGTCCTGGCTCCCAGCCCCCACTGCTCTAATAATCAGGTCGGCTGAACTCAGCTCCTTGCCGGGGGGGCTGGACTGTGCCTGAGGGGGGAGGGACCTCGGAGATCCGCTGCCCCCTATCCCCAGCCCCACCCGCCCGGCTGCTCCAGGCCGTCAGCCCGCCCCAGCGCAGCCCGGCCCGGCCGGGATCTGCCGGAGACCGATGATGCTGCCCAGAGCCGCGCGCTGATTGGCCGGTGGGGGGTTACTTGAGTTCAAGGTGAAGTGGAAGCTTCTGGGGAAAGCCCCGAGGGCGGGGCGGGACGGGACTGGGGGCGGATGAGGGGGACATTGGGCCCCGGGGGGGATGGGACCGACGGTCGCACCAGCCCTGCCATGGACACGGACCCCCGTCCCCCCGTGTGGAGAGGCACCGAGAGCCATGGGGGGGCTAACCAGGGAGGGGGTGTTAGCCTGGTGGGGGAGCTGGGATGTGGGACCCACCTGCCCTGGGGCCCTTGGGGGTCGGGGACAGAGGGGCCGGGCTGGGGCCAGCTGCCAGCACGGGTGTGACAGGTTGGATTGGGGGGCCGAGTTGAAGTAGGGGGCAGGGCTGGGGGCTAGCGCTGGGGGAGGGCGAAGGTCGGGGTCCCCCTCACCCCAATGAGTCCCAGCCCCCGAACACACTGTGCACGGCCCAGCCTTCGGGGCACCGCCCAGCCGGGTGAATCGGGGCCGGACTCCCCCGCAGCGGGTGCTGGGCCGGAAGTGACACCCACCAGGAGCGGGCCCCCAGCACGTCTCCATAGAGAGCCAGGCCAGCAGGGACCATCGGATCGTCTGGCCTGTGCCCCTGCAGCCCAGCCCAGGCCAGAGATCCGCGGCCAATCCCCGGTGCCTGGTTGGACCAAAGCATTCCAGCCCTTGGGGACCGAGCTGATGTGGCCCCAGCCAGAGCCCAGGAGGGACCGAGGGGCCCCCAGGGCTGACATCCCTGCGATGGCAGGGACCCAATCCGCTGAGCCCAGGCGGTGATCCACACCCCGTGCTGCAGGGGAATGGGAAACCCCCCGAGGGCCCTGCCTGTCTGTCCTGGGGGAGATTCCTTCCCTGCTCCAGTCTGGGGACCCCCAGCATGAGAGCCAGACAGAGTCTCTGGAGCTGCTCAGAGTATCCCCCCCTCTCCCGTGCGGTGCCCCATCTCCAGCTGGGCCGAGCCCTGACGCTTCAGAGGAAAAGCCCCAGAGACATTTGGCCAACTGCGTCTCAGGGAGCAAATCCCTTCCTGACCCCGCAGGTGACTGGCTGAAGCCCTGAAGCCTGAGGTTGGATGAGAGCCGTTGTCTGAGTGTTACAGCATGCTGAGAGCAATGCAGGTGGCCCTGTTCTCCCCTGGGCTGTGAAGGGAGGGGACGACCGGGGGAACCCCAGATTCACAGACTCCAAGGCCAGAAGGGACCTACCCAGCCCGACCCCTCCCCATTACACGGGCTGTAGGGAGGCTGGATTAAAGCAAATTTTTTACGCAGAGATCCCATCTCATTTCAAAAAGTAACAGAGGGTCCTGTGGCACCTTTAAGACTAACAGAAGTATTGGGAGCATAAGCTTTCGTGGGTAAGAACCTCACTTCTTCAGATGCAAGTCTTGCATCTGAAGAAGTGAGGTTCTTACCCACGAAAGCTTATGCTCCCAATACTTCTGTTAGTCTTAAAGGTGCCACAGGACCCTCTGTTACTTTTTACAGATTCAGACTAACACGGCTACCCCTCTGATACTTTACATCTCATTTCAATGACTCCACGAGGGTGTGAGTCGCCACCCACCTCCCCTGGAGCTGTTCCAGTGTCAGTCGCCACCCTCTGCTAGGACACTGCACCTTATTTCAAACTGAGTTCTGTCTAACTTCAGCTTCCAGCCATTGGCTCTTGTTCTGCCTTCGCTGCCCCACTCTCAGATCTGTCTGGGGGCCAGGGCCTAGCCCCAGTGACCAGTCCCCTCTCAGCCTTTAGCCTCATCACCTAGGGGTTGTTACCCAGCCCGTGGACATGGAGCGTTTTTCTGGCCCTCCTTTGAACTCGCTCCAGCATTTCCACATCCCTCTTCAAGTGCGGACCCCAGAGCTGGACCCAGCAATCTCTGGTGGTCTCACCAATGCACCGTACAGGGGCAGGGTCACGTCCCTACTTTTACTCGATATTCCCCTGCTTATACAGCCAAGGGTCTGCTCAGCCCGCCTTGCCACAGCCCTGCACTGAAAACTCATGGTGAGGCAGGTATCTGCCCTGACCCCTGAGCCCGTCTCTGAGTCACGGCTTTCCAAGGCAGTCCCCATCCTGCAGGTAAAACCTGCGTCCTTGCTGCCCAGATGGGCTGCCTGGCCTTGGGCTGTATTTAACCTCAAAGCTCCCTTCATCTAGTTCCTTTGAGACTCTTGGGTGTAAATGATCCAGGACAGTTGATTTGAAAGTGTCTGAGTTTAGCAGATGCTGCCTCACCTCATCCTTTGCTAGAGATGGGAAATGTTCTGTTCCCATCACAGCATCATCTGGGATGGACCAGCCTCCTGCGTCACTCCAAACACAGTCAGGAATAGCCGTGGGACATTTCTGCATCTTTAATGTTTTACCATCTGCATCTAGTGATGGACCTATACCTGACTGAGGGTTATTTTTGTTCCTAATGTGTTTTAAAATGTCTTTATATTGTCCTTAACCCTGATGGCCATTGATTCCTTTAGCTTCCCTTATCCATCGCCTGTATTTGTTGACTTGTAACATATTAGTTGCCATTTACTTCCCCTTTTCCCATCCTTTGTATATTGATTGTTTAATGTTTGATCGTTGTTCCCACATCTCCTTTCAAGCAGGATGGCTTCTTGCTGAGCACAACTTTTTCCATGTCTGTGGAATCGTGGCTTGTGAGGGGTCTGTGAGCTGTCAGGGGAGCCCTGAGACTGGGGGCTCTGTGAGCTGGGGGATCCTTTCCCCAAGGGAAGGTTCGGGAGCCCCTAGGTTGGGTGGGTGTGAGATGAGGGGATCCCTCTCTCTGAGGGGAGGGGGAGTCCAGGCAGGATTTTCTGAGCTGGCCCAGCCGCCCTATCTGGCTTAGCTCCCGCATGGCGTCTCTAGGCTGGGCTGCTCCCCACTCCATGATGCACTGGGAGCTGCTCCCCATCCTCCACGTTGGGCCGGCGCCAGGGACTCTCCCAGGCTCGGTTCCCTGGCACGTGCTCCCGGGACCCAGGGCTTTGCCAGGGACTTTCCATGCACCGGGTGCGGATCCAGAAGCACCAATCGCAGGCCCTGAGGCTGCTGGGTCACCGGTTGCCAGGTGAAACTTCTGCAGCAAGAGCCGGGTCCAGGCTCTGTATGAGTTGTGTCTGCTCCATCCCCGGCCAGGGGACAGGGCGCGCCCCGAGCTGGAGAAAGAGCCCAGCTGGCTGGAGGGACAGCAGCCTCCCTGCGCCCTGGCATAGGGCAACCGGTGCCCTGCAGCCCTGTGACCCCTGACCTGCCGGACCCTCCTGAATCCCAGACCCTCCCTCAGCCCTACGCACTGCCCTGGGTAACCCCTGACCCTGCCAGACCCTGTCCTGTGTGTTCCCTGATCCCCCCATTCCTACCCCTCCCCCAGCCCTACATCCCCCCAGGTAACCCCTGACCCTGCCAAACCCTATTCTGTGAGCTTTCTGAGCCCCCCAATCCCAGCTCCTCCCTCAGCCCCTCACCCCCAGTCAAGGTAACCCATAACCCCTCCAGACCCTGTCCTGTGTGCTCCCTTAACCCCCCAATCCCAGCTCCTTCATCAGTCCCAGGCCCCACCACAGATAACCCCTCTAGACTCTGTCCTGTGGGCCAACCCCTATCCCTAGCCCCAAGCCCCACACCCGACTCTGGGTAACCCCAGAACCTCACATCCTGGTCCCTTCCTGAGCCCAGACCCTGCTACACCCTGTCCAGACCCACCCCCACCACCCCACACCCTGGGCAGTGCCCTGAGCCCTAGACCCGGCCAACCTCTGTCTCTGGGACCCTCCCCAGACCCTGCTGGCACCGTGCCCTGCCCTCCCCACCACTGTTCAGTCTGCAATTCTCCCCACTGCCACCCGTCCCTACCCCCAGTGCTGCCCTGCAGCTCACGGTCCAGCCCCCCCCCCTTGGCATTTCCAGGGCTCTCTCCCTGGTGCTGTTAGTTCTGTTACCCCAGCCGGGGCCCAGGAGCGAGCATTGCAGGGCAGTAATTGCCAGGAGCGCTCTCCTGGCCTCTCCTGAAGGGCAGCATCACATCCCTGGGGCCCTCACCCCACATCCCAGTCCTGGAGCCAGAGCTGTCAAGGCCAGAGGGACTGTTCGGAGCACCTGGTCTGAGCTCCTGCATGGCCTAGGCCAGAGAATCACACCCAGGGATCCCAGCATCCAGCCCATATCTGGTAGTCGAGCTAGAGTGGGTCTGTTAGAAAGAGACATCCTAGCCTGATGTAGAGACGCCAAGTGCTGGCGAATCCACCGTGTCCCTGGGTCGGCTGATCCAATGGTTAGTGCCCCTCCCGGTTAAACGTGCATCCCTTATTTCTCGTCTGAATTTGTCTCACTTCAGCTGCCAGCCACTGGCTCTTGTTCTGCTTTGTCTGTGCGATTAACGAGCCCCCTGCTCCCAGACATCTCCTCTCCAGGAACCATCTCTTGGATGAGCTGCACAGCCTGAGCTCCTTCCATCTCACTCAAAGGCAGGTTTCTCCAGCCCTTGACATCTTTGTGGCTCCTCTCTGAACCCCACCAACATTTCAGCCTCCTTTCTGCAGGGCAGACCCCAGAACGGGACACGGCAGCCAGTGATGGTCTCACTGGTGCTGTATATAGAGGTGTCACCATCTCCCTGCACCTGCCTGATATTCCCGTTCATACAGCCCAGGGACACATTCATCCTCTTCGGTACGTCTACATTGCACTGCACACACGTGGCTGGTCCGTGCCAGCGGACTCGGGCTCCGGCTGCAGGGCTGTTTCATTGCAGTATAGACGTCCAGGCTTGGGCTGGAGCCCAGGGTCTAAATCCACATGAGATGGGAGGATCCCAGAGCCCTGGCTCCAGCCCCAGCCTGGAAGTGGACACTAATGAAATAGTTGCACAGCCAGAGCCTCATGAGCTCACGTCAGTTGGCCCAGGCCAGCCAGGGTGTCTGGTGGCAGGGCAGACATACCCCAGCCTCAGCAATGCACGGGGAGCTCGTGTTCAATTGGGTTCTGCCATGACCCCCAAGTCCAGTCCAGTCGCTGCTTCCCAGGGTACAGCCCCACCCGCTCCTCCTGTGGGGCCCAGGGCCTTGGTCCCAGATGTACAGCCTGCCTAGAGTATTTGTAAATGATCCCCAGGCCAGAAGGGACCATGTGACCATCTCATCTGACCCCTGGTCCAGCACAGGCCAGAGACCTGCCCCACGATAACTCCTAGAGAAGATCTCAGAGAAAAACAGCCAATTGTGATCCATATATTGCCAGGGGTGGAGAATCCACCACAGTCCTTGGGAAACGGCTCCAGTGGTTCGTTCCCCGCACTGGTAAAAATTGTGCCTTAGTTCCAGCCTGAGCGTGGCTGGCTTCAACTTCCAGCCGTCAGATTGTGTTCGACCTCCCGCTGCTGGGCTGAAGAGCCCATTAGTAAACATTTATTCCCCAGGTATCTGGCCCCTGGCTGTGTGAAAATGTTATACCAATAGAATAAAAACCAGCAGGATCTTATTAAGAGGGATAAGGCAAAGATGCCACATTTATTGTAAATATAATACTATAAAAGATAACAGTAAACAACGTTGTTTGGCTACTTATTCCTATTACTACTTATTTCTTATACACACACATTATACCTAATACCTATAAACACACACACACATTCACACACACACACATCCATCAGATGTTCTGCAGCTGCTGCATAGTTACCAGTCCTGCTTGAGTCTGTGGCTTGAGTTTGCAGCTTGGGTTCGTAGCTTGTGGCGGTAACTGGCCAGGAAAGCCGGGCACAAGGACGAGCTGGGTCTCTGTTGGGAATGCACCGATGCCCTTCCATGTTGGCAGCAGAATGTTACCCTTCTCCCAAAGTTTTCCATCTCATCCATCCTTTTTGTAGGCTTTAGTTTGAATCCAGAGTCTATAGGTCTTGCTGTGTCACGCTGCCTCTGGGTTTGGTGATTGATCACCCGTCAATTGCAGACATGACTTTCAGCCTCGGACCGGGCTTTGATCTTCCTTCTATTGTACCTTTTCTTTTTAGGGTGGATTCTTCTTACTTTGTTAGGGCTCTTGTCTGCATCTTCAGCCCTTGGTGTTTGAACTCTATTTAATCAGGACAGGCTGGGGCTGGAGGTTGATTCCATCATCCATACATACCTCATTCACACATTTAAACTAAACTAATAAGATTACAGCAGGGTTTGCAAAAATGAAGGTTGCAGCAAGCCCTTACAAAATGGAGTAAGCGTTTTAAAATGGGGTTTGAATTACAATATGGCAAATAGTGAACAGAAGTTACAATCTAGACAAGTGTAGTGGATGGCAAACAGTTAACAGAAGTTACACTGTAGGCAAGTGTAAGAAATGGTGAACAGAAGTTACAATACTGAAACAGTGCAAGTCTCAGTGATTTAAGCAGGAATTGGATTGAGAGTGAAACTTACAGAGGCAGCTGACTGAACAGCTCTGGCTCTTAACAGGCATCTTAATTGTTATTTAGCCAGTTATTGGGGTAACCAGTTTTATGAATGAATATTGTTTCATTCATAAAACTTTACTTATGAAGTTGCATTAATAAAGTGAACAATTAAAAACAATTTCATTCATCAGTCCTAAAAAAACACGTGTGAATGAGCCCAGCTCCCCGCGTGCCCCAGGTCGCTGTGTGTAACTGGCCTGGCCTGGCATCACCCCCCAGCCTGGGTGTCCCTGCAGACGCGCCCCATGGCGGGTTACATCGTCTCTCGGCTCACCCAGCTACTGACTCGCCCTGGCCCCAGCCCCACCAAACCCCACTGGAAACAGCCCCCCCAGCCGCATGCCCAGCCCCCACCCCCAGGGCCTCCCCAGCCGGCAGCAGCCCAGGGTCAGTGTCTGGAGCTGCCTAAAGGGACCTGGGAACATTCCCCCCAGGGACAGCTGTATGGCGGCAGCCAATGGGAACGCACAGGAGGCTGGTCCAAGGCTCAGTGGCCAATGGGAGAGCTTGGTCGGTTGGTGGTGTTATTGGTTGGTTGGAGCATCCAATCACTACTGGTGGAAGCCGGGGGTGGGGCGGGGTCTCCCAGCATGTGCCAGGGAAGGGGTGCGAGGAAGTGCTCAGTTGGGGGGCTTGGTGCCATGTTCGGGAGGGGGGGGTGGTATCGGCCCTTCGCGTCACAGTGACCCCAGCCTGGGGGACGTCACTGCAGCCCCCAGACAGGCCAGCGTCTCTCTGCAGCCGCTCGCCCTGTGGGGTTCAGTCCCGGGGGAGCCTGGCCCATGAACCCTGCCCTGCTCCTGGGCTCCCGGCCATGGGACAATCTCAAAGCGTTTCATGGACCATCCCTCAGCCCCAGAGCTCCCACCACCGCCCCAGGAGGAGAACGGCCACATTTCACACAAGGGGAAACCGGGGCACAGAAAGACTCACAGCTTGCAGAAAGTCAGTGTCAGCAATGGGAATAGAACCCAGGAATCCTGGCTCTCTGCCTTAGCCCTCATACCAAACTCCATTAACTCCCGGTATAACCCGGTGCCCCTGGATAGACTGCAGAGGTGCTGTTGGGTATGTCACAGTTTGACCAGAGACTTTAAATAATGATAAAAATGTCCCCCAAAACCCCACTTTATTGCTGTTAGCAAAGCTGCAAAGCGAGACCCAAGGCTGCAGGGCTACGGACACACATGGGGTCTCACGAAGGCACCTGGGGGATTTGGGGGCGCTGGCTCCTCCCCGCGTTTATCTGAAAGACAAAGAGGGTCTGTTACCAGGACCACTGGGCCCCAACACAAGGCCTGGCAGGGATCAGGGCTGTTCCAAGCACCCCCAGGGAGTCTCCCATTGACACAGGGTGGGGCTGGAGGGGTCCCAGGGGCTGTGGCTGGGGGGGCACAGAGGTGGGGGGGTTTCCCAGGGGGTGCTGGGTGGGCTCAGAGGGTGTGGGTGGCAGGGAGGGGCACAGCGGGGTGTGCTCTCCCCAGTGGGTGCTGGGTGGGGGAGGGGCTGTTGCTGGCAGGGAGGGGCACAGCGGGTGGGGGACTCTTCCCAGGGGGTGCTGGGTGGGCCCAGGGGCTGCGGGTGCAGTGGGTGCCTCCCCGGGCAGCGGCTACTCACAAGGGTCCCCGCGGGTTGCAGGCAACATTCATCTTCATCCCCTTGATGGATGAGGATGGTGCCCGTGATGATGCCCACGGCCAGGCCCAGGGCACACACCAGGGTCTCTGTGGTCTTGGGGAAGGGGGTGGGCACCTGGACTTCTGGAGAGACGGGGAGAGGGACAGGGCATGGAGTGGGGGGGGGCTGTTCCCTCCCTCCCTCCCAGCCCGCCCCAGAGCTGGGATAGAACCCAGGTGTCCTGGCTCCCAGCCCTGTGCCCAGCGGGGTCCCCAGGTGCCCCGGCCTTACCCCAGTGCTTTGTGAAAGTCTTGGCCAGCCCCCAGTGCTCCACCCGGCAGTCATAGAAGTCGTCCTGACTGGGGAGGAAGGGCAGGTAGGAGAACTTGCGGAAGGAGTTGTCCAGGCAGGGGTAGAAGTCGGTCTCGGAGACGCCCTCGGTCACCTCCTGCCCATTCTTCAGCCACGTGACGCTGAGCGCAGGCGGGAAGAAGTTGTCCACGAAGCAGATCAGGATGTTGGGCTCGCCCAGCTCCACAGGGTCTTCAGGGAACATGGTCACCTCAGGGGGCACTGGGGAGACAGGGTTCAGTGGGTCCCATTGCCTGCCCCTGAGCCAGCCAGTCCCTAGTGCTCATGCTCCAGCTCAGGGTCTCTCCCCAGCACTGTGGGGGCGTCACTGGGGCCGTCCCAGCTTTCTGCACGGACGGCTCAGGGGGCAGGGGAGAGAATCACTCAGGGGCAGGGCCACAAACAGCCCTCGGCAAAGGAGCTGCCCTGGGCCACCAGCCTGGAGGCTGTGAACTGCCCGGGCCGCCTGCCCTGGCTGACTGGCTCCCCGAAGCCCTCCGGGGGTTGGGGGGGAGCTGAGTGGGGGTTCTCAGTCTCTGGTGAGGGCTGGTACTGGGCCTGCGTGGGGGAGGGTCCACTGGTGAGCAGGACTAGGAAGGGGTGCCTGGCAGAGAAGGTGCCCTCCTTTCTGTGCCGTACCAATCTGGACCCGCCTGCGGTTGGACCTCTGGATCATGATCTCCATGTTCTTCTTCTTCAGCATGGCAATGTTGCCCAGGGCGCCCTGCGCCTCGAAGCTGGTGAACTTGCTGAATTCAGGCAGGCGCCAGACGGTCTCCTTCCTCTCCAGGTCCACGTGGAAGATCTCGTCCTGGTCGAACTCGAACATGAACTCCCCGGCCTCCCGCTGGGCCGGGTCCGTGCGCTGGTAGAAGGCCACCTGGGAGAGCATGTTCTCCGCTGCGGGGAGACGGGCGTCAGCACCGGCACCAACCCCCTGGGCACAGGGTCTCTGAGTACTTCCCCTAATGCCACAGCTCCCCAGCTCCCAGGCCTTGACATTGGCCCTAGGACTTCCTGGTGTGAGGGGAAAGCGGGTGCAGGGAACCCAGGGAGCCCTGGTATCGTGCTGGGGCATTGGGGTCAGCTCTGCCTGCAGGGAACAGCGGTCCCTACTGTGCTCCCCCTTCTGCTCATTTGTTCACTCCAGGTCTCCCATCCAAGTAGTGACCAGGCCTCTACCCACTTAGCTTGTGAAGGGGGACACGACCCCTGTCCTAAGTGGCTCCTGGAGGGAGTTGGGGGCTACGGCTGCAGGACATTTCATTCTCCCGTCTGTGTGTGGGACTGGTTCCGTGTCCCGGTGTCGCCATGACCTGGTTCTCGGGGCAATTTCAGTCCCTGGCCCCCGACACTCACACCCCTACAGTCCTCAGCTTAAACCCCTCGAACGCATCATCAGTGATCTACAACCCATCCTGGACAACGATCCCTCGCTTTCACAGACCTTGGGAGGCAGGCCAGTCCTCGCCCACAGACAACCTGCCAACCTTAAGCATATTCTCACCAGCAACCACACACCGCACCATAACAACTCTAACTCAGGAACCAATCCATGCAACAAACCTCGATGCCAACTCTGCCCACATATCTACACCAGCAACACCATCACAGGACTTAACCAGATCAGCTACACATCACCGGTTCATTCACCTGCACGTCCACCAATGTTATATATGCCATCATGTGCCAGCAATGCCCCTGTGCTATGTACATTGGCCAAACTGGACAGTCTCTACGCAAGAGAATAAATGGACACAAGTCAGATATCAGGAATGGCAATATACAAAAACCTGTAGGAGAACACTTCAACCTTCCTGGCCATACAATAGCAGATGTAAAGGTAGCCATCTTACAGCAAAAAAACTTCAGGACCAGACTCCAAAGAGAAACTTCTGAGCTCCAGTTCATTTGCAAATTTGACACCATCAGATCAGGATTAAACAAAGACTGTGAATGGCTATCCAACTACAGAAGCAGTTTCTCCTCCCTTGGTGTTCACACCTCAACTGCTAGCAGAGCACCTCACCCTCCCTGATTGAACTAACCACGTTATAATAATAATTAATTAAGATATCCTATCTCATAGATCTGGAAGGGACCTTGAAAGGTCATCAAGCCCAGCCCCCTGCCTTCACTAGCAGGACCAAGTACTGATTTTGCCCCAGATCCCCAAGTGGTCCCATTAAGGATTGAACTCACAACACTGGGTTTAGGAGGCCAATGCTCAAACCACTGAGCTATCCCTCACCCCCATACTGATGCTTGCCTGCATATTTATACCTGCCCCTGGAAATTTCCATTACATGCGTCTGACGTAGTGGGTATTCACCCACGAAAGCTTAAGCTCCAATACGTCTGTTAGTCTTAAAGGTGCCACAGGACCCTCTGTTGCTTAATACTGAAACAGTGCAAGTCAGTGATTTAAGCAGGAATTGGATTGACAGTGCAACTTACAAAGGCAGCTGACTGAACAGCTATGGCTCTTAAGCATCTTAATTGTCAATTAGCCAGTTATTGGGATAACCAGTTTTTATGAATGAATGTTGTTTCATTCATAAAAACTTTACTCGTGAAGTTACATTAATAAAGTGAACAAGTAAAAACAATTTCATTCATAAGTTTTATATTTAGGGGGGCTCAGACTCAGGACCAAGGTCAGGTGGGGGGGGCAGCTCGGGCTCTGGTGCCCCCCCACCCCGATCCTGATTTCAGGTTTTGCGCAAAAATGCCCTGTGGTCAGAGGGCACCTGAGCTGGAGTGTGAGCACCAGGGACTGGCTGGCTCAGGGGGGCAGGGCTGGAATGAGCCTGGGGGGGGGGGAGGGGAGGGAGCCGCTGCCCCCTATCCCCAGCCCCCCTCCCCTCAGTAGCACCGCTCAACTCCACCAGCCCCAGCGCAGCCCGGCCCGGCCGGAATCTGCCGGAGACCGATGACGCTACCCGGAGTCGCGCGTTGATTGGCCGGGGTTGGTGGGTTACTTGAGTTCAAGGTGAAGTGGAAGCTTTTGGGAAAAGTCCCGAGGGCTGGGCTGGGGGGGAGGGGACCGACGCTCGCAGCAGCCCTGCCCAGGGACACGGGACACATACACACCACCCATGTGGCGATGCACTGAGAGCCATGGGGGGGTTAATCCACAGGGGTGAGGCTGGGTTGTGGAACCACCTGCCCCGGGGAACACGGGGGCAGAGGAGCTGGGATGGGGCCAGCTGCCAGCACGGGTGTGACAGGGTTCGGAGTCGGGTTGAATTAGGATTTTTAAATGTTGTTTTATTGTCCTAAATCCTGTTGGCCATTGAATCATTTAGCTTCCCTTATCCATCGCCTGTATTTGTTTATTTGCAACTTATATTTGTTGCCATTTACTTCCCCTTTTCCCATCCCTTGTATATTGATTTTTTTAATGTTTGATCATTGTTTCCACATCTCCTTTAAACCAGGATGGCTTCTTGCCTGGCGCAACTTTTTCTGTGTCTGTGGAATTGTGGCTTGTGACTTGTGAGGGGTCTGTGAGCTGTCAGGGGGAGCTCTGGGAGTGGAGCGCCTGTGAGCCAGGGGATTCTTTCCCCAAGGGAAGGGCCAGTAGCCCTTGGGGTGGGGTGTGAGCTGAAGGGATCCCTCTCTCTGAGGGGAGGGGAGGATCCAGGCAGGATTTTCTGAGCTGACCCAGCTCCCCTATGGCTTAGCTGCCCTCACAGCGTCTCTAGGCTGGTCCGCTCCCCGTTCCGTGATGCACTGGGAGCTGCTCCCCATCCCCCGCGCTGGGCCAGCGCCAGGGACTCTCCCAGGATCGGTTCCCTGGCATGTGCTCCCAGGACCCAGGGCTTTGCCAGGGACTTCCCGGGCACCGGGTGCGGATCCAGCAGCACCAATCGCAGGCCCTGGGGCCGCCGGTTACCGGGTGAAACTGCTACAGTGAGAGCTGGGCTCTGCATGAGCCGTGTCTGCTCCATCCCCCACCCCAGGGGACAGGCTGCGCCCCGAGCTGGAGAGACACCCTGGCCGGAGGGGCAGCAGCCTCCATGTGCCCTGCTAGAGAGCAACCAGCGCCCCGCAGCCCTGTGACCCCTGACCTGCCAGACTCTCCTGAATCCCAGCCCCTCAGCCCTATGCCCTGCCGCAGGGTAACCCCGACCCATTAATCCCAACCCCTCCAGACCCTGTCCTGTGTGCCAACCCCTAGCCCCAAACTCCACTCTGGGTAACCCCAGAACCTCACATCCTGGTCCCTGCCTGAACCCAGCCCCTGCTTGTGACGAACTGGGACTGTTCATACTGTGGTCTTTGAATGCTGAGAAGGGATCGTGGCTAGGATGGTCTGCATTGGGGGATGGGAGACTGGCCGAGGGAGAATACCTGAGCATGTACCCCAATGAGACCCTGCCCCACGTCCTGTGCAGCTGCAAACCCCACTCCAGAGCCTGGCAGCTGCGCCACAACGCCATCCAGAACCGCCTGGTGAAAGCCATCGCGCCACGCCTGGGGGAGATCTCCGTGAACTGCACCATCCCTGGTACCGACAGCCAGCTACGACCTGACGTGGTCGTCACCGACAAGGCCCAGAAAAAGATCATCCTCTTTGACGTCACGGTCTCCTTTGAGAACAGGACTCCGGCATTTTGCGAAGCCCGAGCTCATAAGCTGGAAAAGTACACCGCGCCCCCCCCGGCTGACACCCTGAGAGCGAAGGGCTATGAGGTGCAGATGGACGCCCTGATTGTCGGAGCCCTAGGCGCCTGGGACCCCTGCAACGAGCGTGTGCTGCGGACCTGCGGGATCGGTCGTCGCTACACACGTCTCATGCGGCGCCTCATGGTCTCAGACGCCATCTGATGGTCCAGGGACATCTACATCGAGCACATCACCGGCCACCGACAGTACCAGGAGGCGTGAGCCGGAGCGACATCGTTCTCCCACTACGAGAAAGGGACCAAGTGACCTTCTCCGTTGGATCATATGAACTGGAATCAAACTCCCTAAACATTAAATCTCACCAAATGAGGGTCAATCCATCCTCATCATCATATCCACTCATTATACTCCACACCCGAACATAGCCACTCTATGAACTTCATACCCTCCTATCTCAATGCCTGTACTTTGACCCATCAACCTTTTACCCCCAATCGGGGATATTGCAGATTATGTATTCCTCATGCCACCCGATCTTAAGCCAAACTTTGCACCCTCGATAATCTGTACGTTATTCCCTGATAACCAGAAACTTCTATGCTCAAACTCTGTTCACTATTTTTTTTTTAACATCACATGAGAACCCAGGAAGGGGTTAGAGGCCAGGTGACACCTTTGCCTGGGAAACTGAACAAAGGCTGGGGAGAGAGTTCAGAGTTGGCTGGTGGAATGGCTGGGAGGCAGACGGGGCTCTGACCCCCCAAGGGGGCTGTGGGGCTCTGGGACCCCAAGATGGACCTAACTGGGGGGGATCCTGTTGTCTGTGCCTGCAAGACCCTGTCTTGGACTGTGTTCCTGTCGTCTAAATAAACCTGCTTTACTGGCTGGCTGAGAGTCATAGTTGCAGGAAGGCGGGGGTGCAGGGCCTTGTTTCCCCCCCACACTCCATGACACTGCTACACCCCATCCTGTGTGCCCCTGAGACCCACCCCCACCCCCCAGGCAGTGCCCTGAGCCCCAGATCCTGCAGACCTCTGTCTCTAAATCCCCCCCCAACCTGGCTGGCACCATGCCCAGCCCACCCCACCACTGCTCAGTCTGCAGTTCTACCCATTAGTGTCTCCCTTCGGCCACTCACCCCCTGGCAGGGCAGTAATCGCCAGGAGCGCTGTGCTGGCCTCTCCTGAAGGTCATCACCCCGTCCCTGGGGCCCTCTTCCCACACCCCTGTCACGAAGCCAGAGCTGCCAAGGCCAGAAGGGACCATTCTGAGCATCTGGTCTGAGCACCTGCAAACACAGGCCAGAGAAATGCACCCAGGGATCCTGGCATCCAGCCCATATCTGGTAGTCGAGCTAGAGTGGGTCTGTTCGAAAGAGATGTCCCAGCCTGATGTACAGACTCCAAGCGCTGGCGAATCCACCGTGTCCCTGAGTCGGCTGTTCCAATGGTTAGTGCCCCTCCCGGTTAAAAACGTCTCTCTTATTTCTTGTCTGAATTTGTCTCACTTCAACTGCCAGCCACTGGCTCTTGTTCTGCTTTGTCTGTGCGATTAAAGAGGCCCCTGCTCCCAGATATCTCCTCTCCAGAAACCTTCCCTTGGATAAACAACAGAGCTGGAATAGAACCCAGGAGTCCTGGCTCCTTCCTTAGCTCTCATACCAAACTCCCTGAACTACCGGTATAACCCGGTGCCCCTGGACAGACTACGGCTGCGCTGGGATAACACAGGCTGCCGCAGGCACGGCGAAGACTGACCAGATTTTAAATCAGGATCAAAAACTCAGAAACGTCCCAAACCCACTTTATTGCTGTTAGCAAAGCTGCAGAGCGAGATCGGGGGCGCAGGGCTGTGACACACATGGGGCACAGGGTGGGGGCGGGAGGGGCAGGGCTGTGACACACCCGGGGCGCAGGGCGGGGGGGGCAGGGCTGTGACACACCCAGGTCCTAGGGCGGGGGCTATACAGGGACTGGGCCCTTCCAACACAGACCCTGTGCTGGGCTCAGCAGGGCTGGATCCCGGGGGGAGCCGCACATGGGTGCGATGGGGCCTTTAGCCGGGAGCTGGGGCTGCTCCACCCCCAGCCATGGGCCCGATCCTGCACCATGGGACCCCTATTGACCGGGAATGGCCGAATCTGGCCCAAAGCCTTCTGGGTAATGGCTGGAGGGGCTTTACCTGGGGTGACTGACAGCAGCCTCTGGCCAATAGGGGCCGGGCTCGGGGCCCAATCCAGCGCCCACTGGAGTCAAGAGAAACCTTCCCCATGACGGCAATGGGGTTTGGATCAGCCCTGTGGGCCCTGCTGCCCCCGACGAGGGGCGACCCCCATTCCCAGCCCCATGGGCAGCAGCCCTCTCCCCTGCTGCCCCCTGACGAGGGGCAACCCCCATTCCAAGCCCCATGGGCAGCAGCCCCCTCCCTGGATAGGTGCCCCCTCCCAAGCCCAGCAGGGGGTGAGTGAGGGAAATCCGAGGGGCTGCCTCCCCAGTGAGTCTCTAGCGGGTTGGGTGTCACGGTTACGGGGCCGGAGGGCTCCCGCCTGGGTACAGCAGCTGGCACTGATGTGAGCGGAGCAGGGACGCTGGAGGCAGAGCTGGGGGCGGAGCAGTGCATTGGGTCTCAGGAAGGCACCTGGGGGATTCGGGGCCCCCGGCTCCTCCTCACGTTTATCTGAAAGGCAAAGAGGGTCAGTTACCAGGAGCCCTGGGCCCCGACGCGAGGCTGGCAGGGATCGGGCTGTTCCCCAGTGCTCCCATGGAGCCTCCCATTGATGCAGGGGGGGCTAGGTGGGGTCTGGGCTGGGAGGGGCACAGCGGGTGGGGGTCTCCTGATAGAAGTTAGCTCTGTGTTCTTGGGGAACCAGGGCGCAGTATCCAGCCTGACTCATGAAGGACACACACACCCCTGCCTCTGCTTGAACCAAAACTGATCAGAGGAAAGACTTGCAGAGAGCAGTGAAGGGTGGTGGGAGACACACCTAGACCCCTCCTGACAAGCGTGACAAGATTAAGGCAACTCCCCTAGCCTCATCTGCATCAAAGATGGGACAGGGAGACATCCCCATAAGCACACAGAATGGAGAACAGAGATTCCAAGGCAAGAACCGCACTGAACTCTGGGACCAGAAAAGCAGGGACGCACTGCATGATGGGGGATCTCTGCTCCAGATGTTAATGAACCTGCCTGCACCCACCCAGCTCAGCAATTATCAGACCAATTCTAGTAATGAATCCTTAATTGAGATCCAAATACTGAAGCAGCCTACAAAAACAACAAGGAGTCTGGTGGCACCTTAAAGACTAACGGATTTATTTGAGCATAAGCTTTCGTGGGTAAAAACCTCACTTCTTCGGATGCATAGAGTGAAAGTTACAGATGCAGGCACTATATACTGACACATGGAGAGCAGGGAGTTACTTCGCAAGTGGAGAACCAGTGTTGACAGGGCCAATTCAATCAGGGTGGATATGCATCCGAAGAAGTGGGTTGTAGCCCACGAAAGCTTATGCTCTAATAAATTTGTTAGTCTCTAAGGTGCCACAAGTACTCCTGTTCTTTTTGCGGATACAGACTAACACGGCTACTACTCTGAAACCTATCAGGGTGGATGTGGTCCACTCCCAATAATAGATGAGGAGGTGTCAATTCCAGGGGAGGAAAAGCGGCTTCTGTAATGAGCCAGCCACTCCCAGTCCCTATTCAAGCCCAGAATAGGACCCACGGAAAGGAGGCCCTTGAAGAATTCCACCTGGACTTCAACCATTTCCACCCCACCATCAACCTCAGCCTGGACCAGTCCACACAAGAGCAAATTCGGTTGTATCTTAGGGCTTGGCTGTAGACAATGGATCGTGTGATGTGTCTTAGATGGAAGCTGGAGGCATGTAGGTAAGTATAGCGGTCAGTAGGTTTCTGGTATAGGGTGGTGTTTATGTGACCATCACTTATTTGCACTGTAGTGTCCAGGAGTTTGATCAGGTCTAGTTTTCCTTATATGAGTTTTGTAACCTTTGATAATGTAACTGTTATGTTGGTTTCGGCTCCTTGTGTAGTGATCACTATTATTCAATAAAGAACCTGTATGGTTAAGCTGGTTGCTTCTCTCTCTCTTGCTGAACTTGACTCTTTTGTGTTTTTAGCTTCCCCCATTCACTCTACAGCAAAGCTTCTTTTACCTAAGCTACAGATCCCCAAATCCTGTGGGCGGCAGCTTGGAAGTGCTGCTTGGTGTGTGTGTGTGTGTGTGTGTGTGTGTGTGTGTGTGTGTGTGTGTGTGTGTGTGTGTGTGTGTGTGTGTGTGTGTGTGTGTGTGTGTGTGTGTGTGTGTGAGAGAGAGAGAGAGAGAGAGAGAGAGAGAGAGATTCTGGGGTGGGAGTAACCCAGCCCTAGGGAACCTAGGTCCTGCAGGATGGCTCCATTGGGAGGGGACTTGCCGAAGGGAGAAGTAGCGCTCCGTATGAAAACACAAGTGACACAAGCAGTACATTGACAGGATTACAGAACCCCCTTCCCCAGAAGAATAACCCAAATAAATGAGCATACCCCAAAGTAATGGGCACATCTGGTAACACTCCCCAGTGGGTGTTGGGTGAGCCTAGGGGCTGCGGCTACTCACAAGGGGCCCCGTGGGTTGCGGGCGGCGTTCATCTTCATCCCCTTGATGATGAGGATGGTGCCCGCGATGATGCCGATGATGCCCACGGCCAGGCCCAGGGCGCACACCAGGGTCTCTGTGGTCTCAGGGACGGGGGTGGGCACCTGGACTTCTGGAGAGAGGGGGAGAGGGACAGGGCATGGAGTGTGTGGGGGGGGGGCTGTTCCCAACCTTCCCTCCCTCCCTCCCAGAGCTGGGATAGAACCCAGGAGTCCTGGCTCCCAGCCCGCCCCAGAGCTGGGATAGAACCCAGGCATCCTAGCTCCCAGCCCTGTGCCCAGCAGGGTCCCCGGGCGCCCAGGCCTCACCCCAGTGCTTCATGAAGGGCTCGGGCAGCCCCCAATGCTCCACCCGGCAGTCGTAGAAGTCGCCCTGGCTGGGGAGGAATGGCAGGTAGGAGAACTTGCGGAAGGAGTTGTCCGGGCGGGGATAGAAGTCGGTCTCGGAGACACCCTCGGTCACCTCCTGCCCATTCTTCAGCCATGTCATGCGGAGCACCGGTGGGGAGAACTTGTCCACAAAGCAGATCAGGACGTTGGGCTCCCCCAGCTCCACGGGATCTTCGGGGAACACAGTCACCTCAGGGGGCACTGGGGAGACAGGGGTTAGTGGGTCCCATTCCCTGTCCCCCATAGCCAGCCAGTCCCTGGTGCTCACGCTCCAGCTCAGGGGTCTCTCCCCAGGACTCTGGGGGCGTCACCGGGGGCGTCCCAGCTCCCTGCCCTGATGGCTCATGGGGCACAAGGGGCAGGGGACAGAATCCCTCAGGGACTGGGAGGGGAGCTGAGTGCAGATGCACAGTCTCTGGTGGGGTCTGGTATTGGGCTGGGTGGGTGTGTGAGCAGGGGACGGTGGGGCAAAGACAGGAGGGGTCTCTGTATAGAAAGGTGGTGGGAGGGCTCAGGTCCCGGGGGGGGGAGGGGTAGGCTCCCTGGCAGGGAAGGTGCCCCCCACCATGTTGAGGCATACCGTACCGTTTGGGGCCCGCGTGCGGTTGGACCTCTGGATTATGATCTCCATGTTCTTCTTCAGCACGGCAATGTTGCCCAGGGCGCCCTGCGCCTCGAAGCTGGTGAACTTGCTGAAGTCGGGCAGGCGCCAGACGGTCTCCTTCCTCTCCAGGTCCACATAGAAGATCTCATCCTGGTCGAACTCAAACATGAACTCCCCGGCCTCCCGCTGGGCCGGGTCTGTGCGCTGGTAGAAGGCCACCTGGGAGAGCATGTTCTCCGCTGCGGGGAGACGGGCATCAGTACCGGCCACCCAGGGGGGCTGATCCCCACCCCGGGGGAGGGGGTCTCAGCGCTTCCCCCAGCAGTGCCGCTCCCGGCTCCCGGGCTGTGACATTCACACTAGGGCTCCCCGGTGTCAGGGGAAGGCAGGTGCATGGAGCACGGTGCCCCCCAGCATCGCGGAGGGGCCCTGGGGCCAGCACTGACTGCCAGGGGAGAGTGCCCCTGCCCCTCCCCCCAGCACATAAGAACATAAGAACGGCTGCACCGTGTCAGACCAAAGGTCCATCCAGCCCGGTATCCTGTCTACTGACAGTGGCCAATGCCAGGTGCCCCAGAGGGAGTGAACCTAACAGGTAATGATCAAGTGATCTCTCTCCTGCCATCCATCTCCACCTCTGACAGACAGAGGCTAGGGACACCATTCCTTACCCATCCTGGCTAATAGCCATTAATGGACTTAACCACCATGAATTTATCCAGTTCTCTTTTAAACACTGTTATAGTCCTAGCCTTCACAACCTCCTCAGGCAAGGAGTTCCACAAGTAGACTGTGCGCTGCGTGAAGAAGAACTTCCTTTTATTTGTTTTAAACCTGCTGCCTATTAATTTCATTTGATGTTCTTGTATTATGGGAATAAGTAAATAACTTTTCCTTATCCACTTTCTCCACACCACTCATGATTTTATATACCTCTATCATATCCCCCTTTAGTCTCCTCTTTTCCAAGCTGAAGAGTCCTAGCCTCTTTAATCTCTCCTCATATGGGACCCGTTCCAAACCCTTAATCATTTTAGTTGCCCTTCTCTGAACCTTTTCTAGTGCCAGTATATATTTTTTGAGATGAGGAGACCACATCTGTACGCAGTATTCGAGATGAGGGCGTACCAACGATTTATATAAAGGCAATAATATATTCTCAGTCTTATTCTCTATCCCCTTTTTAATTATTCCTAACATCCTGTTTGCTGTTTTGACCGCCTCTGCACACTGCGTGGACATCTTCAGAGAACTATCCACGATGACTCCAAGATCTTTTTCCTGACTTGTAGCTAAATTAGCCCCCATCATATTGTATGTATAGTTGGGGTTATTTTTTCCCAGTGTGCATTACTTTACATTTATCCACATTAAATTTCATTTGCCATTTTGTTGTCCAATCACTTAGTTTTGTGGGATCTTTCTGAAGTTCTTCACAGTCTGCTTTGGTCTTAACTATCTTGAGCAGTTTAGTACCCCCTAGGGCTGCCCTGGTGCAAGGACTGGGAGAGCAGAGACCCCCCTGCTCAGTTCCCTGGTTTCTATTCACGTGGGGATTCAGGGGGGGGAGGGGTCTGGCTCAGGGCTGAGGCTGGGATCCCCCGGGGCACAAGGGAGTTCAGCACCTAAATCCCAGGGCCTAGAAATCCAAGCTCACCTGGCAGCATCTCACTGAGCGATTGTAAAGGAGGGAACCTGCCATCACTAGCCAAGGAGAGAGTCTGCCCTGCAGAGGGCCCCCCCCCCCCCCGTGGGTCTGAGTCCTGGGGAGGCAATGGGGCCAGGCCGGGGAGCAGGGCCAGGGGCTCCCTGCTCTGCACAGACGCACTCACTGCTCAGCAGGGTCTGGCCCTGGCGTGGCAATTTGGGGAACGTTCCCCCATCCCCCCCCATGCCTGGCAACCCCCTGAGAGGGGTCAGACCCCGAGTCCCTGTGGGGAAGGGGGGCTGCACCCCTAGGGCAGGGCTGTGTCGCACCCAAACCACAGCAACTTCCCCACAATCCCTCTGCTGCCCCCGCGCCAGCCTCCCTTCCCCCCTCCCTGCCACGGGGGTGAGACCCTCCTCCCTCCACCCCATCCAGATCAGCCCCTACCTGCCCACCCCCTCCCCTGCGTGCCATGGGGTGGGCAGGAACCCTCCTCCCTGCAGCTCCTCCCAAATCTGGCTCACCCTGGTGCCCCATCAGCCCCCCCATTGTCCCTCCCTGGGGGTGGGGAGCCAGGCACTATGGGGGTGAAGCCACCCCCCCCCAGGCCCAGGTGTCCCAACCCTCGCCCCACCCGTACCTGTCACTGCCCCAGCGCCTGGCAGGGCCAGCAGGGCGATCAGGACCAGCTGGGCCATGGGGACGCCCCGTCCTGCGCCCATCTCCTCTCCCCAGCACTGGGCTGGGCGCGGGGCCGGCAGCACTAGGGGGCCGGGGGGGGCACATGTCACACCCAGGGGGGCAGGGCCCGGCATTGGCCAGGGGAGCCCGGCCCAGGGGCCTGCACCCAATGGCAGAAATCCCTGCGCCGACCAGGCTGTTACCGGGCAGAGCAGCAGCGCTGAGCCTCGCCCAGAGGAGATGGAGAAATTCAGGGTTCCCGGCTCTCAGGATAATTCTTGTGTTTTCCTAAAGCCCCAGCTCCGGGAGTCACGTGGGTCTGGGTCTCCCCCTCGGGGCTGTGGGGAGAGCTTCAACCTGTGACCCCCGGGCACCCTAAGGGGTCAAAGAGCAGAAGGTAAATAACCCCACAGCTGGGATTTGTACGTCACCGCAGGGTTTTTGGTGAGCCTGACTCAGGATTTTTTGTGGGGGTCACACCATAGGCATAGTTTGACTTTTATATTTGGGGGGGCAGCTCCAGTCAGGACAACGGGGCCATGCATCGGGGGTGGGGAGCAAATTCTGTGCCTGTCCAATGTTTTCAGTTTGGGGGGGCAATGGCCCCCCTGCTCCCTCAAATTACACCCCTATGACCCATACAGTTCTGCGCTGGGGGTGTCACACCTCTGACCCCAAGGCACCCTGATGGCTCAAAGAGCAGAAGGCAAATAAAAAGAACCTCACAGCTGGGATTGTTCCACAAACTCAGGATTTTACAGCCAATCTCATAATTTTGGAGCATTTGGGGTTGGCAGTACTGCAAATTCCCAGCCAGACGCCAGTTCCTGTGGGCTCTCTGTGCACAACGGGGCCCAGAGCAGTGCGGATGTGGCAGCGCCGCCGAGGGGGGGGGGGGGGGGGGTTGTCCCCGGTGTGGACATGGTGCCTGGGGACAGAGAAGCCCCTATGGGAGATCGATGGTGGGAGCAGCTGGGAGGCCGAGCTGTGCCTGACCCATGGACACTGAGCCCCCTGCTCTGGTGGGGTCCCTGGGGGGCAGGGCTCAGGCCCATGGAAGTGGAGAAGGGGGAAGCTCAGAACTTCTGCCTGTGGGGCCAGCCCCAAACCTTCCACTGGGACTAAATTTACCCAAACCAGAGACCCCCCCACACACACACCTGTCCTGCCCCAGCTGGCAGCAGAGGGTCGAGGCACCAGGGGAAGGAGGGTCCCAGGCCCGTTGCTGGGGGCCCTGCTCTGGTGGGGGCTGGCCCCGCTCTCCAGCTGCCCCGGGGCCATGGCAGGCCCCGGGCGAGTCCTGCAGCCCGACCCCAGGCCCTGCTCTGCCCCCTACGAGGGAGAAGTAGGGAACCGAGCTCTGCTGGGGCCGGCTCTGCCTGGCGACTGATGACACTGCCCAGACCCGGTGCTGACTGGCCCCTGAGCTGGGGGTGCCCAATCCCCGGGGCCGTGGGCAGCGTCCCGGGGCTGGTGCTCGGAGCTGGACAGAGAAGGTCTCAGTCTGGGGGTCCCGACAACTTTCCAGGTCTCTCCCTCCTGAGCAGCGATGGGGGCGGGTCGGATCCTGGGGGCCGGGAGCCACTGGGCTGGGGCTCTGCTAGTGACACTGACGGTGCTGAGAACCCACACGGCTCATTGCACGGAGTCCCCAGGTGAGCAGAGACCCCAGCACCCCGGGGAGCCCCGTCCTGGGCAGGTGCTGGGTGTATCTGGGGGAATCAGACCCCAGCGCCTCGGGGAGCCCCGTCTTTGGCAGGTGCTGGGTGTATCTGGGGGTGGGGGGTGATCAGACCCACACGCCCCAGGGAGCTCCATTCTGGGCAGGCACCGGGTGTATCAGGGAGGGAATTGGACCCCACACACAGCCAGGAGCCCTGTTCTGGGCAGGTGCCAGATGTATCTGGGGGGGATCAGACCCCATAGGCCCTGTGGATCATGTCCCAGGTGGGTGCTGGGTGTATCTGTGAGGTTCAGGTTGGATTGGACCCCACACGCCCCAGGGAGCCGCATGCCAGGCGGGCGCTGGGTGTATCAAGGGGATCAGACCCCACATGCCCTGGGGAGCCCCATCCTGGTCACGGGTGTATTGGGGGAATCAGACCCTACTCACCCCAGGGTGCCCTGTGCCAGGCAGCAACCAAGTGTATCGGGGGAATTGGACCCAGGGCCGGCTCCAGGCACCAGTGAAGGAAGCAGGTGCTTGGGGCGTCCAGGTCTCCGGCGGCAATTTGGTGGCGGGTCTCTCAGTCCCTCTCTTCCTCTTTGAGCTGCGGCCGAAGTGGAAGAGAGAGACTGAGGGACCCGCCGCCAAATTGCTGCAGAAGAATTGGCTTTTTTGGGGGGCGGCACACACCCCGGGGAGCCCTGTCCTGGGCAGGCACTGGGTATATTGGGGAGGATCAGCCCCATATGCCCTGGGAAGACCCATCCAGGCAGACAGCAGGTGTATGGGGGGGATTGGACCCCACGCACTCCGGGGAGCCCTGTCCTGGGCAGGCACTGGGTGTGTTGGTCTGTGTCTTTCCGCCATGAGCTCTGGCTCCCGCTGTGGTGTTTGAGGGGTGTTCCTGGGTGGGCAGGGGGAGTGACGTGCGGGGGACCAGACCCCTCCCACGAGGGTGAGACACAATGCACAGAATCGTTCCCTTTTACACTGCCCCCCCCCCCCGGAACCTGGGGTGAAACCATATTAACAGGCTGCTCCAGAGCCAGACTCCTGCCCCACAGCGACTGGCCCCCGTGTCAGTACCCCTGGCCTGGCTCCCAGCTCCCCTGTGCCGTGCCCCCCTGACTCAGTGTCTGCACACCCCGTGTGTGCCCCACCCTGCCCCCCATTTCTCTGCTGTTCCTCCTGCCCCCCCGCTCAGTGTCCCGCAGCCCCTCCCCCACGTCTCCCCATGTTACTGTCATTGCCCCCCCCCCGCCCTGGGGGTTTCCGTCGGCGCCCAGTGGATCCAGGGCGGTGCCGGGGGGGGGGGGGGGTGTCCGGGGCTCCGGCTGTTCCCCCCGCTGGGCTCCGAGCGCCGGAGCAGGGGGCGCGTCCCTGAGCCCGGCCCGTCTCCTCCCGCAGAGCATTTCCTGTACCAGGGGAAGGCTGAGTGTCAGTTCACCAACGGCACCGAGCGGGTCCGGTTCCTGCAGCGGTACATCTGGGGCCAGCAGCAATACGTGCACTTCGACAGCGACCTGGGGCTGTTCGTGGGGGACACGGAGCTGGGCCGGGCCACCGCCGAGCACTGGAACCAGGACCCGGCGATCCTGGCGCGCGCGCGGGCTGCGGCGGACACGTTCTGCCGGTACAACTACGGGGTGGCGCAGGCGGGGAAGGTGGTCGGCCGCAGAGGTGAGCGGGGGGCGGGGCTCTGGGGGGCGGGGCCCGGAGAGGTGAGTGCGGGGGGGGAGAGACAGCGACCTGGGGGTGCACGTGGGGGAGACGGAGCTGGGGCGGCCCCAGGCCGAGGACTAGAACCAGGACAAGGCGATCCTGGCGGACACGCGGGCTGCGGCGGACCGGTTCTGCCGGTACAACTACGGGGTGGCGCAGGCGGGGAAGGTGGTCGGCCGCAGAGGTGAGCGGGGGGCGGGGCTCTGGGGGGCGGGGCCCGGAGCGGGGAGCGCGGGGGCGGGGCCGCAGCAGGACACGCCCTGCCCAGCGCCCTCCCCCCTCTATGGGCCCGGTCCGCCAGCTGGGCTCGCGGGGGGGTCACAGAACACCTTGTACTATGGGGCAGCAGGCGCTGGGGCGGGGTCACCGGGGGGACGGACTCTCCCCCCCCACTCGCCGTTCCCGGTCTGGCTGCAGAGAGCAGAGCCCCAGACCCGGGTCAGTCGGGGGGGGGGCTGATCCCTTCCCAGCCCCACCCCTACCCCTCTGAGGGGTTCATCCCCCAGCGCCCCCTACTCAGACTCCCCCGGGGCACAGGGCTGTGGCAACTCCTACCCCCCTTCCTGCGCTGGGGGGGCCGGGCGGTGGGGCAGAACTTTCCCCTCCCCTCCCCCCAACTCCGCCCCTCCCCCCTCGCGGTCCCCCCTGGGTGGGGGGTGGGAGCAGCCCCTGGTCCCTGGGCTGAGACCCCGTCTCCCTGGGCCCCAGCGTCAGACAGTCCCCGCCTCTGTCTCCATGGGGGTGACGGGACACGACTCCCCTCGGGCCCTTTCTGCTGGAGCCTGCCCAGGGCAACAAGGGCAGGAGAGAACCAGCCCCACCCCGGGGCAGTGAGGGGGCAATGGGGTGGCTGGGGAATCGGACCCCACACACCATGGGGAGCCCTGTCTGTCCTGGGCATGTACTGGGGAACGGGACCCTACACATCCAGGGTGCCCTGCCCCGGACAGCTGCCAGGTGTATCAGGGGGTTGGATGCCCTGCCCTGGAAAGGCGCCGTGTGTATGGTTGGGGGGGATTGGACTCCACACACCCTGGGGAGCATCACCTTAGGCAGGTGCTAGGCATATGGGGGAGATAGTTCCCTGGGGGGCCACCTGTTCTCTCTGAGCTCCCCTCCGTCTCCAGAACCGTTCCCAGCTCTCTCTCTCTCTCTCTTCCCCCCACCCCAGTTCAGCCCAAGGTGAAAGTTTCCCCCACAAAATCGGGGTCCCAGCTCCACCCCGACCTGCTGGTTTGCTCGGTGACGGGGTTTTACCCCTCGGGGATCGAGATCAAGTGGCTGAAGAACGGGCAGGAGCAGACGGCCGGGGTGGTGTCCACGGAGCTGCTCCAGAATGGAGACTGGACCTTCCAGATCCTGGTGATGCTGGAGATGAGCCCCCGGCGCGGGGACGTCTACACCTGCCAGGTGGAGCACATCAGCCTGCTGGAACCCCTCGCCGTGCACTGGGGTAAGAGTGCCGGGTCACCCAGCCCCCACAAATACCAGCCCAAGCCAAGTCTTTAAAGTGCTGTCTACTGTAGCCTTTTATTCTATTTAATGTTACTTATACTCCAGTGGGTTCAGCTCTGGGCTACAGTCTCAAGTTCAACAACGTTATCTCTGTTTGTTCTGGATTTAGAGCCCATAGGAACACATGCAACCATAGGCACCTCACACACACAAGAGCGTCTGTCTTTTAGCAGTTTTATTAAGGTTACCAACAAAGTTATAAATGTCCCAGCACATACAACCCCTAAAGATAAGTACCACATACTAAAAAATAACAGGAGTACTTGTGGCACCTTAGAGACTAACAAATTTATTAGAGCATAAGCTTTCGTGGGCTACAACCCACTTCTTCGGATGCATATAGAGTGAACCATATATTGAGGAGATATATATACACACATACAGAGAGCATGAACAGGTGGGAGTTGTCTTACCAAGTCTGAGAGGCCAATTAAGTAAGAGAAAAAAAACTTTTGAAGTGATAATCAAGATAGCCCAGTACAGACAGTTTGATAAGAAGCAAGTGTGAGAATACTTACAAGGGGAGATAGATTCAATGTTTGTAATGGCTCAGCCATTCCCAATCCCTATTTAGCCCTGAGTTGATTGTGTCTAGTTTGCATATCAATTCCAGCTCAGCAGTCTCTCGTTGGAGTCTGTTTTTGAAGTTTTTCTGTTGTAAGATAGCCACCCGCAGGTCTGTCAAAGAATGGCCAGACAGGTTAAAGTGTTCTCCCACTGGTTTTTGAGTATTATGATTCCTGATGTCAGATTTGTGTCCATTAATTCTTTTGCGTAGAGACTGTCCGGTTTGGCCAATGTACATGGCAGAGGGGCATTGCTGGCACATGATGGCATATATCACATTGGTAGATGTGCAGGTGAACGAGCCCCTGATGGTATGGCTGATGTGATTAGGCCCTATGATGGTGTCACTTGAATAGATATGTGGACAGAGTTGGCATCGGGCTTTGTTACAAGGATAGGTTCCTGGGTCAGTGTTTTTGTTCAGTGATGTGTGGTTGCTGGTGAGTATTTGCTTTAGGTTGGGGGGTTGTCTGTAAGCGAGGACAGGTCTGTCTCCCAAGATCTGTGAGAGTAAAGGATCATCTTTCAGGATAGGTTGTAGATCTCTGATGATGCGCTGGAGAGGTTTTAGTTGGGGGCTGAAGGTGACAGCTAGTGGCGTTCTGTTATTTTCTTTGTTGGGCCTGTCTTGTAGGAGGTGACTTCTGGGTACTCGTCTGGCTCTGTCAATCTGTTTACTACACATACTAGTTACACCTACACCTAGTACCACGTACTAGTCACATCCTCCTAGACACGGTGTTAGAGTCTGTTGCCCTCTCATGGATTGGCCATCAATATACGGGAGTGGTTCCTGCTGGAGTTTTCCATAGGAAGTTCGATTTCCCTGCTCTGAGCACTTTGAAGTATTTATTGAAAACTTTGGTTTTATTTAAAACTTTAGTTTCACTTCCTGGTTTTTATACTCCGTGTGCGGAGTTGAAATCCAGGGTGCTGGTTTAGTTGCTACTGCAATGGGTTGAGGGGGGGTGTGCTGACTGTTCAATATCATGGAATTCATTTGCTGCTGTGCTTCTTACATTTCAACGCTCGTGAGAATTTAGGTTCGGGGTAAAGTACTGATGCATGTCCACCCTGGGAGCACTCTTCCAGAAGTGCTGAACTCATTATCTAAAGCGTATAGTTATATTCAAACCCAACAGGTGCTAACGGTAGAAAATCAGTTTGCTTTGGGATTTACAGATTAATTAGATTAGGCATTTTGGAAACAACAGCTGTAACAGCTGGAGACACTTCATTTAATTTTTGATAATCAGTACATGCATCTGAAGAAGTGGGTTTTTTATGCACAAAAGCTTATGCCCAAATAAATCGGTTAGTCTTTAAGGTGCCACCAGACTCCTTGTTGTTTTTGTGGATACAGACTAACACGGCTCCCCCCTGATAAGATGCCATGATCGATCTGGGCTTTGTACTGGCCAGAGTGGAGAATTGCACATGGAAGTACACGCACGAATGATTTCCTGTTGCAGCAGAGATTCAATGCCTTTAGCAGTATAAGGTTTGACCAGATTTGGAAAAGGACACTGCTTTTGTGGGGGGAATTTTTCTTCTACAATTTTAACAGTTACATCCATGTTTTTACATTTATGCTTGTGTTCAGCAAAAGCATCAACCCTACTCTCAATTTTTAGAGCACTTGTATGAGCCCTGCTAACCCAAATCTATTGACCTGGGCTGGGAGCGTCTGTTCTCCCTGTCTCACAGCACAAGGACAAGGGGACACTCAGTGGGATGAAAAGGGGCAAATTCACACCTGGCAAAAGGAAGGACGTTTTCCACACACTGTGTAGTTACCCTGTGGAATTCACTGCCACAGGAAATAATGGATCCAGGAGCTTAGCAAGGTTCACAAAGGGATTGGACATTTCTGTGGCTCACAGACTACCCAGGGCTGGACCAGTTCATGCTGACAATGGGCAGGGATCTCAAACCTCGCGCTGCAGGTCCTGAGCCGTTCTCTCACGATCCCAGACCAGGAGGAGCCCTGACGTGGGGCAGATTGTCCCACAGCTACTCATGCGGGCCCTGGCTCTGACCCGGCCGGCGCTGGTCACTGGCACGGACGGGAGCCCGGCCCGGAGGCCCCTGGCTCTACCCCGGCCAGCGCCGGTCACTGGGCAGACGGGAGCCCAGCCCGGAGGCCCCTGGCGCTGACCCGGCCGACGCTGGTCACTGGCGCGGACGGGAGCCTGGCCCGGAGGCCCCTGGCTCTGCCCCGGCCGGCGCCGGTCACTGGCGCGGACGGGAGCCTGGCCCGGAGGCCCCTGGCTCTGCCCCGGCCGGCGCTGGTCACTGGCGCAGACGGGAGCCTGGCCCGGAGACCCCTGGCTCTGCCCCGGCTGGCGCTGGTCACTGGTGCGGACGGGAGCCTGGCCGAGAGGCCCCTGGCTCTGCCCCGGCCGGCGCCGGTCACTGGTGCAGACGGGAGCCTGGCCCAGAGGCCCCTGGCACTGACCCGGCCTGTTCCATGTCCCTGTTTCAGAGGCGCAGTCTGACTCCGCCAGGAGCAAGATGCTGACGGGGGTCGGGGGCTTCGTGCTGGGGCTGATCTTCCTGGCGCCCGGACTCGTCATTTACCTGAAGAATAAGAAAGGTGAATGGCTCCGGGTGGGGGCGGGGCACCAGGGTGTCTCTGGGGGGATGTAGGGCTGGGGGGGCTCAGGGGAATCTGGGGGCCGGAGGGGGCTGGGTTCCTAGTGGGGGGCGTTCCATGCCGTGGGGCAGGGGCTGGAGCTCTGACCCCCCAGGAACCGGCTCCCCCTGCCCAGGGCTCTGACCATGTTTCTCTTTGTTTTTCAGGGCGCCCTGTTCCCCAACCTGCAGGTAATTTCAATCCCTCTCCCCCTGTTAATTCCCCCTCCCCCCACACTGACCACCGGCTGCCTGGGGCGCCCGTGGGGCAGCTGCTTCTGCCCCTCGGCCTCTGACACCCGCCCGGCTCAGACCCTGGGCAGCTGGGCAATGGGGCGCTGGCCCCGCGGAGGAGGAGTCTGCGGCTCCCTCGGTCCCCGTTCAGGCCGATCCCCGAGCTGCTCCCGGGGGCAGAGGCTCCTGGGTCCTGCCGAGCATCGCCCAGCCCTGCGGCTGCCGGGCAGAGTCCCTGGGGCGCCCTGGGGCCTGGCAGAGAAAATCCCCCGTCCGTCCCGCTAGCCCCACGGCCAGGGGCTGATTTCTCTCCCTCTCCCTGCAGGGCTCCTGCATTAGATCCTGGGCGTCGGATCCCCCGGCCGGCAGGAGTTTCCGTCCGTCTCCCCCAGCCCCTCGCCCAGCCCGGAGAATGGAGAACCTGGGGCCGGTCCCTTCCTGTCCCCGTCTGCTCCCTGCGCTCTGCCCGGCTCCAGCCCGCGCTGCCCCCGCCTGGGGACCCGTCCCTGCCCCTCAGTCCCAGCAGGGCCCTGGGGCGACCCCTCCTGCGTTAACCCTTTCCCTGCCCCAGCCCAGCCCCACGTTCCCCCTCGCTGACCCCGCTGCCCTCGGGGAACCTTTGGGGGACGCTGCTCCGCAGCCTGGGGGGTGCTGGACCGAGGCCGGGCGCTGTTATAACTGCTGCACCCTAATAAACCATCCCCAGCCCCCCACCGGCTCCGTGCTTACTGCTCCCCCGGTGCCGGGACAGGGCTGGGGGCACTGGCCCCTCTGGGCTCTGGATGGGGGGATGGGACGCATGGCACAGAGCAGCTGCCCTGGGGAGGGGACTCCCCAGACACATCATGGGGCCATTCAGCGGCTGGAGAGATCAGGGTTGTTGTGCTGGGCAGGGGCCTGGGCAGGGCAGGATCTGACTGGAGATCCGGGGGCAGGACTCCAGAGGGGGAGTCTGGGGGTGGGGGTGACTCCTGGGGGGGGGGCTGTGGGTTCCCAGTCCCAGTGCAGACCGGTTCCTTCCCCAGGGGTGGGGGCAGCAGGGAGGAGGCCGTGGGGAGCGGGACCCCCAAGCCCTTTCCCAGAGGAGAGGCAGCTGCAGGGTGGAGATGCTCCCGCCCCCTGGAGAGCCCAGGCTGCAGCCCCACAGCATGGACACCCCAGCCTGGGGGGCAGCGACAGGGCCGGGCTGTCAGTGAGCTGGGCTATAGGGCAGGGGAGCAGCTCAGGGATGGGGCAGGACAGGGCAGTTGTTATCCAGGGGTCCAACCCCCCCAGGGAGTCACAGCCCTGTCCCCCCAGGGGCCCAGAGACTCACCAGCGACACCAGAGCCCCATCCCAGTGAGAGTCCCACATCTCACTTGGGGGGTTGATGTGGGGTCCCAGCTATCGGGGACCCCACAACCTCTGGGGCGATGTGTGGGCTGGGTGCTCACATTCCCCCCCCCCCCCCCCCCAGCCCAGCCCTGCTCTATCACTGTCACCCTGCCCCAGGGCTGCAGGGGAGACGCCAGGCCCAGCCCCGGACCTGCCGTGGCTTAACGCTCCCTTGGTCCTTCCCCCTGCTGCTCCCACTGGCTACTTCCTGTCCCAAAGTGACATGTGCTGTTTCCCAGCTGCCAGGCCCCACCCCAGAGGTGGCTGCATTTCTGTGGGGGGAATTGGCCCCAGTGCCATTGGGTGCAACGAGCTCTGGGATCCTGGGGGGGAGCATCCCGCAGAGTGGGGAGACGAGGCCGTGGGGACGTCCCTGTCAGCTGCTCCCATGGGCTGTCCCCGCGGGAGGGGGAAGGATAGCTCCGTGGTTTGAGCATTGGCCTGCTAAACCCAGGGTTGTGAGTTCAATCCTTGAGGGGGCCACTTAGGGATCTGGGGCAAAATCAGTACTTGGTCCTGCTAGTGAAGGCAGGGGGCTGGACTTGATGACCTTTCAAGGTCCCTTCCAGTTCTAGGAGATAGGATAGGATAGGACGAGGGCGTGAATCTGTGTGAGTCACTCAGAGGCTGGCTGGCTGGCTGCTCCTACTGCTGGCCAAGCCCCCCCCCCGCCCCGCCATGGAGTCTCCTCTCCCCAGCGCCCCACACAGACCATCCCGGCCCTGCTCCTGCCCCACCCCCGCCATGGAGTCTCCTCTCCCCAGCGCCCCACACGGACCATCCGGCCCTGCTCCTGCCCCCCCACCACACACCCCAGGCTATTCACCATCCTGCCGCTGTGCTAACCAAAGGCTGTGTCACAACTTAACTATCATGTAGCTACAGCAGCCCCATGGTGTCAGGACTCCTGGGTTCCAGCCCAGCTCTGAGTACGAGCTCTGCTGACTCCAGCCCTTGAGTGCGGCCCCCTCGGCTTTCCCTGCGCAGGCTCCGTCTGGGGGGCAAGTGGACGGGGCTGCGCTGACGGGCCGGGGTGGGGGGAGGGACTAGCTGGGTCGGGGATGGGACATGGGGCCTCTGCCCTTTGGGGGCTGGGGGCTCTGATCCAGTCTCAGGGCAGGGGACTGGCTGGCTCAGGGGGCCGGGGCCAGGACATGGGGCCTTGGCAGTCCAGGGCCGTCAATCTGGGGTCAGCGTGAAAGTCCCCGTGCAATTGCCCACAGCCCCGTGGAGACATTTCTCCGGCCCCGCAACCCAGAAAGCGTTAATGCTCTACATCGTTTCACACCCCGTCCGCCTGTGGGTGGACAGACGGACAGACTGACGTCTGCTTTCCCCTCACCTGGTTTCACTTCCTTCCCCCCCTCCCCCCCAGGATGGTTCTGAGCCCTCCCAGCCCCCGGCCCAGCAGCATCCAGCACACCCTGCTCCCAGCCCGACTCTGCCCAGCGCCCGGTGATGCCGGGTCGGCGCCGCGCTGCCATTGGCCGAGCCCCGGAGGCGCTAACTCCGGCCCAGCATTGCTGCCTGTTTGTGCGTCAGTGAGACATCAGGTCCCATGGGCGGGCGTCATTTCGGTGCCAGGGACTTTCCACCCAAAACCCCCCGGGCCTGCAGCCTGGCTGGCACCCGGGGGCCTGGCCCAGCCCCACACCTGCACTGGAGAGGAGTAAACTGCGAGTGAAATGCAGCCCCGGTCGGTGTCCTCACCCCACGGTACAGAGGGGGACACTGAGAGCAACAGACTTGTCAGACGCCACTGAGCCCCCCAGTCCCCCCTGCTCTAACCCACCAGCCCCCACTCTCCTCCCAGAGCCAGGGAGAGAACCCAGGAGTCCTGGCTCCCAGCCCCCCTGCTCTAACCCACCAGCCCCCGCTCCCCTCCCAGAGCTGGGGAAAGAACCAAGGGGTCCTGGATTCCTAGCTCTAACCGTTACACCCCACTCCCTTCGCAGAGCTTGGAATAGGACCCAGGAGTCCTGCCTCCCAGTCCCCCCGCACTAGACCCCACTCCCCTCCCAGAGCCAGGATAGAACCCAGGAGTCCTGGCCCCCAGCCCCCCCTGCTCTGATCCACTAGACCCCACTCCCCTCCCAGAGCTGGGGATAGAACCAGTGGCGTAGCCAGCTTCTAAGAGGAGGGGGAGCAAACATAAAAAAGGCTCCCCCCCTTGGCTCCTCCTCTGGTCACGCCCCCCTTGACTGGCTCCTCCTCTAGCCGCTCCACGCCCCCTCCCCCTTGGCTGGCTCCTCCGGCCGCACCGCCGCTCCCCCCCCCATGGCTCCTCCGGCCCTGCGGTACCAGCCCTGCGGCCCCCCCGCTCCTCTGGCTGTGGCTGCCGGCCGCCAGCCTGCGCCCCCCACCCTGCTTCTCTGCCCACGGCAGCCAGCCGCGCTGCGGGCCACATGCTGCGCCCCCCCCCACTCCTCCGGCTGCGCCCCCCCCCGCTCCTCCGGCCTTGGCTTCGGGCCGCATGCCGCACCCCACCCCCCACGCTCCTCCGGCCGCGCGCTCGCCACCTCCCCATGGCTACCGGCCGTGCTGCAGGCATCCAGCCTGCGCCCCCCCCCCCCCCCCCCCCCGCTCCTCCGGCCGTGCGCCCGCCGCCCCCCGCCATGGCTACTGGCAGCTGCTTCCCCTGCACCCCGCTAGCTACGCTACTGGATAGAACCCAGGAGTCCTGGCTCCCAGGCCCCCTCCCCCGCGTGCTAGAGACAAGCATGGGTCTGTCCATCTTGGGTGCTCAGTCAGAGGAATGGGGCTGGCGCGGAATGAGGGGTCCAGGCTGAGGATGGGGGTTTGGGGGTGCTCAGGATCAGGGTGCAGATGGAGGGACAGGCTGCGGGTCACAGATACAAACCACCCTGCCCAAGCGGGACCCTGTGTGGCCGGCTTTCCTGCAGGCGGGTTCTGGGGGTGTGGGGCGGGTGTGGGTGTGGGGGGGGGGGTCTGTGGGACACGTCCCCTACCTCATGGGTGAGGCACTTCCCAAGAAATCCGGCCTATCCTGCACTTCCCCTGCTGGATTCCCCCCCCCCCCCAAGTTCCTGCTCCCCACCCCCCAGCAATATGGAGCGGGTGCTGCTGCGGGTGTGAACGGCGCCCCCTAGTGGCGCTCTCAGAGACAGACATGGGTCACGCCCTGGCCCCACGGCGTCAGCAAATGCTGCTCCCTGCAGGGACCCCAGTCCAAGGGATCCCCTGCCCCGTCCCACCTGGCACAGACCCATAGCGAATCCCATCCCAGAGCCGACAGCCTGCCCTACGGGGCTCCAGAGAGCAGGACAGGGGGTGAGCAGCTGTGGGGTGAATCCAGGGGCTCTGCAAAGACCAGCTGCTCCCCCTGGGGCTCTCTCCCCCCTGCCCCACCCAGCTCGCACCCACCCAGCAACAGGGGGCTCTGGTGGGGGCAGGCTGAGCAGGGGGCAGGCCGGGTCCCAGGGCAGTGCCGGGCAGCTGTAGGGCCTGGCTATGGAGGGCCGGGTCCCCAGCCGGGGTCATTCGGCACTGAACTCAGGCAGAACCCCCCCCCCAAGTTTCCATGGGATGAGACCAGCTACGGGACGGGGTGGGGGGTACGACATTCTCCCCAGATGATTGGTCGAACCCAGGGCAGGGGTCTCCACAGCTTTACCAGCTCCTGTCTGGCTCTGGGGCTGTCTCCGGCTCAGCGTGGGGGACCCTCCCCTGCCCCATGGGGACCAACCAGCCCCAATTCCCTGACCTCTCCCCCCGCAATCCCCACACCGGCCTGTGGATGGGGGGACGCCAGCCGGGCCCCTCCTGGCACCACAGAGCCGGCTGAGACCCCAGCAGAGCCTAGCGATGGGGGGGCCAGGCAGCGCCCCGTTCGAGGGGCTGGGCCGTCACGTGGACATCAGGACTCCTCAGGACGTTCTAGGGGGTGAGGTTGTTGCAGAGCAAAGAGCCAGTGCACATAAATGGCCGACAGTCTGTCTCCTAGCAACTAATGGCCAGGCCCTTCCCCTCTGCAAGGGGATGCTAAAGGTGTTGGAGACAAAGGGATCAGGTGACCTGGCCCGGGAAAGAGACAAAGCCCAGAGGAGGGGCTGGACGGGAGTTTGGAGCTGGCTGGGGACGGGGAGTGAGGGCAGAAAGGGGTGTCTGGCTCGCTGGGCCCCAGAATGGACCCGGCTGAGGGGTCCCATTCGCTGTACCTACAAGCTCTGTTTTAGACCCTGTTCCTGTCATCTAATAAACCTCTGTTTTACTGTCTGGCTGAGAGTGACGTCTGACTGCGGAGTTGGGGGGCAGGACCCTCTGGCTGCCCCAGGACCCTGCCGGGGGGGACTCGCTGTGGGAAGCGCACAGAGAGGCATATGCTGAATGCTCTCAGGAGAGACCCAGGAGGTGAAGCCGTGTGAGCTTCTTGCCCTGAAGACGGTCTGCTCCGAGGGAGAGGGGGCTCCCCAGAGTCCTGACTGGCTTTGTGGGGAGCAGTTCCAGAGCATCACCCGGGGACTCCGTGACACCCCCACACCCAACACCCCCCGACTCCCTATGGCCAGAGCTCCCCCAGACCCACCCACAAATGCCCAGCACCCTGCACAACACCACCCTGCCCACAGCCCCACCACAACTGCCCAGCACCCCCTACAGAACCCCCACTCCCTAGTGCCCCAACACAAACACCTTCCCTGCCCCCTCGCAGCCCAGCAGCCCCCCAGACTCCCCACAGACCCATTGCCCCAAGCCCTGCCTCCCGGCCACACTCACCAGCCCTGCTGGGAGGTGACTGTGGGGCGGGTGGAGCCGGCAGCGCAGCCAGGGCTGGTCCCAGGGCCGGGAATTGCTCCGGCCCCTTGGGAGCAGCGCGATCAGCCAGGCCAGGGCCTGCCCCAGCCAGGCTCCTTCAGGACCCACTTGCCTGGAGGAACCCAGCCAAGCCGCCCCCCCCCCCCCCCCGTCCCGTCCCGTCCCGTCCCCCCGCAACTGGCTGAGACTAGCCAGGCTTCTGCACCAGTCCCAGGCAGCGCAGCTCCTGGGAGACAGGTGGGACCCCACAGGTGGTGGGAAGCAGAGACTGCCCGGAGCCAGAGATGCACTGGGGTCCGGCCAGGGGGCAGAGAGGAGCCAGCAGGTGGGGCCAGGGGGTGAAGAGGAGCCGAGAGGAGCAAGTGGTGGGCGGGGGGAGCCAGCAGGGTCTCGGGGCGCAGTGCAAGCAGACCAGGCCGGGGCCCCTTCTGCGCATGGGCCCGGCTCCATGGGGCCACTGGTGCTATTGTAAACCTGGCACTGCCCCCCCCCCCGGCAGCTGTTCCCCCCCCAGCCTGCGCCCCCTTGCACCCCCCAGGGGATTACCAGGGTCCTGCCGCAGCTGCCTGGCTCTGACTGAGGCCAGGCTGAGGGTGGACCCCTCTGGGGCAGCTCCTCCCCGGGTGCAAACCAGCATTGCCGTCAGGGGGGTGTTGCTGATTTACACCGCTGAGTAGCTGGGACCGATTCACCCTCCTGTGGCCATTTCCACGCGTCCCTGTCACCGGGAGGGACGACGTCTCCTGGACCCCTGCGCCAGGCCCCCGACGGGCGCGTCCCGGCCGCAGACGTGGGCTCTGGCTCCACACTCAGGAACGTCTCTGCCCCGCTCTGCGCCGGCGGGCAGCTGCGCCAGCCCCTCCCTCCACTGGGGGCTGGAAACGGGCTACGTGCCGGCCTCAGCCTGCTCCTGGCCGGGTCCCCCCACTGGTTCTCGGGCCTTGGCCTATAACTGCGGCAGCTCGTCCCCCCACCAGGCGTTTACCCCCCTTGGCTACAGAGCGATGGGAGCCCCTGGCAGCCGAGCTCCTCCGGCCCCCTCTAGGTCAGCTCTCCAGCCCCCGCGCGGCCCAGCAGTCCTTTGGGGCTCATCGCTCGGCCCTGGGGGACCAGAACCTAGGGTTACGATATTGCAATACTGCAAAAAGAGGACACTCCACGGGGCCCCACCCCCGCCCCAACTACGCCCCTTCCCCAAAGTCCCCGCCCCAACTCCGCCCCCTCCCCTGAGCACCCCGCATTCCCCCTCCTCCCTCCCGCCCCCCTGCTGCTGCTGCGCTGGGGAAGTTGCTTCGGCCCCCGCCGCGGTGGAGAGCGGCGGGAGCCGGGAAAATTGGAGCCCGGGGAGGAGGCGGTCACCCCTTACCATGCCTCCCTATTTTCCCGGACATGTCCGGCTTTTTGGAAATTCCTCCCAGACGGGGATTTGAGGACCAAAAAGCCGGACATGTCCGGGAAAATCCGGATGTATCGTAACCCTACCAGAACCGGCCTCAGCGTTCCAGCTCCACACCAGATTCACTGGCACAAAACGGGTGCAAAGCACTTGCCCCCGTGTAACTGGCTGCATGACGCACCGGGTGGCAGTGAATGGGGCTGGGCTTGGGGATAAAATCCAGCTGCCAGCGGCTGGTGCAGGCCACGGGCCGGCCTGGCAGGGGGCCACGGATCCGCACGTGGGTTTGTTCCTGGCCCGTATTTTCATGGGGGGTGAAGGAAAACTGAGCAACGGAAAAAGCCCCGGGGTGGAGCAAAGCGCCCGAGTAGGGCGAGGCCAGGGGGAGGGTTGGGGGGAGCCGAGGGGGCGGGACACCAAAAATAACAACCCCCAAAAGCAGCAAAATTCTAGCTGATATATTACAACACAACTTCCACAATTACTTACAAACATTACACCAGCTGCCGGCTCAGCACCGGGGGCGCCCGCTGCCTGTCAGACCCCGAAAAGCCAAGACAGTCACCCCGTGAAACGTGTCCGGCGGCCCCGAGAAAATGAATTGGTTCCCCACCCCCAGCTGCAGGACTGGCAGCATTGCGCTGGAGCGTGTGGGCTTGTTTGGGATTCAAACTCCGCGGCAGGGCCCAGATCCCTGTGTGTCTCCACGCCTTAAATAATAGAATTAATTTAAAATAAAACAATCAAACCAGCGTCCTTCTCTTCGCTCCTCGGCTTCTTCCACGGGGGGAGGTTGGTGAAGGCTTTTAAAATACACCCAGAGCAACAATCCCTTGCAAACAGCCCGGGGGCGGGGGGGGGGGGATCTGAGCCCTGGGGAGATGTTAACAGGGTTTATTCATTATTTTAACTGATAGGCAGGGAAGGGACAGAGCAGGGGTAGGGCAGGGAAGGGCCATGGAGCCCTGTCCATGTTAATTAACACTAATTAGTACCAGGGGGAAGAGGGGGCACCCCACTGATATTAATTAGTCCAGTGGGGGAGGGGTTGTGGCCTCACAAATCAATACTAATTACCATAGTGGGGGAGGGGAGCGGAGAGCCCCACTGAGATTAACATTTCTTCTTCCTTTGACATTAATTAGTGCCGTGGGGGAAGGGGACTGGAGCCCGTTGATAGGAATGAATGAAGCAGAGGAATCCCAGCCTGGACCGGACCAGTGGGCCCATCTAGCCTGGCCTCCCGCCTGTGGCTGCTCTGGGTGGAAAGGGCAGGAACCCTGCAGGAGGTGACTAAACCAGTAATTAAATGAGCCCTCAGTGAGGAGGAAGTTTCCTCCTGACCCCATCCCTGCAGGCCGGCACCTGCCCTGAAGCATGAGGGTTGTTGTCACTGTGAAAGGTGTCAGCACTGTGGGGAGGGGGAACGGGAGCCCACTGGTGTTAACCCAGGTCCTCAGTCCACAATGCTGCCTGGCACAGGGGAGCCAGCTGTCCTGCTGACGTTAATTAACTCTGGTTTGCTCACAATGTTCATTAGACATTAATGGCTTTGCTCCCCCGTGAGAGGGGAAATTGGGGTACCGGTTCCATCGTTTCGGGTTGGTTCCAGTCTGGGGTTAGAGCTGAGGGGATCTGGGAGATATGGAGGGTGTGCCCTGAGACATTTTGGGAAATATGGCCCACGGGCTGTGAGGGATGTTGCTGGGGCATTCTGGGAGCTCTGGCTGGAGGATTGTGGGGCTCCGAGGGATCCAGTCAGCACGTGGGTGTAATTGTCCTCTCTCTACACGTTAAAATACAGGTGGGCTCTAAGCGGTGACGTCTCTTCGGAGTCTCTCTCCGGTCCCTGGTCCCAGCGGGAGACGGCGCCGGGTGCGTCAGTCTCGGTGGCTGTGGGTGGTCGTGGCGTGTCCGTCTCTCGGGTGGCCGGTAGGTCCCGTAGCTTCGCTGCTCGGGGGATGGTGGGGCCTGGGCCAGGCTGGGACGTTCTCTCAGGGACCAGGGCAGGGCTCATGGGGGTTTGGTCCTAGCCCAGGAAACAGACGGGTCCCACCTCAAACCCAAACTTCTGGTTGGGCTCCCCAAAGTCCATGAAGTGCGCGTCCAGCAGGGGGAGCTGCTCTACGCGGGGCGTGTTCACCTCCAGCACCGTCCTGTCCGGGCCCTTCCGCAGCTGCAGGGGGAGGGATGGGGGGAGGATCAGGCCGCGGGGTCAGCGGCTCCAGGGGCTGTTCCTGCCACAGGCTCCCCAGGGGGGCCTCTCTTGCCGCGGCAACCCGGGCTCTGCCCTCTGTTCCTGCCCTCTGTCCCCGCCAACTGTCTGGTCATCCCGCCTCCCTCCTAGTGTATCTATCCATCCATCCATCATCTCCTCATCCATCCATCCATCCCTCCCTCCCCATCCCGCCTCCCTCCTAGTGTAGCCATCCATCCACCCATCTATCCACCCCTGCCCATCCCACGTCCATCCAGCCTCCCTCCATCCATCCATCCACTCTCCTCAACCCTGCAACTGTCTATTCACCCATCCCCGGGTATCCATCCTGTGACGTTGCACTCTATAGGATTTTATGAAAATATGCTAATCAGTGTGAATATAATGTAACTGGAATATGCTTCATGCAAAAGGTCTCTTGTAAGGTTTCATTACAAAGCTTACAATCTACTGAGTGTGATCATCCTATTTGTATGAATGTATCACTCTTGTATCTGAAACTAGAAATATAAAATATAACTCTGAGAGCCTGTTGTAGTTATGCAAAGTGTGGGCCATTCATGGGGGTTTGGAATGTTGATGGCTCCCATTAACCAGGACCATTGTCTGCAGATGCCTCTGTTTTACCTGTAAGTCTTGTGTGCTGGCAAGTGGGCAATGAAGTCTTACAGCGACATGTGACCATGTCACCTGAACTGGAATCCATCTTTAACCCTGGTGTCTTTCCATTGAGAAGGGGGGGGGGGGACCCAGAGAGGGATAAAGGGTTCCCGCCTTGTGCCAAAGCTATATAAGGGGGTGGAACAGAACAAAGGGGGCTGCATTCATGAGAAATCCCCTAGTTACCACCTGAGCTGGAATAAGGGCTGCACCGGAGGAAAGGATGGTCGCAGACTAGGAAGGCGTCCAGTCTGTGAAAGAAGCTTATTGAAACATCTCTGAGGGTGAGATTTTATCTGTAATCACTTTCTTACTGTATTAGGCTTAGACTTGCGTGTTTTGTTTTATTTTGCTTAGTAATTCACTTTGTTCTGTCTGTTACTACTTGGAACCACTTAAATCCTACTTTTTGTATTTAATAAAATTACTTTTTACTTATTAATTAACCCAGAGTGTGTATTAATACCTGGGGGGAGGGGCAAACAGCCGTGCATATCTCTCTATCAGCGTTATAGAGGGCGAACAATTTACGAGTTTACCCTGTATAAGCTTTATACAGAGTAAAACGGATTTATTTGGGGTTTTGACCCCATTGGGAGTGGTCTGAGTGCTGGAGACCGGAGCACTTCTTAAGCTGTTTTCAGTTCAGCCTGCAGCTTTTGGGGGACGTGGTTCAGACCTGGGTCTGTGTTTGTACCAGGCTGGCGGGTCTGGCTCAAACCAGGCAGGGCACTGAACCCCCGAGCTGCCAGGGGAAAACGGGCTCAGGGGTAGTCAGAGCACATCAGGTGGCAGTTCCCAAGGGGGTTTCTGTGATCCAGCCAGTCACAGTGTTCGAAATCCAATGGGGTTTCCCCGCACAGGTTCGGATCCTGTTCGTGACGCCACTGTGACGGGTTGTGGTCGTTACTGTCCTTTGTTCCGGTTTCTGTCAGGTATCCTGGGGGTGGAGAGGCTATCTCTTGAGCCAGCTGAAGACAAAATGGAGGGGTCTCCCAGGGGTCTCCCAAGGCTTTATATAGTGTCTCCTTGTGGGTCTAAACCCCTCCCTCCCCCTGTGTAGAATCCCCTCGACAAGCTGGAGTTTTGGAGTCACATGGGCAAGTCACATGTCCCTGCATGACTCCGTTCTCTACAGGACGTTCCCAGGAAAGCTCGGATGTGGATTGGCATCTACCAAGGTCCATTGTTTGCCAAGTGCTTCCACTTACTTGAATAACCTCTCACACTATGTTGATCAAATCTGCCTTAGGTGCTTCCTACAGCAAACACTTGAAATAGAAGCACAGAGCCAACACGCATAACTTCCGATATAAAAATGATACATGCATTTGAATAGGATGAAAACAGTCAGTAGAATGTAACCTGTGCAAAGATATGTGACATGGCATATGTAGCATAAAACATATCCCAGTTATGTCATATTTACATTCATAAGCATATTTCTAGAACGCATTATGGGTTGCAATGTCACACATCCCTCCGTCCCAGTGCCTCCGTCCCAGTGTATCTGTCCATCCCCAGACCTCCACATGCTCCCGTCTTGCCCTTCGCCCCCCCCGATCCCAGCCTGTCCCTCCCCCGGCTCCCCTCCCTGGGCCCCGCTCACCGCGCAGCCGTCGGTGAGGGCCGTGATGTAGGGGCTGTTGTCGTAGCTCATGTCCTCCTCGTTGGCGCCCCGGAGGCGGAGGGCACGCTGGTGGCCCCCAGAGGCAGTGCTGCGCCAGGCCACCGAGCGCTGGCAGTGGTAGGTGAAGTTCTGCCGGGCGGCCACACTGAGCAGCCGCAGAAAGGTGAGCTGCACCGTGCCCACCGGGCGCCCGTCCGCGTCCACGTACGAGAACTGGAGGGGGGGCAGGGACACATTAGGGGGAGACGCACGTGGTGGCCACCCCCCCGCACTCCCCACTCGGGGCAAGGCATGGGGAGCCCCTGCCCAGGGGTCACTCAGTGGGGATCAGAGTCTGTGCTCTGTGGTGAGGGGCGCCAGAGGCGGGGAGAGAGATGGACAGAGCTTAGGCCGGGGGATGGACAGCTCCAAGGACAGGATGGACAGAGCCACAGATGGGTTTCTCTGGTGTGGATCTGCCACGCCGCAGACAGAGGGACTCAGGGCTGGACAGACATTAGATAGGCGACTAGCCGGGCAGACAAGACTCCATGCGGATCTAGGGATGGGTAGATTCCAGGACGGGCGGATGGATGGATCAGATAGAGGAGAGTCTGGGGGGGGTGGGGGGGATGAGGATCTAGGACTGGGGAGATACACCCTCGGGGCTGGGCACGGAGGGGGTTTCCAGGGAGGTGAATGACAGAGGAGTTTGAAGGCTGGACAGACGGACATTAGCTGGAGGGGGGGCGGTCAATGGAGACCCCCCCCCTGCAGACCCCAGGTGTCAGCGGGGGGTCAGTGTTGGAGCCGGGGGTACAGGAGGTATCTGCACACACACACACGCTCAGGGGGGCCTGTCCCTGGGGCTCATTCAGAGGGGCCAGGGCCGTGTATGGGGGAAGGGAGCTGTATTATCGGGGTGCAGGATCCCCGGGACCAGGCCGGCTGTTGGGGTGACCCTGGCGGTGTCACTGAGCCCAGGACACCCCCACTGGCCGCCCGGCCCGGCTCTCACCTTGCTGCCTTCCCGGAACTGGCTGAACCAGCGCGGGGGCTTCTCCTCCTGCCACGCAGACATCCGGACCTGTCAGGGGAGACCCAGAGAGACGGGCTCAGGGGGGGCTGCACCTGGGGGTGCCAGACGGGCGCTGAGCCTGGCGGCTCCGGGGCGGGGCTGGGGCTAAATCCTCCCTTCAGCCACCACAGCTGCTCTAGTGCCAAAACCAGACAGCGGCAGCTTGGGGCTGTTAGAACAGGAGAGAACCCAGGAGTCCTGGCCCCCAGCCCCCCCCCTGCTCTAAACCACCAGTCCCCACTCCCCTCTCAGCGCTGGGATAGAACCCAGGAGTCCTGGCCCCCAGCCCCGCCCTGCTCTAACCCAGCAGCCCCCACACCCCTCCCAGAGCCGGGGAGAGAACCCAGGAGTCCTGGCCCCCAGCCCCCCCGCTCTAAACCACCAGTCCCCACTCCCCTCCCAGAGCCGGGGAGAGAACCCAGGAGTCCTGGCCCCCAGCCCCCCCCTGCTCCCCTTCCAGAGCTGGGAGAGAACCCAGGAGTCCTGGCTGCCAGCTCCCCGCCCCCCCCCCCCCAACCCACCAGATCCCACTCCCCTCCCAGAGCCGTCCTGGCTCCCAGCCCCCCCTGCTCTAACCACCAGCCCCCACTCTCCTCCCAGAGCTGGGGAGAGAACCCAGGAGTCCTGGCTCCCAGCCCCCCCTCCCTCCCATCACACTCACCTCCTGCGTCTCTTTGGTGGGGAAGAGGCAGGTCTCCCCGCCAGCCGTGAAGTCGCAGTGCACCTTGAAGGAGTCCCGGGAGCAGCCCTCGTTGGGGTCGATCCAGTACTCGCCTGGGGGGGGGGGGGTGTCAGTGCACAAAGAATCCTCTTCGTTCCCCCCCCCCCCCCGGAGCCACCCCAGCAGCACAGCCCCCTAGCGCCGCCCAGGGACATCCCTGACTGCCCGGGGAGAGCCCCCTGCTGCCCCCGCCCCACCCCCTGAGTACAGCCCCTAGCGCCGCCCTGGGGCCATGGGGAGCCCTGACTGCCCGGGGAGAGCCCCCAGCTGCCCCCCACCCCACTCCCTGGAGCACAGGACCTAGCGCCGCCCTGGGGCCATGGGGAGCCCTGACTGCCCGGGGAGAGCCCCCAGCTGCCCCCCACCCCACTCCCTGCAGCACAGCCCCTAGCGCCGCCCTGGGGCCATGGGGAGCCCTGACTGCCCGGGGAGAGCCCCCGGTGCCCCCGCCCCACCCCCTGCAGCACAGCCCCTAGCGCCGCCCTGGGGCAATGGGGAGCCCTGACTGCCCGGGGAGAGCCCCCGGTGCCCCCGCCCCACCCCCTGCAGCACAGTCCCTAGCGCCGCCCCGTCTCCCATCGAGCCCGGCCCGGCGCTCACCGTCGGGCAGGTCGGGGTGGCAGAGCCGCAGGTCCTGGCAGGTGCGGGCTGGATTGTCCTGGGTGCCCATCGGGTGCTTCATCTGCTCGATCTCCCGCTTGAGGGTGTTGAGGGAGCCGAAGATCTCGTCCATGCCGCCCGCGTGGCCGTGGGCCCCATCCGCCGCCATCCCCTCCCCGTCCTCGCCCACCAGCTGGCTGGCGTCGATCGACCGCTTGCTCTTCTTGGGCAGCTGGATGGGCAGCGGCTGGATCACCTCCCCGGGGGGGCCCTGCACCGGCACAGCACCGTCAGTGGGGCGGGGGCTGGGGGGACGGGGTTGGGGTGGGCAGGACAGGGATGGCAGGGACAGTGTGGGGCAGGGAAGGAAGGGTCAGGGGGAAGAGTGGGGCAGGGGGCAGGGAGGGAAGGAGCAGGGCGAGGCAAAGGGGCAGGGAGGGAAGGGGGCAGGGCGGGGGAGACAGCAGGGTAAGTAACCAAGCCGGGAAGTGAGACGACGCTGTGAGTGAGGGATGGGGGGAGCAGTGGGAGGGGCAGGGGACAGGGAAGGAAGGAGCAGGGAGGGAAGGGGGCAGGGCGGGGCAGACAGCAGGGTAAATAACGGAACCAGGAAGGGGGATGATGCTGTGAGTGAGGGATGGTGGGGACTGGGGGAGCAGCCGGAGCACAGGGACCGGACGGTCCGAGGCAGCAGGGCGAAGGGAAGCTGGGTGGGGGGAATCACTCACCGGGTGTCCGGGGGGGCCGGGGACGCCTCGCTCGCCCTTGGGGCCGGCTTGTCCCTGTCGGGGAGAAAACAGAGACGTCAGCTGCCTGCAGCGCTGACGGGGGGCGGGGGCGGGGAGAGGGAAGTGCACCCCATGCTGGGGCACCAGGGACAGCGCTTACCGTGGCTCCCTTCGCACCCTTGGGACCGGCCGGGCCCTGCAAAGCAACGACAGGACAATCAGAGACATGGGGGGCTGGAAGTGGGGGGCACTGGCAGCCAGGCCGAGGAAGGGGCAGTGTGATGGGATACGCCCTGTAATGCTGTCACGGAGTGTGGGGGGACACCAGGCCCTGCACCCCCGGCTTCCTGCAATTCACCATGACTCTCAGACAGCCAGTAAAGCAGAAGGTTTATTTAGACGACAGGAACCCAGGTCTTGCAGGCACAGACAACAGGATCCCCCCCAATTAGGTGCATCTTGGGGTCCCAGGGCACCACAACCCCCTTGGGGGGTCAGAGCCCCGTCTGCCTCCCAGCCATTCCACCAGCCAGCTCTGAAACTCTCTCCCCAGCCTTTGTTCAGTTTCCCGGGCAAAGGCATCATCTGGCCTCTAACCCCTTCCTGGGTTCTCATGTTACATGCTCAGGTATTCTCCCTCGGCCAGTTTCCCATCCCCCAATGCAGACCATCCTAGCCACATTCCCCTGCCTTCCCAGCCAAACTCCCCTCTCAGCATTCAAAGTCCACATTAAGAACAGTCCCAGTTCATCACAAATGCACCTAGCGAGCTCCCTTTGCACACCAGTGACTGGCTGGTCGTGAGCTCACGGGGCCCCAGGCAGCCATGTCGTACGCACGTCACGGACACGCTGCAGTCACGACTGACAGGTCTGGGGAGGCGACAAGGGCCCGCATCCAGCCAGGTGCCGTCCGAGCAGATGGGCCAGCACCCAGCAAGTGACCGCGCTCTGGCACGGGGCCAAGGCAGGATCAACCAGGTCTGAGGCCAGGGCTACACTGCAGACTGTATTGGTGTAAGAACGTAGCTCGGGGCTGTGAATAATCCCCCCCGAGCAAGGCAGTTACATTGACCTGCCCCCGCCTGGCCAGTGCTGCCGTGGGAGAGCTCCGCCCGCCGACACAGCGCCGGCCCCTCTGGGAGGTGGATTAACTCCGCCAACGAGAGAGCTCCCCAGTGTCGACGTGTCCTGGGCTCAGCACACCAGTCCCCCCCGACTCCACGTTCCCTCACTCCAGGGGTCAGAGCGTTATCTGGGGTCCCCCAGGGAACAGAGCGTTATCTGGGGTCCCCTCGCTCCGGGGGACAGAGCGTTATCTAGGGGTCCCCTCATTGCAGGGGACAGAGCATTATCTAGGGGTCCCCTTGCTCCACGGGTCAGAGCATTATCTAGGGGTCCCCTCACTCCGGGGATCAGAGCATTATCTAGGGGTCCGCTGGGGGACAGAGCGTTATCTAGGGGTCCCCTCGCTCTGGGGGACAGAGCGTTATCTAGGGGTCCCCTCGGGAGCACGCTTGTCCCAGGGGCTGAGCTATCCAAGGAGGGGGCTGTGACGAAGTGGGGGATTTTCTTGTTTGTTTTCTTGTTTTCTGTGGGGTTTCAATGGTTTGCATGCAGAGGGGATGGGACTCGGTGTTACTGGTTTAACGAGGTGACGGGAGAGGGAGTTTGTTGTTACAGAGGACCGGAGAGAGGACTTGGGGACCTAGCCGATGGCCGGGAGGATGGATACCCCAGCGACCGGGATACCCCAGCGACCCGGTGACCCGGAGGCCCAGCTGAGACAGTCGGTTCTGGCCAGTGGGAGGACAATGGGCTGCAGAGTGAGGACCCAGTGACCTAACCAGCCGGTTCCAGCCAGAGGACAGCAGGGGGGAGAGGAGGCCCCGGTTTACGACCCTGTTTACCTGGAGAGAAGACAATGGACAGAGGCGGGGCCTGGGGCCGGGGATCTCAGCTGCCCAGCTGGGAGCAGGGGGGCTCTGGGCTGGAGAGGGGGAGCAGGCAGAGCCCACCGGGATGCAGAGAGACTGGGATGTGCTGGGCTGAGGGAGGCCAGGCCTGAGGCCCTGAGAGTTTCCTGTGCTAGGTTCAACTCTCAATAAATCCTTCTGTTTTATGCTGGCTGAGAGTCACTCCGGTCTAGAGAACAGGGTTGCATCGTCCCCTTCGGGGGTGGAGGCCCCGGGGGTCCAGAGCGAGGGGACTCCCTGAGGGGGCCCACGGCAGAGACAGACGTGCTAAGGCTCCGAGAGGTGCGGCTCCAGGAGGTGGAGGGGCCTGACCCTGAGAGAGAGTGGACTCCCAAGAAGGGCTGTCGCACTGAAAGGGACACCCACCACGGACCGCACGGGGCCAAGAGTGGGCACGATCTGTGAGTCCGTGACAACGTGGTGTCAGAAGTGGGATAGTCGTGGATGCACCCTGTAGACGTGGGCTGCGAGCGCCAGCGCTTTGCAGTGAGTGGCTGCCATCGATAGACCGAGGGAATTGAACGGAACCAGCCTGGAAATAGCCTATGACCAGCTCCGTAAGAGCGACCTGGCACGCTTGGCTTGTAGAGAATGACCCATCTGAGGTGCAGGCTCCAGACACCAGGGGGGCTCCCGGGTTGCCCGGAGAGCTGGCGAGTAGCCGTAAGGGCAGTCTGTGTAGCGACCGGGAGTGGGTCAGTCCTGACTCCCCAGTCAGTAGAGGGAGACCCCAGTCAGGTTCCTCCCTGGAGGAGCTGCGGAGACTGGAGCTGCAGCTGGAAGTAAAGGAGCTGGAGCTGGAGGAGCGGAGGCTGGTGGACCGTGTAGAACAGCGGAAGCACGAGTTGGAGATGGACGAGAGGCGGGCCAAGAGGGCCTGCCGGGGGGTAAGTGGGGAAGGGCCCCGAGATGCCGGTGTTGGGGGAAGTCTAGACACCAAACTGCTGCCCCAGTTCGAGGTGGGGGGGGATATTGATGACTACCTCACAGCCTTTGAGAAGGCCTGTGAACTGAACCAGATTGACCCCGCAGACAGGCTTCGCTGGCTGACCCCCCTGCTGGGTCCCAAAGCCATACAGGCGTTCAGCCAAATGGATGGTGTTGAGACGGGGGACTATGACCTGTTCAAACAGACTTTGCTGCTGAAGTTTGAACTGACCCCCGAGGCGTACAGGAAATTATTCCGGGGTGTGCGCAAGACCCCAGGTGTCTCTTACAAGGAGGTCACCAACCTGCTGGGGGAATATCTCCGCAAGTGGGGGAAGGGCGCAGGGGCCACTACCGCAGAGGATGTGTATAACCTGGGGGGGTTGGAGCAGCTGTATGACATCTGCCCTCCGGACCTTAAGATGTGGCTAGTGGACCAGAAGCCCAAAGATCGGCGCAGTGCAGGGCCACTGGCAGATGAGTTTGTGGACAGCAGATCGGGGGCAGGAGGGAGACCCACATCAGGGACTCAGAAGGGGAGTCACCCCGAGACCTCTCCAAGGTGAGACTTGAGGGACCTGAAATGTAATTACTGTGGCCAAAAGGGGCACAAGGTGGCCCAGTGCCTGAAGATGAAGGAAATGGCGGCCAAGCAGAACCCGTGTCAAATGGGTGGAAGCCCCCGAGAGGGGGCACCACTGGTCTGGGGGGGTGCAGTCGAGAGGGCTGCGCCAGGGGGAAGGGGAGTGCCAATGTTATAGCCGATGTTATACCACGGGGCGGGGGCCCTGAACTTCCCCAGGTCACTGGCTACGTGACCCTGCTCCGTTCAGCCTCGAAGGGGGGAGAGATGTGACGAAGTGGGGGATTTTCTTGTTTGTTTTCTTGTTTTCTGTGGAGTTTCAATGGTTTGCATGCAGAGGGGGTGGGACTCAGTTTCCCTGGGTGTTACTGGTTTAACGAGGTGAGGGGAGAGGGAGTGTGTTTTGCAGAGGACCGGAGAGAGGACGTGGGGACCCAGCCGATGGCCTGAAGGATGGACACCCCAGCGACTGGTGACCTGAGACCCCGACCCGGAGACCCAGCTCAGGAGCTGCAGCCGGTTCTGGCCAGTGGGAGGACAATGGGCTGCAGAGTGAGGAGCCAGTGACCGAACCAGCCGGTTCCAGCCAGAGGGAGAAGCAGGAGAGGAGGCCCCAGGGCAATTGCGATCGCTGGCGGCAATTTGAAGAAAAAAAAAAAAAAGCTGCGATCGGCGGCGGCAGTTCAGCGGCAGGTCCTTCGCTCCTAGTGAGGGACCTGCCGCCCCCGAATAGCCGCGGTGCCGCCCCTCTCCCTTGGCCGCCCCAAGCACCTGCTTGTTAAGCTGGTGCCTGGAGCCGGCCCTGGGAGGCCCCAGTTTACAACCCTGTTTATCTGGAGAGAAGACAATGGACAGAGGAGGGGGCTTGGGGCCAGGGATCTCAGATGCCCAGCTGGGAAGCAGGGGGGCTCTGGGCTGGAGAGGGGGAGCAGGCAGAGCCCACCTGGAGGCAGAGACTGAGATGTGCTGGGCTGAGGGAGGCCAGGCCTGAGGCCCTGAGAGTTTCCTGTGCTGGGTTCAACTCTCAATTAATCCTCCTGGTTTATGCTGGCTGAGAGTCACTCCGGTCTAGAGAACAGGGTGGCATCAACCCCTTCGGGGGTGGAGGCCCCGAGGGTCCAGAGCGAGTGGACTCCCTGAGGGGGGCCACGGCAAGAAACAGGTGTGCTAAGGCTCCGAGAGGTGCGGCTCCAGGAGGTGGAGGGGCCTGACCCCGAGAGAGAGTGGCCCCCCGAGAAGGGCTGTCGCACTGAAAGGGGCACCCCCCACGGACTGCACGGGGCCAAGAGTGGGCACAATCTGTGAGTCCGTGACAGGGGCGAACACCCCACGCTCTCACTCCCCACCCAGCTCTTTCGCCTTTGAGGACACAAGAAACCGGCCGTCGGCCCCCGGGGCCGGCCCCGACCCGGCGCACGACCAGCAGTTAGGGACTGCGCCTGGGACCAAGCCCAGTCCGTTAGGGTTTGTTCTGGGCAGCGTTTTATCTTTATTCTCCCTGTGACCGTCTGACCTCGACGCCTTGTCACCGGGACCCACTGACCACCTGCCGCTCTGTAGTGAACGAACCTTCTATTATTTGTCGACCCTAATCCCGGGCTGCGAGCTGTGTGGGTAACGCCATCTGTGGGGCTACCGGCTGTATGAGATCCCCTATCGGCCTGTCCAGGAGAGGGCTGGCAGTGCAGTACACACGGTCTGGGGGGCAGGATGGAGTGGGGAGCAGGCTGGGGTCACCCCACAGCACTAACCCAGTCTGGTGGGGCCAGCTCTGACCTCGGCGTGGCTGGACACTGCAGAACACACGGTCTGGGGGCAGGGTGCAGTGGGGAGCAGGCTGGGGTCACCCTGCAGCACTAGCCCAGGCTGGTGGGGCCGGCTGGGCGTGGCTGGACAGGGCAGAACACAGGTCTGGGGGGCAGGGGGCAGTGGGGAGCGGGCTGGGGTCACCCCGCAGCACTAGCCCAGGCTGGTGGGGCCGGCTGTGACCTGGGCGTGGCTGGACAGTGCAGAACACAGGTCTGGGGGGCAGGGGGCAGTGGGGAGCGGGCTGGGGTCATCCTGCAGCACTAGCCCAGGCTGGTGGGGGCCGGGCGTGGCTGGACAGGGCAGAACACAGGTCGGGGGGGGGCAGGGTGGAGTGGGGAGCGGGCTAGGGTCACCCCGCAGCACTAACCCAGGCTGGTGGGGCCGGGTGTGACCTGGGCGTGGCTGGACAGTGCAGAACACAGGTCTGGGGGGCAGGGTGGGGTGGGGTGGGGGGCGGGCTGGGGTCACCCCGCAGCACTAACTCAGGCTGGTGGGGGCCGGGCGTGGCCTGCGAATGGCTGGCAGGGGGTGGATGTACCCAGCCCTCGGGGGGAACATGCTGGGGGGGGTTGTGGGGGGGTCCAGGCTGGGAGCTCCAGCAGCAAGGCACCGCAGGGCACCCCAGGATACCGGGCAGGCGGTGACACAGCCCCTGCCCCAGTCTGGACTGCACCCCGTAGTGTCACGGGCATGTTACAGGGGATGCCCAGACACAAGGGTGAGGGGCAGATGACAAAACGGGGCCCATTACAGGTGATGCTCAGACGGGGGGGCCATGGGTTGAGGCACAGGGGAAGGTCAAAGGTCACTTACAGGAAGTCCCGGGGGCCCGGCGGGGCCGATGGGGCCAGTAGCACCAGGGATCCCCTGCAGGAGCGAGAACAGAGCGGAATTAGCGCGAGAACAGGAGCATCCCAATTAACCCCTCGCACCCCAGACCTCACAGGGGCTCCCGCGTTCGCCCCGTCTGCCCTGGGTCCAACACTGCCTCCTCCCTGGGCAGCCCTGCTCACCACACCCACCCTCAGAGTAGTGATTAGAACCCAGGAGTCCTGGCTCCCAGCCCCCCTGCTCTTACCAACCAGCCCCTACTCCACTCCCAGAGCCGGGGATAGAACCCAGGAGTCCTGGCTCCCAGCCCCCCCGACTCTAACCCACCAGCCCCCACTCCCCTCCCAGAGCCGGGGAGAGAACCCAGGAGTCCTGGCTCCCAGCCCCCCCGCTCTCACCCACCAGCCCCCACTCCCCTCCCAGAGCCGGGGATAGAACCCAGGAGTCCCGGCTCCCATCCCCTCTGCTCTTACCCACCAGCCCTCACTCCTCTCCCAGAGCTGGGGATAGACCCCAGGAGTCCTGGCTCCTGGCCCCCCGAGCTCCCACTGCTCCCCACATGGCAGGGGTCTCTGGCAGTGGAGGACTCCCCCTCCCCCGATACTCACAGTCTCTCCTTTCGACCCCAGGGAGCCCTGCGGGCCAGGCAGGCCCCGGTCCCCTTTCTCTCCCTGCTCGCCCGGGGGCCCGATCAGACCGATCAGACCAGGGTGGCCCTGGGAAAGACAGACAGTGATCAGTGCAGGACAGACAGATGGGGGACGGCATCGAGGGCTGGGTGTCGGACAGACAGACAGACGGGCTGCATGCTGGGGGCTGGGCGTGTCGGTAGGGACAGCGTGTGGGAGGGGTCTGTGTGCGGGTCTCTGCCCTGGGCGCTCACACACCCTCGTGCCCCTCATGCGAGCTGTGGGACGTGCGCCCCAGGGATACTTGCAGGCAGTTGTGCTGATGTGTCTGGTTCCCACAGACTTGTGTATCGCTTGTGCCACGGTCGTGATGCACGTGTCGTGGGCGTTCCCGTCTCTCAGTGCATTCACCCGCAGTGTGTAGCACATGTGTGCTGGCATGTTCCCTGGCATGCGTGGCGTGGGCTGGCGCCACGTGGCACACGCTGGTGCACACTGGTGCACGGGGCGTGTATCATTCCCCCCCCCACACGGGTGTATTGTGTGTGTTCACACACAGGCTGTGCGCCCCCCATGTGCCCCCCGCTCACCTTCTCTCCTTTGGGTCCGGAGTCCCCTTTGAGGCCAGGCAGCCCCGGGGGGCCCTGCAGGGAGACACAGGCAGAGCGGTTAGCCGGGGAGGGGAGGGGGGCTCCGTCGCACGGGAGGGCGGAGTCACACTCACCACAGGTCCCGGGGGGCCCGTCTGGCCCGTCGCGCCCGGCTTGCCTTGTTCTCCCTGCGGGGGATGAAGGGGAGAGGTTAGCGCTAAACGCTGCCCCGACCATGCCCTGGGGCTGCCCCCCACAGCCCAGCCCAGAGGCCCCACCCTGCTCTGGGGCTCCCAGCCCAGAGGCAGGGGTCCTGCACCCCACCCCTCTGGGGCTCCCAGCCCGGAGGCAGGGGTCCTGCACCCCACCCTTCTGGGGCTCCCCAGTCGGAGACAGGGGTCCTGCACCCCACCCTTCTGGGGCTCCCCAGTCGGAGACAGGGGTCCTGCACCCCACCCCTCTGGGGCTCCCAGCCCGGAGGCAGGGGTCCTGCACCCCACCCTTCTGGGGCTCCCCAGTCGGAGGCAGGGGTCCTGCACCCCACCCCTCTGGGGCTCCCAGCCCGGAGGCAGGGGTCCTGCACCCCACCCCTCTGGGGCTCCCCAGTCGGAGACAGGGGTCCTGCACCCCACCCTTCTGGGGCTCCCCAGTCGGAGACAGGGGTCCTGCACCCCACCCTTCTGGGGCTCCCCAGTCGGAGGCAGGGGTCCTGCACCCCACCCCTCTGGGGCTCCCAGCCCGGAGGCAGGGGTCCTGCACCCCACCCCTCTGGGGCTCCCCAGTCGGAGGCAGGGGTCCTGCACCCCACCCTTCTGGGGCTCCCCAGTCGGAGGCAGGGGTCCTGCACCCCACCCCTCTGGGGCTCCCAGCCCGGAGGCAGGGGTCCTGCACCCCACCCCTCTGGGGCTCCCAGCCCGGAGGCAGGGGTCCTGCACCCCACCCCTCTGGGGCTCCCCAGTTGGAGGCAGGGGTCCTGCACCCCACCCCTCTGGGGCTCCCCAGTCGGAGGCAGGGGGTCTCATGCGTTGACCGCTCTGGACAGGCCTGCAGGGGGCAGAGCTCCACTCTCCGCCCATTGGCATCGGGGGAGGGCGGTTCTGGATTTACAGCGGGGGCAGCTGAGACCGGACCCAGCCCCCGTGTGTCTGGGGCTCAGGGACCCATCAGCAGGCAGGGAAATTCAAGCATGGACTGCAGAGCTGGGGACAAACCCACCCCCCACCCAGAGCTGGGATAGAACCCAGGAGTCCTGGCTTCCCCCCCCCCCCCCCCCCCGCTCTAACCCACCAGCCGCCACTCCCCTCCCAGAGCTGGGGAGAGAACCCAGGAGTCCTGGCTCCCAGCCCCCCTGCTTTAACCCACTGGACCCCACTCCCCTCCCAGAGCCGGGGAGAGAACCCAGGAGTCCTGGCTCCCAGCCCCCCTGCTTTAACCCACTGGACCCCACTCCCCTCCCAGAGCCGGGGAGAGAACCCAGGAGTCCTGGCTCCCAGCCCCCCCTGCTCTGACCACCAGCCCCCACTCCCCTCCCAGAGCCGGGGAGAGAACCCAGGAGTCCTGGCTCCCAGCCCCCCCACTCTAACCCACCAGCCCTCACTCCCCCGCAGAGCCGGGACAGGACCCAGGCATCCTGCTGGCGTGCACTGGCTGTCACTTACCACTGAGCCAGGGATGCCTCTCAGCCCATCAGGCCCCTGCTTGCCAGCTGGTCCCTGGGGCCCCACGGGGCCGGTCTTGCCCGGAGGTCCCACGGCGCCTGGCTCGCCCTGGGGGACGGAGGGGCAGGGTGAGCTCGGGGATGGGCGACACGATCACAGCTGTGGCGGGGGCTCCTTGGTGTCACCGCGCCCCTTTGGGGTCAGAGACCATCCTGGGGCTCCCCGTCACACCGATCCCAGTGCATCATGGGACAGGAGCCCTTGGCGTGGCCGGGCCGCAGCCTGGCTGGCTGTACTGGGAGCTCCCAGCCTGGGCCCTGGGCCCTGGGACAGACCCAGCTGCGCCTCGTCTCTGGGGAGCTCCGAGCTGGGTTTGACCCCAGGGGATCTGGGACCCAACACCTCCCCAGCAGAGACCCCACCCGGGGGGGGGCCCACAGAGTCTGAGTCACTTACCTTAGTGCCCTTCTCGCCCTGACGCCCCTCGGGACCCGGGGAGCCTGCGGGGCCCTGCAGAGACAGGAGACGGGGGTTGAACAAGGGAATGGGGCAGGGGCCTGTCCCCTCTAGGGGGCGCCGGCTCCCACCCAGCCCCAGGGCAGGGACTGGCTGGCTCAGGGGGGCAGGGAATGGGGCACGGGGCCTGTCCCCTCTAGGGGGCGCTGGCTCCCACCCAGCCCCAGGGCAGGGACTGGCTGGCTCAGGGGGGCAGGGAATGGGGCACGGGGCCTGTCCCCTCTAGAGGGCGCTGGCTCTGACCCGGCCCCAGGGCGGGGACCAGCTGGCTCGGTGTGGGGCAGGAGGGGTCCCTGGAGCTAAGCGGTTTCCCTGTCATTAGCTGCCGCGCTCTGGGCCGGGCGTTTCGCTCGCTGCCGAGGATGGGAAGGAATTTCCTGCCCTCGGTGCCAGCCCCACCCTCCCCGCAATGAGATTCCCAGGGAGCCGGATCTGTGTGTGCGCGTGTCTGCTGCCCCCTGCTGGCAGGTCACTGTGGCTGCAGACGGGGTGGGTGCCTGGGGTGGGGGGGTCTGTGCCGGTCAGAGTCTCCGTCGCACAGTAGCTGGGACAGCAGGCGCGTCCCTCACACCCCCTTCGCAGTGAGACGCCTCTGCCCTGCTCCTGGGGGACGGCAGGAGGAGGGGGGTGACCCGGGCAGGGGAGGGGGCCCAGACACACCCATCACTTACCCTCTTCCCTGGGGGACCTGGGGGGCCGTTCTCTCCTGTCGGGCCTGGCGAGCCCTAGAGAGAGAGAGAGCTGGAGTTAGGAGAACCAATCTAATCCAGAACGTCACGGACAGGGGAACCCAGAGAGGTGGGGAACCTGATCCAGAACATGAGGGAAAGGAGAACCCAGAGATGGGGGTCTGATCCGGAACAGGGGAACCCAGAGTACAGTCAGCGAGGGGGGATCCGGAACATCGGAGGCGGGTTCCAATCCAGAACGTCGGAAGGGCCAATCAGGAAGGTCGGACAGAAAGGAATCCAGAGAGGGACCCGATCTGGAACATGGGGGGCACGCGGAGTCTGATCAGACTGTTGGGGGTCTCGGGGGGGGGGGGCGGATCCCATCTGGAGCACTGGGGACACAGGTGGGGTGTCCAGTCCAAATGTCAGGGGAGATCCATTCCAAACAGTCGGGGGGGACCCCGTCAGGGCCCCACTCGGGAGCCCTGGTCACTCACCAGCTGCCCGGGTTCCCCATCCTCGCCTCGCTCGCCCTTCGCCCCGTCCTGGCCCTGGAGGGGGAAAACAAGCCCTGAGTCAGCAGAGGCCTCGGCAGGGACCCCAAACCCCAGCCGCGGGGCCCCAAACCCTGCTGCATTCCCCCAGATCCCCTCCCCACCCCACCTCCCAGCATCTCCCCTGCCCCCAGACTGCAGGGACCTGGAGGGCAACGCATGGGGCTGATACTTACCCTGGGACCCATTTCACCTGGGGGGCCCGGATCCCCTGGGAAACCAACAGGACCCTGGAAGAGACAGGAATGAATTAGCCTGAGCCACCTCCTCCTACAGCCAGGCACAGAACCCAGGAGTCCCGGCTCCCAACACCCCCTGCCCCACTCTAACCACCAGCCCCCACTCCCCTCCCAGAGCTGGGAGAGAACCCAGGAGTCCTGGCTCCCAACACCCCCTGCCCCACTCTAACCACTAGACCGCACTCCCCTCCTAGAGCTGGGAGAGAACCCAGGAGTCCTGGCTTCCCCTCCCCCGGTCTCTGCGCCGCGTCACTCACAGGGTTTCCCTTGGGCCCATCGTCTCCGGGGGGCCCTTTCCCTCCAGGGGGTCCAGCTGTGCCGGCGGCTCCGGTTTCTCCTTTCTCCCCTCGCTCTCCTCGCGGGCCCTGGGAAGGAGACAGAGCGGTGGGGGGGGTGTCAGTGTGGGGTCTGTGGGCAGGGGGAGGATGGGGGGAGTGGCCTGGCAGGGGGCAGAGCTCTGGGGGTCAGCTGTGGGGGAGGGATCCCAGCCCCAGTGTTCCTTGGGGAGATCCCCCATGTGTGTGGGGGAAGGAGTCTCTTGGGGGGGGGCCTGTCGGGGGGAGAGGTCCTGGCCCCAGTGTCTCTGGGGTGGGGCTCACAGCCTGGGGAGAGGGGAGCACTCCAGACTTGGGGGGGGCCTGTCAGGGGGGAGAGGTCCTGGCCCCACTGTCTCTGAGGTGGGGTTCACAGCCTGGGGAGAGGGGAGCACTCCAGACTTGGGGGGGTCCTGTTGGAAGAAAGGGGCTCCCTGGGGGTCCTCACTGGGTGGGGGAAAGGCCAGGCCCTTGCCTGTGGGGAGCAGTGCTCTGGGGGTCCCTGAGAGGAGACACCCCCCAAGGAGGGGTCCCTGGCTGGAGGCTGACAGCTCTGGGTGGGCCTTAATAAGGAAGAGACAGAGGTGGGGAGCTGGCCACTGATTCCCATAGGGGGCAGGGCCCCAGTAGAGGGGATGAAGGAGGCTCGGGGGGCTCCTTGGTGGGGGACGGAACGGGGCTGTCCCATGGGATAGCAGCTGTGCCGCCAGGTGGGGGCGAGGACTCGGGGGAGCCCCGGGGGGGTAGGAGAGGGACAAACGGGGGAGGGTTTCCCGGGGGGTTAGTGGCCATGCTGCCAGATGGGGTGTGTGAGGGAGCAGGGACAGGGGGGCCCAAAGACTCACCTTGACTCCTGGCTCCCCGGGGATGCCAGGGGCCCCCGACTCGCCAGGCTCACCCTGAAATGAGAGAGACGTCAGCGCTCGCGCTCTGACCGGTCCCCCCTGGATGGTCCCGGAGACACAGCGCGGCAGCACCCGACAGGCCCTGTGCCACTAGACCCCACTCCACTCCCCTCCCCTCCCAGAGCCGGGACAGAACCCAGGAGTCCTGGCCCCGCTCCCCTCCCCGAGCCGGGACAGAACCCAGGAGTCCTGGCCCCGCTCCCCTCCCCGAGCCGGGACAGAACCCAGGAGTCCTGGCCCCGCTCCCCTCCCAGAGCCGGGACAGAACCCAGGAGTCCTAGCCCCACTCCCCTCCCCGAGCCGGGACAGAACCCAGGAGTCCTGGCCCCGCTCCCCTCCCGGAGCCGGGACAGAACCCAGGAGTCCTGGCCCCGCTCCCGAGCTGGGAGGGAAGCCAGGAGTCCTGGCCCCACTCCCCTCCCAGATCCGGGAGAGAACCCAGGAGTCCTGGCCCCGCTCCCCTCCCCGAGCCGGGACAGAACCCAGGAGTCCTGGCCCCGCTCCCCTCCCCGAGCCGGGACAGAACCCAGGAGTCCTGGCCCCGCTCCCCTCCCAGAGCCAGGAAAGAACCCAGGAGTCCTGGCCCCGTTCCCCTCCCCGAGCTGGGAGAGAACCCAGGAGTCCTGGCCCCGCTCCCCTCCCAGAGCTGGGAGAGAACCCAGGAATCCTAGCCCCACTCACCTCCCCGAGCTGGGACAGAACCCAGGATTCCTGGCCCCGCTCCCCTCCCAGAGCCAGGAAAGAACCCAGGAGTCCTGGCCCCGTTCCCCTCCCCGAGCTGGGAGAGAACCCAGGAGTCCTGGCCCCGCTCCCCTCCCAGAGCCAGGAGAGAACCCAGGAGTCCTGGACCCGCTCCCCTCCCAGAGCTGGGACAGAACCCAGGAGTCCTGGCCCCACTCCCCTCCCCGAGCCGGGAGAGAACCCAGGAGTCCTGGCCCCACTCCCCTCCCCGAGCCGGGACAGAACCCAGGAGTCCTGGCCCCGCTCCCCTCCCGGAGCCGGGACAGAACCCAGGAGTCCTGGCCCCGCTCCCGAGCCGGGAGGGAAGCCAGGAGTCCTGGCCCCACTCCCCTCCCAGAGCCGGGAGAGAACCCAGGAGTCCTGGCCCCGCTCCCCTCCCAGAGCCGGGACAGAACCCAGGAGTCCTGCTCCAGCCCCACATTTCCCTGGGCGAGTGGTGGTGGGGCCCTTTGACTCCTGCAGTCTGTGACTCTGAGTGCCCCCATCCGTCCCCTCCCTTCACGGGCCACGGGGAGAACAGGGTCGCCTGCACTGTCCTCTGCACGAGGACAGTGACTCATCCAGTCTCAGGCTGCAGGGCGGCAAGGTCAGGAAGGGATTTGCTCCCTGAGACTCAATCAGCTGGAGATGGGGCACCACACGCGGGGGCGGGGCGGTGCTCTGACAGGCTCCAGAGACACCTCTGTCTGGCTGCTGAGTCTGGCTCAGACGCTGGGGGTCCCCAGATTGGGGCAGGGAAAGAATCTCCCCCAGGACAGACAGGCAGGGCCCTCGGGGGGTTTCCCGTTCCCCCGCAGCGCGGGATGTGGGTCACTGGCTGGGCTCAGCGGATCAGGTCCCTGCCATTGCAGGGGTGTCAGCCCTTGGGACCCCTTGGTCCCTCCTGGGCTCAGCTGTCGTGGCCCCAGGCTCGGTCCCCCGGGCGCTGACACGTGTCGGCCCAGCCAGGTCGCGGGGCTGGGCACAGGGTGACAGGGAGCGATTCTCTGCCCGCTGCTGTCCAGGGGCCAGGCTGGAGTGAATGGGCCTTTCTGGCCTTGAACTCCATGAAACCTACCAGCCCCACTCTGCCCCCCCGGGGCTGGGAGAGAACCCAGACGTCCTGCCTCCACCTACCTTCTCTCCAGGGGGGCCAAGGTTGCCGATGCCTCCAGGGCCGCCTTGGGGTCCCTGCAGGGGGAGAGAGCAGAGCTGGTTACCTCCGGGGACGCCCGGGTCAGGGCTGAGAGGGGTGGGGGGCGGGGGAGGAACTTACGTCGGCTCCGGAGGGTCCGGCTGGGCCACGCGGCCCTGGTGGTCCTGGGGGGCCCTGTGGGGAGAAAGAACAAGGTGAGGGGGGCTCTGGGACATTCCCACCTGGAGGGGGGACTGGGAATGGGGGCAGCCGCTGTCACTTACCATGGGGCCCACGTCACCTGTCTCGCCCTTCTCCCCCGCCGGGCCCGGCAGACCCTAAGGAGAGACAGAGAGCATCAGTGCGGGGCACATCTGGACTGGGGGGAGGGGGCAGATCAAGGGGCACATCTGGATCCAGGGAGATGGGGGAAGCAGGCAGCACATCTGGATTTGGGATGAAGAGGGTCCTAGACCTAGGACACATCTGGATCTGGAGGATGGGCAGAGATGGAGGGACACATCTGGATTCAGGATGGGATGGTGGCTCAGAGGGAGGGACACATCTGGAGCTGGGGGAGGAGCAGAGCAAGGGGCACATCTGGAGCAGGGATGGGGGGAGGGGACCCAGACAGAGGGGCACATCTGGATCCAGATAGGTGGGGAGGAGGGCACACAGGGATAGCTTCCCCCGCCTCCCAGAACAGCTGGCTCGGGGGTGGGACCCAGCAACAACTGGCCAGTGGTCACACTGTCATGCTGCCCAGCAGTTTGGGACAGGAAGTAAAGGGGAATCCTGTCCCCAGCTAGAACTGTACCATGGGGCAGGCCGGATTGGGTGGCTAGGGCTGGGGCCATGGCTAGGAAGGGGGGCTCGGGTCGGGTCCGGGTCCAGGGGGAAGGCGGAGACAGGTGGGACTATAGAGCATGGGGGCAGGGCCAGGGGTGGGGCCAGGTGTAGGGGTGGGGCCAGGGCACCGGAGTGGCTCAATGGGGGGCAGAGGGGGCAACCCTGCAAGGCCAATGACAGGTCCCCCCCACTCACCTGCAGCCCGATGGGGCCAGGCGGCCCGTTGAATCCGCGGGTTCCTTCATCACCCTTCACCCCAAAGTGGCCCTGGGGGCCCCGAGCGCCCGGCTCCCCATCAGCCCCCTCGACACAGACACAAGAGAGAGTCAGAGACGGGCCCCGAGCGGCCCCGGGGAGACGGGACTCGCTGAGCAGGTGGGGGTGGGGGTGAAGGGAGGTCTCGGCGCTGTGGGAGCAGCGGGAATCCCCCCGCACCGCCATTCCCCATTGATGGGACCCCCCGGAATCCCACCCACACTCCAGCAGTGTGATGTGGGGCCTCTTTGCCGTCAGGAACCTCGCCCCATGGCATGAGTGAGGGGCCAGGACACTGCGCTGCCAGGAGTCAGGGACCCTCCGCCCGGCACGGAGCAGACCGGGCTCCATCGCCCTCAGCTACGTCCCCCACCCCGACCACATGGAGCTGATCCGGCTCCATCACCCAGGCCCTGCCCGGAACCGACCCGGCTCCATCACCCAGGCCCTGCCCGGAACCGACCCGGCTCCATCACCCAGGCCCTGCCCGGAACCGACCCGGCTCCATCACCCAGGCCCTGCCCGGAACCGACCCGGCTCTATCGCCCAGGCCCTGCACGGAGCCGACCCGGCTCCATCGCCCAGGCCCTGCACGGAGCCAACCCGGCTCCATCGCCCAGGCCCTGCACGGAGCCGACCCGACTCCATCGCCCAGGCCCTGCCCGGAACCGACCCGGCTCCATCGCCCAGGCCCTGCCCGGAACCGACCCGGCTCCATCACCCAGGCCCTGCCCGGAACCGACCCGGCTCCATCGCCCAGCCCCTGCACGGAGCCGACCCGGCTCCATCGCCCAGGCCCTGCACGGAACCAACCCGGCTCCATCCCTTTGCCCTGCACAGAGCCAACCAGCTCCATCGCCCCCCCCCCCCGCATGGAGCCAACCCAGCTCCGTAGTCCTGCTCTGCCCAGAGCTGGCACCGCCCCATGCTACCAGCCGCAGGGCCCCCCCGCCCTATGCTGCAGGAGGCTGTCTGAGGGGGGCAAGGTACTTACGGCTGCTCCAGGCTGCCCGACTGAGCCCATGGGACCTGGGGGGCCTGGGGGACCCTGGAAGGAAGGAGACGGGAGTCAGGGGTGCTGAGACACAGAGATACCCCAGGCAGGAATTTGGGGGGGATCAGCCCCAGTGTGGGGTCAGGGGAGCCCCCAGCTCAGACTCACGTGTTCTCCCTTGTTGCCTTTGCCACCCTTCTGGCCCGGCTCGCCCACCTCGCCCTGCGGAGAGAGGAGAAAGGGGGTTTAGCCCATCGCCACGTGGGGGGGCAGGACACAGACACAGACGGGGCCTTACCTTGTCGCCGTCCTCACCAGCACCCCCTGGGGGCCCCGCTGGGCCGGGCAGCCCAACGGGACCCTGGACTCCGTCGCGGCCAGCGGGGCCTATGGGACCTTTTTCACCCTAGGGAGAAACAGAGGGGAGTGAGGTGCACAGAACCCAGGAGTCCTGGCTCCCACCCACCCCCCATTCTAACTCACCTGACCCCACTCCCCTCCCAGCACTGGGCACAGAACCCAGGAGTCCTGGCTCCCAGCCCCCCCTGCATCCGACTCAGCCCTGATCCCCCCTTTGTGCCCCCTACTCACAGGAACTCCTTTCTCTCCAGCGGGGCCTGGTGGCCCTTGGGGGCCCGGTCTGCCTGGGGGTCCGATGGGGCCGCCCTGCCCAGGGCCGCCTCTCTCGCCGGGGGAGCCCTGTGGGGAGAGAGAGGAGGAGTCACTTGCTGCCCCCCACAGCGGGGTCCCCCCGACACACATTGCGGGGACCGGGATCAGGTGTGAGGGAGGGGGCGGATCAGGGGGGTCAGAGGTCGGAGGTTAGGGAGGAGAGGGGCTGATGGGGGAGTGAGGGAAGGGAGATCAGAGAACAGTCGGGGAGGTGGGGGCCTAGGGGAATAGTTGGGGGGAAGGAGTTGGGGGAGGGGCTGGCGTGGGGGTCCCCACATCATACTCACTGCAGGTCCTGGGGGTCCGGCCGGCCCCTCGTTCCCTTTCAGCCCCGTGCCGCCCTGCGGGAGAGAAGCACAGGTCAGGGCCTGCTGGCACAGGGGACGGGCTAGGGGCATTGTGTGGTGGGGGGCGGGTACTCACCGGGGTGCCGGGCAGCCCACGCTCACCAGGGAAACCGCGCAGTCCAGCCGGGCCGTCTTTTCCGAGGGCTCCCGGGGGGCCGGGGTCTCCCTGCGCCGGGGGAAGGAGAAGGAGGATTAGGTGGGTCCCCCACCCTGCTCCCTGCAGCACAGCGCCCCCTAGCGCCGCACTGGAGCATCACAGCTCCTTACCTTGGTTCCTTCTTTCCCAGAGGGTCCTGGCAAGCCCTGCTCTCCCGGGGGTCCGGGGGGGCCTGGGTGACCTCTCTCCCCCATCTGACCAGACTCCCCAGAAGCGCCCTAGTGCAGGGGGAGACAAGAAACAGTGTGAGACCTTCAGGGAATGGGCCAGACCCTTCGACCCCTGCCTCTTCCACCACCAGGAGGAGCTGCCGAGTAACTGCACCCTGGAGGCACGGCCGTTCCCAGCCCACCCCGGCACCCCCCACCACCCGGCTTCTTACCTGAGGTCCCACCACCCCCGGGGGGCCGGGGGGGCCCGTCTTGCCTTGGAAACCCTGAAAGACAGAGAGAGATGGGGGCATTAGCACGAGCCACGGCAGATGTCTCTGCCCCCCACCCCCCCGAGTGTAAGTGGAGAGTCACATAGGAGTGTGTGAGGAGCAATGTAGAAAAGTGTGAGGAGTAACCATGGAGTATCCAGAGCGTAACACATGAGTGTGTGAGGCGTAACCATGGTGAATCCAGAGTGTAACACATGAGTGTGTGAGGAGTAACAATAGTGAATCCAGAGTGTAACATGTGAGTGTGTGAGGAGTAACAATGGTGAATCCAGAGTGTAACACGTGAGTATGTGAGGAGTAACAATGGTGAATCCAGAGTGTAACACGTGAGTGTGTGAGGAGTAACCATGGTGAATCCAGAGTGTAACACATGAATTTATGAGCAGTAATGTGGGGGTAACCAGACTAACATTGGAGTATGTGAGGAGTAATGCAGGAGTATCCAGAACGTAATACATCAGTATACAAGGATTAAAATGGGAATACCCTGAGAGTTACATGGGAGTAAGAGAGTAGTAAAGTGGGAGTAACCAAGAGTAACAGCGGAGTGAACAGAGAGCAATGTGCGAGAGAGGAGTAATGCGGGAGTAACCAGACTGCAACGCAGGAGTGAGAGAGGAATAATACAGGAGTATCCAGAGAGTAATATGTGAGCAACCAGAATGCAAAGCGGGAGTGAAAGAGGAGTAACGGGAGTATCCAAAGCGTAACATAGAAGCATGTGAGGTGTAACACAGGAGTATCCAGAGAGTAATGTGGGAGTAATTTGGGGTAACATGGGAGTAATCAGAGAGTAATGCCAGAGTATGTGAGGTGTAATATGAGAGTAACATGAGAGTAATCAGAGAGTAACAGGGGAGTAAGAAAGGAGTAACGGGGAATAATCGGAAAGTAACAAGGTACTATATGAGGAGTAATGAGGGAGTTTCCTGAGGTAGCCTGGAGTTACTCAGGTGTAACCTGGGAGGAACCAGAGTGTAACACGGGAGGAACCCCAGAGTAACACAGGGGTAAGAGAAAAGTATCTGAAGCCCAACAGCGCAGTAACAGAGACACGTACGACTTCTCCTCGCTGACCGGGGTGCCCGGGAAGCCCGTCCTTGCCAGGGGGGCCCTGTGGGGAGGAAAACGGAGAGGTCAGTGGGGCAGGGGGAGATCACAGTGGGAGGGAACTGGGGAGCAGTCAGGAGGACAGGGGAGCCAGCTGGGGGGCCGGGTGGGAATGGCAGTGGGAGAGGGCTGGGATGCAGGCAGGGAGGCTGGGGAGCAGGTGAGAGGGGGCTGGGATGCAGGCAGGGAGGCTGGGGAGTAGGTGAGAGGGGGCTGGGATGCAGGCAGGGAGGCTGGGGAGTAGGTGAGAGGGGGCTGGGATGCAGGCAGGGAGGCTGGGGAGCAGGTGAGAGGGGGCTGGGATGCAGGCAGGGAGGCTGGGGAGTAGGTGAGAGGGGGCTGGGATGCAGGCAGGGAGGCTGGGGAGCAGGTGGAAGAGGGCTGGGATGCAGGCAGGGAGGCTGGGGAGCAGGTGAGAGGGGGCTGGGATGCAGGCAGGGAGGCTGGGGAGCAGGTGGGGGGTAGCTTGGATGTGGGGGGAGGGTGCTGAGGAGCCGGCAGAGGGCTGGGAGCAGGCAGAGGGGAGGGGAGCAGGCGGGTGGGAATGGCAGTGGGATTGGGCTGGGATGCAGGCAGGGAGGCTGGGGAGCAGGTGGGGGGTAGCTTGGATGTGGGGGGAGGGGGCTGAGGAGCCGGCAGGGGGCTGGGGGCAGGCAGAGGGGCAGGGGAGGCAGTAGATAGTGCATGTTACTCACCGGTGGCCCTTTGGGTCCGGGGAAGCCGTTTGGCCCCTGGGGGCCCGGGAGTCCCTGTGGAGAGCAGAGCGGAGATTAGGGGGGGCTGTGGGGGCAGGGAAAACAATGCCCGGCCCCGGGGACACCAGCTGGAGGCCAGCACGGCCAGGGCCAGGCCAATGTTGTACCGGGAGCCCGACTACACAAAGCCAGCCGTGTCGCACTGAAGTGACCCGTCCCTCGCACTAGGGACCTGCTGAGGCTGCTGTGCACCGTGCCAGGCCCAGCAGCCGTGACTGGGGCCGTGCGAGCATCGCACTGCAGTGACCGGTCCCTCGCACCAACAAATCGCTGCAGCTCGCACAGCAGGTCTGGAGCCGGCTCACAGAGAGGCTGAACAGTGCTAGCGACGCTCAGACAGGGCAGGCTGCATGAGGCCTGGTGGTGGTGAGCAGAGGCCTAGTGCGAGTGTTGCACTAATGTGACCCATGCCTGGCACGGCTGTCGCACAGGGCCCTGGAGAGGTGAACGGGCATGGGCACAAGGCGGGGCAGGCTGCACGAGGCCCAGCAGTGGTGTTCCAGGCCCAGCGAAGGGCGGTGCCCGGTGCCCAGGGCTCTGTGCACGCCCAGGTCCCCCCCACGCTGTGCTCACACTCACCCTTTCCCCTGGAGGGCCATGGGGGCCGTCGCCGCCAGAGGTGCCCTGTGGGGGGAGACAAATGTGAGAGGCAACCGGGAGCACATTCCCTTCCAACACACACTGACACGCGTGCACAGATGTGCAAGCACACACACCCATTCTCACACACTCGGATGTACACAGACACACACAGAGAGACAGAGACAGACACACACACAGACACATGGGGATACACACAGGGACACACAGAGAGACGCAGATGGGGCACACACACACACAGAGACATACACACATGGACAGACAGGGACACACAAACACACACACAAAGGAACACATTCAGCCTTGCACGTTTGCACGCCCAGAGCCTGCTCACACACGCTGAACTCTGAGCCCTGCCCAGACCGCACCCTGCAACACACTGACCCCACCCCGACCCGACACTCAGACAGACGGACAGACCCGGAGCCCCAGACCTCACCTTCGCCCCCAGCTTTCCAGTGGCTCCTCGTGGCCCCCGCTGGCCCCTGGGACCCTGGAGGAATGAGACAGAGGCGGGTGAGCGTCTGAGCCCTAGCTCTGCCCCCTCCCGTCCTCCAACCGCCCCTTCCCGGGGGGCAGAACCCCAGCGACCCACACAGTGCCCTGGGGGCGTTCACGAGGATCTCAGGGGTGGAGGCGGCAGACGGTAGGGACCCACCAGCCACATAGGACGGGGATGGGCACATGACCCCCAGCCCCGGTAGGGGAATGCTGGACCCCCCCAACCCCAGATGGGAGGATTAAGGAGGGTAGGTGGAGGGGGATATTTGCCCCCCCACCAGAGAGAGGCCCAGCCCCGAGGCCCTGTGCCAAGGCGGGGTGGAGCCCAGAGGGGACACATCATGTATGAGTCAAGCTGGGGCGTGAGCCCCATGGCAGGGGGCGTGGCTGGCCCCAGGGGTCATGGGCATGACCTCACTGGGGACTGGGTGAGGGGGGTTCCACGGGAGGGGCAGGAGCCGTGATGGGGAGCCTGCACTGGGCCAGGGCCGGCTCCAGGCACCAGCTTAACAAGCAGGTGCTTGGGGCGGCCAAGGGAGAGGGGCGGCACCTGCAGCAATTCGGGGCTGGCAGGTCCCTCACTCCCTCTAGGAGCGAAGGACCTGCCGCCGAATTGCCGCCGCCGATCGCGATCGCAGCTTTTTTTTCTTTCTTTTTTTTTTTTTTTTCCTGGGGCGGCAGAAATGCTGGGGCCGGCCCTGCACTGGGCACAGATGGATGGATGGACAGACAGGAGAACGTGGGTGTGAGAAGGAGGGGATGGAGGTTTTGGATGGAGAAAGCAGAGGGATGGATGGACAGACAGATGAGAAGGGACGGATCGAGGGGGATTGGGACGGAGGACTGGGGCAGGATGGGAGGACGGAGGGATGGATGGATGGACAGACAGATGAGAAGGGACAGATCGAGGGGGATCGGGATGGAGGACTGGGGCAGGATGGGAGGATGGAGGGGTGGATGGATGGAGAAAGCAGAGGGAAGGATGGACAGACAGATGAGACGGGACGGATCGAGGGGGATTGGGACGGAGGACTGGGGCAGTGATGGGAGGACGGAGGGGTGGATGGATGGAGAAAGCAGAGGGAAGGCTGGACAGACAGATGAGAAGGGACGGATCGAGGCGGATCGGGACGGAGGACTGGGGCAGGGATGGGAGGACGGAGGGCTGGATGGAAGGAGAACACAGATGGAAGGCTGGACAGACAGATGAGACGGGACGGATCGAGGCGGATCGGGACGGAGGACTGGGGCAGGGATGGGAGGACGGAGGGCTGGATGGAAGGAGAACACAGAGGGAAGGCTGGACAGACAGATGAGACGGGACGGATCGAGGCGGATGGGGACGGAGGACTGGGGCAGGGATGGGAGGACGGAGGGCTGGATGGAAGGAGAACACAGATGGAAGGCTGGACAGATGTGGAGAGATGGATCGGGGGGAGTGAGGATGGATGGGGGGAGCCCAGAGAGTTGGCTGCACTAACCCCCCCGCCTCTCCCCCACACTCACCGAGGGGCCGCGCTCGCCCCGGGTCCCCGGCTTCCCGGACAGACCCTGCAACAGAGAGAGTCAGTGAGACACAGCCAGGGCATGGGCACCCATGCGAGAACTCCTCTGCCAGCCAGGGCCCGGCAGGGACCCATAATGTACCCACCCACGGGAGACACACAGGGACCCCCCACGTCCCACCCAGCCCACCCAGGGACCCCTCAGCCAGCCAGGGCCCGGCAGGGACCCCTAACACCCACCCCTGGAACCCGCCACCCAGAACCAACCCCCCTCCCAGCCCCCATTAAACTCCCCCCATCCATGGCTCTGCAGGGTCCCCCAACCCCACAGAACCTGCACAGGGATCCCCCAATCCAGGGCTCTACAGAGACCCCACCCCTAGGACACCCCCAAGGACACCCTATTCGCAGCTCTACAGGGACCCCCAACTCCAACCCCTATGGGGACCCCACCCCACCCAGGGCTTTGCAGACACCCCCACCTAGAACCATCCCCCATCCAGCCTGTCCCCAGAAGACCCTCCTCCACCCCCCAACAGCCTCTCACTCTTCACCCAGCCCCACCAGTAAGTCCCAGTTCCAATCCATCCCTGCGGGGGGTGTCAGCCCCCCCCCCAGCAGGACCTGCAGCCCCCTCCCCCAGGTCCCCCCAACAGTTTCCCACGTGGGGATGCCTCCTGCGGAGGGAAACATGGACCCCACTCCACTGGGGGGCAGTGGGGGGAGCTGTGCTGGGGGTGGGGGGAGCCATGCCGGGGGGGTGATGGAGGGTTACTCACCCGAGCACCCTTCTCACCATTGGTGCCAGGGAATCCGGGGAAGCCCTGAGATCCCTGTGGAGAGAGAAGAGATGCGGGTTAAGGGGGGTGATGGGGGGCAGAGGGGGGGCAGAGGGGATAGACCCACCGTCCACAGTGCTCACCTTCGGGCCTTGCCGTCCTGGGTATCCGGGAAGACCTGGTACGCCCAGCTTCCCCTGCGAGAGAGAGAGAGAGAGAGATGAGACTAGGGGGATGGGGCACGGGGCCTTTCCCCTTTAGTGGGCGCCGGCTCTGACCCAGCCCCAGGGTGGGGGGCTGGCTGTTCACGGGGGCAGGGAATGGGGCACGGGGCCTTTCCCCTCTAGTGGGTGCCGGCTCCCATCCGGCCCCAGGGTGGGGGGCTGGCTGTTCAGGGGGGCAGGGAACAGGCACATGGGCAGGGGCCCACGCCCTCATGCTCGGCACTGCCCAGTCCTGCCCCATGCTGCCCCGGCTCCTCACCTTCTCTCCCACCAGTCCGAGGGGACCCGGGTCGCCCGAGGGTCCGGTCCGGCCTTTGGGACCTTCCGGTCCATCCTCTCCTCTGGATCCTGGGACACCCACCTCGCCCTGCGGGGGCAGAGAGAACAGGGGTGGGTGAGACTGGCATCGCCAGGAGCAGGCAGGCAGCGAGGGGCGGGGGGCTCCGGGCACAAACTTACCCTGTCTCCTTTCACCCCGAAGTCGCCCTTGAATCCGGGGAATCCGTCCTCACCCTGCAGAGACAGACAGACAGACAGACCGGTGACAGTCAGACAGCCAGAGAGGAAAGGCCAGAAGGAACCAGCAGCTCAGCCGGTCCGACCTCCTGTATGTCACAGGCCACAAGCCTCCCCCCCGCCCCCGCTCACTAACCCAGCCCCCCGCCCCCCCGCCCCCGCTCACTAACCCAGCCCCCCGACCCCCCGCCCCCGCACACTAACCCGACACCCGCAATGAGACCGAAGTGCCACAGCCCCCAGGAGACTGGGCTGTTACCTGCCACAGGCTGAGATCGGGGGAGCTGAGGGGCACCAGAGCCCGAGGCTCTGCAATGGCAGGGAAAGGGTTAAGTGAGAGACACCCCCCCCCCCAGATAATCCTGGCCAGTGACCCGCCCCCAGGCTGCAGGGGAAGGTGAGAACCCCCAAGTCACTGCCAGTCTGAGGGGGGGCGGAATTCCCCCCGACCCCACCCACAGCGATCAGCTACACCCTGCACATGGGCGCAAGGACCAGCCAGCCACGCCCGTGGGTGAGATAATGCTGGGTGCCCCCACAGAGCCCCCCCCCCCCCCCGCCCAGGTCCCATCTCTAGCCAGGGGCGGCCCTGACGCTGCAGGGGGAGGAGAGTTAAAACAAAAAACTCAGAATACACTGGGAGGGGCGGGAAATCCCTTCCTGACCCCTGGTCAGGGGTCCACAGCTAGGGGGCGCCGTGCACTATTCCCCCAGCCTCGCACTAGGGGGTGCTGTGCACTATTCCCCCAGCCTGGCACTAGGGGGCACTGTGCACCATTCCCCCAGCCTGGCACTAGGGGGCACTGTGCACCATTCCCCCAGCCTGGCACTAGGGGGGCGCTATGCACTATTCCCCCAGCCTGGCACTAAGGGGCATGTGCACCATTTCCCCTGCATGGCACCAAGTGGGGCGCTGTGCGTCATTCCCCCAGCATGGCACTAGGGCATGCAGTGCACTATTCCCCCAGCCGGGCACTAGGGGGCACTGTGCGCTATTCCCCCAGCATGGCACTAGAGTGTGCAGTGCACTATTCCCCCAGCCTGGCACTAGGGGGCTCTGTGTGCCATTCCCCCAACCTGGCACTAGGGGGCGCTGTGCGCCATTCCCCCAGCATGGCACTAGGGCGTGCCATGCACCAGTTCCCCAGCCGGGCACTAGGGGGCGCTGTGCGGTGCTGCCAGCATCATGTCTGACCTGCGGTTGAGGGTCGGGGAAGCAGAACTCACCTTCTCACCCTTGTGACCCTTCAGCCCCCGAATTCCATCCACGCCCTGGGAGAGACAGGGAGAGTTCAACAGGGTAAGCTGCACTGCAGAGACCACCCACAGATCTAGGCAGAGAATCCACAAGCCCCCCCTCCCCTCCCAGCGCCGGGATAGAACCCAGGAGTCCTGGCTCCCAGCTCCCACCGCTCCCTGCTCTAATCCTCGGACCCCACTCCCCTTCCAGAGACGGGATAGAACCCAGGAGTCCTGGATCCCATTGGCTACAATCCTCTTGTCTTGTTTTCCACTCTAGCCAGAATCCTCTTCTCCCCTTGAGGGGCAGGGACCTCCTGGCTTCTGGACCTTCACCCATCCTTACTAAGAATTGTGGGTAATATCCCAGTCCCAAAGAGTCACGCCAAGTCCTGGGACCAATCAGCCGCTTACCTTCACACCACGTGGGCCTGGGTAGCCAATCAGACCTTGGGGACCGGACGGACCCTGCAATAGAGAGAGATTAGACCAATCACAGGGGAGAGTCGCTGGTGTCCCTGCTCCCTACGAGGAGGGGTTAGAATCACGGATGGGAGACATCACCCCACTGACCCGGGGGCTCTGACCCCAGCACGTTGGGGGACAGGGTCTTAGTACCTCACCCCAGCACCTGGGGGGCTGTGACCTGGCCGCCAAGGTCTGAAAGCGCTAGGACTGGGGGGAGGGGGGCTTGACCCCGGTGCCTGAGAGGCGAGGGGATATTGGGGTCTGGGTGGACGACGGGAAGGGGTAGGAGTGGACGTTATCCCCTTACCTGGTTACCTTTGGTTCCCGACGGACCTTCCTTCCCCGGATGCCCCTGAGAGGGAGGGAATGGGAAAGGGAGAAGCCAGAGAGGGATGAACCATTAACACCAGCACCACAGCACTTAACCCCTGGGCGTTGCTCTGTCCCCCTGCCTGGGGAGCCACCCCAACATCCCCCTCCCCCGCTCCTGTGGCAAGGGCAGTGCCCCCTGCCTGTGGGGCAGGAATAGCCCAGCTCTCGGTGGCAGGGCTGCCCTTTGACCTGAACTCCTTTAACCAAGCGTTGGGGACACCTGGCCCGGCTAGGGGTGAATGGTCAGTGGAGCTTGGTTGCGCCAGGGGGTGCAAGCCGGGGTTGGCGTGAGTGGGGGTAGCTGCCTTTGGGGACCAGGCCAGAGCTGAGGCCAGAGGCTCTGGGGCCAATCCCACTCGCTGGCATTTAACGGGGTCAACCAACCAAGCCAGGCTGAAGGGAAACCAACGTCAACAGGAAGTGGTACTAGCTCGCTTCCTGTTAAACATGGCCACCAGGTCCTCGCCCCATGAGCACGGGGTGCAAGTGGGGGGGCCAGCAGGAAGTGGTACTAGCTCACTTCCTGTTAAACACGGCCACCAAGTCCTCACCCCATGAGCAGGGGTGCGAGTGGGGGGCCAACAGGAAGTCATGCTAGCTCACTTCCTGTTAAACATGGCCACCAGTCATTGCCCCATAGCCGGGGGTGGGGCGAACACTGCTCAAGAGCATCCCTGTGATGATGGGGCCCCTACAGGAAATGTGCTAGCTCACTTCCTGTTAAGCATGGCTGCCCCACCCTTGCACCCATGCCAAGGTCAGGCAAGGAGTCAAGAAGAAATGGCAGTGACCCACTTCCTGTTAAACATGGCCGCTGGGCTCTCGCCCCGGGGCAGGAGGGAGCCATGCCGTGCAGGAGGCCAACAGTATGGGCTCACTTCCTGTGAAATATGGCCGTCGTATTGCCACTCCGGGGCTGGGGGAGTCTGGGGGTCAGGGTGCTGGGAGGAGAGGGTGGAAGGAAGGAGAGGAGGAGCTGGGGTGAGCAGGTTACTCACGGGAGGCCCGTCGGACCCCGGCATGCCGGGGAGGCCAGGTTTGCCTCTGGGACCCTGCAGAGAGAGAGAAAAGCAGAGATCAGAGCAGGCAGAGCAGAGACCCCCGTTGTGTGACCCTGGCCCGTGTGGGGGCTGCACAACACTGGGGGGGGCAGGGTAGGTTCGGGGCACTCACCTTCTCTCCGGGGGGCCCCATAGCACCTTGTGGGCCAGGCAATCCCTGAGAGAGAGAGACATGGTCAGATTCAGCCCCCACTCCCCACCCAGAGCCGGGGATAGAACCCAGGAGTCCTGGCTCCCAGCCCCCCTGCTCTAACCACTAGACCCCACTCCCCTCCCAGAGCAGGAACGGAATCCAAGAGTCCTGGCTCCCAGCCTCCCCGCCCCACTGGACCCCGTGTCCCCAGAGCTGGGCTGTTTCAGGGAGAGGGTTTTCCTTACCTGGGTGCCTGGAGTTCCCTGCTGACCTGGGGGGCCTGGCTCGCCTTGCGGCCCCTGTAACAGTCAGACACAACTGGAGTTAGAACCAGACCCACCCGCATGTTATATAGAAGGGAGAGAGGGCACTGCTTCAGGGGACGTTCACAACACTGGGATCACTGGATGGGGGCACTGCTGTAGGGGAAACTCACAGCACCGGAAACCCCATTTAGGGCACTGCTGTAGGAGAAGCTCGCAGCACCAGAGTCCCCGGCTGGGGGGACTGCAGTAGGGGAAGCTCGCAACACCCGAGTCCCCGGCTGGGGGCACTGCTGTAGGGGAAGCTCACAGCACCGGAGTCCCCGGCTGGGGGCCCTTAAGGCATTTCCAACCCAGTCCATAGCAGGACCGGGCAGCGCAGACAGACAGACAGACAGCCATGCCGACTCACCAGGTTCCCTTTGGGCCCAATGGGACCATCTATGCCACGCACGCCCTGCGGAGGAGACAGACAGATGGACAGGTGGAGGTTAGTGTGGTGGGGGTTACGGGGGCAGGGGGAATTGGGATGCCGTGCGTGGCACTTACCAGAGGCCCGGGGATCCCCGGTGGGCCTTTGGGTCCAAGCAAACCTCTGGGTCCCTGCAGGGAGGGGAGAGACCAGAGTTAATGAGGCTGTGGGGACAAAGCTGGGCCTGGGTTCCCCCAACGGGGCTGTGGGGGGAGCCAGCAATTGCCCCTCACACTACCCTCCCCCCCCCGCCCAGCAAACAGCAGCACAGATGTGCGCACGCACACAGACACAGACAGATGTGCACACACACACACACACCTTGCACCAGCCAGCGCTCCCGGCACCACACTGAGCAAGCAATACACAAGCCCTGGAGCTGAGGACCCCATGAGGACGCTGCTCCGTGGTGCAGACCCTGCCCCAATCCGATCCCAGACCCTGGGCCACGTGCTGGGGTGAAACCCCAGAGCATCCTGGGACATGGCACTAAGACCCCTCCGTTTCAGTGCAAGGAGACTCCGCTGGCACCCGTATTAGGAGACGCTGGGCCCTTGTGGAGTCTGCCAGGGGCAGGCACAGGGGGACCCCACAGGCCAGATCCCCAGCTGGTGTCGCTCTGTCCCCAAGGCCTGGCCCCAGACAGCTCATCCGTCCACCCCGTGGGTGTCACGGACTCACAGATCGTGCCCACTCTTGGCCCCGTGCGGTCCGTGGGGGGTGCCCCTTTCAGTGAGACAGCCCTTCTCGGGGGTCCACAGTGGGTAGCACCGGGCTAACCCCCAAACAGCTTCCGGGGGCTCGTCCAAAAGGGAACTGCTCTCGGGGAAGAGTTCCGGGCGATGGGGAATCGGGCACCACGTGGGAACGTTCGCTCCGCTCGGGCTGCCGATAAACCCAGGGTTTCAGAGAGTCCAGACGCTTGCATTTGTCCTGGGTTTTACTACCAAATGCACCAGGAGAAAGGATTTTGGGGGGTTCTCATCCTCCCCCCACCCCCAACTGTAGCTTCTCCAAACAATGTCAAATCTGTAAATGTAACAGAGGGGGGAAGGGACAGGAGAAAAGAGAAAACAAACCCAACCAAACCCCAACACCTGCCCTAACACCAACGCCTACTCCAATCCCAACGCCAACCCTAATACCAACTCCAACGTCCACCCCAATCCTAACAACAACCACAATCCTAATGCCAACTCCGACGCCAACTCTGAACCCCAACGCCAACCCTAACGCCAACGCCTACTCCAATCCCAACTCCAACCCTAATACCAACTCCAACACCCACCCCAACCCTAACTCCAACCACAATCCTAACACCAATGCCAAAGCCTACTCCGTCAACTCCGAACCCCAACGCCTGCCCTAACACCAACTCCTATTCCAATCCCAGCGTCAACCCTAATCCCAACTCCAGCTCCAATCCCAACTCTAACACCAACAACAATCCTACCACCAATCCCAGTGCCAACCCTATCACCAACACTATCCCTAACACCAACTCCAACGTCAACGCCAACTCTAACACCAACTCCAGTCCCAACCATCCCTAATACCAACTGCAATCCCAATGCCAACTCCACCCCACCCCAATGTCAACTCCCACACTAAACCTAACCCCAACCCTAACCCCAACCCTAGCACCAATTCCAAAGCCAATCTCAACCCTAACGCTAATGGCAGCCCCAATCCCAACACCTAGCCCAATCATAGTGCCAGCCCCAATCCCCTGCCTGGGACCCATTTTCCAAACCAATAGGTCAGAGTGTTCCCTGCACTAGTCGGCGCTCCCCTCTCCAGAGCTGGCTGCATTCCCATCCCACGTCTCCCCAGCAGCAGGGCACTAGCACCTCCAGTTTTTGGCCTACCCCTAACGGCATCTTCAGGGACCCAGGCTGGGATTTTCAAATGGAGTCTAGGGCCCCAATCTGGGTCCCTTCCACGCCGTGCCAACCCTTGGCTAAATCCTGCCAATTTCAAATTCGTCCCCTCCACACTGCCAGCTCCTGGGGCACCAAGGAGTCCAGTCCTGGCAATACCAGGGGTGCCGGGGGCACAGAAGAGGGGGCAGTTTGGACACAGCTGGGAGCAGATGGAGGTTTGGGGGTAACCCATTAACTGGCTTGTTTCTGCTGAAGTGAGGGGAGTGAAGCAGTTAACGTTGGGCTTTGATTTTGCCATCAGTAGGTTCAATGGTTAATGGTGATTTTATGGAGAGGGGTTAACACAGGGGTGGGCAAAATATGACCCGCGGGCCACGTCCGACCCATCAGACCTTTTAATCCAGTCTTCAAGCTCCCGTTGGGGAGCGGGGTCGGAGGCTTGCCCCACTCCACGTGTGCCGTGGCTCTGCGTGGCTCCTGGACGCAGCGGCACGGCCCCCCTCCGACTCCTACATGTAGGGGCAGCCAGGGGGTTCCTCATACTGCCCCCGCCCCAAACATCAGCTCTGCAGCTCCCATTGGCCGGGAACCGCAGCCAATGGGAGTTGTGGGAGCAGCACCTGCGGACGGGGCAGCACGCAGAGCCGCATGGCCTGTGCCGCGCCTCCATGTAGGAACTGGAGGGGAGACATGCCGCTGCTTCTGGGAGCTGCTTGAGGTAAGTGCCGCCCGGAGCCTGCATCCCTGAGCCTCCCGCTGCACCCCACCCCTGATCCCCCTCCTGCCCTCCGAACCCCTCGGTCCCAGCCTGGAGCCCCCTCCTGCACCCCAAACCCCTCATCCCCAGCCCCACCCCAGAGTCTGCACCCCCAACCAGAGCCCTCACCCCCTCCTGCACCCCAACCCCCTGCCCCAGCCTGGAGGACCCTCCTACACCCTGAACTCCTCATTTCTGGCTCCACCCCAGAGCCCACACCGCCAGCCGGAGCCCTCACCCCCTCCCACACCTCAAGCCCCAATTTCGTGAGCATTCATGGCCCGCCATACAATTTCCATACCCAGATGTGGCTCTCGGGCCAGAAAGTTTGCCCACCCCTGGGTTAACAACACAGAGCTGAGCGCCAAGGGGTTGAGAATCAAGGCTCAGCTGGGGCAGTTGCCTGCCCTCAGAGCAGTGGTTTCAGGCCCTCTGCAGACTCAGGCAGGGCCAGAAAAGTGAGGATCGTGGGGCCCAATTCCATGGAGTGGAGGGGGAGTAAATCCCAGGGGGGGGGCAGGGTAAATGGGGCCCCGATTATCCCTCTGCACCACCCTGGGGAGCTGCCCCCTCTCACACTGGCAGACTGGCAGGGAGGGGACGTACCGGTTCTCCAGGGAGCCCTCTGGGGCCGACCTCTCCATCGTCTCCCTGGGGGAAGAGAAAAAGGGGGTGAGGCAGAGAACAGGGAGGGGGAGCAAGCTCAGCTCCCCCCAGCCATCCCTGCTCCCCGTTTCCAGCTCCCTCTGCTCCCCCCACCTCCAGCCCCCTCCATCTCCCCATACCCCCTCTCCCTGTTCCCCTCAGCTCTCCCACAGCTCCCTCCCCAGGGAGCCACCCCAGCTCCCCTCAGTCTCCCTCCCACCCCCCAGTGAGCAGTTACTCACCCGCTGCCCGTCCTCACCAGGGGGGCCTGGGATGCCCTGGGATCCCGTCTCACCCTGCGGGGACAAAGCCTTGGATCAGCTGGGTGGGGAGCCATGGGGGCTGTGTACGTGGGATGCGCAGGGCTTTAGGGGTGGCTGTGTGTGATGGGGGCACGGCTGCATGTGCCGTGGGGGTGAGTGTGATTGAGTATGTAATTGCAGGGCGGGGGGTGCATCGCAAATGTGCCAGATGTGTATGTGTTGTGCTGTGAACTGTGTGCAGCTGTGTTGTTGTGTGCATGTGCACAATTGCAGGTGTGCTGTGTGTACTGCGTTTGTGTGACTGCGCGTGTGTGGGGCTGTGTGTGAATGCAGTGGCTTTGTGTGTATTGTTGCGTATCTGAGTGTGTGCACAGATAGTTAGGAGAGCGTTAGCGTGTGCGTGGTTGTGTCTATGTGACTGTGTGATTGCACACACCTGGCTGCACAAGTGGGAGGATGTGTGTGTACTGCGCGGTGCGCTGTGTTGTGGTGACACGGTTGTGGGGATGTGCATGGTGGTGCATGTGTAGTGTTCCGCGTGGCTGTGGCTGTGTGCGTTGCGCAGGGTGCGTAAGACTGTGAGTAGATTCTGAGGCCAGAAGGGCTCGGCTGCCCCAGTGTCGCTCCGGACGTCGGTCTGCCCTGAAACAAGCCCTGGAACTAGACTGTGTATATCTGTGTGCGTAGGTACACTTGTGTGTGCTGATAGGGCGGCGTGTGACTGCAAAGGGGGGGCAGCGGCTCTGGCTGTGTGGTGTACAGTTGTGTGTCTGTGTGTGTATCAATACTCAGAGGGGGGTGCACAATTGTGTAGCGCACACATGGGCTGGCCAGAACTGACCGCAGGGCGGCCCCATCTCTCAGGGAGATCCCAACAGTGCACCAGGACTGTCCCCCCACCTCCACACTGCGAGGCGCCCGGCCAACGCAACTCACCCTGTACCCCTTGTCCCCCGGCAGCCCCGGCAACCCATCAAAGCCTCGGTCACCCTGCGGAGAGAAGCACAGAACAGCTCCCTGAGCCAGCACGCCCCAGCTGGGGGGACGCCCCCGCAGGACCCCCTCCCAGCCAGGGCATCCCATCCCCAGGAGGTGGGCTGCAAATCCACACTGAAAACGAGGGTGGGCCTGTCTCGCGCGGGCCCCCGGGAATCCCTGTTCTGAAGCAGTGATGTTCCCACACAGAACGGGAGGGTCGCTGGTTGAGTTAGTGGGTCTCCAACGTGCTAGAGTGGATCACTGGTGCACGAGGATCACCACGCTGCGTGGGTGGGTTACCAGGACAGTGCGTCACCAGGAGATTCGTGCACGCACTGAGAGGATCACTCACACAGCAAATGACTAGATCGCTAATGGATCGTCATGCTGAATGAGTGAGTTATTAGAAGAGTGGATTACCCTTGGATTCATGCACACTCAGTGGATAACCAGCTCAGGTGATCTAGTGATCTTCAATGCCTTCACCTCATGGACTATTGGTGGATTCGCAGGGGCAGTGACCTAGTGGATTACCAGCAACGCAACCTACTGGATCAACACTGCTACAGTCCAGTGGGTCACCAGAGCAGTGACCTACTGGATCATCCGTGGATCTACAGTGCTGGGACCTAGTGGATCACCAGCCCAAGGAGGCCAGCTCACACCCAGTGCCTTGTCCACAGAAGCCATGACCTGTTACCTTAATGCCATGCTCCCCAGGCATCCCCCGAGCACCATCGGCTCCAGCACGACCCTGCCAGAGAGACACAGAGATGGGGTGAGAGGAGGCTCTCCGGGCACAGAACTGCCCCCACCCTGGGGTATCCCCGTCAGGATCCACACACTTACCCTCCTTCCAGGCTTCCCCGGGGGGCCAGACAGGCCCTGCGGCCCGCGGGGTCCCTACAGAGAGAGAGGGAGGGAAAGGGTGAGCAGAGCTTCCCCCACAAGCAGCATGGGGGGAAGAGAAGAGGGAGAAATGGGGGTGGGAGCTCTCCAGGGTCCGAGGGGCTAATGGGGATTCTGGGGGGTCAGATCAGGGTTAGGGTCCAGGGTGGGACGGGGCTCATGGGGTCAGACGGGGGGGTTTTCCCAGTGTCTGAGGGGTTAATGAGGGGTGGGGTGGCAGAGAGCGGTAGCAAAGGGCAAACAGAGGGGCGGGCGGCAGCGACCCCGGCTCTGGGTCAGGGTTATAAGTCACAGGAGCCTGTGATCCAAACAGCCCAGAAAAAATCCAGTATCGAACCAGGGGTCAGAGGTCACTTGCCAGCGTCAAGGGTTAGACATCACGGTCAGGGGCCACTAATCGTGAGTTAGGGTCACAGAACAGAGGTGGGGGTCACGGGTCATTCACGCTGGTCAGGGGTTTAATGATTGGGAGCGAGGTTCAGAGACCAGGGTCAAGGGCTGGAGAGAGAGGTCAGGGTGAAGGGGTCAGAGGTCAGCGACTGGGGTCAGGTTCCTGAGGTTAGAGTGAAGGGGTCAGAGGTCAGTGACAGGGGTCATGTCCATGGGTTGGAGTAAGAGGTCAGGGCAGGAGCCAGGGGTCAGAGTCGGGGTCGTGCTGGGCTCCAACCCCCCGATCTCCTGCCAAGGCCAAGCCTGTTACCTGGGGTCCGAAGTCTCCGGCTTCCCCCTTCAGCCCGGAGCCCCCTGGCTGCCCCTGGAATGAGACAGCAGAGCAGAGGGGGTTACATGGGGGCAGCACATGGGCTCAGGGCCACAACCCTCCCCACAATCTCCCCAGGGTGCTGGGACCCACAGAACCCGGGGACGTGAAATTCCAGTGACACCAGCCCCCTGCCCTACCCCCTGCCCCACACCCCAGGGTGCTGGGACCCACAGAACCTGGGGACATGACATTCCAGTGACACCAGCCCCCCGCCCCACCCCCTGCCCCACACCCCAGGGCACTGGGACCCACAGAACCTGGGGACGTGACATTCCAGTGACACCAGCCCCACACGCCCAGAGCATGGCAGACACAAGGACATGAAGCCCTAGTGACTCCAGCACTCCGTGTCCCACCCCAGGGACAAGCCGACACGTCCCCCTAAGCCCTGACACCCACTCCCACATCCCCAAAGCACCAGCCATCAAGCGATGCCTCCTCCCAACCCCGGCCCAGAGCAGGTACCTACCAGGGGCCCAGGCCGGCCGGTGTATCCCATGGGTCCTGGGGGGCCACGCAGGGCCATCTGGGGGGGAGAGAGGAGAAGGAGAATTAGACTGCAGCAAGCCAGGATCCCAGCCAAACACAGAACAAAGCAGGGAATAAGGGCTGGGACCAGAACAGGGCTGAACAGGAAACATGGTGATCCAGAAAATTACTGGGGCTTGGGGGGTAAGAACGGGGTCCCAGTTGGGGATCTAAGAGGGGAATAAAACATGAATTTATCAGCATCGATAGACTGGAGGGAAAACAGCGACACTAGGTGTTCTAGAAATGAAGCTACAGACTTACTGGGGTTTTAGGAAAAAGCACATTGTGATGTCAGCAGGGTTCTAGAAGGGGACAAGCATGGTCCTAGAATTAGGGTTCTAGAGGGGTGACAAGTTGGGGCCTCATTGGAGTTCTAGAACAGGGGAAACTGTGATTTGCTCCGCACTCGGGAGGGTTAATAAGGTTTGAGGTTTGAAGGGAAGATAAATCAAATCACAGTCTTAAGGCAATGATCCATGATAGTCTTGGGGTTCTAGAAATGCAGTAAAATGTTTTGTTACACTTGTAAGGGTTCTAGGTGGGCATAGATTGTAACCCCCATGGTTCCAGGAGAGCAGTCGATTGTAATCTCGTCCTGGTTCTAGAAGGGTAGTACACTGAGATGTTGTTGAAGAGCTACTTAACCATAAGGTTATAAATGAACCTAGAAGGATAAGAAACGGGGATCTGCTGAGATTCTAGAAAGGTGACAAACCATTATCCTGCCGTTCTAGAGTGGCAGTAAATTGTGACCTTGGGGAAGCTCTGGAAGGGCACTGACCACTATTTGGTATGGAATCTTAAAGAACAATAAAAGAGTGACCCTTAACATGGTTCTAGAAAGGTAATAAATTGTGATCCCACTGAGGCTCTAGAAAGGTGACAACCCATTGGTATCTGGGTTCTCGATTACCAAATTTATCAGGGCTCCAGGGAAGAAAATAAGGCAGGATCTTTTCCAGGCTCCTTGGACCCCCGAACCAGCCCAACTCTCCCTGCCCTGTCTCCATCTGGACTTACCCGGGCTTGCTGTAAGATGGCCTGCGCTTGTGCCTCTTGTGCTGACACCGCAGGCCCCTTGTCTCCACCGCTGCTCCCAAACCGGAACTGGGGGACGAACGACAAACCTTCAGCTGTGAAAATCACACTGCCGCCATCCCAGAACTCACACCGCCATCCCAGAACTGGGCTCCTGGGAGACATGCCCGGAGCCCTTCCTAGAGCTCCAGATCCCAAGGCCTGCTCTGTCCTTCACACTTCACAATGGGCGGAGGGGGGCAGATCACATTGCCAGAGTTCCCCTGGCCTGTTCTAGACTCCCAGAGATTTACTGCAACCTATCCAATTCCGGGCTGCATTCTTGGTATTCCCCCTTCTCGTCTAGACTCACACATATCCACTGCATGCTCTATGGTTCTAGGTAATACTACTAGAGTGCCCATTTCTGTTCCATACTCACATAAGCTCACTGTATATCCTTGCTAGTTTCAGGTAATGCTATCAGGGTTCACCCTTCTGTTCTAGACTCCCATAGACTCCCTGCATCATCTTTGGTTCTAGATAATGCTATTAGCACTAGCCTTTCGGTTCTCAACTCACTGTACTCTCCAGTTCTAGATCACGCTACGAGAGCTCTCCCTTCTATCCTAAATTCCCATATCCCTATTATATTATCTACATTTCTAGAGAACAGCACCAGAGTCCTCCTGTCCTGTTCTAGATTCCACGCAGGCCCATCCACTGTGCAATCTCCAGTTCTAGATCACAGGTTTTTCTTCTGATCTAGACCTAGACATCTTCTCTGGTTTTAGGTAATATTTGTAGAATCCATCTCATCTGTTACAGATTTATACTCTGACATACCTCTGTTTTAGGAGTTACTCTCTGGGTTCTACATTCAAATAGCCCCACTACATACTAACCAGGACTAGCTAAGAGAGTCAGCCTCCTCTCTCCCATATCTTAGATCCTCACAGATCCACTCTACAATCTTCAGTTCTAGATCACAGTACTAGAGTTCCCCTTTTTGTTTTAGACTCCAGCTGACCCACTGTATCCTCCCCAGTTCTAGGTAACACCATCTCTGTTCTCTCGTCCCTTTTAGATCCCTACAGGTCCATCTCTCCTCTCTGGTTCTAGGCCATACTATCAGAGTTCCTCTTGTTTTACTCTAGACCCTGCAGGCCCACTGTATAGTCTACGGAATTAGGTATCTGAGTTCTTGAGCCCCACAGACCCATTGTATCACCTACTAGTTCTGGATACTGCTAGCTGAATCCCCATGCCTGCCCTAGACTTCCACAGACACATCATATTGTCCCTAGTTCTAGGTAACACAATGAGAGTCTTCCCTGATTTATTCAAGACCCACAAACCCACATTATCCTTTCTGGTTCTAGATCACACAATTAATTCCCCTGGTTTTATTCTAGACCTGAGAGCCCCCACCTTCCATACACTTCCTTGGTCCAGCTCCCACAAGTATTTCTTCTAGTTTTATTCTAGATCCCACAGAGCCACCCCAGTTCTAGGTTACCCTATCAGCACCTTCCCCTGCTGTTCTAGACCCTAATCAGCCTATGTTAGCCCATTCCATTCCAGACTGCAGCAGCCCCATCATTATCCATCAAACACCTCCTTACTCACAGGGAGCATGAGAGACGTGCCAGGAGGTCCAGGCGTCCCATCCGAGCCAGGGAGACCTGAACGGCCAGGAGGACCCTGTTGGAGAGAGAGGCAGAGCGGGAGGTTATTGCATTGGGGGGGGGGTTCCGATCGTCCCCTCAGACAGTGCTGCTGCTGCCCCTGCCCTTCTCAGCACCCACAGCTCCCCCAGCGATGCGCCGATCTTCCCCCCACACAGTGCCAGTCTCATATTCTCCCAGCACCCTGACACACACTGACCCTTGCCAGGATCTCTGGTCTATCCCCAAACACCCCAGGCCATCGGCGCTGCGTATGCACACACGTGCACAATCACACACGCTAACGCATGCACACTCCCAGGCACTCACACGCACAGCGCCTTCCCCAGCCAAGGGGGCACAATGACATCCCACCCCAGCGCACACTCGCGCCTCCCCGTGCAAACACCCACTCACTCCTCCCTTGGAAGGGGGGCCGCGGTCTCCCCCAGAGCTGATGCTGGACCCACAACCCCTGCCATGGGGCCAGGTTCCAGCTCGCACTCACCCTCTCGCCAGGATCTCCTGTGGGTCCCGGGGGGCCCTGTGTGCCCGGCGGCCCCGATATGCCCTGAGGAAACACATGAGAGACACACAGTGAGGTTAATGCACCAGCAGGGGGATCTGCCCCCAGCCCCAGAACTCCCCGGACAGACAGACAGACAGAGACACAGACAGGCTCTTACCGCAGGTCCCTCAGGGCCGGGGGGGCCCTCCACCAGCATTCCCTGCAGAACAAGAGGCAGAGAACAGGGTTACGCCAGCAACAGGCCCAGGTGGGCCGAGGGCACAGCGGGCCGGGGGGGGGGGAATAGAGCCCCCAGCTGAGGAGGCCTTGGGCAGACACGGCCCCGGCCATGAGGTGCCCTAGAGAGACTGGGGACTGCCCAGGTGAGTTTGAAAAGGGGGAGGATCTCCTGGCTCATCCACACCCCTCGCCCACTCCCCCCTTCAGGAGAGAGGGCCATGGACTGTGCACACACGACTGTGCACCCTCCCACGCACACAGACATATACTAACCCAAACATGCAAATACGGTGGCATGCATGCACCAGGGTGTGCAAATACACACACACACACACGCCATGGTGCGTAACAGATGCACACGCATGGGAACTAACACCTACATGCAAACTAGATGTGCACACACAGGCACTCGCAAATACACATTTGCACACGCATACACAATTGTGCACAGGAACAGGTGCAAGCACTGACAGACAGATGTAAATGTGAATCTGCATGCAGGGGCCTGTGCAAACTCATGCACACACTCAGCGGCACATGCAACATATGTGCACACACATGATTTTTCACACTTAAGGTGTGACAATACATATATCCTTGTTCACACAGGTGTGTGCAGACACGCACACATGTCCCATCCTGCCATGCGCACCCTGCCCCCCTGCATCCATACACTCGTCTGTGCCTATCATCACACTACAGATCACTACGTCCATCGCACACACACACCCCGGGGGGGCTCCAGGCCCAGGTGACCTGTGATGGGGCATGCAGGGCGCGCTGATCCCTGACTAGGGCAGGGGCTGAGACAGGACAGGAGGCGCTGGGGGGGCTCTGTCCCATGTACAGCGGGATATCCTGCATTGGGGGGCTGCACGGGGTGGGGCACCCCAGGGCCTGGACTATGCAGAGATGGGCAACGTCCAGGCACGAACAATGGAGGGGCTGGTGGGAGCAATTGGTCTCCCCCAACCCGTCGACGCAGGGACCTACCGGTTCCATGACGGCCGGCTCTCCCTTCTCTCCTTTGTAGCCTCTGACTCCGCGCACAGCCTGGGGGTAACACACATATAACCGCAAAGAGGGGCCCGGTCAATATAACGCACCCGAGGCCCCACTCTGGCACCCTCCCAGCCCTGCAAATCCCAGCTCCCACACCGGGAGGCAGGGCTCGTCCAGCACCACTCAGCTGCACCACCCCGGGCTCTGTTAACGGAGGCTCCCTATCCCCCATGGTCTGAGGAAAAGTGGAGTAAAGTCTGAGTCAAAACTGGTGCAAGGGCTCAGTGAAAATGGAGCAGGGTCCAAGCGAGGTGCAAATAAAAGTGGAGCTCATCTCACTAAATTCGGAGTAAAATAGGAGTAAAAGTTGAGTAAAACTGGAGAAAGCTCTGAAAACGGAGCAGGATCTGTGTAAATGTGGAGTAAAGTCTGAGTAAAAATGGAGTACACATGGAGCAAAAATCTGCATTTAAATGGAGCAGGGTCTGAATAAAAGTGGAGTAAAGGTGAAGAAAATGCAAATCAGGGTCTATGTAAATGTGGAGTAAAGTCTGAGTGAAACTGGAGTAAGGTCTGCATTTCCGTGGAGCAGAGTCTGTGTAAATGTGGAGTAAAGTCTGAGTAAAGCTAGAGTAAACCTGGGGCAGGTTCTGTGTAAGGCCCCAGGATTTTGTCCCAACCCTTCAGTTACCCTCCTGGGACCTAGGCAGACACGGCTGCCGTTTCTCATTGGAGCTCATCCTCACCCCTAACAGCCCCCTTGGAGCCTCTGGGCCTGTTGAGTTAGGATGCTCTGTTAGCTCTGAGCTAATCAATGCATCGCGACCCACAGCGGCTCTGAACGGAAACGGAGGACAGGTTATATCACCAGGTGAAACACACCCCAGGGGAGGGGGTCATGGGGAGGAGACATTTAAAGGCCCACATCTGGAGATGCCCCTGGCCCTAAATCCCCAGCCCCATTGAGATGGCAGCGTGGGGGGAGGGGAATTACCGCACCCCTTTTGGGGGTTATCCCCCCAAATCGGTAATTGACACCAGCGCTGACAATACTCGGGGAGGTGGGTGAATAACAGAGATGGCTGTACATGGGGATGACATCACAGGACGTAAGATGACATCACAGAGTGGGGATGCCCTGGCGGGTTAGGGGCATTGCCAAGGCAGAGGATGTCATGGTTACAACATCCGGTGCAATGCCATCGGGGCATGACAGGCACATCTCTGAACATACGAGGTGGGGGAAAGGGTGCTGATGTCACTCCGAGCAAGAAGTGACCTCACAAGAGAGGAAGCGCATCACAGGAAATGGAATGGCGGAGGGAAAGTGACACAATGGTCAGTGAGGTGCAGGGAAGGACTGCCAAAGACAGGAAGCGACCACCACACTGGACAGGAAGTGAAGGCAGCGAACAGGAAGTGATGCCACACTGGACAGCCATGACCCCTACGATGCCAAGCAGGAAATGACCATGACACAACAGTAAATGCTGACAAGGAGGCAGGGATGCCACAAACAAGGAAGTGACACCACACAGGAAGTGACAACATGGCAAACAGCAATGGCACCATGAAAAGCAGGAAGTGACACATCAACAAAAGGAATTAACACATCAGAAAGCGATATCACGGCAAATAGGAAGTGATGCCAGGACATACCAACAAATGGCCACAAACAGGAAGTGACACCACAACAATAACAACACAGAGCCATGAATGGGAAGTGACATCTCAACAAACAGGAAGTGACACCATGAGACACCAACACAGGACCACAAACAGGAAGTGACACCACAATAGGAAATGCCGCCAACAAAAGACCACAAACAGGAAGTGACACCACAACAAACAGGAAGCGACCGCCGAAAGACCATCCATGAGAGGCCAGCAGGAGGAAGGGCCCGAGGACACATCCCCCGTGCCCCACTTACGCCTCCATTCTGGGGGGTCTCTGCGGAGAGCACGGGCCCCAGCTCTGATGGCTCGGCTCCCTCGGGAAAGTCCTTATAGACATACTCGTACTCCTGCCCCGTCACAGCTGTGTCCTCCCCCGTCACGTACTCCTCCACAAGCACCTCGTCCTCACCCGGAGCGGCAGGGGGCGGGCTGGGAGCCTCCTGCCCCACGGGATGGGGGAGAAGGGGAAAATGAGAAGAAACCCAGCAATGCATTAATGCACAGCACGGCGCCTACTGGGAGACAGGCTCAAGGAGATGTGCCGAAACTGGATCCCCCCGAACTCCTTGACTCCCAGCCCCCTCTCTCCCGGCTCTAACCCATTAGACCCCATTCTCCGCCCAGAGATGGAAATAGAACCCAGGAGTCCTGACCCCCAGTCCCAAATCCTCAGTCCTTTCCCCACAGACCCCTATCTCTGCCCCCTGGAGCCTCTCCCCCAGGATCTCCATCTCTTCCATCGTGGGATCAGCAAAGAGGCAGCTCTCGGGGGACCAGCCCTGAATTGCATGGGGAGGCTTTAAGGCCCCACCCCACTGAGACAGATAGTGGGGCTGTGGGAACTAGGGGGGAGCTAGACCTCGCCCTGGAGCCAGCTCAGCCCCCTGCTCCTTCCCATCCAGCCCCTTAGCCACCCCTCAGTCCAACCCCAGGGCGGTTACCTCAGCCCAGGGCTCCAAGGGGGAGGGGGGAGTCACCTCCAGCCCCATTGTCTCCTCCCAGTAGTCACCATCAGGCTCCTGGTCAGGGGGTAGGGTATAATCCAGGTACTCGCCAGCCCCCCAGGGCTCCTCTGTAGGGGACAGCCCCACATCCTGGGCGGGGGGGGGGGGGGGGTTCAGCGGTCGCCAGGGCCAGGGGGGAACAGGGTTGGAACAGCAGTCAGGGGGGCAGGGGAAGAAAGATGGATGGATGGATATGCAGATGGATGGATGGATGGATATGCATGAGGACAGATGGATAGATGGATGGATAAACATTCATAGGGATGGATAGACAGATGGACAGACAGGCAGATATGCACAGGGATGGGTGGATGCAATGGATGGATGGATGGATATGCATGAGGACAGATGGACGGATGGATGCAATGGATGGATAAACATGCATAGGGATGGATAGACAGATGGACAGACAGGCAGATATGCACAGGGATGGGTGGATGCAATGGATGGATGGATGGATATGCATGAGGACAGATGGACGGATGGATGCAATGGATGGATAAACATGCATAGGGATGGATAGACAGATGGACAGACAGGCAGATATGCACAGGGATGGGTGGATGCAATGGATGGATGGATGGATATGCATGAGGACAGATGGACGGATGGATGCAATGGATGGATAAACATGCACAGGGATGGATAGACAGATGGACAGACAGGCAGATATGCACAGGGATGGGTGGATGCAATGGATGGATGGATGGATATGCATGAGGACAGATGGACGGATGGATGCAATGGATGGATAAACATGCACAGGGATGGATAGACAGACGGACAGACAGGCAGATATGCACAGGGATGGATGGATGCAGTGGACGAACGGAAGTGCATGGAGATGGATGGAGATACATGCATGAGGATGGTTTGACAGATATGCAAAGGGATAGATGGATTAGAGGAGAGAGAGAAAGAGGACAGAAGTATTAGTAGGTTATTCTTGTTCTCCCCCCTGCCCTGAGGAAGGGGCAGGGACAGCGGAACTGGATTCATCCCGGATCGTTTTCCTGGACACATAGAGACAAACCGATCGCTGATGGAATCGCGCCCCCCTGCAGCGCCCCCTGCCAGGGAGCGACTACCCCTTGTCACTCAAGCGGGACTTGGGGTGTCCATTCATGGGAAAGAAGGTGCAAGATAAATAAACACAGAGAGAAAATGTGAGGGAAGTGGGACATGGGGCCTTTCCCGTCTAGGGGGCACTCCCTCCCATCCGGCCCCAGGGCAGGGACTGGCTGGCTCAGGGGGGCAAGGAATGGGACACAGGACCTTTCCCCTCTAGGGGGCGCCGGCTCCAATCTGGCCCCAGGACAGGGACTGGCTGGCTCAGGGGGGCAGGGAATGGGATTTGGGGCCTTCCCCACATTCTCCATCTGCTGGTTTATTTATGTTGCCAAGGCGTTTCCCGAATGGCCCCATCACAGACAGACAAACAGACACGAGCGAGACGCATAGATTGGGGGGGAGGGGATGGGGTGGGGGGGAGCATGCTCCCCCCCATAGATCTCAGATCGTGCTGGCCCCTCAGGGGGGTGCCCAGCACCGATCTGGATGCCTCGCTCTTGCTCTACCTGCTGGTACCCGTTGCCGTGTTTCCTGGGTGCGCCGGCGCCAGCGTAGGCCTTGCCCCCCGTCTGGGCCTTGCCCAGGGCATTTTTCACAGCTGGGTGTTTCCCCCCAGCTGCCATCTTGGCGTTGCCAGGGGATTTGCCGTTGCCAGGGGACTTTGCGTTGCCGGGGGACTTGGCGTTGCCGGGGGATTTGCCGTTGCCAGGGGACTTGGCGTTGCCAGGGGATTTCCCGCCGCCGGGGGCTTTGCCATAGGCTGGGGCTGTGTTCATCAGCTGCTGCCGTTTCTGCTGCTTGGGCGCCGGCTTGGCAGGCGCCTTGCGGCCCGGCCCGGCGGGTTTCTGGTGCCGCGACGGCGAGGAGGAAGAGGATGGAGGTGATGAGGGTGAGAATGAAGATGGCAGCGACACACACACAGACCGGGAGCCGGGCACAGAAAGAAAACACAACACAGACGGCATGAGTTCACGGGGAGCAGGGGTGCAGGGGCTGCTGCGAGGACTCCCTGGTGTACGGAGCACCCCACATCCCTCGGGGTCACCCCAAACCCCCTCTGTCCCTGGGAGCTTGTTACAATCAGAGCACCCCGAATCTCCAGGGGTCACCCCGGACCCTCTCCACCCTGGAGACCTGAATACATACAGAGCACCCCAAATCTCCAGGGGTCACCTCAGACCCCCTCTGCCCCTGGGGACCTGCATACACACAGAGCACCCCAAATATCCAGGGGTAACCCAAGACCCCCTCTGCCCATGGGGATCTACATACATACAGAACACCCCGAATCTCCAGGGGTCACCCCAGACCCCCTCTGCCCATGGGGACCTGCATACATACAGAGCACCCCGAATCTCCAGGGGTCACCCCAGACCCCCCTCTGCCCATGGGGACCTGCATACATACAGAGCACCCCAAATATCCAGGGGTTGCCCCAGACCCCGTCCGCCCTGGGGACCTGGATACATACAGAGCTCCCCAGATCTCCAGGGGTCACCCCAGACCCACTCTGCCCATGGGGACCTGCATACATACAGAGCACCCTGAATCTCCAGGGGTCACTCCAGACCCCCTCTGCCCCGGGGACCTGGATACATACAGAGCACCCTGAATCTCTAGGGGTCACCCCAGACCCCCTCTGCCCATGGGGACCTGCATACATACAGAGCACCCCGAATATCCGTGGGTCACCCCAGACCCCCTCTGCCCCGGGGACCTGGATACTTACAGAGCACCCCAAATCTCCGGGGGTCACCCCAGAGCCCTCATTGTCCTTGGGATCCCCATGTGTATGGATTTCCTCCCCTCTGCCCCCCACCAGGAGACCCCACCAGCAGGTTACAATGTGTGAGGGGCATGGCTTGCCCCCCACTAGTATCCCCATTCCCTGCCCCCCCAACCCGTGCCGCCCGCGCTCCTGCTCAGGGGGTGAAATGAAGCAGTGATGGATGGATGGATGGATGGATGGATGGATGGATGGATGGATGGACCGACGGACGACACTGGCATGAGCGGATGAGACTCAATGACACAACGGGAGCTGGGACAGACAGACAGACGTTGGTGGGGGGGAGCAGAGCCTGCCCCCCCCCCGGTTACCTGCTCCACTTTGCCCCCCGAAGGCGTGGGGAGGGGCGCGTTCCCATCCTCTTTATTCCCGTAAGAGTCGGGGTACTCATAGTACTCCATCTCCTCATCAAAGTACTGGGCGCCGGGGGGGGGGGGGATGGTGGAAGTGGGAAAAGGAGGAGAACAAAACAATCATAACAGAAACCCACAGTGGGGGGAGGGTCAGGGGCTGGACCAGGGTGTGGGGGTCTGCTCCCCCTGCCCCAATTCTTTCCCCCCCCCCGCTCCCCCTCCCTGGGCCTGACTCTCAGCTCCCCCACTCAGGGCAGGGATGCAGTGGTGGAGGGGGGGGGCAGAACTGCCTTTAAACCTCCAGTTCTGGGGTTCACCCCCCACCCCACCACGAGCCAGAGCAGCCCGCCCCGAGAAGGAGCAGGGCATGCTGGGAATACGAGGGCGGATTGTCCCGAGAAGGAGCAGGGCATGCTGGGAATACGAGGGCGGATTGTCCCGAGAAGGAGCAGGGCATGCTGGGATACGAGGGCAGGTTGCCCCGAGAAGGAGCAGGGCATGCTGGGATACAAGGGCGGGTTGCCCTGAGAAGGAGCAGGGCATGCTGGGAATACGAGGGCAGGTTGACCCGAGAAGGAGCAGGGCATGCTGGGATACAAGGGCGGGTTGCCCTGAGAAGGAGCAGGGCATGCTGGGAATACGAGGGCGGGTGGCCCCAAGAAGGAGCAGGGCATGCTGGGATACAAGGGCGGGTTGCCCTGAGAAGGAGCAGGGCATGCTGGGATACAAGGGCGGGTTGCCCTGAGAAGGAGCAGGGCATGCTGGGAATACGAGGGCGGGTGGCCCCAAGAAGGAGCAGGGCATGCTGGGAATACGAGGGCGGGTGGTCCCATATGGGGGAGAGTTATGAGGGGACAGCAGTTATGAGGGGCAGGTGGGAGGTCTGGGGCCCCGAGATGAAGCTGGCAGTGTTTCCCTAGGGGGTAAGTGCGGGGTCCCAGTGGGTGGGTGGGGTCTGAGGGGCAGGTAGGGGGTGGGGGGCTGAGATGAACCTGGCAGTGTCTCCTCGGGGGGGTTCAGGTTTTTTTCCTTTTGCACCTGAAAATGTCAGCGAAGGACCAGCAGCCCCGTATCCCCCCCAGATCAGCCCCACAGGCCCAACCAGCCCCGTAATGCCCCCTAGACAGTCCCATGGGCTCGACCAGTCCCGTATCCCCCCCACATCAGCCCCACAGGCCCAACCAGGCCCGTATCCCCCCCAGATCAGCCCCACAGGCCCAACCAGCCCCATAATGCCCCCCAGACAGTCCCATGGGCTCGACCAGTCCCGTATCCCCCCCACATCAGCCCCACAGGCCCAACCAGCCCCATATCCCCCCCAGATCAGCCCCATGGGTTCGACCAGTCCCGTATCCCCCCTAGATCAGACCCACGGACCCACCCAGCCCTGTATCCCCCCTTGGCTTGCCAACTTTCTACTCGCACAAAACCGAACACCCTTACCCCGCCCCCTGCCCCTTCTCTGAGGCCCCGAACACCGCTCACTCCATCCCCCCTCCCTCTGTCACCCATTCTTCCCACCCTCACTCACTCGCTCATTTTCACCGGGCCGGCTCAGGGGGTTGGGGTGTGAGAGGGGGTGAGGGCTCCGGCTGGGGGTGTGGGTTCTGGGGTGGGGCGAGGGATGAGGCGTTCATGGTGCGGGACAGGGCTCTGGGCTGAAGCAGGGGGTTGGGATGGGAGAGGGGTTGAGGGCTCCGGCTGGGGGTGTGGGTTCTGGGGTGGGGCCAGGTATAAGGGGTTTGGGGTGCAGGAGGGTGCTCCGGGCTGGGACTGAGGGGTTTGGAGGGCGGGAGGGGGATCAGGGCTGGGGCAGGGGGTTGGGGTGCTGGGGAGGGGGTCAGGGGTGGAGGCCCCAGGCGGCGCTTACCTCAAGCAGCTCCCGGAAGCAGCGGCATGTCCCCCCTCCGGCTCCTACGCGGAGGCATGGCCAGGTGGCTCTGCACGCTGCCCCGTCCACAGGCGCAGCCCCCGCAGCTCCCATTGGCCACAGTTCCCGGTCAATGGGACCTGTGGGGCGGTGCTTGGGGCGGGGGCAGCGTGCGGAGCCCCCTGGCCACCCCTACGCATAGGAGCCGGAGGGGGGACATGCCGCAGCTTCCGGGAGCTGTGCGGAGCCAGGGCAGGCAGGGAGCCTGCCTTAGCCCTGCTGCGCCGCTGACCGAACCTTTCACGGATCAGTCGGTGGTGCTGACCGGAGCCGCCAGGGTCCCTTTTCAACCGGGCATTCCAATCGAATCCTGGGCACCTGGCAACCCTAATACCCCCAGATCAGCCCCACGGGCCCGACCAGCCCCGTATCTCCCATGAGATCAGCCCCCCGGCCCGTCCAGCCCCGTAACCGCCCCCAGATCAGACCCGTGGGCTGTCCAGCCCCATATCTCCCATGAGATCAGCCCCACGGGCCCGACCAGCCCCGTATCTCCCATGAGATCAGCCCCCCGGCCCGTCCAGCCCCGTAACCCCCCCCAGATCAGACCCATGGGCTGTCCAGCCCCATATCTCCCATGAGATCAGCCCCCCGGGCCCATCCAGCCGCGTATCCCCCCCGAGATTAGCCCCCCGGCCCGTCCAGCCTCATATCCCCCCCAAGTTCAGACCCACGGGCCCGTCCAGCCCCGTCACCTCCCCCCAGATCAGACCCATGGGCTGTCCAGCCCCGTATCCCCCCCCCCCCCGAGATCAGCCCGCTAGGCCCGTCCAGCCCCGTATCCTCCCTGAGATGAGACCCAAAGGCCTGACCTGCTCGGTCTGCCCCACATCCCTCACCTCGGGCCTGGCAGGTCTCTGCTGCGCCTCCTGTGCCTGGGGCGCATGGGGCTGGGCGTGGCAGTCGGGGCTGTAGTGCTCGCAGTAGTCATAGGCCGCCTGCGGGTTCGGGGCGATGAGCAGCTGCTGGATGTCACCCTGCAGAGAGAGACGGGGTGATGGGGGGACGGGCACTGCTGGGCCTGGAGTCCCCACCCGCCACTAATGGGGAAAGGGGCCAGAGAGGGAGGGATAGGGGTTGGATGGAGGGGTGGGAGGGGATGGGTCATGGATGGGTTGCGGGGGACAGAGGGATGGGGGGCTGCAGGGAGGGGATGAAGGGATGGATCATGGATGGATTGGGGATGGATGGAGGATTGGGTGGATGGACAGGTGTGTTTGGGGATGGATGGGTGGAGGGAGATGGGGATGGAAGGATGGATGGGGGGGATAGAGGGATGGATGGGTGTGTGCAGGGATGGATGGATGGAGGATCGGGTGGATGGACAGGTGTGTGGGGATGGATGGAGGGAGGCAGGTGGGGATGGAGGGATGGATGGGGGGGACACAGTGATGGGTGAGTGGAGGGGTGTGTGCAGGGATGGATTGATGGATGGAGGATTGGGTGGATGGGCAGGTGTGTGGGGATGGATGGAGGGAGGGAGGGAAGGAGGGTGGGGATGAAGGGATGGATTGTGGATGGATTGGGGGATAGATGGATGGAGGATCGGGTGGATGGAGGATCGGGTGGATGGACAAGTGTGTGACGATGGATCGAGGGAGGGAGGTGGGGATGGAGGGATGGATTGGGGGACAGAGTGATGGATGGATGGATGGATGGATGGATGGATGGATGGATGGAGGATTGGGTGGATGGACAGGTGTGCATGGGGATGGAGGGAGGGAGCGAGGGAGGGAGGGTGGGGATGAAGGGATGGATTGGGGGTGGATTGGGGGCATAGATGGATGGAGGGATGGATGGATTGGGGGATAGATGGAGGGGTGTGTACAGGGAGGGAGGGCGGGGATGGAGGGGTGGAAGGAGAGGAGTTACCCTGATACCATCCTGCTTCCCCATTGTGACCCCACCCAGAAATAACCCCCAATTTTCCCCCAAACCACCCCCAGGCACTGCCCCCATTCCTCACACCCAGCCAGTCTTAGGGGAGACATGGGGGTCAGGCGGGGTCCCCGTGGGCAGGGGGACGCAGGATGGGCTGGGCCGGTACCTGGAAGACCTCCTCGTCGAGGATGCGGGTGCCAAAGACAGTGATGCCGCGGGTGTCGATCACCGGGCGGGGGCCCCGGGGCAGCGGCCGCGTCACCTTCTTCTTACAGTCCAGGATCAGCGTCACCGAGTGCTTGTGCACACTCAGCGCCAGCCGGTGCCACCTGGGGACACGGACATGCTGATGGGAGGGGGCAGGACACACAGACACGGGGGGGAGGCAGGGATGGAAAGGGGAGTCCTCAGGGGTTGGAGTAGGGTCGGTGTAGGGGGCAGAGGGTACCCATGTGCTGCAGTGTTGGGGGTCAGGGTCAGGGGTCGGCGGGTACCCACTAGCTGTCAGCGAGGTTGATGCCCCGGAAGAGCGGGTAGCCCTAGGGGGCGGGGTGGGGGGGTTGGAGGTCAGGGGTCAGGGGTCGGCGGGTACCCACTTGCCGTCAGCGAGGTTGATGCCCCGGAAGAGCGGGTAGTCCTCAGGGGCGGGGTGGGGGGGTTGGAGGTCAGGGGTCAGGGGTCGGCGGGTACCCACTTGCCGTCAGCGAGGTTGATGCCCCGGAAGAGCGGGTAGTCCTCGGGGGCGGGGTGGGGGGGTTGGAGGTCAGGGGTCAGGGGTTGGCGGGTACCCACTTGCCGTCAGCGAGGTTGATGCCCCGGAAGAGCGGGTAGTCCTCGGGGGCAGGCCGGCCGCTCTGGTCCTGGTAGAGGAAGACGGGCGAGCGCCCCAGCTCCACGCCCAGCTGCTGGGTGCCGTGCTGGTCGTACATGGAGAGCAGGAACGCCTGGGTCCCGGCCTTGGCTTTCACCAGGGCCATGATGGAGAAATCCTCTGGGAACTTCCCTGGGGAGACAGCAGGGGCTGTGGGACCCCGTGGGGGGGGGAGTTCGGGGGGCAGGACACTGGCGGGTGCAGGGACAGCCAAAGGGGGATGTAGGAATGTTCCACTAGTGACACAGGAGGTGTGGGAACATCCCAAGAGGGCGTGGGAATGTTCCATTAGTGACATGGGGGTCACAGGAATGTTCCATTAGGGACATTGGGGTGTGGGAATATCCCAATGGGGACGTAGGAAAGTGGGGGTGAGCACACAGGAATGTTCCACTAGTGACACAGGAGGTGTGGGAACATCCCAAGGGGGTGTGGGAATGTTCCACCAGGGACACAGGTGGGTGCGGGACCATGCCGTGAGCTGGGGGGCGTGGGACCAGCCACGGAGGCGGGGGGAGCCTGTGGGAACAACGCCCGTGGGCCGTGGGAAGGGCACGGCTGATGGAGGACACAGGGAGGGGGAACACGCCGCAGGACAGGGAGGGGGTGGACTATCCCATGCGGGTGGGGGGGGGCTCATGACCTGGTACCTGAGAAGAGCTGCCTGGTGGGGGCGCTGATCTGTGCCTGCCGTGATATCCTGTAGGCCACGTCCGGCCCCGTCCCTGTCCGCCTGGCGGGGCAGAGCCCCGTCATCTTCCGCACGCCGGCCGGCTGGGCCTGGAACTGCAGCGCTTTCAGCACGTCCACTGGCTCTGCTGCGGGACACGGGGGGGGGGTCAGAGCTCTGCAAACAGCCCCCACCTCCCCGACAGGGGCCCCCTCCCCAGCCACACAGAGCTCCCCAGTTCTGGGATCACATGAACTCACCCCCCCCCACCCTGCAGCTACCAGGGCCCCCCCCTCCAGCCGTGATTCCCATTCCCCGCTGAGCCTCTCCACATTCAGCCCCCCCCCAGCCTATGAATCCCCCTCCCCATGAGAGTCCTTCTGCCCTGGGGGCTGAGCTGGGGGGGTCTGGGACGCGATGGAGGAATGCCCGCAGAGCAGGCAGGCCTGGCTGCATGGAAGTGGGTGTCTGGGCAGCTAAGGGCGGCTGGCCGTGGGTGCAGGAGATGGGGTCCCCCCGCCCAGGTGCACTGGAGGCCGACTATCGGACTCCTGGCTGGGGGCTCAGGGCAGGGGGGCCCTGGCTGGGGAATGGGGGGGACTGGCAGGGCTGGGCAGGGGGTAGGGGTCCCCTCAGGTGTGCTGGCCAGTTCTATCCAAATTCCAATCTCTCCTCCCGGGACGCTCACAGAGACGGGCTTTTTCAGGCCCGATCAACGGGGTCTTTGTTCCCAGCCGGCGGGGGGGGGGAGGGGGGAGGAGGTGTGGAGGGTCCAGGGGAAACACACACACGTAGCACGCGCACACACACACCCCGGCATACAGCCTTTGCTGCCCAAATGCAGCCCCCCCCCCCCAATCCCATCTGACCCGACTCCCCATCGCACTTGCAGAACGCACCCTCTGCCAGCAGCAGGCACCCAGCCTGCTTCACCGTCGCACACGCGCCCCTCGGCACACGCCAGCTTGCACACACATGCACCATTTCACCACGGCCCATTCTCCATTGCACACTCCACAAGCACAGCCGCCTCATCACAAATCGCACACCACCCCGCCACACAACGGCACCCTCTCGCCGTGTCAGTGACAATCACACACCCGACTTCACAGTCGCACCCATCACGAGCTCACAATCACCAGTTGCACATACCCCATAGCACAGCGGCTCACTGGTATCACAATTACACACACACACACTTCACAGTCACACAGAGCCCATTTCACAATTGCACGCAGCTGTGTCACAATCACGTGTGCACCCCATTACACAATTCGCTCCCAGCCTGCCCACCCCGACCCCCTCTCAGCCGAGCCCAATATTCCACTCTGAACAAAAACAAGTCTGCAGAAGCCATCAGCTCCAGCCGGGCCTGGCTCACGGCCCACCCTCCTGCCCACGCCCCAGACCTCAGGCGGGGCCGACCCCTCCTAGCCAGGGGTGAGGGGTGATGGGGGGCAGCAAGGCCAGCCTGCATGGGGGAGTGGGGAGGCAGAGGTGCTCAGACAGACGGGTGACCCTCGCTCCAGACAGGGCGGGTTTGTGAGGGAACAGCCAGAAAAACAGCAGCAAAGGAGCCATCACCACCCCGGGCTCTTGGGGTCAGGACCCTTTGAGGGAATTACCCCCCCCCCCCCACGAGACACTGGCCACAAGGGGGAGCCCAGGCCGGCTCGCTCGGTCAAGGGTGGGCAGTGGGTGAGCCTGCCGGGTGGAGGCACTGCCCCCCCCCCAAGTACAGGGGCTGCCCTGGTTGGGGGGTGATGGAGCAGGGTTGGGGGCAGGGTGCTCAGGGGGTACTGTGCTGTGGCTGACCCCCCCCCCATCCGTCTGTCTGTCTGCGTCTCTCCACACCTGTCCCCCTCTCCCATTTTTCCATCCAGCCCCCGTCTGGGTTTCTCATCAGCCCCACGTTTACGGCCCTGTTGTGAAGGCGGGAGCCCCATTCCCCCCCCCCCCATTGTTCCATTCGGCATCTGGCATCCATTAATATCCCCAGCAGGACAGAGTGAGACGGAGACCAGAGCCCTTGGCGCAGGGCACTGCCACGGGGAAGCTTGCAGCACTGGGAGATCTCCAGCTGGGGGCACTGCTCCAGGGAAGTTTGCCGCGCCAGACTCCCCGGCTGAGGGCACTGTTGTGAGGGAGGCTCACAGCACCGGCGTCCCCGGCTGGGGGCACTGTCGTGGGGAAGCTCAAAGCACCGGCGTCCCCAGCTGGGGGCACTGTTGTGAGGGAGGCTCACAGCACCGGCGTCCCCGGCTGGGGGCACTGTTGTGAGGGAGACTCACAGCACCGGCGTCCCCGGCTGGGGGCACTGTCGTGGGGAAGCTCACAGCACCGGCGTCCCCGGCTGGGGGCACTGTTGTGAGGGAGGCTCACAGCACCGGCGTCTCCGGCTGGGGGCACTGTCGTGGGGAAGCTCACAGCACCGGCATCCCCGGCTGGGGGCACTGTTGTGAGGGAGGCTCACAGCACCGGCGTCCCCGGCTGGGGGCACTGTTGTGAGGGAGACTCACAGCACCGGCGTCCCCGGCTGGGGGCACTGTCGTGGGGAAGCTCACAGCACCGGCGTTCCCGGCTGGGGGCACTGTTGTGAGGGAGGCTCACAGCACCGGCGTCCCCGGCTGGGGGCACTGTCGTGGGGAAGCTCGCAGCACCGGAGAACTGGCAGGGGAGGGGAACGTTAGCCCCTGGCAGAGGGGATCCAAGCCCCCCCACACAAACACACTCAGGGCCCATCTCAGAGCCACTTCCCCACCCGGGGTCTCCCGGCCCCCCGCCGAGCTCGGCGCTGGCCCAGCCCCAGCCGGGAGCGCTGGCAGCCAGGCCGCGCCAGCCGCACAGAGACACCTTTCTTCTGGCTGCCAGGCGGGCGCGAGGAAAAGCCATTAGGGCTGCATAGCACAACTCCCCGGGGAGGGGTGGGGCGGGAATGGGGGAGGGGAGCCCCAGAGCCAGGGCTGGAGCGGGGGGGTCTGATGGAGGAGAGGAAGAGGGGTTGGGGGTCAAGGAGGGGTGAAGGGGGGATATTGGCTGTAGAAAGAGGTGAGGGGAGAAGGGCCAGGACCGGGGGGGGGCAGGAGGGAGAGGGCTCCGGGGTGGGGGTCACAGTGTGAGGTCGGGGTCAGGGGAGGGGGTTGTTCAGGTGGAGGAGGAGCAGGAGGGAGGGGTGGGGGGGTCAAGTGGAGTGGGAGGGGCCAGACAGGAGAGGTCACAGTGGGGGGTCAGGGGAGGGGGGAGCAGAGGGGAGGGGAAATGGGGGCAGGAGAAGGGGGCAGAAGGGAGGGGAAATGTGGGACAGCTGGAGGGGGCAGAGGGCGGGAAGTGGGGGGTCAGGTGGAGTGGAAGGTCAGGTGGAGGGGGAGCAGAGGGGAGGGGAAGTGGGCGACAGGAGGAGGGCAGAGGGCGGGAAGTGGGGGACAGGAGGGGGGCAGAGGGCAGGAAGTGGGGGCAGGGGGAGGGGCAGAGGGTGGTAAGTGGGGGTCAGGTGGAGGGGAAGGGGAGGGGGAGGGGGAGCAGAGGGGAGGGGAAGTGGGGGACAGGAGGAGGGGCAGAGGGCAGGAAGTGGGGGCAGGTGGAGAGGGGCAGAGGGCGGGGGAAGTGGGGGGCATGGGGAGGGGAAGTGGGGGTCAGGTGGTGGGGAAGTGGAGGGGAAGTGGGAGACAGGAGGAGGGGCAGAGTGTGGGAAGTGGGGAGCAGGTGGAGAGGGGCAGAGGGGGGAAAGTGGGGGGCAGGGGGAGGGGACTGGGCAGCAGAGAATGGGCCCTTTATACGAGTCACTTCCTCTGTTTGAACCACGAGTTCCCCAGCATGGGGGGCTGTGTGGGGCTGTGGGGGACTTGGGACCGGACGGGGTCACCTGATCCTGCCGGCGACCGCACAACCCCCAGCGTCCCCCGCCCCCCCAAGCTGCCCTGGCTCCCCCCAGCCGTGCCCCCCCCCCATCGCTCCCCATGGCCCTGCTGCAGGCTTGGCAGGGACGGGACATATTTGCAGCAAGACGCAGGGACCTGCCAATCCAGCGGCACCTGGGAAAGCGATTAACTCCCCGCCCCGCACCTGCTACTCCCAGGCACCAGCCCCACAGCTGCACTGCCCCGGGGGGGCGGGGGGGCAGGGTCCCTGCACAGCCCCATGGGGGGATCTCTGGGGCACGGGGCCCTGAGCATCTGCTGGGGACGCGCGGGAGGCTCTGCCCCAAACCAGCCGGAGCTGAGCTGCCTCGGTCCCCACTCCTGAGAATCCAGCCACGGCGTCTGAGTGTGTCTGTCTGTCCTGATCCCCGGTCACCCCATGTCTGTCCTGTTCCCAGGTCACGCTGTGTCTGTCTGTCTGTCCTGGCCCCAGGTCACACCGTGTCTGTCTGTCTGTCCTGGTTCCAGGTCACGCTGTGTCTGTCTGTCTGTCCTGTTCTCCCGGTCACGCTGTGTCTGTCCGTCTGTCCTGATCCCAGGTCACGTTAGGTCACAGCCAATCCAACTCCACCACTACACGGATCATGCCAGCCGTCCCAGAATGCCTCGGGGCCACAATCCCACGGGCAGCCAGTGGTCCCTTCCCCCACCCCTCAACTCTCGCCCAACATATCCCTGCCCCCCCCATCCCAGGGGGGACCCGGCGCGCCTACCCCACAGCTCCATCCCAGGGGGGACCCGGCACGCCCACCCCACAGCTCCATCCCAGGGGGGATCCAGCACACCCCAGTTCCACACCGGCTGGTCACCAAAACAAGGATCCCGCAGCAACCTATAAATTCCAGCTGACACTGGCTCTTCCCAGGCCCCAGAGAGTGACCATCAGAGCCCCCAGTGCCCCCCCCCACCCCGAGAGCGCCTTGCTGCCAGGGCAGGGACAGACAGAGAGACAGGCTGGTATCTGGGGCAGGAGACCCCATACAGGATACCCAGCTCCACTGCCTGCTAAGACAGACCCTCCCCAGTATCAGCTCCCCCATCCCCCAGCAGCCCCCATGGATAGGAATCCCCCCTCCACCCCTCCTGTATAGGATCCCAACTCTTCCCACAGAGCCCCCCCCCCCCACTAGGACCTGGCTCTGCCCCCCCCCCCCCCGCCGACAGCCCCCGCTCTGCCCCCCTGCTCTGATCCCCATAGCCCGCCCACCCCCGCATATAGGATCCTGTCTCTGATCCCACCCCCCAGGCTCTGTCCAGAAAAGTCAGGGTTTGTGCCCTGGTGTCTGTTTCTCCCCCTACCTACACACCCCACTGCTAGATCTGGCTGCTGTGCCCCCCACCCCAGAGGTGGCTGCATTTCAGGAAGGCTGGCTCCCCAGAGAGCAGGTGACAGGGCTCTGGGATCCTTTTCTGGGGGAGGGGGGGCATGTTCCTATTGCCCAGAGCACAGAGACCCCACACAGAGGGGAGACATACCCCCCAATCGGGGGGAGGGGGAGATTGACTAGACAGACAGGGACCTGGGGACAGATGGGGGGACAGACACTAGGACCTAGGGATGGACAGACAGCAGAGCGGGAACCTGGAGCCAGATGGACAGACAGACAGACAGCGTGACTGGGGGACAGGACAGACACCCACAGCGAGACCTGGGGACAGACAGGACAGATGGACACGCTGGGTCACTAGGCTCTGGGGTGGATGGACAGACAGACAGACACCTGGCGGGGGGCAGACAGAAAGCCGCCCCCACCCCTCCCCCGGCTCAGTGCTGTGTGAAAGGCTCTCAGCCCCCCAGGCCAGGTGAGGCAGGGCAGGAAGGGGGGGGCTGAAGGGCCCCTTTCTCTGCCGCCCACGGCCCCAGGGGTCAGGGCAGGGGCTGGCAAACCACAGGAGCGCATGGCCCCCACCACAGGGTGCTGGCTGGGACCCCAGACATCAATGCACTGAGACGGCCATTCATACTGCTCTGCCGGCCCCCGCCCCGGGGGGGCATCACACCACTGGCCACCCGCTGCCTGCCAGCCCCCTCGGCACCCCACCACGCGACTCACCCCACCCACCAGGACTCCTGGGTTCTCTCCCTGGCTCTCGGAGGGGAGTAGGGTCCAGTGAGTTATAGCAGGGGGAGCTGGGAGCCAGGACTCCTGGGTTCTGTCCCTGGCTCTCGGAGGGGAGTAGGGTCCAGTGGGTTATAGCAGGGGGAGCTGGGAGCCAGGACTCCTGGGTTCTATTCTTTAAGGGGGAACTCCTTTCCCTTTGTTGTGCCTCAGTTTCCCTGTCTGCGATAAAGCCCCATTGTAAAGAGCTCTGAGAACCACAGATGTACCATGCCCCCCTCCCCACGGAGACCAGCTATTTACCCCACTCCCACCGAAGTTCAAACCATGTACCCTTAACTCTGCCCCCACCTGCTTATCCCCCAGACCCTCACCAGCAGGCTTGTGTGGGAGGGGCTGTTGCTTCCACACTCAGATGCGGAGAAGAGGGGCAGCTCAGAGAGGGTCCCCGATCCTTGATAGCTTCCCCATCTCCTGGCTTGACCCCCAAAGTCCAGGTGGGGCGCTCTGTGACCCAGGAGTTGGGCTGCACTGGGATAAGGGAGAGACGACACTGGGACTGCTACATACAGTGCAATGCAGCCAGCTCTAGGCAGGAGCATGGAAAGCTGAGTATAACAGTGCAAAGTGCGTGAGGGATTTTAACCACGGACGAAGAGGGGGGAACATGGTACCCTGGGGTTATTAATATCCCCACAGAGCTGGGTTTGGGGATCTGATAGACTCCACTCCCCAACCCCAGAGGCACCGATAGAACCCAGGTGTCCTGGCTCCCAACCCCCACAGCCCCAATCTGTGTGGCCCTGACCTCCCGCTGCCCCTGCCCCACCCAGCTGTGGTTTCTGCCCCACTGCTCCCCACCCAGCTCCTCCAGCCAGTACACCCCAGCTGGGCTCCTGCGGAGGGTGCAGGGGGGACCCTGCCTGGCACTGGGGGGCACCCAACCCCCACAAGACTCAGGGCAGGGTGGGGGGATTGTCTTAGAGAACTAAAGAAATGGGCAGAGAAGCTGCGATCCCCTGGGGCTGGGGGCTGCAAAGGACCAGATGCCATGGGGATGGGCACAGGGATAGATAGATAGACAGATAGATAGATGCTGAGTGAAGTATGGAGATGGATGGTTGGTGATGCTAGAAGAAGGGAATGGGGCTAGATGGATGGATGACACCCTAGCAGCAAGGAAGGGATGGAAGCACAGCTGGGATCTGGGGATGGAGGGATGGAGGGAGGGATGGAAGCGAGGGATACTTGGAGGGATGGAAGCACAGCTGGGATCTGGGGATGGGGGGATGGAGGGAGGGATGGAAGCCAGGGATACATGGAGGGATGGAAGTACAGATGGGATCTGGGGATGGATGGAGGGAGGGATGGAAGCGAGGGATACATAGATGGATGGAAGCACAGCTGGGATCTGGGGTTGGAGGGAGGGATGGAAGCGAGGGATACATGGAGGGATGGAAGCACAGCTGGGATCCGGGGATGGAGGGAGGGAGGGAGGGAGGGATGGAAGCGAGGGATACATGGAGGGATGGAAGCACAGCTGGGATCTGGGGATGGGGGGATGGAGGGAGGGATGGAAACCAGGGATACATGGAGGGATGGAAGCACAGATGGGATCTGGGGATGGATGGAGGGAGGGATGGAAGTGAGGGATACATGGATGGATGGAAGCACAGCTGGGATCTGGGGTTGGAGGGAGGGAGGGATGGAAGCGAGGGATACATGGAGGGATGGAAGCACAGCTGGGATCCGGGGACGGAGGGAGGGAGGGAGGGATGGAAGCGAGGGATACATGGAGGGATGGAAGCACAGCTGGGATCCGGGGATGGAGGGATGGATGGAAGTGAGGGATACATGGAGGGATGGAAGCACAGCTGGGATCTGGGGATGGAGGGAGGGAGGGATGGAAGCGAGGGATACATGGAGGGATGGAAGCACAGCTGGGATCTGGGGATGGAGGGATGGAAGCGAGGGATACATGGAGGGATGGAAGCACAGCTGGGATCCGGGGATGGAGGGATGGAAGCGAGGGATACATTGAGGGATGGAAGCACAGATGGGATCGGGGGATGAAGGGATGGATGGATGGAAGCGAGGGATACATGGAGGGATGGAAGCACAGATGGTATCTGGGGATGGAGGGATGGAGGGAGGGATGGAAGCGAGGGATACATGGATGGAGAGAAGCACAGCTGGGTTCTGGGGATGGAGGGATGGATGGATGGAAGTGAGGGATACATGGAGGGATGGAAGCACAGCTGGTATCTGGGGATGGAGGAATGGATGGAAGTGAGAGATACATGGAGGGATGGAAGCACAGCTGGGATCTGGGGATGGAGGGAGGGAGGGATGGAAGCGAGGGATACATGGAGGGATGGAAGCACAGCTGGGATCTGGGGATGGAGGGATGGAAGCGAGGGATACATGGAGGGATGGAAGCACAGCTGGGATCCGGGGATGGAGGGATGGAAGCGAGGGATACATTGAGGGATGGAAGCACAGATGGGATCGGGGGATGAAGGGATGGATGGATGGAAGCGAGGGATACATGGAGGGATGGAAGCACAGATGGTATCTGGGGATGGATGGAGGGAGGGATGGAAGCGAGGGATACATGGAGGGATGGAAGCACAGCTGGGATCTGGGGATGGAGGGAGGGAGGGAGGGATACATGGATGGAGGGAAGCACAGCTGGGATCTGGGGATGGAGGGAGGGATGGAGGGAAGCGAGGGATACATGGATGGAGGGAAGCACAGCTGGGATCTGGGGATGGAGGGAAGTGAGGGATACATGGAGGGATGGAAGCACAGCTGGGATCTGGGGATGGATGGAGGGAGGGATGGAGGGAAGCGAGGGATACATGGATGGATGGAAGCACAGCTGGGATCTGGGGATGGAGGGAGGGAGGGAGGGAAGCGAGGGATACATGGAGGGATGGAAGCAGAGATAGGATCTGGGGATGGATGGAGGGAGGGGCAGGTGGAGCGATGAATGGAGGGATACCCTGGGATCTGGAGATCAGGGCTGGATTCACATTCCCATGAGCTGCAGGTCTCTGGTTGCTCTGTGGGGTTAAATAACTGGGGGGCCCAGTGCGTGAGAGAGGATGGGCTGGAGACATGGGGAGGGCTGTGGCTGCGGGTTGGGATGGGGCAGCAGGGAGAGACGAGGGGGATGATCCTGCATCTGGGTCCAGCTCCAACCTGTGGGACTATCCCAGCCAGACCCCCAGCACCCCCCTCTCGGTCTGTCCCGGACAGACCCCCAGCACCCCCCCCGGATCTGCCCCAGACAGACCCGCAGCACCACCCTGGATCTGCCCCAGCCAGATCCCCACCCTGGAGCTGCCCCAGCTGGGTGGGGAGCAGCAGGTCTGGAGGCCTGACTCTGCACCGTCTATTTTGGGCTGGTCCAGGCAGCTTTCCGCCCGGAAACCCAAACAGTAATTAGAGTGAGTGCCCAGAGTGGGGGGGGGGTGGCCCGAAGGAAAGGGGGGGGGGATTCAGAAAAGGAATGAACACAAGAAGAGCATACAGGGAATGAAAGAAGAAACAAAAAGGAGGAGAGGAAGGGCCCAGACACTGGGGGTCCGGGGGGGGGAGGAGAGGAAGGGCCCAGACACTGGGGGTCGGGGGGGGAGGAGAGGAAGGGCCCAGACACTGGGGGTCCGGGGGGGGAGGAGGAGCGGAAGGGCTCAGACACTGGGGGTCGCGGGGGGGAGGAGGAGAGGAGAGGAAGGGCTCAGACACTGGGGGTCGGGAGGGGAAGGAGGAGAGGATGGGCCCAGACACTGGGGGTCGCAGGGGGGATCGGGACTTGCTACCTCCCTTCCAGGCTGCTGCCCCCTCTCCGCACCCTGCTGGCTTTGGGTCCCCCCATGCTGCCACCCTGGGCCCCACGCAGCCCCCCGCCCTTCTCTTCCCCCACCCTGCTGCCCCCTCCTCCCCCCACCCTCAGATGCCCCAACACCCCCCTGCTGCCATTCTCCCCCCCCCCCAGGATCCCCCCCTTTGTTGGGCAGGAGAGACGGGGGTGGGGGAACCACAGAAGGAAAAAATGTTTCCGAGAGGGAAAGTTCAGGCCGGGGGGGGGGGGCTCCTTACAGACCCCCCAACCAGGGCTGAGGGGGTGATATCCCTCCCGACAGCACCCCCCATATCTGCCCCTCCCCCCAGCCATTCCCAGTGCACCCTCACTATGTCTGTGCCCCCCCAGCCAGTTACTACTCCCCCGTCTTTCCCAAGGGACCCCCCCTCCCTGCCCCCCTGGGTTAGGTGCGGGTGATGGGGGGAGGGAGATTAAAATGTTACACAGTGGGTGTGTGAAGGAACACAACTACACAATGGGCACAGAGAGACACCACTACACACTCACACCAACAACCCCACACACACACCCCAGGGGGAGACACAACTAGACAACTGTCTATGCACACAACCTGGGGGGAAACACAGATACACAACTATATGCACTCACACACACAACATACACACACACCCCTTGTGGCAGGAAACACAAGTACACAACTGTATGCAACACACGGAGCTATACACCTGCACACACACACACCCTACTGGGAGACACAACTGTACAACCCCCCGCCACACACACACAACACAGGGCCAGAGTGGTGCGGACCAGGCACATGCACCCCCCGAGTCCACCCCTCCCATCCTGGAGTCAAACCTGTGAAGGGAGAAGGGGGGTGCAGGAGACACGGAATGAAGAATATGGGAACAAGGGGGGACAATGGGGGAGCAGGGGGGCACAGGGGACTGAGCAGGGGAGTGGGGGCGCAGTGGGGGAATGGAGGGGTGGGGTGCAGTGGGGGGCGCAGTGGGGGAATGGAGGGATGGGGGTGCAGTGGGGGGCACAGTGGGGCCCTGCACTCACTTCCCCAGGGTTATAAATCCCCCCACACACACACACAGGAGAGGCGGCTCTGGCTCAGTGCAGGCCGGGCCGGGCAGGGGGTCGGGGGAAGCCGCAGCCCAAAGATAAATAAACCCCCGCGCCCAGCCCAGCGCACACTCCCGCCCTGTTCCCAGCACAAAGAGCCTGTGTGTGTGCAGGGCCCGGGGGGCGCAGGCTGACACGGGCAATGGGGGGCCCTGGGGGGCACAGGCTGACACAGACAATGGGGGGCTCTGGGGGGGCGCAGACCACACTGGCAATGGGGGGCCCTGGGGGGCACAGGCCGACACGGGCAATGGGGGCTCTGGGGGGCACAGGCCACATGGGCAATGGGGGCTCTGGGGGGCGCAGACCACAGGGGCAATGGGGGGCCCTGGGGGGCTCAGGCCGACACGGGCCATGGGGGGCTCTGGGGGGTGCAGACCACATGGGCAATGGGGGGTCCTGGGGGGCGCAGGCCACACGGGCAATGGGGCTCTGGGGGGCACAGGCCACACGGGCAATGGGAAACCCTTGGGGCACAGGACACATGGGCAATGGGGGCTCTGGGGGGCGCAGGACACACGGGCAATGGAGGGTCTGGGGGTGCAGGCCACATGGGCAATGGAGGATCTGGGGGGCACAGGCCACATGGGCAATGGGGGGCCCTGGGGGATGCAGGCCACACGGGCAATGGGGGGCCCTGGGGGCGGAGGACACGCGGGCAATGGGGCAAACCCGGACAGGTCAAGGGGGCGGATCCCCCATTTTCAGTCCAAGCCAGTCCGGGTGGGGGGAGGCTGGATAAACAGGGTTGGATTTATCGCACCCGAGAACCCCCCTGTGCCCCCAAGCCAGCAATTCCCCCTCCCAGAGCCCCCCAATACCTGAGACATCCCCACTCTGCCTCTGATGCCAGAGAAACCCCCACAGCCCCCCGCTGCCAAAGATCCATCCCCAAGCCTGGGGGAGGCTCCCCCATAAGAAGTTGGGGGGGCTAAAGTTGGGGGTGGAATAAAAAGGAAGGACTGCACCCCCTGAATTCCTGACCTCTCCCTGCCCCCCACTCCATGACCCCTTCATCCAGTTCTCCTTGCCCTAAAATCCCAGCTGTCCCTAAACCCCCAAATTCTGGCCCCCGTTTTCAGATCCCCTGAATTTCTGACCCTCCTGCACCCTTAACCCCCTGCCCCCCAGTGGCTGTCCCCTTGTCCCCCCATGGCCCCAGTGCCTGTCCCTAGGATCTGTCAGTGCCTGCGATGCCCAGGGGAGAAGGTGCTGTCTCTGCCACATCACCCCAGCTGGCACCCCCAGGCCTCCCCGGCCACCTGCTGGCGGCTCCGCAAAGCACAATGGGGGGGGCTGGGTGACAGGCAGGGACACCCCCTCCCTGGGGCTCACCTGTCACAGCTGGGACCTGCCTTCCCCAGTCTCCCACCCATCCCCGCTCCGGACACCAGGCACCCACCCACCCCCTGGCCTGCCCCGAGTCTCCACTCGGGCACCCAGACCCCGGACCCGGCACCCGCCTGCCCCCCACACCGAACCCGGGCTCCAGGGGACCGTGCCAGAGCCGCAGCACCTCTGCCTCCCTCCTTGTCCCCCGGCGCTGATACCCCCCATGCCAGCCCTGGACTGGGCACTGACCTCCTACCGCAGCCCCTGATCCCCCCATCCAGGGCACGGACACCCCCCGCCACTGCGTCCCAGAGACAGACAGACACACACACAGCTCCCGGTCCCAAACACAGAGACCCCTGTGCCCTCCGTGCGTCCCCGACACAGACACCCCCCAGCACCCCGCTGCGCCCCGACAGCCCCCCGAGCACCCCGCTGCGCCCCGACACAACCCCCCGGACCCCCCTGCGCCCCGACACAGACCCTCCCCCGCCCCTCTCCCCCCCCCCGTACCTGCCCGGGCGCACAGAGCGGGCAGCAGCAGGAGCAGGGGCAGCAGCCCGGGGGCCCGGGGGCGCCTGGCGCGGGCCATGGCCGAGGGGGGCTCTCCGGAGCCCGGCAGGCGCGGAGGGGGCAGCCCGGGGTCGGGGGCGCAGGGCGAAGGGGTCCCGGCTGCTCGGTAGCTCCGGCTGCCCCGTGTCCAGCCCCGGCTCTGTCTGCGAGCACCCGGCTCCCCAGCACCGTCCCAGCCCGGCCGGCTCCCCCCCGGCCCGGCCCCCCTCCAGCCCTGCCCGGCCCCCCCGGCCCGCCCCACTGCCCGGCCCCCGTCCAGCCCTGCCCGCCCCGGGCCCCCCCACTGACCACTCCAGCCCTGCCCGGCCCTCGTCCGGCCCGCCCCACTGCCCGGCCCCCGTCCAGCCCTGCCCGCCCCGGGCCCCCCCACTGACCCCTCCAGCCCTGTCCGGCCCCCGTCCAGCCCTGCCCGCCCGTCCCCCCCCCCCCCGACCCCCCCAGCCCGGCCCGGTCCCCCTCCATCCCTGCCCGTCCCCCGTCCAGCCCTGCCCATCCCGCCCCGGCCCCCCCACTGCCCTCCCAGCCCTGCCCCCCCAGCACGCCCCCCCCCCACTGCCTCCTCCCGCCCGGCCCGGCCCCCCTCCAGCCCTGCCCCCCCCCACTGCCCCGTACTCCCTCCAGCCCTGGCCCCCCACTGCCCCCTCCAGCCCTGGCCACCCCTACCCCTCTCATCCTTCCCTTCCCTCCCCTCCCCTCCCCACCACACCCCAGTCTTGCCCTGCTCGCCCCAGCCCTGCCCTCCTCTCCCCCCTCCTCGGCCGGGAGACCCGCCCCTTCCTACGCCCCTGCCCACTCCTCCCACCCGGAGATCTCAGCCCCCCACTCACACCTGCAGCCCCCCCCAGCTCCGCTCCACCCCCCTGCCTCGCTCCTTACCCAGCTGGGAGACCACTCCCCTCTACCCCCCCCACACACACACACACTCCCACCCCTCCCTGGGAGACCCAGTTTCCTGCACACTCTGCCCCTAACCGCCCCTCCCCCCACCTGACCCACAGCCTGATCTCTCCCCCCACTCAAAAATCCCCTCCCCCCAGAGATGCCCTTCCTCCTTTCACCCCTCCCAAGCCCTCCCCCACGACACTTTCCAGGTGAGACCCACCCCAGTGCCACCTCCCTCTCCTGGCTCAGAGCCCCCCATCTCCTAGCAACCCCCCCACTAACCCAGGAACCCCCCCATCTCCTAGCAGTCCCCGCCCCCGCTCATGCAGGGAACCCCCCAGGCCCTGGGGGGTGCTGTAGGAAATGGGGCTCCCCCTGCTGGGTGTACTTGGAGGGAGGGGGAGCTAATTACTTACACACACACACACACACACACACACACACACACACACACACACACACAGTGCCCTGGACTGCACCCATCCCTGCCCCCTAGCAGGGACACAGCCCCTGGGCTGCAAAATCCAGACTGGCTCAGGGGGGCGGGGAATGGGGCAGGGGCTTGTCCCCTCCAGGGGGTGCCGGCTCCCATCCGGCCCCAGGGCAGGGACTGGCCAGTTTGGGGGTGGGAGCCAGGAGGCCTCCATCTCCCCGGCACAGCCCATCGGTCAGGGTTGGGTGCTGCCTCCTGGCAGGGCAGAGGGGCCAGCGAGCCGAACCCCTGATCCCCCCCAGAGCCGATCAGCCGGGCCAGCCCCTGCGCCTTCCCCTCCCTCCCCGTCAGCAGCTTCCCTGAAATAGCACCCGGGGGTCCCTGCCCAGGGCCCCTGCCGCACGGGGTGTGTGTGGGATGTGTGGATGTGTGTGGGGGGTGCGTGGATGTGGGGGTCCCTGCCCAGGGCCCCTGCAGCACGGAGTGTGTGTGGGATGTGTGGATGTGTGGAGGGGGTGCGTGGATGTGGGGGTGCCTGCCCAGGGCCCCTGCAGCACGGGGTGTGGGTGTGTGGATGTGTGGAGGGTGTGCGTGGATGTGGGGGTCCCTGCCCAGGGCCCCTGCAGCACGGAGTGTGTGTGGGATGTGTGGATGTGTGGAGGGGGTGCGTGGATGTGGGGGTCCCTGCCCAGGGCCCCTGCAGCACGGAGTGTGTGTGGGATGTGTGGATGTGTGGAGGGGGTGCGTGGATGTGGGGGTCCCTGCCCAGGGCCCCTGCCGCACGGGGTGTGGGTGTGTGGATGTGTGGAGGGGGTGCGTGGATGTGGGGGTCCCTGCCCAGGGCCCCTGCAGCACGGAGTGTGTGTGGGATGTGTGGATGTGTGGAGGGGGTGCGTGGATGTGGGGGGCCCTGCCCAGGGCCCCTGCAGCACGGGGTGTGTGGGGTGTGTGGGTGTGTGGATGTGTGGAGGGGGTGCGTGGATGTGGGGGGCCCTGCCCAGGGCCCCTGCAGCACGGGGTGTGTGTGGGATGTGTGGATGTGTGTGGGGGGTGCGTGGATGTGGGGGTCCCTGCCCAGGGCCCCGCCGCACGGGGTGTGGGTGTGTGGATGTGTGGAGGGGGTGCGTGGATGTGGGGGGCCCTGCCCAGGGCCCCTGCAGCACGGCGGGGGTCACGCACAAGCACAGATAATTGTGCATGAGTGACCCTGTGCGTGCAGGTGCCCACAAATCCATGTGCTGCACTGGGAGCTGTGCTGGTGAGCCCGTGTGTGCGGCTAGAGGTGTGAGTGTCTGCTCACAGCCTGGATGACAGCGTGTGTGTGTGCACATGCGTGTGTTAGCATGCCCGAGGGTGTATGTCAGTGTGCACACGTGTGTCAGTGTGCATGTGGGCGCTGGCAGCAATGGAGGGGTGGGGAAGGACACGCTTCTGGACGAGGCCCTGGCCTGGCTGGTTTGATCCCTGGCTCCGCCGGGCCCCACAGCACGTCACTGGGGCTCTCTGGGCCTCAGCCCCCACCCCGTCCCTCCGGGGCCCCACACTTGGTCTGTGCAAGGGGGTGGGGGGGGTGAAGGCACAATATGTGGGTGGGAGGCACGAGGGTCCCATCCCCTCCCCCCTCAGCAGGACCACCGGCTCCCCTGGAAATGGCCTAGTGATCACGGCGGCCGTGTGCACTAGTGAGTGTGTAATCATGCACGAGTGTGCATGTTGCAGGCACGTGTATGTGTGAGGCTGGGCACGCGCATGTGACTGTGGGTGTGCACGCATACGCCTGCCACCTGGAACACCCTCTTCATCACTGCCCAGGGCCTGTCCTGGCCCAGCCCCAGTCACCATCCAGCACCCGCTCAATGCCATCGCTCACTCAGTACCGTCGTACACCAGCCCTCCACCCCCCCTGCTGGCTCCAAGTTGCCCCCACGCGGGAGGGGTAGATCCCCACAGACAGCCACAGAACTACCCCCCCCCGCCCGAACCCGCCTCCCCACTCACCCATACTGGGACACCAGCCCCGGCCGCAGGGACAGACACCACGATCGCCCAGTTCTGCTCATGCCCTCGGCATCTCCTGACACCGGCCGGACGCTGGCCCCGGGGGCTGACCCAGCCCGGCCGCTCTCAGGCTGCCGGTGCACCAGGCTCAGCCTGTCCCGCTGCCCCAGCAACACGGCATCGGGGCCTAGTGCCCCCCGTCTGTCTCTGTCTCCGGGGGGCCCTTGGCCTGGCCTTACGCTGTAACCACTGGGGCTGGGGCTTTGCTCTGGGTTTGTGCCGCGCCTGGCGCAACAGAGCTGGAGTCCCCGCGCTACCATAATACAGCTAGCAAATACCAACAGCCAGCGGGGCACCCAGCACTGGGGGGAGAACAGCCTGCCCTGCGGCTCCCCGCCCGCACACCGGAGACACCCCAGCTCCCTGGAAATCCATCGGTGCTGCCCCCTGTGGGAGACTAGAGCCCCTGGGACAAGCCCCTGCTGCCGCTAGCTCGCCCAGCTCCTGGGCCCCAGCCCGGTGCTCCCGCCATGCCCTGCATGTGGGGGAAGGAGACACGGGGGGAAGACCCATGGGAGGAAGGCACGGGGGGGAGGGGGGCGACAGGAAAGCCGCCGTGCCCAGGAGACTCCAGCCCAGCCCAGCCCGAGGTATATTTGGATCCAGAGCTCCGTCCCCAAGCTGTAATCAAGGCTCTGTAATTAGCCAGCACTTCCCCTAGGAACCAGGGGCCCGGCCTTGAGGGTGGGAGGCTGGAACAGATGGAGACTGAGCCTGAAAATAGAAGGGGAAGGCTGGGATGAGGGGACCCCGGGGGGAGGGGCAGGCGGAGGTTGGGGGAGGGGAAGATTGGGGGAAGGCTGGGATGAGGGGACCCTGGGGGGAGGGGCAGGCTGAGGGGGAGGTTGGGGGAGGGGAAGGCTGGGGGAAGGCTGGGATGAGGGGACCCCGGGGGGAGGGGCAGGCGGAGGTTGGGGGAGGGGAAGGTTGGGGGAAGGCTGGGATGAGGGGACCCCGGGGGGAGGGGCAGGCTGAGGTTGGGGAAGGTTGGGGGAGGGCTGGGATGGGGGGACCCGGGGGGAGGGGCAGGCTGAGGTTGGGGAAGGTTGGGGGAGGGCTGGGATGAGGGGACCCCAGGGGGAGGGGCAGGCTGAGGTTGGGGGAGGGGAAGGGGGAGGTTGGGGGGATGGAAGGGGGGAGCAAGCTGGCTGGGAGGAGGAGACAGGAGGGAAAGGACAGGGGCCGGCAGGGGAGGGGGCCGGTTGGGAGGGGCAGGGGCAGGTGGGGGGCCAGTGGGGGAGGCAGGGGGAGCCCTGTCTGAGGCCCAGGGCCAGGTCTCTGACTCAGGGCAGCCCCACCCCAGCGCCCGCAATGACAGGCTCCCCGGTAATTGCAGCCTGGCTCGGCCTGCCCCAGGGAGGCTCCCAGAGCCACCCACATCCGCCCAGAGCTGCCCATACCCTCGGCCGGGGGGCGGGGGTCATGGCCCAGCGGGGACAACGCTAGCTTGGGGGTAGGTGCACGGGGAGCAGGCACGCGGGGAGGTGGGAGACAGAACCCCGGGGTCAGGGGGATCCCACGGGGGAAGGCTGGACCCTGGTGTCCCGGGTCCCACCGGCTGGGCGCAGGGGGTGGTTGGTTCCTGAGCTGCCAAGGGTCAAAGCCCCGCTGGCCTCTGCCGGGGGCTGTTTGAGGCGCTTGCCCCCTGGGATGGGGGGAGGGGGGTTGTGGTTCGTGGCTGGGCCCCGGCCCAGCAGCCAGACAGCCGGGCCGTTCATGCCCTGCACAGAGCTGCCTCTGTCCGCCCTGCGGATAAACACGGCACCGAGACGCTGCCCAGGTTCAAAGGGGCCCCCGCCCGGCCAGCTCCCAGCCACGGGGCGGGGCTCTGCGCTGGGACGGGGTGGGTGCCATGGTAGCCTGGCTGGGAACAGGCCCCCCACTGTCCGTGAGGCAGGGAACATCCTGCAGGGGGCGGGGCCTGCGTGGGAATCACACGGCCACCCCGTGTGCACTTGTGTGCGTTGCACTAGTGTGTGCGAGGGAGTCGTGTGTGTCTGGCGAGGCGCGTGTGCTTGGCATATGTCAGTGCATGTGCTGTGTGTGTGTGTGTGCGTGTGCGCGCGCGTGTGTGTGTGTGTGTGCATGCCCACAGGTGGACGGATTCATGCTGGCCACTGAGTTTCAGAGGCCGGCTCGTCTGTGCACAAGTGTGCGCTTTGCACCAACGCCTGTTTCTCCGAGGGCACGTTGGGTTGTGCACGTCTGCACCTGCTTCCAGGGCTCCCGCCAGGGTGGAGTGGGTCTGCAGCGCTGGATCTCCCATAACTGGGGGCCAGATGGGGTCCCTGAACGGGGGGCAGCTACCTCTGCTGGAGCCCTGTCTTGGGTCCCCCCCTGCCCCGCTCCAGCCCCCCAGGGGGACAAACACCAGTAACCCACAGACACCCCCCATCTAACACTCACCCACACAGACGCTCCCCCCCCACCGGCTATTTTGGGAGATGGGAGTTTGCTCTGGGCTGGGACCAGAAATAGACACTGTGGCTGGAGGGGAGGCACCATTCCCTGCACGCCCCCACTCCCACCCCCACCCCCGCCTGCCTTGATCCAGCCCCAGGCCCGGGGACTGGCTGGCTGGGGGACCGGGGGGGGGGGGAAGGGACATGGGGCCTTTCCCCTCTAGGGGGCACCTGGGACCCAGTGTCACCCACTCCTGTAGGAGTCCCTTACCCCCAGTACCACAGACCCTCCCCCAGCACAAGGGATCAACCCCACCTAATATCCCAGCCCCCCCACACACGGGGGGGCGAGAGTTTAGAGCCCCCAATCCTGCCTCCTCCCTCCAACAGCTAACAAGGCTGGGAGGGGGGGAGGTGGGGGGGCCCGATCCTGCCCCCAGCGGTTCTCTGGGCTGGGGAGGAACAGACCGAGGGGCCCGATCCTGCCCCGGCTGCTCTCAGGGCTGGGGGGGGGAACAGACCGAGGGGCCCGATCCTGCCCCCAGCTGCTCTCTGGGCTGGGGAGGAACAGACCGAGGGGCCCGATCCTGCCCCCAGCCAGCCCACTGGCGCGAGGTCTGCGCGGGGTCCCCGGCCCGGCAGGTGAGCTCCGCTCCGGGCACAGGGCAGCTCTGAGCGGGGCCCAGGCCGGCTGAACAAAGCCCCCCTTGTCCGCCCCCCCACACCCGGCTCAGACAAGCCCCATTGATGAGACACAGCGGGGTCACCTCGGGCCATGGGAAGGGGTGTTTCCTGGCGGGGGGAGGGACCCCACGGGGACCGGCTGGCTGCGACTCGGCTCTCGCTGCAGCGGGATCCCCCCCCCTCATGTAAGGGCAGGGGATAGCTGGGGGGGAGGCTGTGTGCACAAGGGGGGGGCACGGGGGGTGGAAAGGACTTGGCTGTGCGGGGGGGTCACATGTCCCTACAGCAGAGGGGAGGTGTCAGGGGACCCAGCTGTGCAGGGATGGGGGGTGAGGTGTCCCTGCAGCAAGGGGGGGGGGGGGGGAAGCTGTGCCGGGATGGGGGGGAGGAGGTGTCCCTGCAGCGGGGGGAAGGGGGAGCTGTGCAGGGATGGGGGGAGTCAGGTGTCCCTGCAGCAAGGGGGGGGAGCTGTGCCGGGATGGGGGGTGAGGTGTCCCTGCAGCAGGGGGGGCATGGGGGGTGCTGATCTCTTGTGGATAGAGATGGAGGCCACGGCTCGGGGGGGGTCCCTGCGGTCCAGGCAGACTGGAGAAGCAAGCGCGGATGGGGGGGCAGGAGACTAAATAGAACCATCCCTGCCCCCGACATCCCTCCTGGATTGTCACCCTGGAGAAGAATCAACACCCCCCCCCCCCCCCGACAGTGTGAATCACCCCACAACTGTTCCCCCCATCCCAGCCGGGGGTCACAGCTCAGCCCCAGGCAGTGGGACCATCGCACCCCACCCTGATGAGCCGGGGAGTCACTCAGGCACCCCCCCATAGGCCCCCTGGATCCCAGTTTGAACCATCCTTCCTCTCCCCCGCCTCCCAACCCGGGTCCAGTTGTGGACCATGCCCCCTCCCCCCCTCCTGGTCTCTTCCAGCCCCCCACCTCAGTCAAAGTTTGGACTATCTCCCCCCCTGCCCCCAGGGTCCCAGTGCCCCCACCAGGTCCCTGTCCCCCCATGTCAGAGAAACATCCCTTCCCAGGGTCCCCGAGGAACACCCCCTGCCCCCCACGGTCCCAGTCTGCACGGGACACCCCCGGGGCCCCGGCATGTCACCACCAGGGGGAGGCGCTGTCTGTGGTTGAGAAGCAGCAGCTTTAATCACTGTAACTCCAAAGCAAGGGGGGGGGGGCGGGTTAATAATAATAAAAGCGAAAATAACGGGGGGAGGGGCGTGCGGGGGGGAAGGGCCGAGCGCAACGGGGGACGCTGCTAAGGCAGGGCCCCCGCCCGACACACCCCTACCCCCACAGCAACTCAAACAAGCTGTCCAAGCAGGGGTGCCCCCCAGACCCTGCAAACGGGGGGGGGGGGGGGGGAGTGACATTCCTGCCACCCCCGATTCACCAGGGGTCTGAGCTCTGGCTCACAGCCACACACCCCCCCCCCCCCCCCGAGGCTGTAGGACCTACAATAACCCCCGACCCACACCCCCGTGGGAGAGCTCACGGTCAGTGTGGATGGGGGAGGCTGAAGTCTGGACTCCGGAAAGGGGGGGGGGGGGTGTCTGGTACCTGCTGCATAGTTTGAGGTGGGGGAGGGGCGCAGGGTGTCGATTCAAAGTGCTAACCGGGTGCCTGAGAAATGGGAGTTGGGGGGGCGAGCAGGGCATAAACCCCCAAGCCCCCCACCAGGGACTGCCCCTCCCCCAGCAGAATGGCAGGGAGGCTTGGGGGTGGGGGGGGGGGAGTTGAGAACTAATGACAGACATGAGCTGGCCCCCACCCAAGTGACCCCCCCCCCCCAAACAGGGCAGGTAACAGCCCCCATGGGCCCAGGGGGGGGGGCAATCAGCGCTGACACAGACCCCTCCCCCCCCACCAACAGCACAGGAGTCACTCCACGCACACCCATTCCTCACAGGAGCACTCGAGGGGGATTTCGCCAGAAGACCCCCCCCCCAGACAGGGGAAGGGGACCATGCCAGGAACCCCTGAAGGGGGTGAGGCCAGAAGGTCCCCCCACAAGGTGAGGGTCTGGGCCAGGCTTCCCACGCCATGGGGGGTCCCACTGCCCTGCAGAGAGAAGGGGGAGATGGGGGATTATTTTACAGTGGGGAGTTTGGGGGGGCTCCTCTCACCCCCCTACCTGAAATCTCTAGCTTTGCTCCCCCCGGCACACCGATACTGGGGTGCCACAGCACTGAGGGAGCCTCGGAGGTCAGCCCGGGCCACCCCACTACGGACGAGGGACCTGGGGTACCTCCAGGGGGTGCCAGCAACTGGGGGAACGAGGTACACCCCATGGCCCACCCCGGGGAGCGGTCTGGGGCCACCCCAGCTCTAGGCAGGCACACAGAGTACACCCTAGGGGGCTCCCAAACCAGGGATGGGGTAAGGGGGAACGCCCAGGGGGCCCCCCAACACGACAACTGACAACGCTACCCCCAGGGCCTTCTCCTAGCAGCCCCCCAAAAAGAGTCCGCAGCCCCCCAGTCCAGCGGTGGGCGCCGGGGAGCCGCCGCAGGCTGCGCCGCTCTCGTGTGGCCGGCTGGGGGCTCAGGACAGCTGGTGGGGGGCCTCCAGCATCTCCATGAGGAAGGTGTCGATGGGGGTGTCCCCGATGAGCTTGAAGAAGAAGAGATGCTCCAAGCACTTCAGACCGATGGAGCGCAGGGCCGGCAGGCGCAGCAGCAGCTTGGCGAACCTGGAGGGCAGGCAGGGGGTTAGATGGGGGGTGGGGAGACCCCTCAGCCACTGCCCCAGAACCCCCCGCGCTCCCCGTACACATGGCACCTGGCACCCCCCAACATCCCCCACCACTGCCCCAGAACCCCCAGCACTCCCCATACACATGGCACCCTGCACCCCCCAACATCCCCCCCACTGCCCCAGAACTCCCCCCACTCTCCCTGTACACACAGCACCCTACACCCCCCCCACCACTGCCCCATAACCCCCCGCGCTCCCTGTACACCTGTGGGATCCCACCGCCCCATTCTAACTGCCACTAACCCCCCCGCCCCCCCCCCCCCCGCACACAAGCACACCCCATGCCAGACAAGCTATGGGTCAGGCACAGTGAGCTGGCACCACCTTGTGGCCACCTGCAGCATCTACCGCTCCAGGAGCAGAGCTGGCCTCACTGACAGCAGCAGCCCCTGTCCTGGGTGAGCGGCGGCTCCCGGGGCAGACACCCGGGCAGTGGGGCAGTGGCCCCTGCCCCCAACACCATCCCAGGCCTCTCCTCCCTCCTGCCCCACCCCCATACCTGCCCCACTGCCCGGCGTACCCCCCGCTGCCCCACCCCCGTACCTGCCCCACTGCCTGGGGTACCCCCCCCACTGCCCGGCATACCCCCACCACCACCACTGCCCGGCATACCCCCCGCTACCCCCCCCATACCTGCCCCACTGCCCGGCGTACCCCCCCATACCTGCCCCACTGCCTGGCGTACCCCCCCCCCACTGCCCTCCCTCGTACCTGCCCCACTGCCTGGGATACCCCCCCCCACCACTGCCCGGGATACCCCCCGCTACCCCACCCCCATACCTGCCCCACTGCCCGGCATACCCCCCGCTACCCCCCCCATACCTGCCCCACTGCCCGGCGTACCCCCCCCCACTGCCCTCCCTCGTACCTGCCCCACTGCCCGGCATACCCCCCGCTACCCCACCCCCGTACCTGCCCCACTGCCTGGGTCCCCCCCACTGCCTCCCCTCGTACCTGCCCTGCTGTTCGGGGTACTTCTGCTTGCAGTAGGACTCCAGAGACGCGTAGACCTTCTCCCGCAGCAGCTCCACCTCCCCAGGGTTCGACAGCCCCTTGGCATCTGTGGGGAGTCAGCGCACACACAGCCCACCAGGGGTCAGCGCCAGCACAGCCCCCCCGGGTCAGCGCCCACACAGCCGCCCCGGGGTCAGCACAGCCCTGCCTGGGGTCAGCGCGCGCACACAGGCCCCCTGGGGTCAGCGTGCACATAGCCCTGCCTGGGGTCAGCGCACACACAGCCCTGCCTGTCCCCTCCCCCAGGGCTCCACACCCCCCAGGGCAGGGGGGGCTGCAAGGTCAGCAGGGTCAACAGAACCCAAGGTGAATACGGTGGTGGACAGCTGGTGGGGCGGGGGGGGCACAGGGTTCCTTACCAGGATTGTAGAGGTTGATGGGGGGGAGGAGTCCATGGGGATGGGGGGGTTCTGGGGAGCTCCTTACCCAGGTTGAAGAGGATGACGAGGGGCAGGCAGCGCCGGGGGGTTGGGGGAGGTCTCAGGGGGGTCCCTTACCTGGGCTGAAGAGGATGACGAGGGGCAGGCAGCACTGGGGGTTGGGGGAGGTCTCAGGGGAGTCCCTTACCCGGGTTGAAGAGGATGACGGGGGGCAGGCAGCTCCGGGGGGTTGGGGGAGGTCTCAGGGGGGTCCCTTACCCGGGTTGAAGAGGATGATGGCCCGGAGGCAGCCCCGGGGGGTTGGGGGAGGTCCCAGGGGGGTCCCTTACCTGGGTTGAAGAGGATGAGGGGGGGGGCAGGCAGCACCCGGGGGGTTGGGGGGTTCTGGGGGGGGTCCCTTACCCGGGTTGAAGAGGATGACGGGGAGGGGCAGGCAGCGCCGGGGGGTTGGGGGGGTCCCTTACCCGGGTTGAAGAGGATGACGGGGGGGGCAGGCAGCACCCAGGGGGTTGGGGGGTCCTGGTGGGGTCCCTTACCCGGGTTGAAGAGGATGACGGGGGGGGGGGGTTGGGGGGGTTCTAGGGGGGTCCCTTACCCGGGTTGAAGAGGATAATGGCCCGGAGGCAGCCGAGCTCCGTCTTGTCCATCCGCATGTCCCGCATCTTGGACACCAGCTCAGTCAGCACCCTGGAGGGGGAGGGGCTCACATCAGTGGGCCCTGGGGCAGGGACACAGCCCCACTGAGCACTCAGCACGGGCTCCCCTGACCCCTCCTGACCCTCCACGCCATGCCCTGGAGACCCCGTCCCCACCCGTCAGCAATGGCCCCCTCGGACCCTCCCGTCACTGTGCCCCATGGGAACCACAGCCTCCTTGCCAGCCCTGTGCCCCCCGGTAAGCGCAGCCCCCTTACCAGCGCTCTGCCCCCTGGGCCCCTGCCCCCCACCTGTCGAAGATGGCCCCCACGCCGGCGCTGTGGGCGCTGTTGCGATGCACGTGCAGCCCCGTGGCCAGCAGGATCCCGTCCTTCACCGAGATGGAGCGGTGCGAGAAGGACGCGATGAGCAGCTCATTCCAGCCTGGGGGGCAGGGAGAGTGGCTGAGAGCTGGGCCAGGGACCCCAGATCCCCTGCACGCCCCTGGAACCTCTGCACGCCCCCAAAACCTCTGTCCTCCCCACAGCTTGTGCCCAGAGCCCCCCATCCCCTGCCTTCCCCACAGCTTGTACCCAGGACTGCCCCCTTTGTGAGGGACAAGAGGAATCCATCCCGCCCGCCACGTTACTTAAGGGCCCCACAGCAACAGGACCCGTCCCCAGGAGCCACAGACCAGAGGGGACAGTTTGGGGTCCCCTCTTTCTCTAGAGTCCAGCCTAAAACCGTGTGCACCAAAGCCCCCTTGTCTCACTCCACCACCCTCTGCCTGAGGGCAGCCCCAGGGAGGCACCTGCCCGCCTCCCCCCGCTCCCCCAGCACGACCTCCCGTCCCCACCCGTCACTCACCCGCCTGCAGCAGGACATCCCGTCCCCACCCGCCCACCTCCCCCAGCACGTCATTTCCCACCCACCTTCCGTCACTCACCTGCCCGCAGCAGGACGTCCCAGCCCTGCACCCCGCGTCACTCCCCCGCCCCGCCCCTGCACCCCGCGTCACTCCCCCGCCCGCAGGGGGACGTCCCGTTCCGCCCCTGCACCCCGCGTCACTCCCCCGCCCGCAGCGGGACGCCCCGTTCCACCCCTGCACCCCGTGTCATTCACCCGCCCGCAGCGGGACGTCCCGTCCCGCCCCGCCCCTGCACCCCGCGTCATTCACCTGCCCGCAGCGGGACGTCCCGTCCCGTTCCGCCCCTGCATCCCGCGTCACTCCCCCGCCCGCAGCGGGACGTCCCGTTCCGCCCCTGCACCCCGCGTCACTCCCCCGCCCGCAGCGGGACGTCCCGTTCCGCCCCTGCACCCCGCGTCACTCACCCGCCCGCAGCGGGACGTCCCGCCCCTGCACCCCACGTCACTCACCTGCCCGCAGCAGGATGACCTGGTCGTCCAGAGGCAGCTCCGAGAAGTGGGGGATGCGCTTGGCCCACTCCACCAGCGTGAAGAGCTGCTTGTCAGCCGCCTGGCAGATGTTGGTCACCGGGTCGTTTGGCTGGGGGGGGGGGGGGGCGGGGGGGGGGGGTCAGAGACGGGGGGGGTCAGACGCAGCCTCCTCCCCCCCCACCGCAGCCTCCGCTATCCCTCCTCCCTGCCCTCCCCCCCAGAACCCAGCCCCAGCCCAAGGACCCCCCCCTTCCCTAGAGCCCCCCCAGACCTGAAACCCCATCCCTCTGGAGCCCCCTGCCCTCCCTGGACATGCCCCTTGCCAGGGCCTGGCTCTGCCTTCCACCTCCCAGCCCTGCCCGCCCCCCCCCGCTCACCGAGCTGCCCCCGGTGCCAGAGCCGTCGACGCTTTGGTCCGATTTCTGCTCTACGGCCAGCTCTGCCTCCAGGATCTTCTCCACCGGCATCTCCTCATTCGCGCCGCCTGCAAAATCCCCGTCGCCGTCCTTCTCCTTCCCCCGCTGCCGCTCCTCCTGCACCGCTGGGGGGGGGGACACGGGTCAGACACAGCACAGACCCCCCCCCCCGACAACGCCCTCCCCACTCCCGCTCCTCCTGCACCGCTGGGGGGGACACGGGTCAGACACAGCACAACCCCCCCCCCCCCCCCGACAACGCCCTCCCCACTCCCGCTCCTCCTGCACCGCTGGGGGGGACAGGGACAGGTAAGACACGGCACAGACCCCCCCCGACAACGCCCTCCCCACTCCCGCTCCTCCTGCACCGCTGGGGGGGACACGGGTCAGACACAGCACAGACCCCCCCGGACAACGCCCTCCCCACTCCCGCTCCTCCTGCACCGCTGGGGGGGACACGGGTCAGACACAGCACAGACCCCCCCCCCCGACAACGCCCTCCCCACTCCCGCTCCTCCTGCACCGCTGGGGGGGACACGGGTCAGACACAGCACAGACACCCCCCCCCCCCCCGACAACGCCCTCCCCACTCCCGCTCCTCCTGCACCTCTGGGGGGGACGACAGGGTCAGACACAGCATAGAAACACCCCCCCCCCTCGCCAACGCCCTCCCCACCCCCGCTGCTGCTCCTCCCACACCTCCCAGAGGGGGACCTTCCCCTCAGACATTTCTGGTAGCAGCAGTACCAGTACCAGTACCGGCCCCGCCCCCTCTCTTGATGGCCCCGCCCCATTCCGCAGGCCCCACCCCCAGGTGGGCAATACCTTCCCTCTTCATGCCCGTGGCCAGGCATTTCTGGTACCATAGAATCACAGAATATCAGGGTTGGACTAGATGACCTCGTAAGGTCCCTTCTAACCCTGATATTCTATGATTCTATGGTAGGGGCAGTACCAGTACTGGCCCCACCCCCTCTCTCTATGGTTCCGCCCCATTCCACAGGCCCCGCCCCCAGGTGGGCAGTACCTTCCCTCTTCATGCCCGTGGCCAGGCATTTCTGGTAGCGGCAGTACTGGCAGCGGTTACGCTGGCGCTTGTCCACGATGCAGTCCTTGTTATCCCGGCACGTGTAGGTCAGGTCCTTGCGGATCGTGCGCTTGAAGAAACCCTTGCAGCCCTCGCAGCTGTACACCCCGTAGTGCTTCCCTAGGGGGAGGGGGAGAGTCAGGGAGAACCCAGGAGTCCCAGCTCCCAGCCCTCCACAACCGGCTCCCCTCCCACAGCCAGGGACAGAACCCAGGAGTCCCGGCTCCCAGCCCTCCGCAACCGGCTCCCCTCCCACAGCCAGGGATAGAACCCAGGAGTCCCGGCTCCCAGCCCTCCGCAACCGGCTCCCCTCCCACAGCCAGGGACAGAACCCAGGAGTCCCGGCTCCCAGCCCTCCGCAACCAGCTCCCCTCCCACAGCCAGGGATAGAACCCAGAAGTCCCGGCTCCCAGCCCTCCACAACCAGCTCTCATCCCACAGCCAGGGACAGAACCCAGGAGTCCGGACTCCCAGCCCCCCCGCTCTAGCCCACTAGACCCCACTCCCCTTTCACAGCTGAGGATAGAACCCAGGCGCCCTGGCCCCCGGTACCTGATGATCTGTCCCCACAGATGGCACAGAGGCGCTTCCCCGGCATCATGCCACCGTGGGGGTGGCACGGGAGACCCCGCACGCCCAGGGGGGGTTTGACGTCTTCTGAGCTGCTGACGGAGTGCATGCCCGACAGGTTCACAGTGGAGTTAATCTGGGGGCAGAGAGATGGGAGCTGACCTGGCTACCCTGCAGTTCTCCAGGGGAAGGGGGGGAAGGGAGCATGCCCCACTCCCCAATCCCTCCCCTCATGGGTGTCAGCTCCCCAGAGGAGCATGTCCCGGTTACCGCTAGGATTCAGCCTTTCCCTCCCCTTACCCCTGTGGCCCCCAGCCCAGCCCCACACGCGCCCCTATCCCCACCATGTCTGTGACCCCTCAGCGCTCCCAACTGGGGCGCCGTCCCTCTTTTATCCACTTCCCAGCTCACTGGCTGCCCGTCCCCTCACGCTGGATCCTGGCTCCCCTGCCTCCAAAGAGATCATCCCCCTAACTCCCAACCCTCGGCTCCATGGCGCTGCACCCCCTTGGGGAAGCCCCCAGCCCCCAGCCCCCCTCACCATCTCTCAGCTCCCCACCCTCCACCAGATCTCCTCTGCCCCCCGGGGGAGGAGCCACCCTCCCCCTTACCTGGGGGCTGCTTACGGGGCCATAGCCGCTGGAGGGCGTGGCTGGGAGCCCAGGGGAGCCCAGGGACGAGCTGATGACAGGGAAGGGGGAGCCCAAACTGCTGACGGGCGAGTTGATGGAGGAGGTCATGGCCGAGCTGATCATGGAGGGGTGAAGTGGGGCCGAGAGCTCCGGTGGGGGTGATGAGCTCAGAGACGAACTGTCGGGGCTCCTGCAGTCTGGGGGGGAAGAGAAGGGGATTAGCTCATCAGCACAGCGGCCCCCAGTGCCTAGCAGGGGAGATGGGGCGGAGACGGGACACAACCAGTACACACACATCCTGGCAATGTGGCACCCCGAGCACCTGGTTGGGGAGATGTGCCCCCCCTCCAGGGAGACGGGGGACAGCTGAGACAACACCCCTGATGCAGCATGGCACCCCCTGGTGCCCGGCTGGGGAGACAGGGCACAGCCAGGACACCCCCCTCCCCCCCCCAGCAGTGTGGCACCCCGAGCACCTAGCTGGGGAGATGTGCCCCCCTCCAGGGAGATGGGGGACAGCTGGGATGACACTTCCCCCGCAGCATGGCGCCCAGTTGGGGAGCCAGGGCACCGAGGGCAGGGCCCCCAGTAACATGACGCCCCCTGGGGTGACGAGGCACAGCCGGGACCCTCCCCCCACAGTGCGTTGACCCCTGGGGAGATGGGACACCAAGGGCAGGGCCTCCAGCAGCATGGCACCTCACCCTGGGGTTACTGCAGGTCAGTGTGTGCCCAGATGCCTGCACTTCCCCCCCCACCCCCGCTATTGCACAAGAGCCCAGTGAGCACATGATCACCCCGTCAACACCCCGTCCACAACAGGCACCTTGGGGGAGGGAGGGGGATCAGGAGTGGGCCCCGGAAATGGGCCCTCTCCCAGTGAGGGCACCCCCTTGCCCCAATCCCCCAGCACTGGGAATGGCCCCCACACACTCATAACCCCCTTATTTCCCCTTCCACCTGCAATTCCTGTGCAGCTCTCAGCTTGCCAGCATGGGGGGTATGTGCTCTGGGGGGACAGGTCTCCCCAGAATCCCACAGAGAGGGACAGCACCACCCCCCGCCCGGCCAGGGATCTCTGGGACACGGGAGCCCCGCGGTGGAGGGGAGGCCCCTGAGAAGGGTTTGCCTAGGCCCCACCCCACCCCCTACTTTGCAACCTCCCAACCCCACTGTTTTTCATGCTGGGCCCCCCCAAAAGCTGCCTGACCTCACTGGCTGCTCGCATGGAGCCTCCTCTCCGCCCCGAGCACCCCCACACACACCCTCCCCTCCGCCCCCCGCCCCCCCCACACCCTCCCCTCCAACCCCCGCCACCCAGCACCCCACACACCCTCCCCTCCGCCCCCCTAGGACCCTGCACCCCTCCGCCCCCGAGCACCCCCCCACACCCGGCACCCCCCCACCCTCCCCTCCAACCCCCGCCACCCAGCACCCGCCCCACCCTCCCCTCCCCCCCAGGACCCAGCACCCCTCCGCCCCGAGTACACACCCCCTCCCCTCCGCCCCCGAGCACCAGTTCCCCCACCCCCGGGGGCTCCCACCCTCCGGCTCTCGACGGGGCCGGGCCCCCCGTTACGCCACGCCCCGGCCTGCACCCCCGGGTGCCCCCAGCCCCGCCCCCCGCGCGGGGAGGGTGCGGGCGGGGCCCCGCGGGGTGTCTCGCCCCCCCGCTCACCGCGGCCGCGGTCTCCCATCCCGGGGGTCCCCGCTCCGTGCCGGGGGGATCCGGGCCTCAGACCCCCCCGGGCTCCGGCCTGATCCAGGCTCCGCCACCGCCTCCTGCGGGAGCCGAGCGGACCCACAGTGCACCGCGGCCGGGCCCAGCCGACCCAGCATGCCCCGCGCGTGGGCCTCCCCGGCCCAGCATGCACCGCGGCCGGCCCCAGTATACCCCGCGCGGGGAGGGGGGATTCCGGCCCATAATGCACCGCGCGGGGAGGGCGGGATTCCGGCCCATAATGCACCGCGCGAGGGCTCGTTCAGCCCATAATGCACCGTGGCGGAGCCTCTAAACCAGCCCACAATGCACCACTGACCATCCACGAGAAGCCGCCCCTTCCGCCTTCCCGGCATGCAATGCTGTGAATCATAGAGACGGGATTTGTTCCAAACAGTCACTGTGACGGCGGTATCTCGTGGACCCGCCTTTCCTCCACCGCACTTACACTAGAGACGGGAGGACATTCTAAACTGTCCCCTTTGGTTGCTACCAGACCGGCGGGGAGGTGAAAGCGCTCCTCCCTAAACAAAGATGGCGGCCGCTAGTCAGTCTTCACGCCGCCCCGCACAAAGATGGCGCCCCCATGGTAACTGTCCGGTTAAGTCTTGCCGCAGTCACCATCTTTGTGAGGGGCACACGGACGGCCTACTGCGGCCTCCATCTTTAAGAGGGGCGATATTAAGGTCTATGGTGGCCGCCATCTTTGTGAGGGGCACTGCCTGCTCGCGGGGGGAGGGGTGGACGGGTCTGGGGATTGTTCGCGCGAGATTTTGGAATGGGAGGAGCCTGGCTGCCACGTCGGGTCTGAGCCGGAGCTAACGGATCCCAGTGACGGTGAGACCCCCGGGGCATAGAGAGCGGGGAGGGGGCTAGAGGGGCCGCACGGCGCCCCGGGGCATAGAGCTGGGAAAGGGGGGCTAGAGGGGCCGCGTGGATCTGGGGTCAGGGAGCTGGGAGGACGAGGGGCCCCGTGGCCATAGAGAGGAAGGTGTTGGGGGCTAGAGCGCCCCTTGGGTCGGGGGCTCGAGGGGCTCGGGGGTCACAGAGACAAGCCCAGGCTGGGGGGGCTGCGGGCCCTGGACACGGCGTTGGGGGGGGGGGTAGAAGGGCCTGGTGGGCTGGCATGGCAGGTAGATGGGGGCCACTTGGAGGTATAATGGCCATAGAGATGCTAGGCAAGGGGGGCCAGAAGGGCCGCACAAACCCTAGAGACTATGGGAAGCCCCGGCCTATAAATACGTGGGGGACAGAAGGAGCCACTGTATGATCCTAGCCCTGGGCAAACAGCGTAGGCGGGGCCGTGTAGGACCATGGTGCTGGGAAGGAGGGCACTGCAGGGTCATAGAGATGGCAAAGAGCGCGTAGAGGGGACAGGGAAGGGAGTCTAGAGCGGCAGTTCTCAACCAGGGGTTCATGTACCCATGGGGGTACGCGGGGGTCTTCCAGGGGTACATCAGCTCAGCTCGATACATGCCTAGTTTTACAACAGGCTGCATGAAAAGCACCAGCCAAGTCAGTGCAGACTAAAATGTCACACGGCTGATGAGAGAGCCAGCCATGGTTCAGTAACCGTGGGCTGTGACGCCTGTAGTGTTATGTCTGGTTTTGTAAGCAGGTAGTTTTTAAGTGAGGTGAAACTTGGGGTACGCAAGACAAATCAGCCCCCTGAACGGGGTGCTGTCGTCTGGAAAGGCTGAGGGCCGCGGGTATAGAGCGTGTACTACGTGAGTCATAGTGATTGGGAGAAGGATCTTGCAGGGGTTCTTCGAGAGCGGCGTTTCTCACTCTTTCTGATACCAGGGTTGCTGCCTTCCAACCTGTGTCAGGGAGATCTCTGAGACGGCACCGGTCCCCAGACCGGTCGTTGAGAAACGCTGTTCTAGACCCTCCTCTTGTGATCACCATGACCCAGCAGTGCCGCTCTAGACACTCCTCTCCATCACTATGGCCCCGCAGTGCTAGATCTGTTTTGGTTAGTTATGGTCGTGAAGTGCAGGCTCTAGACTCTGCTGTGCCGCTATGATTTTACACTGGCCTCTCTAGAATTTCTTCCACTTTTCTGTGGCCTCTCTACCTCTGCTGGAGGGAACGGGGACTAGAGCGAGGGGATATGTGAGCGTGACAGGAAAGGTCGTGCTCACACTCCCGCTTTCCAGCCGTGACAGCAGGATGGTGCTGCCTGGACGGACGCAGGGCAGAGCGGGACTCTATGGCCCAGTCGCCGCCATGATGGTCTGTGCAGCACTGATACAGATTACTTCTTCGCACGAAGATCTGCACCACGGGCATTCGCACGAGGATCTGCACCATGGGCACAGCCACGCTGGGCACAGCCACGAGGATCTGCACCATGGGCATTCGCATGAGGATCTGCACCATGGGCACAGCCACGCTGGGCACAGCCACGAGGATCTGCACCATGAGCATTTGCACGAGAATCTGCACCATGGGCACAGCCACGAGGATCTGTACCATGGGCATTCGCACAAGGATCTGCACCATGGGCACAGCCATGCTGAGGATCTGCACCACGGGCACAGCCACGCTGGGCACAGCCCCGAGGATCTGCACCATGGGCATAGCCATGCTCACCACAGCCACTCGCACGGGGACTTCCACGGCCATGGGCATTCGCATGAGGACTTCCACGGCCCCAGCGAGGCTGACTTTAGCCACCAGCCCAAGGAAGTCCGTGTTCCGCACTCGGCTGAGGGGTCCCCAAGCCACCAGCAGTTGCCTGGGAAGGAGAGGCAGGACTTGGTCAAGCTATGGACACACGTGAGTTCCCGTGTCGAACATGGAGGTGCTGCCTTGCACGTGCTTGCACTGGCGTAACCCCCTGACAGTCTCTCTCCTCCCCCCCTCCCCGCAACCTCTGCAGGCCATCGGAGCCACCTTGCTGATCAGCGCCGCCCCCTACTTCATCCTCTTCCTCATCCCCGTGGAGTCCAACACTTCCCAGCACCAGGCCCTGCTCCGGCTGCTGCTCAGCTTTGCCTCGGGGGGGCTCCTGGGGGACGCCTTCCTGCACCTCATCCCCCACGCGCTGGGTGAGCAGCACACAGATGGACTGGGACACGGGGCCTCTCCCCTCTCAGGGTCCCAGCTCCAGTCCGGCCTGGGGCAGGGGGACTGGCTGGCTTGGGGGCGGGTAATGGGACACGGGGCCTCTCCCCTCTCAGGGTCCCAGCTCCAATCCGGCCTGGGGCAGGGGGACTGGCTGGCTCGGGGGAGGGAAATGGGATACGGGGCCTCTCCCCTCTCAGGGTCCCAGCTCCAATCCGGCCTGGGGCAGGGGGACTGGCTGGCTCGGGAGCGGGGAATGGAATACGGGGCGTTCCTCTTTGGGAGGTGCCTGGGGTGCGGCCGATCTGGCTCAGGGGGCAGGGAATGGGCCCTGGGGCCTCTTCCTTCCTGGGGGTCTGGACACTCATCTCTGCCCCTTTCCCTCCCCAGTGCCCCATTCCCACCACGCAGAGGGCGGCCATGCCCATTCTCACTCCCCCACGGGGTCGGCTGGCCACGGTCACTCCCACCAAGGTGAGGCCGGGGGAAGTGGGGGCAGTGGGTGGGGGAGGGAAGGCCGGACAGACCAGGGAAAGGGGGCTGTGGTTGGAGGTTTGTGTTGGGCAGTGTGAAGGGGGGCCCAGAAGGGCTAGGGTTTCTACGGAGAGCTGGAGTGGCTCGTGTCTGTGGCTGGGACAGGGGATGGAGGTAATGACTATAGAGGAAGTGTAGTGGGGGGCAGGTTCAGGGTTGGCACTCTTTCCCCCCACCCTGGCAAGTGATGGCGGTGGGGCTCTGGTCCTGGGAGGGGGCTGTACCGTGGTGGGAGAAGGGGGGCTGGCAGTCTCTTTCCCAGCCTGCCCCACATCGTCTCTGTCCCCCAGGGCAGGATCACCAGCGGATGATGGCTGTGGGGCTCTGGGTCCTGGCTGGCATCGTAGCCTTCCTGGTGGTGGAAAAGTTTGTGAGACATGTGAAAGGGGGACATGACCACGGGCACAGCCACGGTGGACACAGCCATGGTACGTACCACACAGGACACACACACACACCCCATGGTTCCCCCAGCCACGGGCACAGCTGGACCCACACACACGCATGTCCCACCCACCCCCCATGGATCTCCCAGCCTTGGGCATAGCCATGGTACGTACCGTCCAGGACCTCTCCCCCCCTCACATCCCCCCAGATCCCCTCCCCACATCCCAAACCACACACACCCCAGATCCCCTGCCCATGGGCAGAGCTACGGTGGCACAGCCATGGTACGTACCAGCTGGAACACCCTCCCCCATCTCCAGCACCCCCGGCTTGTGCCCGTTGTTAGAATCCCGGGTCCGGTTCTGGAGCCCCCAACTGGGGAGGAGGGATAGCTCAGTGGTTTGAGCATTGGCCTGCTAAACCAAGGGTTGTGAGTTCAGTCCTTGAGGGGGCCACTTAGGGATCTGGGGCAAAATCAGTACCTGGTCCTGCTAGTGAAAGCAGGGGGCTCGACTCGACCTTCCGGGGTCCCTTCCAGTTCTATGAGATAGGTATATTAACTCCAGCGGGCTGGGGATACATTGGGGAGGGGTCAGAGAAGAGCCATGGGAACAGTGGAGGGCTGGAAAACCTGGAGTCCAGGAGCGCCGTCTGTTTCGCTGAACCAGGAAAAGGGGTGACGCGATCCCTGTCTCCATCCTGCCGGGCTCCCAGGTCTAGGCCAGGAAGGTCTAACGCCATCCACCGGCTGGGGAATGAACCAGTGGAACCATTTCCCAGGGTCCTGGCAGATTCTCCACCCCGGCCGTATTTAACTCACGGTTGGCTGGTTCTCTCCTAGATCGGCTCTGGGGATTATCATGGGGCAGGTCTCTGGCCTATGCTGTACAGGGGGTCAGACCAGTCCCTTCTGGCCTCAGAATCCAAGGATTGGAGTGGGCTTGGGAAGGGGGGGGGGGTCCATATAAGGGCCCTGACGGTCTGCAGGTGACTCTAGGGATCAGTGGGAGGGGTGCTGGTGGGTCCTGGACCCACAGGAGTCCCCCTCCTGTCCCTGGGCGGGCTCCTGGGAGAGGGACTTGAGCAGTCAGCCCTGACCCCCCACCTACCCCCTGGTCCACCCACAGCTCCCAAGGCGAAGAGCAGCTCTGGCGAGGAGGACAATGGGCCCCAGGAGAGGAAGGCCGGCAAGGTGCGTGCCCCTGACAAGGCAGCCCCCAAGAAGAGGGGCCAGGAGTCAGAGGAGCAGACTCAGGAGTCCAGTAAGTCATCGGGGGTGGGGGGGTGCTGGAGGGAGGGAGCTGGGTCTGTGGGGGGCACCATGGCACAGAGAGCATCTGGGGAAGGATAAGGGGGGTGGGTGCGGGGGAGAGGGTTTGAGGGGGCTGTGATCAGGTTGGGGGGGTTTCAACTCTTGTCGCCCTCCCCCCAGCAATGAAGGTCTCTGGGTACCTGAACCTGGCGGCCGACCTGACGCACAACTTCACGGACGGGCTTGCGATCGGGGCTTCGTTCCTGGCGGGGGCCGGGGTGGGGGCTGTCACCACCCTCACCGTGCTGCTGCACGAGGTGCCCCACGAAGTGGGCGACTTCGCCATTCTCGTCCAGTCGGGCTGCAGCAAGCGCAAGGTACAGCCCCCACCCTGGGATCCCTGCTGCCCCCGCCCCCTTGCTAGCCCCACCCCAGACCCCCCGCTGCTGCCTGCCCCCGCCCTGGGACCCCTACTGCCCCCACCCCCTTGCTAACCCCGCCCCAGACCCCCACTGCTGCCTGCCCCCGCCCTGGGACCCCTGCTGCCCCCGCCCCCTTGCTAACTCCGCCCCGGACCCCCGCTGCTGCCTGTCCCCGCCCCGGACCCCCGCTGCTGCCTTCCCCCCCCCCGCCCTGGGATCCCTGCTGCCCCCGCCTCCTTGCTAACCCCGCCCCAGACCCCCCCCGCTGCTGCCTGCCCCTATATTCCCCTACTCACCCCTGCCCCGGAACTCCTGCTAAGGCCTGCCCCCGCCCCCCTGTATTCGCCTGCTGACCCTGCCCCAAACCCCCACTTGCCCCCCAGTCCCACCAAACCCCATAACCCTCCATTGACACCCTCCGGTCCCTCTCTCTCCCCCGCAGGCGATGAAGCTGCAGCTGCTGACGGCGCTGGGCGCCCTGGCGGGCACGGCTTGCTCACTGCTGGCCGAGGGCATCGGGGAGGCAGCCACGGCCTGGATCCTGCCCTTCACGGCGGGCGGGTTCATCTACGTGGGCACCGTGTCAGTGATCCCAGAGCTGCTGCGGGACGCAGCGCCCCTGCAGTCCCTGCTGGAGGTGTTGGGGCTGGTCTGCGGCGTCGCCATGATGGTGCTCATCGCGCACTACGAGTAGCAGGCCCCAGCGGGGGGCGCCTGGGGGGCAGTGGCACGAGGACCCAGGCGTCCGGGATGGGACTCCATGTGGACTCCAGGGGCGGGGGGTGTGGTGGACCCTGGCATCCGGGACACGGGGGGGAGGGGAGCGGGGGCCAGCTCTGCGTGGACCCAGGTGTCCAGGATGGGGGGTGCTATGTGGGCTGTGGGGGCGGAAGCCACATGAATCCTGGTGACCAGGGTGGAGGACGTGGCCCACTCCATCCCAGATGCCTGGGTCCATCCAGAGCTTCCCCCCGGGGCGGGGGTGCTGTGTGAGCCCTGGGGGGCAGGGAGGATGCAGTGTGTGCCGTGGGGAGGGGGTGGCACGGACACTGATGTCCAGGTGCCAACACTCACTCTGGGATTGGGTGGTGGCGTGGACCCTGGTAGTGGGGCTGGCGCAGTGCAGGCTCCGGGGCTGGGTGAGACCTCGGGGCAGGCACCATACAGACTGCAGGGGTGTGAGGTGCCCTGTAGACGCAGACACCTCTGCTGGGGGGAGGGGGGCAGCCGCACAGCCCCAGCAGCCAGGGACAGAGGATGGCCCAGACACCGGCGTGGGCAGAATTTCATTGGCCCCGGCCTCCGGGGGCATCATCTGACTTCCAGCTGAACAGGGGGGTGCAAACGTGGGGCGGGGGAGATAATGTGCTGCTGCTTGATTTGTTTTCTGGGAGGGTCCAAAACCAAGTCCCTCCCCACCTCTCCGGCCCTGTGTGTCCCATAAGGGCGGGATGGGGGGCACCAGGGCCGCCCCTTCCTTTGGAAGGGGGAGCTTATGGAAGTGAATCCTCCGGGCCACATCATGGGTTGGTTTGGAGAAGATGGGGAGAAAAGCCCCTGCCCTCTGGACCACGGGGGGGGGGGGGGGGGTGTGACATGGGGGGTTACCCAGAATCCTTTGCTTCTTGGACCAGGTTTTATTGGGGCAGATTACCCAGAATTCTCCCCCACAATGCACCCTGTGTGACCCCAAAGCAGCTATCCAGGCTAGTTCCATATGGGGTGGCTGCCCTGACCCCCCCCCCACCACACTGGGGACCAGAGGGGCGCGGAGCAGGGCTAATCAAGACACTGCTAGGCGACAGTACCCCGACAGGTTATTTTGGAGGGGACGGGGTGATTCTGGGGTGCAGGGGCTTTGGTGATGGAGGGGACAAGCAGACCCAGTCATCTGGGGCTGCTGGGGGAAGGGGGGGGGATTGGCATGCGGACCCAGGCGTCCGGACCTGGGGGAATTAGCATGAACTGCAGGATCAAGGGGTGCCATGCGGACCCAGGCACCCGGGGCTGAAAGGTGAATCACAAGCACCCAGCTCGATGGTGTCCCTATTGAATGGTATGTCCTGGGGGAGGGGCTGTTAATTGGGGGTGACTTTGGAGCCTGGTGGTTGTGGGGTCAATTACTCCCATGGGGGGGCAGGAAAGGTTTTATAAGGGGGGGTATATTTTTGATTTTTATTTTGCTTTTGTATGGGTGGGCTGGGGATTGGGGGCCAGGAGGGGATGGGGTGGGGCCATGCAGGACTACTTTGTGGATGATTGTAGCAAAAATTGTGTCATTAATTAACGAATTAAACAATGATCTGAGGTGCTGTTGGTGCGAAGTCTGTATGTACTGGTGGGGGGCGGCGGTACCCCATGGACAGCGGGGGCACGGAGTGACCCCCTCACTGCCTGCTTCATCAGGGTCTGGTCCTGGCTCCCAGCCCCCGAGCAGGGAGAGAACCCAGGAGTCCTGGCTCCCAATCCTCCCCCACCCCTGCCGGGGAGAGAACCCAGGAGTCCTGGCTCCCAATCCTCCCCCCACCCCCGCCGGGGAGAGAACCCAGGAGTCCTGGCTCCCAATCCTCCCCCACCCCCGCCGGGGAGAGAACCCAGGAGTCCTGGCTCCCAATCCTCCCCCCACCGGGGAGAGAACCCAGGAGTCCTGGCTCCCATGCGCTGCTCCCCCCCCCCCCCCCAGAGAACCCAGGAGTCCTAGCTCCCAATCCTCCCCCCACCCCCGCCGGGGAGAGAACCCAGGAGTCCTGGCTCCCATGCGCCGCCCCCCCCCCCCGAGAACCCAGGAGTCCTGCAACCCCGCCTCCCCTCTCGCCCCCCGATTCTGGGCCGGGAGGACTCTGACCATAGAGTTCCCGACTAGCGCTGCCGTCCCTGGGGCCCGCAGCCGCTCTATGGTCCCCGCGCCGCCGCCCCCCTCCCCCCCCAACTGTCATGGCGGCCCCGCTGCGGCTCCGCTCCACGCTGGCCCTGGTGACAGGTGCCCCCAGCAGGGGGCGCGCGGGGGCGGGGCCTGACCCCCCCCCATGGGGAGCCAGACCCCCCCATCCAGGATTTGAGGGGCTGGGGCAGGTTCCTGGGGGGCTGTGCAGGGGGGCCCCCGAGGCGGGGGGGCCCAGGGGGCATTGGGGGGATTTTGAGGAGTCCCTGAGGCTGGGGGGAGGTTCATGGGGGGGCTCTGTGGGGGGGGTGTTTCTGGGTCCCCCCCACCCCCCTCTCTGACCCTGGTCCCCCCATGGCAGGCGGGGGCAGCGGGATAGGTACAGGTATCTGCCGGGGGGGGTTCTGGGGGTCCCTAGAGGGGTTCTGGGTCCCCCCCCCCTCTCTGACCCTGGTCCCCCCATGGCAGGCGGGGGCAGCGGGATTGGTACAGGTATCTGCCGGGGGGGGTTCTGGGGGTCCCTAGAGGGGTTCTGGGTCCCCCCCCACCCCCCTCTCTGACCCTGGTCCCCCCATGGCAGGCGGGGGCAGCGGGATTGGTGCAGGTATCTGCCGGGGGGGGTTCTGGGGGTCCCTAGAGGGGTTCTGGGTCCCCCCCCACCCCCCTCTCTGACCCTGGTCCCCCCATGGCAGGCGGGGGCAGCGGAATAGGTACAGGTATCTGCCGGGGGGGGTTCTGGGGGTCCCTAGAGGGGTTCTGGGTCCCCCCCCACCCCCCTCTCTGACCCTGGTCCCCCCATGGCAGGCGGGGGCAGCGGGATTGGTGCAGGTATCTGCCGGGGGGGGTTCTGGGGGTCCCTAGAGGGGTTCTGGGTCCCCCCCACCCCCCTCTCTGACCCTGGTCCCCCCATGGCAGGCGGGGGCAGCGGGATTGGTGCAGGTATCTGCCGGGGGGGGTTCTGGGGGTCCCTAGAGGGGTTCTGGGTCCCCCCCCACCCCCCTCTCTGACCCTGGTCCCCCCATGGCAGGCGGGGGCAGCGGCATTGGCCGCGCTGTCTGTGCCCGGCTGGCCGAGGAGGGGGCGCTGGTGGCCGTGGCCGACCAGAATGAAGCGGGGGCTGCGGAGACAGTGCGGGGGCTGCCACGGGGGGAGCCCGGCCAGGAGCACGAGGCGTTCGGGGTGGACGTCAGCTCAGCCCAGAGCGTGGGGGAGCTCATGGCTCGGATCCAGGTAACGGGGCTGGAGAGAACCCAGGAGTCCGGGCTCCCCCCACTGTAACCAATGGATTCCTCTCCCCTCCAGAGAACCCAGGAGTCCTGGCTCCCGCCCCACCACTCTAACCACTAGGCCCCACTGCCCTCCCTGAGAACCCAGGTGTCCTGACACCCCTCCTGGCCTCCAGGAGAACCCAGGCCCCCTGATCCCGCCCCCCACCCCACTCTAAGCACAAGCCCCCACTGGTGTCCGGGAGAACCCAGGCCCGCTGACCCCTTTCCCCGCCCCCCCCCCCCCACTCTAAGCACAAGCCCCCACTGGCCTCAGGAGAACCCAGGCCTCCTGACCCCCTGCTGTCCCCAGGCCCGGTTCTGCGCCTCGCCCCGGGTCTGCGTGAGCTGCGCCGGGATCACCATGGACGAGTTCCTGCTCAAGCAGACGGAGGCAGCATTCGACAAGGTGCTCCAAGTCAACCTCAAGGTACAGGGGTCTCCAGATGGGGGCAGGGCAGGGCCCCCCCAGCTGGGACCCCCCCCCCCGGCTAACTTGGTCCCCCTCTCCCCAGGGAACCTTCCTGGTCACCCAGGCTGTGGCGCATGGGCTGGTGGAGAGCGGAGCCCCAGGGGGGTCCATCATCAACATGGGCAGCATCGTGGGCAAGGTGAGAGCTGCGAGCTTCCTCGGAGCAGTGTCCTGGGGGGATAGTGGGGGCTGTGAGCTTCCTCAGGGCAGTGTCCTGGCAGGATAATAGGAGCTGTGAACTTCCCTAGAGCAGTGCTATGGGGGGATAATAGGGGCTGTGAGCTTCCCTGGAGTAGTGCCCTGGGGGGGGGAATGTGGGCTGTGAGCTTCCCTGGAGCAGTGCCCTGTACTCACATGTCCCTCTCCCTGACAGGTGGGGAACCTGGGACAGGTGAGCTACGCAGCATCCAAGGCTGGCGTGGAGGGGCTGACCAAGACCGCTGCCAAAGAGCTGGCCAGGTGGGGCTGGGGGGGGACTGCAGGGTGGCAAGGGGGCAGGCTGAAGGGAGGACGGCGGGGCAGGCTGAGGGGGAGGACTGCAGGGCAAGGGGGCAGGCTGCGGGGTGGGCTGGGAAGGCTGTGGGTACAGGCTGGGCGGTGCAGCTGGGGGGCAGGCCGAGGAGGCCTGGGAAAAGTAGGGCAAATCATGGGCAGGGGGGTAGGGGGATGATGTGGGGGGCTATTCTGGGAAGATGGGGGGCTGGAGCTTAGGCTGGGGTGGAGGTTTGGGAGGCATAGTTGGGGGCAGCTGGCTGTTGGGGGGAAGCAGGTCAGGGGGAGCTGTGGTGACCAGGCAGGGGGGCTGCCCTCTCCCCCATGGTCCCCCCCAGGTTCGGGATCCGCTGTAACGTGGTGCTTCCCGGGTTCATCGCCACCCCCATGACGGACAAGGTGCCTCCCAAAGTGCTGCAGAAGGTAACACCGGAGGGCCTGGGCCCCATAACTCCCCCGCCCCCTCCCTTCAGAGAACCTGCCCTGTATTACCCTGAGCCCCACAACCCCCTCTGTCTCGTATCTGCCTCCCCCTGAGCCTCACAACCCCTCTCTGCCCCATATCTCCCCACCCCACAGCCCCCCTGCCCCATGTTCCCCTCAGCCCCATAGTGCCCCTCTACCCCGTTATCCACGTGCCCAGCCCACGTTTCCCTCTGAAGAACCTGCCCCATATTCCCCCATCACCCTGGTCCCCTCAGCCCCCTCTGTCCCATACCTCCCCCAGTGCCCTCCTCCCCACGGAGCCCGACAATCCCTCACACCCCGTATTCCTGCCCAGTACCCCCCATTGCTCCACAACCTAGGGGATGGGGGCGATTGGGGCTGTGAGCTTCCACACAGCAGTGCCCTGGACAGAGCTATGAGCTTCCTCGGAGTGGTGCATGGGGCGGGGGAGGGGGGGCACTATCTCCCCTGAGGCACCCAGCCCATAACCCCTTATTACCCCCTCCCCCCTGCAACTCCTCTCCTTCCCCTGCAGATCCGTGCCCTGCCCCCCGGTTCCCCCCTTTCCCCTGGGGTGCAGGGGGGCTCCATGCTCACCAGCCATCTCTGACCCCTCCTCTCCCACTGCTCAGTTTGCAGGGATGGTGCCGTTGGGACGACTCGGGGACCCCAAAGGTGAGACCCCCGACTCAGGGTGCCCTGTGCAGTGGGGCTGGATCTGCTGGGCGTGGGGAGGAGGGGTGTGGGGCACAGTTCTGGGGGGTGCATGTATAGATTGAGGTATGGGGGGGTCGGGGCTGTGCACACTGATTTGGGGTGTTGCACAGAAGACTCCCCACTAGGGAAGGGGCCATGGCCCCCACACGTGTGGCTGTTACTGACCCACCCACCCCTTCTGCCCCCAGAGGTCGCTGACGTCTGCGTCTTCCTGGCCTCAGAAGAGAGTCGCTACATAACAGGGGCCAGTGTGGAGGTGACAGGTATGGGGCGGGGGTCAGGAGCCAGGACTCCTGGGTCCTATCCCAGCTCTGGGAGGGGAGTGGGACTAGTGGGTTAGAGCGGGGGTGGGGTGGGAGCCAGCACTCCTGGGTTCTCTCCCCGGCTCGGGGAGGGGAGTGGGGGCTGCTGGGTTAGAGCAGGGGGGGCTGGGAGCCAGGACTCCTGGGTTCTATCCCAGCTCTGGGAGGGGAGTGGGGTCTAGTGAGGTAGAGACCAGCCAGGACGGACGGGAGGATGGGGTGAGAGACAGAGATGAGGGGAGGGGCAGGGATACGGGGTGCTTGGGAGTAGGGGCAGGGGTGGGGGAAAGCGGGAGGAACAGAGAGACGAGGGAGCGGGGGGAGACAGTTGGGGTCTCCCTCCTCCATCAGGGGCTCCCTCATTCTCTCTCTGTTGCAGGGGGTCTCTTTCTCTGATGGATCTGCCCCCAGCCTCTGGACACACGCCCACCGCTGGGAGAAGCAGCGATTGCCAAGTGCCTCCATGAGCTGCCCCCCGGGAAGCCCCCAGGCCTGCAGGATCTGGGGAGCGGAGCTGAGTTGGAGGGGTCCGGGGCGGCATATTAAAATAAAACACTGATTGTATCAGGCTGATTCCGTCTCCCATTGATTTCTTCCCTGATGCTCCCGGACTCCTGGGTTCTATCCCCGGTTCTGGGAAAGGAGGGGGATCTAGTGGGTTAGAGCAGGCAGGGGGCTCTGGGAGCCCGGACTCCTGGGTTCTATCCCTGGCTCTGGGAAAGGAGGGGGATCTAGTGGGTTAGAGCAGGCAGGGGCGGGGGTCAGGAGCCGGGACTCCTGGGTCCTATCCCAGCTCTGGGAGGGGAGTGGGGACTAGTGGGTTAGAGCCGGGGGGGGGGCTGGGAGCTAATACTCCTGGGTTCTATCCCAGCTCTGGGAGGGGAGTGGGGATCTAGTGGGTTAGAGCAGGCAGGGGGCTCTGGGAGCCCGGACTCCTGGGTTCACCTCCGGGCTCTATGCACTCCGTTCCTCTCGTTGTGCCTCAGTTTCTCCTCTGTAACCCAGCGACAAATCCCTGGAGGAGGCTGTGTGTGGGGCTGCATTAATGAGTGTTTGCAGCCGCGGGGGGTGGGGGGAGCCTGGGACTGGGGAAAAGGGGAGGGACTGGGACAGGTGGGGGGCAGGGATTTGGGGCCTGGGGGTATAAGAACTGGGGGGAGGGTAGGAGTGGGGATATTGGGGAGGGGGCTGTGGGATTAGAGTACTATGGGGAGGTGGAGGCAGGGAGTGGGGGGCTGTGGGGAGGGGAAGAGGTTTGGGGAAAATGGATTGGGGGCTGTGGAGAGGAGGGGCAGGGAGTGGGGGGGCTGTGGGAAGGGGAGGAGAGGGTGGGGGGAAGAGGGGATTAAGGGCCTGTAGGGAGGAGGGGCAGGGGGATTGGGGGCCTGACTGTGGGGAGGGGAGGGGTGTGGGGAGGAGGGGCAGGGGAAGTGGGGGGCTGTGGGGAGGGGAGGGGGCTGTGGGGAGGAGGAGCAGGGGGATTAGGGGGCTGGATGGGGGGAGGGGGCTCTGTCCATCCCACACGCTTCCCTCCTGTTTGAAGCCGCCGCCCCCTTGTCCCGGCGGGGCGGGCGGTGGGGGGGTCGCTGGGGGGAGATGCCTCCCATTCACAGCCCCATCTCTCAGGGCAACGGCCGGGGGCGGGGGAGCCGCGCACAAAGGGGGCAGAGAGGAGGGAGGGACCCTCGTGTGTCAGAGCCAGGGTGGGGGGGGCCCTTTGGGGGTCTGAGCCCTTCTCCCTTTTCCCCCTGTCTGAGCCCTAATCTGGGGGGCTGAGCCCCTCGCCCTGCCCCCAAGTAAGCTGGGGGGGTTGAGTCCCCCTCCCTTCCCCCCAAGAGCTGGGAGCTGGTGGTCTGGGCCCCTCTGGGGTGGTCTGAGCCCCCTCCCCACCGCCCTGGGTGGCTGCCGGGCCGGGGGGCGGCGGGGGACACACACCGCGCCCCATAGGGGAGGGGGCGGACCCATCCCCATTCAGGCAGCTTCCCCCGAGCCTATTCAGCGGCCGGAGGGTCCCCCGCCCCCTCCCCCTCCCGCCTATTGTGGCCCAGCTGCCCGGCCCCTCGGGGGGGTTGTGGGGGGGGGGTCCGGCCGGAGCCTGCCCCAGCTCACACACCCGGGACGGAGCCGGCGCACAGAGCCCAGGACGGGGTTCGGGGAGGGGTGGGGGGATCCGTGCGCCCCCCATGGGGAATGGGGGGTAGGGAGATGGGGGGCAGCACCCCCTCTTAGCTGCTGTGGGGAGGGGGCGGAGGGAGGAAACCAGACACCCCATCTCATGGGGGGGGGGCTCGGCCGGAGCCCCCAGGGGCGAGGGAACCGGTGGGCAGGGGCTGGGGGGTTCAGAGGGGGCAGGAATAGTGGGATGGGTGCTGGGGGGGATTTGGGTGGAAGTCTGGGGCTATGTGTGGAGGGGACTGGATTTGGGGCTGGGAGCGGGAATGGGGCTGCAGGGGGTTGTGGGGGGATTTGGGGGGGTTTCCCCAGCGTGGGTGGGGGGTAGGAATGGGGCTGGGAGCGGGCCGGTTGTGTGGGGGCTGGGACACAGGATGGGGGAGATGGGGGTGGTCAGGGTGGGGTGTAGGGATGGGGGAGCAGGGTGGGGGTAGTGAGCAGGGAAGTGGGGGAAGGAATAGGGGGCTGGATTGGGAGGGATTGGGGGGCAGGAAGGGGAGCAGGAATTAACCCCTTTTCTCCCTCCCCATGAGGGGGAATTTAGGAAGGCAACAGGTGGAGTGTCCCCCCCCCCCCAGCACATACTGACCCCAATGGGGGGAACTGGTGTCAAACCTCCTCCCCCCCCCCCCCACAGCTGGCCTGGGACGGATGGACAGCCGGACAGCCAGGGACTTTGCAAACCCTTCCTCTTTGTGTCTGATGGGGGAACACCCCCAGCTCCTGAGGGGCGGGAGTCGGGGGGCTGGGGGAGGTCTGTCCAGCTGTCTCTCCCCACCTGTTTCTAGGCGGGAGTTGCTGCGGGGAAGGGGGCTGGAGAAGCTTGTGTTAGCTTGTGGGCTTGTTAGCTCCTGTATGTTCTGGGTTGTGTCAGCCGGGGGTGGGGGGTGTCCTGCATGTTAACATGTGTCTCACGCATGTGGCAGTCCGGGGCTGGCTGGGTTAATGTGTGGGAGGATGCGTCGCCATATGTGTTTAGCAGACAGGCTGTTGGGCGTCCCACGTGTGTTAGTGTGTCTCTGCGTGTGTACATGTGTATGGGGTAGTGTGAGAGCTGGTGGGGGTCCCCGTGTGTATGGGTGTGCGCTAGCTTGTGCATTAGCATGTAGGATTTCGTGTGTCCTCTGTGTTATTGGGAGGGCTGCAAGGTGTCCCATGTGTCTCATGTGTACATGCCTGTGTTATTGTGTAGGAGTCAGGTCTCTGGCACGCTGAGAGCTTTGCGGTGTCTGTGGCCATGCGTGTTGCGTGAGGGTTGTGACGTGCACTGCACGCTAGTGTGTAGGATTTACAGTGTCTGTGTTAGCGTGTTGCTTGAGGGTATCCTGTGTGTTACCATGTCTTGAGGGGTGTTAGTGTGTGTCAGGCATGTGGGATGGAGGGGTTCTGCATGTTAGCATGTGTGCTGTAAGGTGTCCTGGGTGCTAGCATGTGACATGCATTATCCAGGGGAATCTCCATGGGACCTCTCAGCACTCGGTGTGGGGAGAACTGACCCTCTAGGACCACCCTGTCCTGGGACCATCCCGAGGGACTATTCCGGGCTGGGCTGTCTCAGACCCACTCCCCCAGTCCATGTCCCATGTCTAGGTTCCAGGGATCGGGGTCCACAGGGTGAGTTCCCTGCTTTCGTTAATTGCCTGATTGTGTGTGTGTGTGTTAGGAGGTAAAGGGTGAGCTCCTGAGGTCACACACATGTGAATTCCTGGGATTATCCATGTGTGCTCACAAGATATCTGGGTTCATATGTGGGACCCAGGTCACAGTGGTCATTGAGTTCAGGCAGGCATGTGTCAGCCGTGTGTGTGTGTGTGTGTGTGCACGCATCTCCACATTTACTTCCATGTGTGTAGAGGATCATGTATGTGGGATCACATGTACTGACATAACAGCTCACATTTGGGTGAAGCCACGTGTAGATCACATGTGAAGCAGATGCCATGTTTAATGGTGAGCTCGTGTGTTTGCAAGAACATATGAATTGATGTTTATTTCTGATCAGACAATGTTGGATCACATTTATCTGTGAGTTCATGCATGTCTGCATTCAAGTTCTTGTGAAGTCACATTGACACTTGTGCAATTCCATGTGTACGCATGTCACACCCTGTGCTGCTTGTGAGTGCGGGTGTGTCAGAGGTCATGGGAGCTCAGTGTGTGCCTGACGATTTATGTGAGTTTGTGTGTGTTAATTAGCCTTGCTCATAAGTCTGTGAGCTCAGCTGTGGTCAGTTTATATCACATGCATATGTGAACTCATGTGAATGAGCGCACGTGTTTGAAGAGCTCCTACATGTAAGAGCATGTTTGAGTTCATGTGTGTTTGTGGTTATGTATGCACATGCAGGTGGGTGGTGAGCTCACATGTGTTTACATCATGGTTCACGGTTTTTTTTACTACATGTCTGTGCCACACAAGGTCACTTTTTTTTTTGGTTCATGGATGGCATGAGGGCATATATGTGAGTTAACAAAGGTTTGCATCAGAGTTCATACATGTGTGAGTTCATGTTACCCATGATTCCATGTGTGTTTGGACCAGATCCCAGGTGTCAGTTCCTATGTTTGAGTTTACACGTATGACAGCTCACATGTATAGCTGTGAGTTAACATCTGTTTGCATAACAGCTCATGACTACCATGTTCAAATGGACACATGTTCATGCCAGGGATCACACATGTGTGAGTGTGCAGGTTTATGTGCATTTGTAGCCAATCATGTATATGAGGTCACATGACCAGATTCACATGTGTTGGTTGCCCTGTTTGCACGTGTAGATTCATATGTTTAGACAACTCTATTGACAACAGAGTTCACTTTTGTAGCAGACTCATTTATTGTGGGTTCATGTATGTTTGCATCAGGCACTGTGTGTGTGTTCACATATATGCTTGTGTATGGTGTGTGATGCGTGTGTGTGATCATGTGTGATAACGTGTATGATTGTATAGTGTGTCTGAATTCACGTGTTTGCATCACAGCTCACCCATGTGCAAGCCTATGGGTTTCCAGTTCAGTTCAGATGTGTAATGTGACACGTGTGAGCTGGACATGTTTGCATAATGGCTTATACATGTGATATCGTGCCTGTGAGCTCACTCTGATCTGAACCCCAGTCCACAGCTGTTCCAGCCCAAATGCTTATCAGCATGTTGCCGTCCTGTGTTGGTCTCGCTGCTCATGGGAGGTGACGTGTGTGAATCGTCCCCCTCACGCTGTCATTCACACCCCTCCCTGCACCGTGGCTGCCCCCACATATCCCCCAGCCCCCAACTCTGCCCACGGCCTGCACTGAACGCTGGCTCCTGATTGTCCAAACGCAATTCTTGTGTCTGCGCCCAAGAATTGAGTGTGGACGTCGTGAGCCGGGGTTTCCTATCGACGCCTGGCGGAGATGGGGGGGGGATGACCCCCACAGCACCCCACACAGCCTGGGGGAATGGGGCCTGTCCCCTCTAGGGGGTGCCGGCTCCCATCCGGCCCCAGGGCGGGGACTGGCTGGCTCCGGGGGGCGGAGAATGGGACATGGGGGCCTGTCCCCTCTAGGGGGCACCAGCTCCCATCTGGCCCCAGGGCGGGGACTGGCTGGCTCAGGGGGGCGGGGAATGGGACGTGGGACCTGTCCCCTCTAGGGGGCGCTGGCTCCCACCCGGCCCCAGGGCAGGGACTGGCTGGCTCAGGGGAGGGGGGTGGGCGGGTGACTGTCCCCTTCCAACCTCCCTCATCCATCAACCCCAAACTTGTCAGCCCCTATGACCTCTGCCCTTTGATCCCCCCATCTCACTATCTCTATGGAGACCAGTGGCCAACCTTGGCAGGTGGCAATCCATAACCTGGGGATTATCCCGCCCCACCTTCACCATGTGAAAACTGATTGGCCAACGGGTGGGGGTGCAAATATAGGTGCAAATGATTGGTCGACAGATGGCAGGGAATATAGACAGCGCCCTCTGATTGGCTGCTAGGGAAGGTCACAAACCCGATTGGCTGAATGTACTTGCCAGCTCCCTCCCCCTGCCCATTCTGGTTGGACAAGAGGTGGGGAGATATGGATTTGTCATGAGCTGATTGGCCAACGGTGTGAAGGCGACACTCTCTGATTGGCTGACAGGTGGGGGGCATGCAGGTGGCTCAGGGTTTAGGGTACAGTGCCCCCCGAAGTGTTAAGGGGCCATTTCCAGGGGGGCCTGACAGCAGAGCCCGGGGCAGAGAGAGGCGAGGGGAGACCCTGGTTGGGGTGATGGGGCAGTGAGGAGAGGGGGGTGGGGCTCTGCCTGTGTCTGGTGTGAGCCCCTCCCAACTCCAACCCTAGAGCTAACTCCCCCACCCCCACTCCCGCCCCATAATCCTCTGGGCCCTTTCACTGGGCACAATGGGCGGGGGGGGCGAGGGGAGGGGGGCAGCCTGTGTGGTCCCAGCCCCATACAAAGGCCCGGCAGAGACACCCGGAGCAGCTACCGCTCCCCGCCCACCCCCCTTCTTAGCCTTACCCCACCCCCACCCCCTTTCCTAGCCAGCCCCTCCCCCCAAGGGGGCGAATGGGGGGGTCAGGTCAGGAGGCTGGGGGAGAGAGAGAGAGAGAGAAATGGGGCAGGAAGGGGGCACTGGCAGGCAGCCCACCCGCCCTCTTTCACCCCATCTGCACCCCCAACCCCCCCAGTCTCCTTCAATTCCAACCCGGCCCCCTGCTAGCTCAGCCCTGGGCTCCCCCCGCCCCCCAGCGCTGCCAGTGCCCCTCACTCCCGACCTGCAGCCCCCCCAGCTCCCAAGTTCTGGGGTCACCCTGATGGAGGTGTTGGGGGGGGGTAATGGCAGGTAAATCAGACGTGGGGGGGGGGGGTCCCGCAGCTACGGGGAATAGACTCTGGGGTCTCTGTCTCGGGGGGCTGGGGGTCCTGGTCTAGGGGGTTAAGCTCTGCCTAGTGTGAGGGATCGGGGGGGGGGCAGGGGAGGGACGGGGGGGGGTGGTTAAATCCCTTCGGAAACGGGTCCGGGGGTGTCTGTTGGGGCCAGGACCTCCCTGTGGGCAGGGCTGGGGGTCGCTGTGGGAGGGGGCGTTGGGGAAGGTCTCTGTTGGGGGGCTGGGGGGGTCTCTCAGGGGGGAGACTCTCTGGGGGAGGGGCCGCGGGGGTCTCATTGAGGGGGGCCGGGGGGTCTCTCCAGAGGGGAGGGGGGTCTCTCTGGGGGAGGGGCCGTGGGGGTCTCATTGAGGGGGGCCGGGGGGTCTCTCCAGAGGGGAGGGGGGTCTCTCTGGGGGAGGGGCCGTGGGGTCTCTGTCTCGGGGGGATTCCCCGGGATCCCCGCCCGCCCCGTTCCGCTTCGGGAGGGGGCGTGGCTGGGCGGGTGACATCACCGGCGGTGGAGGGGGGAGTACCTGGCGTCACGGGGAGGGAGGGGAGGAAGTGACGTCTCTGGTGGAGGGGAGGCCCCGCCCCCCCGAAAGTGAAGGAGGAAAAAAAACCTTGTTTGTGTGTCGGACCCGGAGAGTCGGTGAGGGGGGGCCCTGCAGCTGGGGGGACCCTGGGGGGCTGGGAATGGGGGGGACCCTGCAGCTGGGGGGACCCTGGGGGGCTGGGAATGTGGGGGACCCTGCAGCTGCGGAGGTTCTGAGAGGGGGCTGGGAATAGGGGGACCCTGCAGCTGGGGGGGTCTGGGGGGCTGGGAATAGGGGGGCCCTGCAGCTGGGGGGGCCTGGGGGGCTGGGAATAGGGGGGCCCTGCAGCTGGGGGGACCCTGGGGGGCTGGGAATGGGGGGCACCCTGCAGCTGGGGGGACCCTGGGGGGCTGGGAATGGGGGGCACCCTGCAGCTGGGGAGGTTCTGAGAGGGGGCTGGGAATAGGGGGGAAATCCTGTGACTCGAGGAGGGACAGTTCTGGCTCGGGGGACCCTTGGGGCTGGGAGATGGGGGAAGAGTGGGAGGCTCAGGGGGCAGCCCCTGGGGAGTTCGGTGTATGTGGGGAGCTTCCTGGGTAACCCCAGCTTTGGCTGCTCCCCATTAATCTGTCTCCCCCCCAGCTCCCCTCCCCTCGGCCCCCACCGCCATGGCGACCCCAGCCAATGCTCAGAGCGCCAGCAAGACCTGGGAGCTGAGTCTGTATGAACTGCACCGGACCCCCCAGGTGAGACACGTGAGGGGGGGACGGGGCCAGAGACGGGGGGAGACTCGGCTGGGGGACGGGGCCAGAGACACGGGGGGAGACTCGGCTGGGGGGACGGGGCCAGAGACATGGGGGGAGACGCGGCTGGGGGGATGGGGCCAGAGACGGGGGGGAGACTCGGCTGGGGGGACGGGGCCAGAGACACGGGGGGAGACTCGGCTGGGGGACAGGGCGGGGGGATAACAGGCTCGGAGGGAGGGGGTTGGATGGACCCATTTGTCTGATTTGGTGGGGTAGGGGGGTGAGGAGCCAGGACTGGGCTGGGTGGGGGAACACCAAAGTGGGAGGTGGGGTTGGGGGAGACCAGGCTGGAAGTGGCTGTGGGGGCACTAGGCTGGGGGAGGCATGGGGAGACCAGGCTGTAAGTGGGGGGTGCTGGTCTGTGGGTGCCTGGGCTCTGATACCCCCCCCCCCCCCGGCAGGAGGCCATCATGGACAGCACGGAGATCGCGGTGTCCCCGCGCAGCCTGCACAGCGAGCTGATGTGCCCCATCTGCCTGGACATGCTGAAGAACACCATGACCACCAAGGAGTGTCTGCACCGCTTCTGCTCCGACTGCATCGTCACCGCCCTGCGCAGCGGGTACGGGGGGGGCGGGGCATGGAGGGGCAGCAGGGAAAGGCGGAAGGGAAGGGGGTGCCTTGGGGAAGGGATGGGGCCGCCTGGAAGCGTGTCAGAGAAGGCCCGGGTTTGTGGGGGGGTTGCTGGAGGGCGCATTGAGTGGGGGTGGCTGGGGAATGGCTGGGTGGGTCGGGGGGTCACTGAGGGGTGTATTGGGTGGGGGGTGGCTGCAGAGGGCGGATGGGGAAGGGCTGGGCGGATCAGGGGGTTCCTGGGGGGTGGCTGTGGGGGGCAGACAGGGAAGGGTCGGGGGGCCCATGCCCGGGATAACCCCCTCTCGGTGCAGGAACAAGGAGTGCCCCACCTGCCGGAAGAAGCTGGTCTCCAAGCGCTCGCTCCGCCCCGACCCCAACTTCGACGCCCTCATCTCCAAGATCTACCCGAGCCGGGACGAGTACGAGGCGCACCAGGACCGCGTGCTGGCCAAGCTCAGCCGGCTCCACAACCAGCAGGCGCTCAGCAGCAGCATCGAGGAGGGGCTCCGCATGCAGGCCATGCACAGGTGGGGGGCAGGACCGAGGCGCCCGGGGGGTGGGGGGCAGGGGTCTCCCCGGGATCATGGCTGCATTTCACACAGTTGTTGGCAGGGAATTTCCTGGGTTTTTACCACCGTTTTTTTGTGCAGAGGAACCAGGGCGTCGCTATAGCCGTGCCCCCTCCCCTCCCCGCCCCCGTCCCGTCCCTCAGGACCCTCCCTAAATCCCACCCGTTAGCTCTGCCCTCAACACCCTGCTCTGGGGGGCTGGGGCCGGCTGAGGGGTCCAGCCCAAAGCGAGTGCTGCGTCTGTTGGCTCAGTTCGGCATTTCACGCAGGGTTTGCAGGGACTTTCCTAGTGTCCCCCCCCCGTCCCCCCCCGGCCGGTCTCCCTCTGCTGCTCCTCCCCCAGATAACCCCCCTCTGCTGCCCCCACCCCAGGGCGCAGCGGGTGCGGAAGCTGCACCAGGAGTCCGACAACACCACGTTCAGCGGGGGGGAGGACAACTGCGACAGCCGCTCCCACCTGAGCAACGCCTCGGCCCCCAGCCACCCCGAGGCCGGCCCGAGCCGCAAGCGCTCACGCGCCTCCGACGACTCGGGGCCCGAGCCCGACCCTGAGACCTCGCATGACGGGGGGGGCTGCGGGACCCCTGAGCCGGGCGCCGAGCCGGGCAGCAGCGAGATCGAACTCGTCTTCCGCCCCCACCCCGTGCTGGTGGAGAAAGGGGAATACTCCCAGACCAGGTGAGAGCAGCCAGGGGCTGATCCATTCCCTGAGCCCCAGCGTCCCCCTTCGAGAACCCAGGCTCCGGGGGCCCCTCCATTCCACGATCCCCCTGAGCCAGCTGCAGCAGAGGGGAGAGCCTGGGGACCACAAAAGTCCAGCACCCCATTGTCACACATGCCCCCTAGAGCTCTGCCCACTCCCACCCCATTGCGCCTCTCCCACGTGCAGCCTCCAAAGTGACCTGCCCCGCTGTCCCCTCCCCTGGCACTCATACCCCCCCCCTCCCAGGGCCCCCCAGCCCTCTCCCCCCCCAGCACCCATACTTCCCCCCGGGCCTGGCAATCCCCCTCACCCTGCCCCATGCCCAACAGATACGTGAAGACGACGGCTAACGCCACGGTGGACCACCTCTCCAAGTACCTGGCCCTGCGCATTGCACTGGAGGAAGCGCCGGCCCCTGGCCCTGAGGCCCCCGGCCTGGAGGACGTGAGCGAGAAGCAGTACACGATCTACATCACCACCTCCGGGGGGCCCTTCACGGTACGGGGGCTGGGAGGCAGCGCTGGCCCCGGGGAAGTGCTAGGGGCCTGTGCTGCAGGGTGGGGGTCAGCAAGGGGGTGCTCTCCCCTGGCAGCCAGGGATGGCCCCATTGCAGCACTGGGGGGCGGGGGCAGCAGGGAGCGCTCTCCCCTGGCAGCCAGGGATGGCCCCATTGCAGTAGTAGGGGGGCGGAGGCTGTGGGGGGGTGGGGGCAGCAGAGGGCGCTCCCCCCCACTAACCCCGTCTCCCCGCAGACCCTGAACGGCTCCCTCACCCTGGAGCTGGTGAACGAGAAGTTCTGGAAGGTCACCAAGCCGCTGGAGCTGTACTATGCCCCCACCAAGGAGCAGAAGTAGGGGGGCCCCTCTGACCAGGACTGACCCGTCCCCCCATGGAACTCAGCCCGGCGATCGCCTTGCTGCTGCGCCCCCGTGTACAGCTGCTGGAGCCGGCAGGGCTGGGGCCCAAGCAGGGCCCCCAAAAAGCTGGAAACATCCCCCAAGGACGGGGTGCTGCTCCCAGGACAGACGCCTGCCCCTAAGGGGCTGTGTAGGGGCACCCCTAGATTCTGCTTTGTCCCCTCTGCACAGGGGTGCCGCCTGCTGCTTCCCCCCATGCTGGGGGTGGGATTCGCTTTGGGGGCTTTTCAAAGTGGTTCTGCTGTTTGTGGCTCATTAAGCAATTTGGGTCTTTGAAGCATCAGCGTCTGAGTCTCTTGGGGTTCGGGGGCAAGGTGGAGGAGCCTGGGCTCCATTTTCACAGAACTGGGCTCCCAGACCCCCCTGTTCTAACCCACCAGCCCCCACTCCCCTCCCAGAGCTGGGATAGAGCCCAGGAGTCCTGGTTCCCCCTCGTGTTGTGGAGGGGAGGTACTGGGTGAACTGGACACGCTGGTCGGAGCTGGGGGAGTTCAGGCCGCCGGAGCACGTGTCTGAGCCGGGTACCAGACGCAGGCCCTGATTCCCACCCCATCTCCCCTCCCTGTGCTAGGATGGGGGAGGGGGGGTCCTCCTTGCTGTTCTGCCCCTCCCCCATCCCATGCCAGGGGTCCCAGACAAGCTGGTGAGTAGCAGGGAGTTTATTGTCACTGTACAAAGCCAGATACACAAGCCACCTGGAGGGGAGGGGAGAGCCCCCCAACACCCACCTGCAGGTCCCTCACCTTCCCCCTCCCTCGTGGGGAGCCACCGCAGGGCAGAGAGGGGTGCTGACAGCCTGGGGCTGTCCCCCAACCATAGGGACCCCACAGGTTGGTGGGGATCGCTGGGGTTGCCCCCCAACCATAGGGGCCCCACAGGTTGGTGGGGAGCGCTGGGGTTGGACTGGTCCCGGGGGGTTACAGCAGCAGGGGGAGAAGGGAAGAGTGGGACAAGGATCTTCCACTTCCCCCAGTGCATCGGGGAGAGGGGGCACAGACCCCCCTGTGCCCACGCGGGGGAGGGGGCTGTGCCGATTCCCCCCCGCCCAGGCCGGGGGCGGGGTTGGGGGCCGTGGGTTCCCCTCTCCTAGAAGTTGGGCTTGTGTTTCTTCAGCTCCACCATGAGGTGGTGGATGTTGATGAGCTCGGCGCGGGCCGGCAGGGCGCGCAGGGGCGGCTGCGCCAGCACCTTGTGGAAGCGGTGGTAGTACTGGATCAGCTGGGTCAGCGCCCCCTGCAGGGGAGAGAGTGGGGGAGTCAGAGCCCCCCAATACCCCATGTCCATCCCCCACCAGGCAGTGCCGCCTCCCCCCAGACCTCGGAGCTCCCTGCACTCCAGTCCCCACCACCTGGCAGGAGCTGGCTCTCAGGCTGACCCCCCCCATACATAACATCAATACCAGTACAGCTGCCACGCCCTGTGCTCAGTCCCTCACGAGGGGAGCAGCTACAGGGTAACGGGGCTCTAAGGAACATCCCAGCCCCCCTCACGTCCGTCCCGGCCCGGGGGGGCTCCATGGAATGGCTATAAGGGGGACAAGTGGGAGAGTCCAGAGGAGAACACAAGTGACACAGGGTTAGGGACCCCGACCGGTGAGGACAGGTTAAAACCACCTGGCTCAGTTAGTCCGGGGGGGGGGGGGGGGTGCTCAGAGCAGCCTTCAGCTCTGCCCCGGGCTGTTCTAGCGAGGAGGGGGGTCGCTTGCTCTCCGTGGCCCCAGCAGGCAGGACACGGAGCAAGGGGTGAGTCCGGCTGGAGATGAAACGTTTTCTAACTCCCCAGGCAGCGAAGACCCGGACCAGGCGCCGGGGGAGGCTGGGGCCCCAGCCCAGCCCCCACACCCGGGAATCCCTGTCCCTGGAGGTTTTTCAGGCCAGGTTGGACAAGCTCCCGGGGGGGCGGGGCTGGCTTTACTTGGCCCGGCCTCAGCACAGGGGGCTGGACTCGGTGGCCTCTGGGGGTCCCTGCCAGCCTCCCGGCTCCGTGATTCGCTGCCAACGTCTCACCTGGATGATGCTGGTCCCGTTTTTGAAGTTGCTGAAGGATCTCATGACGTCCTGGCTCAGCGATTCCACCGAGGCCTTCCACGTGGTAGAGAATCCGCGCACCAGCTGGGTCACCCGGGCTGGGGAGAGACGGGGGGTCAGTGCCACCGGGGCGGGGGCAGAGCCTAGAACCACCCCCCACTCTGGGGAACCCCTGTATAGAGAACCCAGCACCGGGGACAGGCTCACGCCGCCAGCCGAGGGACCCCTCCAGCTCCCTTGCTGGTGTAGCCGGGGGGGGGGTAGAAACGGGATCCCTGTTTGTCACCCTCCTCGTGTGGGGGGCGGGGGGTCCCCGTGTCTCACCCTCCTCCCCACGCAGCCGGTCGAGCTGCCCCTTCTCAATGAGTGACTCCGACTCCTTGACGAAGGCGATCATCCCCCCGAACGGGGGCGAGAGGATCTCCTCGATGAACTCCTGGAGGGGGGAGAGAGTCAGCGCCGGCCCTGCCCCCCTATCCCCCCCCCATCCTCCCCCCACAACCACCCCCCGTCCCAGCGCCGGCCCTGCCCCCCCATCCTCCCCACACTCCCACTTCCAGCCCAGCGCCGGCCCTGCCCCCCCATCCTCCCCACACTCCCACCCCTGGCACTGCACCTTCCCCCTCCCCCCCCCCCCATCTCCTAGCCCTGGGTCCCAGGCCTGGATCAGGGCACCCCAGGAAGCTTCCTGCTGGGTGAGGAGACCCCATGTGGGGGGGGCCTTGTGGTGGTCAGACCCCTCCACACACACCCCCAAAGGGCCACGTGACGCATTCTTCGATTCCAAGGCCAGAAAGGACAATTGTGACCCCAGGATGGAGCTTGGGCTCAGCTGATTCCTCACCGCGCCCCCCCACATCTGTTCCAGACCCCCACCCTGCCCCCCCCTCTGTTCCAGAGCCTCGCACCCCACCGCACCCCCCACCCCACCTCATCTGTTCGACCCCCACCCCCCACTGCACCCCCCACCCTGCCTTCCCTCTGTTCCAGAGCCCCGCACCCCACCGCACCCCCCACCCCACCTCATCTGTTCCAGACCCCCACCCCCTACTGTGCCCCCCGTCTGTTCCAGAGCCCTGCCCCCCAGGTCAGTGCCCACCGCCTGGACCCACAGCCACGCTCTGGCCCTAGCTGCAGGGCGCATGGGAACTCACCTGGGACCGGGCTGAAAGCAGCTGCTGGAAGCCCTCCACCTCCTTGCTTTCCTCCACCGCCCGCTCCTGGGGAGGGAACGGGGCAGGGGGCGTGACCTGTCACCCCAAGGCCATCAGCACCAAGGTGCAGGGGCTGCCTGGCACAGGGGATGGGGGGTGGAAGGAGGCAGGGAAAGGGACACGGGGCCTCTCCCCTCTATGGGGCACTGGCCGTCAGCCAGCCCCAGGGCAGGGGGGTAAATGGCTGGGGGAGGGTGGAATGGGACACGGGGCCTGTCTCCTCTGGGAGCGCCAGCTCCCATCCGGCCCCAGGACAGGGACTGGCTGGCTCAGGGGGGCAGGGAATGGGACACGGAGCCTGTCCCCTCTGGGGGGCGCCAGTTCCCCAGGCAGGGGACACAGGCTGGCTCTGGGGGGATGGAGCACGTGGGGGGCCATTACCATGAGGACACTCAGCATCATGTCGTAGTTGTTGATGAGGAAGATGAGCTGCTCCTTCCGCGATGAGAACTCAGCCGCCACCCGCAGCACGAAGTTCTCCACCTCCACCTGGGGCAGAGCCAGAGCTGAGGGGCCGAGCCAGTCACCCCTGTGCCCCAGGACTCCTGGGTCCCCTGGCTGGGTGTGCCCCACCCCCAGGGGCCCGAGGGAGCCCAGCTCCCCCCAGCTGCAGGACTCCCTTCCCATGGTACCCATAGCCCTCTGGCAGCACAGGGCCCACCCTGGTATCCACTGCACCCCCCATTGTGCTGTGTCTCCCCCCTAGCAGGGCAGGCCCCCCCGTACCTGCAGCTGCCCCAGCAGCGTGTGGGTTCGCTCGTTGGGGAAGGTCTGGTTGATGCTGACAATGGCAGAGGAGAACTCCGCATAGCGCCGCGTGATCTGGGGGGATACGGGGGGGGGGGGGTTTGAGGGCACAGCAGGGTTCCCGGGGACCCCCAGACACTCCTCCCCTGGTGTTCCCTGACCTCCACCCGACACCCCAACCCCCCAAACTACTCACCCTGCCCTAGGCCAGCCCCCCCCACTCCTCCGACAGCTCTAGCCCCCTTCGCCCCATATGAGCGCCCACTAACTCCCCACATCCTGTAAAGCCCCCCCACCAACACTACCCACCCTTCCCAGGGTGAGCCCCCACCCCCACCACCCCTCCCCCCAGCGCCCATCCCCCCTACGTAGTGGGGGCGCGTGTCCAGGAAGCCCAGTTTCTGGGGGTCCGTGTTCTGGATGCTCTGGATGTTCAGCTCCAGGATGTACTCGAACCGTGGCCACAGGATCTCCAGCAGCGTGTCCCAGTACCTGGGGGGGGAGCCGGATGCCTGGGTTCTCTCCTGGCTCTGGGCGGGCAGCAGGGCCCAGTGGTCAGAGCAGGGGGCTGGGAGCTGGGACTCCTGGGTTCTATCCCCAGCTCTGGGAGGGGAGTGGGGTCTAGTGGGGTAGAGCAGGGGGCTGGGAGCCAGGACCCCGGATCTCTCCCAGCCCCAGGCGGGCTGTGGGGCCCAGCGGCAGAGCGGGGGGCTGGGAGCCAGGACTCCACAGGGCTCTCCCAGCGCCAGGCGGGCTGTGGGGCCCAGCGGCAGAGCAGAGGGCTGGGAGCCGGGACTCCGGGGGGCTCTCCCAGCCCCAGACGGGCTGTGGGGCCCAGCGGCAGAGCAGGGGGGGGGGGTCCCACACTCACTTGTCGATGGCGGGGACGTTGCGCTTGGCCGTGATGGCTCGGAAGCGCAGGACGATGTGGATGCATAGGAAGACGGCGATGCTGTCGTAGCAGTCGCACACGTACGCGTCCATGTGTTTCTGGGGGGCACACACACGGAGTCAAAGGGGCCGAGAGCCCCCACCAGCCGCCCCCTCCCGCCCCCTCCCGCCCCCCTCCCCGCAACAACACCCCAGCATCTCCCCCCCCCCGGCCTGCCCCCGCCAAGCCCTCCCTCCCCCAGGCTCACCAGGAACATGGCCAGCGTCTTGCCCATCTCCGCCCCCCCGGCCTGGCCCCCGCCGAGCCCCCCCTCCCCCAGGCTCACCAGGAACATGGCCAGCGTCTTGCCCATCTCCGCCCCACCGGCCTGCCCCCTGCCAAGCCCCCCCTCCCCTAGGCTCACCAGGAACATGGCCAGCGTCTTGCCCATCTCCGCCCCCCCGGCCTGCCCCCCGCCAAGCCCCCCCTCCCCTAGGCTCACCAGGAACATGGCCAGCGTCTTGCCCATGACGGCGTTGAAGAGCTCCTGGGCGCTGGGCCCCGTCACCAGGAAGAAGTCACAGAGGAAGAGATACTCGCGGCAGCTGTTGTCCAGCAGGGCGTAGTGCTGGCTGCGGAACAGCGACTCAAAGGGGTACTGCCGGGGGCGGGGGGGGCGTGTTAGCTGGGGGGGACACAGCCCCACCCCACCCCTCTGGCTGTGGAACAGTGACTCGAAGGGGTACTGCCGGGGGGGGGGGGCATGTTAGCCGGGGGGGGGGGGGACACAGCCCCCACCCCACCCCTCTGGCTGCGGGACAGCGACTCGAAGGGGTACTGCTGGGGGGGGGGGGGAGGGACACACACCCAGCCCCGCCCCCAACCTGCTTCCCCAGTGACCCCCCTGGATCCACTGGCCCTAAGAGGTCACAGCCTCCCGCCCCTCCCCCCCTAGCCAGGCCAAGCCTCCTGTCCCCGCCATCTCCTTCCCCCCCCCAGCCTGACCCCCCCCCCGAATCCCCCCTTGCTCACGCGGACGTCGCTCTTCTGGGCAGCGTGGGGCACAATGATGGGCCCCTCCAGCTCGGCCCCCACGATCACACTGCCCCGGTTCCCCAGCGTGAAGATCGTGTTGCGGTTCTTCAGGGACGGCTTTGAGAAAAACCGTGGGGGGCGGGGGTCAAGGGAAAGAGCAGGGAGATGCTGCCCCCCCTCACCTTCCCAGCCAGTCCCCCCCAGCCCCAGCCCCACCCCACTTCTTCATCCCAGCCAGCCCCCCCACCCTCAGCCCCACACCCTTTCCCTGCCCCGCAGGGTGCCTGGGAATGCGGCTGTCCAGGCACAGGGGAGCCAGGATATCTTTCTTGGCCGTGTCCTCCACTCCCATCAGGTCATCCTTCTCCGCCACCTCCTCGTACTGCAGGACAGACAGACAGATGGGGGGGTCAGTGTGGGGTCCCCAGCCCCTCTCCTCAACACTGACGGACAGACGGGGGTCAGTGTGGGGTTCCCAGCCCCTCCTCCCAGTACTGCAGGACAGACGGGGGGGGGGTTAGTGTGGGGTTCCCCATCCCGACCCTGTCATTCACATGGGGGAGAACCAGAGCACACTGTGTGGGAATCCCCACCCCCACACGCCTGCCCCATGAGGCTCCCTACACCACCACCCTGAGGGCTGCCCCACTCTCCCCGGGCTCCCCTCACCTGGATCTTCATGAGGCGGCTGGTGTAGGATTTGAAGTAGGACAGGTAGATCTTGCTCATGGTCTCCACGTACTGCTCCCGCAGCTCCTGTGCCACCGACCGCTCGTTCCCGAGCAGGAACTGGTAGAAGAACCTGCCAAGGCGCGTCAGTCTGGGGAACTGCCCGCCACTGGAGCAGGGCGTTCTGGGAGAGCTCCATAGCCCCTGCTGCCCACTGGCTAACTTGTAGTGGAGCAGGGCATTCTGGGAGATTCTCGTTTACCCCCCCACCCCATGGCTGACCTGTACTGGAGCAGGGCATTCTGGGAGATTATCGTTTACCCCCCACCCCATGGCTGACCTGTACTGAAGCAGTGCATTCTGGGGAATCCCCGTTAACCTCCCCACCCCATGGCTGACCTGTACTGGAGCAGTGCATTCTGGGGAATCCCCGTTAACCTCCCCACCCCATGGCTGACCTGTACTGGAGCAGGGCATTCTGGGAGATTCTCGTTGATTGACCCCCACCCCACACCCCATGGCTGACCTGTACTGGAGCAGTGCATTCTGGGGAATCCCCATTAACCTCCCCCCCATGGCTGACCTGTACTGGAGCAGTGCATTCTGGGGAATCCCCATTAACCTCCCCCCCATAGCTGACCTGTACTGGAGCAGGGCATTCTGGGAGATTCTCGTTTACCCCCCACCCCATGGCTGACCTGTACTTGAGCAGGGCATTCTGGGGGATCTGGTAGTTGGTCATGGGTTTGCGGAACGAGTAGATTTTCTGTAGGACGAACTCCCGGATCTTGGTCACAGCCTGCAGAGGGTCGAGGGGGTGCGGATCACGGACCACAGGGCAGGCTGAGCCCACACGGACACCCTCTCCTTCCCCCCAGCGCCTCCCCACCACCTCAGCTCCACACCTCCCGCACCTCCATCCCGCAAAACCCCTGTGACCAGCAGGGCCACCCCATGTGCACAGAGATCCCCCAGGAGGGGCTGACGCAGCCTGACCAATGACCCCTGACCGCTGGGGTCTGGGGGAGACGGAGCCCAGCTGGCCCGGCTCTGGGGGAGGGGCCGAGCCTGGACTCCCTGGGCGGGGCTCACCTTGACCTTCAGCCGGTCCAGCACGTGGTGCACGTCGGTGCAGGCCATGGTCTCGCGGAAGGCCTGCTCCTTCACATAGTTCATCTTGTTGTTCAGCTCATGCAGCTGCTCCAGGAAGTCCTGCTCGGTCACCGGGGCCTCCAGGATGGTGCTGGGGGGGGCAGGGACAAAGGCATCCCAGGGTCACACCTCACAGCCTGCGCATCCGGCTCAGAGGTGGTGGCCAGCACCCCAAACCCCCCTACCCACCAGCGCCTTCCCCCATCTCCCTGCAGCCTGTCCCCCCATGGTGCCCTCCTCACACCTCCCATCCCCCTGCCTGGCAGCCAGCCCCCAGCCGCCCACCTGATCATGGCAGCCGGCCCCCAGCCCAGCCCCCCACCTGACCATGGCAGCCGGCCCCCAGCCTGTCCCCCCATGGTGACTTCCTCACACCTCCCATCCCCCTGCCTCGCAGCTAGCCCCAAGCCCAGCTCCCCACCTGACCATGGTGGCCAGCCCCCAGCCTGTCCCCCCACCTGATCATGGCGGCTGGCACCACAAGCTCGTCCACCAGCTGGCTGAGCTGGCTACGCACGGCCTGGCGGTTCTTGAGCCGCAGGTTCATGGCCACCGACTGCTCCTGTAGCGTCTGGATCTCGCAGCTGATGCTGCTTAGGTCACACTGGAAGGAGCTCAGCATCTGCTCCATGCGCTGGGGGGGGGGGGGGGGAGGGGGACCAGTCAGAGACATGGACTGCAGACAGTGCTCTGGGGAGTGGGGAGAGTTTGGGGGCATCAGAAGGTTGTGGGAGGCCCCATGGGGTTCCAGGTCTCACCTCCAGGATGGTAACCCAGGCAGTGACCTAAGGGTGGGGGGCTGGAGGGGTGGGGGCCCCATGCGGTTCAGAGGCTCACCTCCAGGATGGCGTCACAGGCGGTGATCTGGTTGTGCAGGGAGGTGATGTTCTTGCTCTCCTTGATGTCTGCAGGGCAGGCAGGCTGCTAAGGAAATGGGCATGGGGGGCCCAGCCAGCCAGGCAGTGGGGGGAATGCTTGGGAGAGGCCCTGGGAGGGGCCACTTTACTCTTTCTGCTGGGGAGGGGTTAGCCCCTTGACACCCCCTCTGCCAGTGTGGAGGGAGACACCCCAGGGTATGAAGCAGTACAGCCAGGGTGCAAGGACCTCCCCCTGACACTGAGACCTCCCCCCATCTGCCCCCTCCCCCCACCCACACTGTGTGGGCTCTTGGGGGACTCCGCGGGGCAGGATACAGTCCCTGATGGAGGCGTGCTCAATGTGCTGCAGCTCCAGTTCCACCTGCTTGGAGTACTGCCGCAGATCCACGCCCTGGGGAGAGAGGGGAGAGTCACCTGGGCGGGGGGGGGCTCAGCTGGGCCCCTGCCCCAGGAGAGGGAGGAGGGGGGCAACTTACTGTCTTCAGCGCCTCCTGAACCAGGGAGTCCTCCAGATTGGCTTGGATGTGAACTGGGGGAGGGGAGACCGGGTCAGTTCCCATAACAGTGGTCCCCCAAACCCACCTCCCCACAGTACCCACACCCCACAGTGCTCCCCCACCTGCCTACATCCACCCAAACTACTCCTGGCCTCCCCCACCTCACGGCCTTCCCCTCACTTTCCCAGATCACTGTCGCCCCCCACTGGTTGCTGTGCAGGGGTAAGCCCCCCCCCCCACACACACTTACTGTCCACTTCATCCAGGATGAACTCATCTGAGGTGAGGTCCAGGTCCCCCAAGTTCAGCTGCAGCGACAGCTCCTCTCCACGGCCCTAGGGTGTGCAGGTCAGGCTGTTACGGGGGGCTGTGGGGGAGCAGTGAGCTCCAGCAGGCTCTGGGGAAGGGGTCTTAGAGGTACACCCAGTGACCAGGCTAGGCAGGCCAGAGGCTGGGGGGTATAAGTGCTATAGATGTTCAGGGAATAGAGCTCAGGGTTACGGGGGGTGGGCTAGGAACAGAGGGACAAGTGGGGGTCAAGGAGGGAGCACAGAACGTAGGGCTCACTGCAGAGATCAAAGACTACGGGGACATGGAATAGGAGTTGGAAGCTATGGGGTGTGGGGCACAAAAAGGGGCCAGTGGGGTTCTATCACCCATGAAACAGGAGGTCCCAGGGTCATGGGGGGCAGTGTGGGGTCAAAGATGAGAGCTGAGGGTGGATTCAGGGGATATGTAGCAAGGGTGGATGGATGGGGATAGGAGAATCTGAGGTTATGGGGGGGTCAGGGCACCGCAGGGGGTGAAAGATCATGGCTAACACATGGAGACAGAGGATAAATAGCACTCGCGAGGGGCAGTGCCTAAGTTCCCTGTAAGCTGCGCAGCCACACAGCAGCCTATTTAGCGCCGCGCAGGTGCTCAGGGAACCCACCTGGGGACCTACCGTGGCTGGGGCGTCCCTCCCCCGGCCCCAACTCTGCTGCGACCCAGACCTGCTGCGGCACCCCTCCCCCAGCCCGGGCTCAGACCTGCTGGGGCCGGGGCACTTATCTTGCGGCCCCAACCCCAGAGCTGCCATGGCGGGGAGAGGTGCCTCTCCCCCATCAGCCCAGGTGCTGCTGTGTGGAGAGAGCTGGGGGGAGTCCTCTCTCCCCACCGTAGCCCTGGGGCAGCCTGCACCCCAAAACCCTCATCCCCGGCCCCACACCACAGCCCCAGCCAGAGCCCTCACCCCCCACACCCTAACCCTCTGCCCCAGCCCTGAGACCCTCCCACTCTCCGAACCCCTTGACCCCACCCCCACCACATGAATTTTGTTATGTGCGCCAATATGAAGGTGATGTGTCACATGTGATAGAGAAATAGTTAAAGACAGCTACTCGCTCGGGGCATTCCTTTGCTTATCACCTCAGTTAATCCATACCCTCTGTTTATTATCCCAGTTGATCTCTGCATGTATGTAATCTCTCTTAGATACACGTACACAAAAATACCTAGGGGAAAGATGTTAAACAGACCCCTAGTATGTCCAAAAAGGAATTTAAGAAATGTATACCGTTGCACGTAAACATGTTTGTACACTAGTATATAAGAGGGCATTCTGAGCCAGTAAGGTGTGTCTCTTTCCTCTGGCAGTGGCCATGATAGAGCACCCGTCAGCTGATCGTAAATAAACACTTGGTGCCCGTATCCTTGTCTCCGTGCCTCCTTGGGGTAATTGAACAAGCTCCAGGGGGAAACGAGCCGAATTGGCTAACAAAATGGCGACTCCGCCGGGACTTCTCTCCCTGTAGGGGACTCTGACCGACGGCCGAGAGCAATTCTGAGGAGTGGCCACCCTGAGCGTTGGTTTGCTCGGGCCTCAGGTTGTTACAATCGGCCGGGGCGGCTGTGTCCCCTCTAAAGAGAACTCCAAAAGACACGGAAGCAGGACGGCTCCAAAGAAGGGAAGATCCAACTGCCGGACGCGGCCACTCCGGGCGGTAAGTGCGTTTACCTCCTGGGTTTGAGGAATAACGCCCCCGAAGTGTGGGTTGGATGGTAGATACCCTCTAGGCAGCCTGTGTAAGGAAGGGTATATTGGCATTGTTGTATTCTGTGTATACCTTGTTATTGTGTTGTTGTGTTGTTAAGTAAATAAGGAATGGCCCATGTATAATTCCACTAACTCTACGAGTCCGTGGGCCATTCTGGATAATTACTGGGACTTAGAAAAGCCCCAGGGAGTGCTCCTGTTCATAGGAGGAGTAATCTTGTTTTTCCTCTTAATGATCTGCTGGAAACCAAAAATATAAAAGACTGTGATTTTATTTATGTAAAGTAACATTGACCAGGTCCGAGGCTTAAGCTGACTTCAGCCGCCCCAAGACTCCTGCGAGGGGAAACCCGGTGACCAGGATATCTTGATTGCAAGGGGGGTCAGCCGAACCTCGTGACCAAGTGTCTCCCTAAATTAGGGCTAGAGCCCTGTCTTTTCCTTATCTCGAAAGTTGGATAAGAGCACGATGGGGTCCGGACAGAGTACCTCTTCCGGGACACCCTTAAGATGTATGCTAAATAACTGGAAAAGGTTTAGAGACCATACTGATTATGGAATTGCATTATGTAAGGATAATCTTGTAAAGTTTTGTACTCTTGAATGGACAACATTTGGGGTAGAATGGCCTGAGGGGGGGACACTCAAGCCAGAAACCGTACAGGCAGTACATAGTATTGTGATCAGGGATGGGCATTGGGACCAATACCCCTATATAGACATCTGGCAGGACCTGGTGGCTAGCCCTCCCCCATGGTTGCAAAAATGTAAGGCAAGGACCATTAAAACTTTACTGGCCCGTGACCCTATTAAGAAACCCTGTCCTCCTGTTAAGAAAACTTGCCCGCCAGCTGTAATTCCTTCGGCCCCCGATCCGATGCCTCCTCCTCCCTTGTACCCTGGCCTTCCCATTTCCCCACCCCAAAATGGGGGCCCCTCCCCGCCTCCTCAGGGTAACGCTTCAACTGTAGAAATAAGAAAGGAATCAAGTGACCCTTCACCCGTAAAAATTGAAAAGGAGCCGAGTGACCAAGCAGGGGATGAGTCAAATAGCCAAGACTCCTCCGGAGAAGAGTCCACCCCAAACCCCTTACATAGCCCGATAGCTAGTCGCACAAGGGGCAAGGCTGGCTCCAAGGACTGGGACATAGATTCCACTTATCCACCTGGGGAAATGAAGATAAAATTTGTTAGTCCATCGGGTAAGAAGGGTGGCGTAGTATTTCAAGCACCCCTTCGAGAGGTTTTGGACCGCGGTGGTGAGCTTAATATGATATATGTTCCCTTTACCACTAGTGACTTATATAATTGGAAGCAGCAGAATCCCCCGTTTTCGGAGGACCCCGCCCCACTAACTGCGGTATTTGAGACCTTAATTACGGCTCATAATCCTACCTGGGGCGATATGAGAGTTGCGCTTAATACTCTATTAACCGCAGGAGAGAGACGCCTGGTTCTCTCAAAAGCTCGCGAACAGTTACTTGAGCAAGGGAAAACCTCGGCTGAGGTGAATGATCTGCTGCCTGAGAGCCCCCCTGACTGGCCACAGAATAAAGTTGGCGAGCCTAAACATAGAGAATACGCCGCGGCCATAGTACAGGGAATGAAACGTTGTATCCAAAAAACCCCGAATTGGTCCAAGCTGTATAACATAAGACAGGAAAAGAACGAAAATCCAGCTGCTTTCTATGAGCGGCTCTGTAATACTTGTAAAAGATACACAGACTTAGATCCTGAAAGTGCTAGTGGGAAACAGGTACTAATTCCTCTCTTTATTGGGCAATCTTATGAGGACATTAGGAAAAAGCTGCAGAAGCTGGAGGGGGCGGCGGGCAAAAATATAGAGGAACTGTTAGTAATTGCCATGAAGGTTTATGATCGAAGGGATGATGAAGAGCGAAAGAAAGGGGCCCGCGCCTTGGCCATGGCCCTGAGGGGAGGATATGAGGAAAAGGGGGGCAAAAGTAAGGGACGGACAGGGCCACTGGGAAAGGGAAAAGGCCCCCGTCTGGGTCGGAATCAGTGTGCCATCTGTAAGGAAGAAGGGCACTGGAAAAATGAATGCCCCCAACGACAGGTTACAGGAAAGGAGTGTAAGGATAGAACTCCGCCCCTCCCTATCTTCTACTACAATACAGGACTCCCGGGGAAAGAATCCTCCCCATAGGGAGGCCGGGGGACCCAGCGGCCCCTCCTGGCAGCACAAGCCGCCAGCCTGGATCCCACGGTAAAAATCAGAATAGAGGGCCGCCCAATTGAAGCCCTTATTGATACTGGGGCCACCCTTAGTTTGCTCCCCCTTAATAAGGCTCCCCGAGGTAGGGCTCAGGGATGTGCAATGGTACAGGGGATTGAGGGACAAACTACAGCTTTGGAAAAGACTTTGCCTCTCCTCGTAAAGATAGGGGACCATCAGATTTCCCATCAGTTCGTTTGTAGCCCCTCCTGTCCCATAGCACTTCTTGGACGAGACATCCTCACTAAGTTACAGGCAGAAATTTCATTTGATAATGGAACTATGGAGGTCAGGCTTCCTAAGCAACAAGCCTCTAACTACCAGATGGCACTTGTGAGTGCTAGAAACCTCTCTCTGGAGGGTCGGGGGAGGGATGAGAACCAGCTGCAAGGAGTCCATTCAGAAGTATGGGCAGAGGAGGGAGGCGTAGCCCGTGCCAGAAATGCCTTACCGGTGCATATCCCTCTTAAGGAAGGGAGCAGCCCGGTTCAAATTCGACAATACCCCCTTAAGCTAACCACTCGGATTGGGTTAAAGCCTCTTATTCAAAAGTTTCTGCAGTATGGGTGGCTCACGGAAGGTACGTCCCCATATAACACCCCAATAATAGGAGTCCCTAAACCTAATGGGCAGTACCGATTGGTTCAAGATCTAAGGCAGGTTAACAAACTAATAGAGGCCCCCTATCCAGTAGTCCCAAACCCTCATACTATCTTGGGACAGGTCCCTAAGAACCATAGCTGGTTCTCTGTGATAGATTTAAAAGATGCTTTCTTTTCTATACCCCTTGATGAGGAATCTCAAAGGCTGTTTGCCTTTGAATGGGAGGACCCAGATACTCACTACAAGGCTCAGTATCTTTGGACTGTGGTCCCCCAGGGACTTACTTGTGCACCCGAGATTTTTGGCAGCCAGTTGAAAAGGGACCTGGCTCCGTTTCTGGCTAACCACCCCTCATGCAATATAGTTCAGTACTGCGATGATCTGCTTTTAAGCACTGAAACAGAAGCAGCCTGTAAAGAACAGACAGTAAAACTCCTTAACTACCTCGGGGCACAGGGGTATAAGGTTTCAAAGGAAAAAGCTCAATTGGTTAAACAACAGGTTACCTTTCTCGGATATCATATATGCCAAGGGAAACGTAGTTTGGGCAAGGAAAGAATCCAGGTTATACTTGACAGCCCTGAACCCCGGAATCCCCGTGAGTTAAGGGCTTTCCTGGGCTTGACTGGCTTTTGTCGGCTCTGGATCCCTGATTATGGGGGAAAGGCTAAACCATTATATGAATCCTTGACTAAGGAGGGTCTGCTTCACTGGACATGGAATAGGGAAATGGGAAAAGCATTTCGAGAGCTTAAAGAAGCCTTGGTTCAGCCTCCAGCTCTAGCCCTCCCAGATCCCCGGAAACCCTTCACCTTGTATGTTCATGAAAGAGGGGGGGTAGCAGCTGGAGTCCTATGCCAAAGGTCGGGACCAACATGGCAACCTATTGGATATTATTCAAAGGTGTTGGACCCTGTCGCCAAGGGGTGGCCTGCCTGTCTACGGGCTGTTGCGGCCACTGCCCTCCTTGTCCAGGAAGCCGAAAAATTGACCCTGGGTGGGGACACTGAGGTTGTGGTCCCCCACGGGGTGCCTCAAATACTGGGAACAGGCGCAGGAGAAAAACATTTAAATCCCAGCCGACATACTAGGTATGAGGTAGGGCTTTTGCTGGCCCCTAACTTAACTTTTAAGACCGTTAGCTCCCTTAACCCAGCTACCTTGCTACCTGATCCCCAGACTTCCCGTGGGGCTAGCCCCACTCATGACTGTGTTGAAGTCTTGCAACAGGAAACTAAACCCCGCCCTGACCTTTCGGACTTGCCTTGGCCCAATCCCGATATCGAGGGGTATGTTGATGGATCTAGCTATATAGTGAACGGCAAGCGGTTTACTGGGGCAGCGGTAGTGATTAAGGGCAAGGGAGTGCACAGGTTTAAACTCAGCCCTAATCTATCCGCTCAAGCAGCAGAACTAGTGGCCCTTATAGAGGCTCTCCGAATGGGAACCGGGAAAACTCTTAACCTGTACACTGACAGTCGTTATGCCTACATGGTGGTGCATGCGCACGGAACCCTATGGAAGGAAAGAGGGTTTATTACAGCTTCAGGCCAAAAGATTGCACACGGAAGTCTCATTAAAGTGCTTCTTGAGGCACTGATGCTTCCCCTCCGGGTCGCCGTGATACATGTGCGCGCCCATGGGAAAGCCCCTGAGCCCGAGCAGCGTAGGTATAATCACCTAGCTGATCAGGCTGCGAAGGAGGCCGCCCAAGACGGGGCCTCTTGGCTTCTGATGGTCCAGGACACAGAGGCTGAGGCTCCTCCTCCCCAATATACAGCTGAGGAAATTTGCCACGCGAAGGCTGCAGGAGCCAGGCAGATTTCCTCTGGATGGTGGAAATTACCAGGGGGAGAAATCTTTGTCCCTCGACCAGTGCTTCAGGAAATTCTTCGGCTTTTGCATGGAGAGGGACACATGGGGTCGGGAGCCATGGTTGATTTAGCTACCCGATCCCTTAAGGGGCTGGGCATGCACATGGAAGCTCAAAGAATTGTCAGTAATTGTCCTGTTTGTCAGCGAACAAACCAAAAAGGGTGCGGCCCTCCTGCCCCAAGGGGAGGACGGCCCTGGGCTGCTTTCCCTTTTCAGAGATGGCAGGTTGATTTTGCTGAAATGCCTCCTTGTAGGGGCTATAAATACATACTCGTGTTTGTGGATCAGCTCACTGGATGGGTAGAATGTTATCCCACTGGACATTGTCAAGCCCGAGCTGTCACTAAGGCTTTGTTACATGAAATACTTCCTCGCTTCCATCTCCCCGAGGTAATTGAGTCTGACCAGGGGAGCCACTTTACTTCACAAGTGGTTCAGCAGGTTTCTCAGGCCCTCGGTATACAATGGAAATTGCATACACCCTGGAGGCCGCAAAGCTCAGGACAGGTAGAAAGAATGAACAGAACTCTCAAGGACACTCTTACTAAAATATGTACAGAGTCCAGTTTAAAGTGGCTCGATGCTCTACCACTTGCCCTGACCCGCGTTCGAAGGGCCCCACGTAAGGGTCTTAAACTTTCACCCTTTGAACTGGTCTTTGGGTTTCCCCCCCGAGTACTTATCCCAGGATTCCGGGAAGATGTAAACTGGGAAGTGGGGAACGATTCTTTATGGAAACAGGTATCTGGGCTGCAATCTGTTTTGTTACAGCTACATCGATACGCGGCATCTTTCCAGGCCCTCCCCTTGGATCAGCCCGTGCATCCGTTCCAGATTGGGGATCAAGTCCTTATCAGGAGGTGGAAGCGTGATCCCCTCACTCCACGTTGGGACGGCCCGTATACTGTCTCGCTCATCAGTCAGACTGCAGTTAAGATCCTTGGAAGCGACAAGTGGACACACCATACACGGGTAAAGCGTTTTCTAAACCCTAACAAGGAAAGTCAGGAGAACGAGCCAACAGAAGAGGACACCAGCCCTCTGCCCGCCCTGGCACCGGAAGCCCGGGGTGGCACAGGCGAAGACTCCATCTGGGAGTACCAAGGATTAGACGGACTAAAGGGACTGTTTAAAAGAAAGAAGCAATGAAGTCATTTATAATATTTCTGTTTATGTATTCCCATTATTGCTATGGTTGGGAAAATAGGTTTTTACAATTAGGGGAAACAGTAGCAAGCTCTTTTAATCTTAGTAAATGTTGGGTATGTGGGGGTCCAGGAGGTTTAAATGAATGGCCTTGGGTAGCTCAGCCGGTGCAACCCAAATGGTGGGTCAGTAACTTAAGCATAGTACACGAAGGAACGGGAATATGGACTGAGGATAGTAGTCCCTGGCGACTCTATTCTTCCGGAATAGGAACCTTTTGCCTTAACCGGTCGAGGCAAGGGGGAGTGTACTTAGGAGAAAGCAAATGTGATTGGACTTTATCCCTAGGATACGATTGCTATGATTCCAACTGTAACACGTATGATTGTTCCAGGTACCAAGGACGATGGAACCATACCCATGTGAAACTTTCTAATAGTAGCTGGGTAAAATGTTCCTATTGGCGTCACAGGGGCAAAGGCTGTGAGGCAGTAGGATTAGACGGGTTCTTTGATGCTCTCGTTCTAAGTTGTCAGCGAGACAATACCACTAGTAAAGATCATGTGGTACGGTGGTATCAGTGGGCATGGCAGCACCATAATGGGACCCGGACCTTCTTCAATCATTTTTGGTCTAGCACCGATAAGCCCGGACGAGGCTGTAATTGTATCTGGAAGGCGGGGGCCGGAGCTTGGAAATGCCACTACTGTGACTCAGAAGGTGAACCTACCATTACGGGAGCGCCTTTTCGAGCTGGCAATTCTTTATATTTTGACACAACATTGGAGGATTCTGAAACCTGGGATGGTCCCTTTGCTAAAGGGACTTGGGCCCTAAAAGGTCACTATTGGATCTGCGGGCAATATGCTTACAGAAGGTTGCCTCCAAATTGGACGGGCATATGTTATGTTGGGTACATTAGGCCCCTGTTCTTTTTGCTACCCCAAACACTGGGAAATAAGTTGGGAGTCAAAGTATATGATGACCTAGTTAGAGAAAAGCGGTTCGTGGACTCCTCTTTAACCGCCGGGAGTTCCCAAAAGTGGGGAGCTCAGGAGTGGCCTCCTGAAAGAATTATAGAACATTATGGACCAGCCACTTGGAACCCTAGCGAGTTAATATCTGGGGCCAGGGAGCCTATTTATAACCTAAACCGGATAATTAGATTGCAGGCTGTTCTGGAAATAGTCACTAACCAGACAGCCACAGCACTCGACCTTTTGGCTGATCAGTCAACCCAAATGAGAAATGCAATTTATCAGCACCACATGGTTCTTGATTATTTGCTGGCAGAAGAAGGAGGAGTCTGTGCAAAATTAAACGAGTCCAATTGCTGTTTACAAATAGATGATAATGGAAAGGTGGTAAAACAGCTAACAAAGGAAATGAGAAAGTTAACCCATGTCCCAGTCCAAACTTGGGGTGGGTGGGACACAGACTGGTTTACCTCCTGGCTACCACAAATAGGATGGCTCCGAAAGGGTTTCCTCCTTGTTGTATTTTGTATCGCAACCCTATTAACCCTAGCTTGCTTTGCTCCTTGTTTAGTTGCATTAGTTAAACGCATGACTAATCAGATTGTATATCAGCGAATGATGGCACTATATCAACCAGTAAAAACGGAGGACTGGGGGGTCTAGAAGCTCTCAAAATGCTTTTAAGGGGGGATAACTGATAGAGAAATAGTTAAAGACAGCTACTCGCTCGGGGCATTCCTTTGCTTATCACCTCAGTTAATCCATACCCTCTGTTTATTATCCCAGTTGATCTCTGCATGTATGTAATCTCTCTTAGATACACGTACACAAAAATACCTAGGGGAAAGATGTTAAACAGACCCCTAGTATGTCCAAAAAGGAATTTAAGAAATGTATACCGTTGCACGTAAACATGTTTGTACACTAGTATATAAGAGGGCATTCTGAGCCAGTAAGGTGTGTCTCTTTCCTCTGGCAGTGGCCATGATAGAGCACCCGTCAGCTGATCGTAAATAAACACTTGGTGCCCGTATCCTTGTCTCCGTGCCTCCTTGGGGTAATTGAACAAGCTCCAGGGGGAAACGAGCCGAATTGGCTAACACATGTCACCTCCATATTGGGGCACATAACAAAATTCATTCCGCACATGGGTGGGAAAAATGAGAGGGACACTGGTCAGCGCGCAGCGAGGGTCGCTAACGTCACACGGTGTTTAGGAAGTTCAGGATGTTGCATGACAGAGGCCCGGTCACCAGGTGCTGCAGCCCCACGCGCCAGGCCAGCAACCTCATGCGCCGGCTGAGACACAGGACGGACGCCACCGGGTCCGGATGGGAGGGGCAACGTGGGGGCCTTGGCAGCGGAGTCGGGGGGGGGGGAGCGCAGAGAGAGGGAACAGAGCGGGGGAGGGGCAGAGGTCAGGGGCATGGGGGGAGGAGGTTCAGGGTGGGGTCAGAGGTTACAAGGATCAGGGGTCACATGAACAGGCATGGGGGCGACAGAGTGGGATGAGGTCATGTTGGGGTCAGGGTGATCCAAGCAAGGGCCTGAGGTCACTGGGGTCAGGATCAAAGGTCACAGAACCTTCAGGCTCCCACATTTAACACAACACTTAACGGGGTCACATGCAAACCCTTCCCAGACCCAGAACCGCCCCTCAGCACGCTGGGGGGGGGGTAGATGACAAGTGGGGGCCAATTTGGACAGCAGGGGGCGGTTCCCCACTACGGGCCTATTTTGAATGGGACCGGAAGTGGGGTTCATGGGGACCGGAAGTAGGGCTGGGGGGAACCTCACCATGCCGTCCTCTTCTTCCATCTCAGTCGCCCGCAGTCCTAGCTCCTCATCGGGCCTCAACGCCGCCATCATCCCCGCCCCGCTCCTTCTTTCGCTTCCGCCGCATCCGGGCTTCCAAGGCTCACTTCCGGCCGTGCGCCTTTAAAAAACTACAACTCCCATGATGCACCGGGTGGGCGGGAGTCTACCGGAAATGGGGTAACAAAGCCCCCCTTTAGGGAACGTGAGTGGGTGACTGGCATGAAAATGCCCCCCGGAATCGAAGGGGGTCAGTCCCTATCCAATAGGGGTGATTTAATCCCATAGGAACCTTCTGTCATGGGGCAGGTTTCATACCCGGACCGCACATATTGTTGCCCAACCCGGTAGCGGTGTCCCTAGTGGAACTCTGCGGGAGGATGACCGGAAAGACTACGGAGAGAACCGGAAGTCTGTCTGCTCTGCCGGAAGGTGAACTGCCCTGACCGGAAGTTTATCTGCCTGTAGGGGGAGTGTCTATAAGAGGCAGCGCGTCACTTCCTTTCTCTCTTCCGGACGGGGTGAGACTAGAGCGCGGAGTAGCCGCCATGGTGAGAGCGGGAGGGAATCTGGGTTCATCCGCCCCGGGGAGGGGGGCAGCGGGGCCGGCGGGGGCTTGTCCGAGGGGGCGGAGCCGGGGCTTTACGGGGCGCCCCCCATTTCCCGCTGGGGGCTCCCTGGGGAGCCGATAGGGGGCAGGAAGGGGCCTGGGGGGAGCAGCTGCGATCAGACCTGGGGGGAGGAATGGAGGGGGGGGATCGGGGTCCATCCGCCCCCAGCAGGGGGCAGCGGGGCCCGCCAGCGCTCCCTGGGAAGGGTAGAAGCGGGGCTTTGCGGGGAGAGGAGTGGGGGGCTCCAGGGGAACTGGCCCGGGGGGGTGGGGGGGGGAAGAGGCTGGGACATGCTGGCTGCTGGGGAGTAGGAGGGGGTTGTTGGGGGTGCGGGAAGGCTGGCTGCTGGGGGGGGAGTTGGGGGCTCCAGGGGACTTGCACTGGAGACCAGGCTAGTATGTGGGAGGGTGGGGGGCTGGCTGCTATATATAGCAACCAGGTCTGGGGGGTGCTGCATCCTGGAGGAGAGGGTTGGGGCTGACCCCTGCCTTGTGGGGAGTGTGTCCCTAGTCGGGGGGCATTGATAGGGGGCAGTTCTCCTGTGCTGACACACACACACCCCGTTCCTTTTCTCCGCAGTCTCTTGTGATCCCTGAGAAATTCCAGCACATCCTGCGAGTGCTCAACACCAACATAGATGGGCGACGGAAAATCGCCTTCGCCATCACCGCCATCAAGGTGAGGGGGCTGTGGGGTATCTCCCCCCCCCACCCCCAATGGGGCATGGCTGGGTGTCCCTGCCGTCAGCCCTGGGATTTCTGTACCAGAGAGAGAACGTCAAAAACATCCCAGTGCCTCTATGTGCATCCATGGGGCGCCCTCCCTGGGGAGATGGGGTTCTGCTGTAGGTGCCCCATCTAAGACTTAGGGGTCAGGGCTGACCCTGTGTGGTGGAGCGGGCAGGCCGGCGGAAGGAGAGGTGCTGCACAGCTGGGATGGAGAAGGGGGTCAAGCTCCCAAAGATTCTCACGCCTGCAGTTAGCCTGGGGAACTCCCTGTCACAAGGTCTCACTGAGCAGGGTGCAGGTTTAACCCACACACCTCCGGGGTGTGGTGTCTGTCCCATCTAGTGGCACCAAGACCACTCAGAGAGAGAGAGATTAACGAGTCTGCTCTACAGCCATCGCTAACAGCCCAGTGGCGTTTAGCTCATGCAGTATAGGCCCCAGGTTCGATCCCACGGTCTGTCTTACATGGGCAAGGGTGGGGGTGTATATGGAGACATGTATGGGGGCGGGGTTAAAGCTGGGCTGTACCATGGGTGTCTCTTGAAGCAGGTTCTTCTGTCCTGGTGTGTGGGGGGGGTCTTGTTCTCGGCATCAGAGACTGAGCTTCCTGGGCACTTTATGCGGCGGGTGGTACTGAGTCCCCACCCTGGGGCTTTCTTAATGTTTCTTCCCCCTTCCAGGGTGTGGGTCGGCGCTACGCCCATGTGGTGCTGAGGAAAGCAGACATTGACCTGACCAAGAGGGCTGGGGAGCTGACTGAGGATGAGGTGGGCAAGGGGGGAGGGCAGGGGTGGTCTCTCTGGGACCATGGGGGGTGGCACTTGTCTCAGATGGGGTGGGGGGGTCTAAGGGAAGCTGGGGTCTCTGGGATGAAGGTGGCATGGCTCTCACTTGGGGACCTGGGTAGGGGGCTGAGGCTTAGGGTGTATCTGGGAGCCAGCTGAGGGGTGTCTGGTGGGGGTGGGTTTCTTGTGGTATCTAGTTGGAGGTTGGCGTCAAGAGCGTGGGAATGTCTCGGAGGGGGGAGGTCTCTCTGGGGTGAAGGAGGGAGGTCTCTCTGGGGTGAAGGGGGCCCCCTGCCTGACCCCATCTCTGTGCCCCCCACAGGTGGAGCGTGTCATCACTATCATGCAGAACCCCCGGCAGTACAAGATCCCCGACTGGTTCCTCAACAGGCAGAAGGACGTCAAAGATGGCAAATACAGCCAGGTGAGAGCGGGGTGCGGAGCCCATTGCTGGGTGTGTGTGATGTTCAGAGCAGTGTGGGGCTGGGCTCGTTCCTCCCCCCACTGCAGGGGCTGCTCTGGGGTCCCCTAGGCAGTAGGGGACTTTGTCACCCCAGTGCGTTGGGGGGGCACCAGCCCATTGGCTGTCACTGCAGAGTTAACAAGACTCCTGTCCCAGCATGCACGCCCTCGGCACTCAAGAGGGGCGGATCGGGGGCTTCTGGCCTCCCTGACTCCTGCCGTGAGGATGAGGGGAGACGCCATGGAATTGAAAGGGGACAAGTTCAAACCTGCTACAAGGAAAGACTTTTTCATATGTGCCCTGTACTTAGCCTGTGGAACTCACTGCCACAGGATGTCGCTGAGCCAGGTTCACAAAGGGACTGGCCATTTCTGTTCATGCTGACAATGGGCAGGGATCTCAGACCTTGTGCTGCAGGGCCTGAGCCGATCTCTGCTGATTCCAGATCAGGACGAGCCCTGACTTGGAGTAGATTGTCCCACAGCTGCTCCTGTGGGGCTCTGCCCTAGCTGGTGCTGGCCCCTATTGCAGAGGGAAACTGGGCTGGGTGTCTCTGAGCCAGTCCAGCTGTGCCTGACCTCCCCATCCCCATGTCTCTCTCCTCCTCAGGTTCTGGCCAACGGGCTGGACAACAAACTGCGCGAGGACCTGGAGCGGCTAAAGAAAATCCGGGCGCATCGGGGCCTACGCCACTTCTGGGGGTACGAGAGGAGTGAGAGCTGTGGGGGTGGGAGGGGTGAATGGTGGGACCTAATGAACTGGGGTGGGGCCTTTTGCCTACTCCCTGGGAGATGGGGGTGGGGGTTCCCTTCATCCTTTGCTGTGCAGTGGGGACGGTGGCTGAAGATAAAAGGGGTCATTGGGCTGGATAAGGGGAGGGGGAACTGGGCGCAGAGCCTTTGCATGTGGGTGTAGTGGGATTATGGGACGATGCAGAGCTGGGGGTGCAGGGCCATAGGGAGTTGGCTGGGGGGTGGATTCAGAGTTGGGGGGCAGGTCTGGAACCGGGCCAGGGTCTGGTCCCATCTCACTCCCCTCTCTCCCCCAGGCTGCGCGTGCGGGGCCAGCACACCAAGACGACCGGGCGCCGGGGCAGAACCGTCGGTGTGTCCAAGAAGAAGTAGTGTCTGCCCTGTGTCTGCAATAAAGTGCTGTTCTCAGAGCTGCCTCCTCGCGCTGTGTGTGTGGGGGGGGATCTTTGGGACTAGGGAGTGACCCCCAACGGGGAGAGATTAGGGGGTTGTCATCGCCTCAGTGGAAAGGCAACGGGGAGGAGTAAACGTGGGCACAGGGCCCAGCTGGGCAAGTATCATTCTGGCCTGGGCCCCAAAGATGGAGGGGGTTGATGTGGGGCTGAGTCTCAGGGGGCCCTTTCCCCCTGTGAACTGGGTAAGGGTGGTCAGTGCAGGCCCCAGCGGGGTTGGGGCAGGAGTGCGGGGTTCCATTCTGCATCCTGCACTACCCCCAATTGGGGGTGGGGTACAGGAGGCTTCCTCATGGCCTGTGTGCAGTGCTTCAGACCCTGCACCTCGCCCCATCCATGACTGTGTCCCCTGAGGGATCCCTGCATAAACAGCCCCCATGCCCCACCTTGGGCAGCTGCAGGTGGGTCCCTGTGTCCAAATTAGGGGAGTGGGTAATAATGAATATGGTTGGTCACTAATTTAGCAGGAGCCACGGTGCTTGGTAAGATGGCCCCAGAGAAAGTGTTTTAATTAAGCTAAATCTCAATGCACACGGCCATGCCACGGGGCACTGTCCTGGGACAAGGGGGCTCTGAAAAGGATGTGGGGGTCATGGTGGATAATCAGCTGCACAGGGGCTGCCCGTGTGAGGCTGGCCAAAAGCGCTCACGGGATGCCGAGATGCAGAAAGGGGAGTTGTGAACAGAGAGGTTATTTTCCCTCCGGAGGGGGCCCTGGCACGGCCGCGGTTGGAATCGGGTGTCCCGTTCTGCTGCCCGCAATTCCAGAAGGCTGTTGACAAGCTGGCGGAGTCAGAGAAGATCCGTGAGAACGAAGAGAGGAATGAAAAAGGCCGTCCGGCGCTAGGCTCCGGGAGGTCAATGGTGGGGTTTTAAATGAGGATTGGCTGCTTCTCTAAAACGAATTCTGCACTAGGGGTTAGGGTGGGGCCAGTCACTGCCCTGGGGTCAGACTAATGGGCACAAATGTCCCTTTTGGCCTTGGGATCTGTGAAACCCCCTGCCCCTCCCCAGAGGTGGCTGCATCCCTATGCCCCGTAGCGTGACCCTGGTGAGTTCCCCCTACCACGTGGGCTGTGCTGAATTCACTGGCTTCCCTGCCGATGGGTCTGTATGGGATAGTTTAGGCCTGTGCCCTCATCCAAGATGGCCGCCGCTTGACTTCGCCCTTTTGCCCTGCGTCTCGGCGGCCGAATAGTTGCCCTCACCCATGATGTCACCTGTACGGCTTCACTACCGCGCAGGTTGTCGCCGCGTTGATTGGCCGCGAGCTCAGTCGCCTCGCTCTGTGATTGGGTGCGGCGGCCGGGACCGGAAGAGCCTGGCCCGCAGCTGGAGGTTGCACGTGGTTCCAGGCGCTGAGGATGGAGGCGGTGGCTGGGACCGGGGCGCAGGGGGGGCCAGCCGGGGGGGGCAAGAAGGTGAGTGCCGGGGCAGTGAGCCCCTCCCCTCGGGAGTGGGGCAGGGATCCCCCGGGGGGGGGGGGCAGTTCCCACCCTGTGTCTGTGGGGCAGGGGTTCCCCCGGGGGGGCGGTGGTTACCCCGTGTCATGAGCAGGGAGGGGGCAGGTCACTAACTCGAGTCGGGTGCATCCAGGGGGCGAACACCCAATTACAGGGGTTTGGGGGGAGTTTATTGCCCCCGTGTCTGTGGGGCGGCGGGGTCTCTACGGCAACTCTAGTAACCTGGGGACATGCGGGAGGAGCTGGCTGTATCTGTGGGGTGTCCCGCGAGGAGTGATCTGGGGGGCAGGGCTGGCCCTCTTGCAGGGGCTACAGCAGGGGCAGCCCCGAGGATACGTCTGGGGCACCTAGTCCCTTGCTGGGTTAGGGGGGCAAGTCTTTCCCGGGGGGGGGGGGCTGGAGGGCAGTTCACCCCCCGAATATGTGTTGTGGCTGGTGGTTCTGCCCCTGGGGGGGCGGCGCTCCCAATCAGGCCAGTGGGAGTGGCTGGCTATTCTGCCCTGTGGGGCAGGTATCTCCCCACAAGTTGGGGGGCAGTTTTAGTCCCTGTCGTCTGTGCCCCCCCCCCCCAGCTGGAGGAACTGACTCCCCCCATGTCTCACCCCCTCACCAATCTCCCCACCTCCCGAGCTGGGGGTAACTGATTCTCCCCCACGATTCATCACCCCTTTCTCCCCCCCACCCCCTGAAGAAGAAGATGACGAAGAAGCTGCAGCGCTACTGGGAAGGGGGCCCCCAGCCGGACCCCCCCGCAGCTGCCCCCCCCAAGGCCAAGAGGCGTCGTCGCAATGAGAAGACCAGGCCAAGGGCTGGGGCAAAGGGGAGCCTGGAGGGCAGGAAGGGGCCGCGGGCGTCAGAGGCCGCAGGCCGGATCTCTGGGGTAAGGCTGGGAATGCTGGGGGGCTGGCCATGGGGGGAGGAGGGGCGGCTGAGGTCGGGGGGGACGAGGGACGGGGGGTTGCACGACAAAAGAGAGTACCGTTGGGGCTCTGGGGGGGATGGGGGCCTGTAGCAGGCCCCCCACCCCCCGTCTGTCTGTGTGTGTGTGTGTGTGTCTCTCTCCCTAGAAGAGGGACCCGTTCCCCGGCGCCGCCCCCCTCCCTCACCACAAGGTGAAGAAATTCCAGCGGGGCCAGAAATCGCAGCTGGTGAGTTGAGGGGCGTGGCGGAAATCGGGGGGGCAGATGGGTCCCTGGGGGTTACTGACCCCCAGTGGTGGGGGGCGGGAGGGACGGGGCCACGTGTGGCTCTCACCCCGTCTGTCTGTCTGTCCGTCCACCCCCCCAGGCAGGGGCATCCAGCCGGCGGCTCCGGGACCATCTGGCCTCGCTGGAGCAGAAGGTAGAGCTGGCAGCGCAGCAGGCAGCACGCATGGAGCTGCTGCTGCCCGAGGAGCCAGGGTGAGTGCCCCCCCGGAGCTGGGGCAGCTGCCCCAGTGCCCCCATCATCCCCTACCTTCGGGCCCCCGCCCAGTGCTGCCACTTGAGCCGGGGCTACCCGCTGGTTAGCCCCTCCCCCCCATGGGATAGGTGACACACACACACACCCTTAACTCCACACACATGCCCCCGATCCCAGCCGGCTCCCCTCCCCCACCAGTGCCGTCCATTCCCAGCTCTCACCCCCCGCCCCCCGCAGGTTCCTGGAGGGGGACCCCGGCGAGGACACCTGCACCATCGCCCAGGCCGACATTGCAGAGGCTGCCGACATCGCCAGCGCCACCAAGGTCAGAGACGCCCCCACGCGCCGGGGTGTGTGTGTCGTGAGGTGGGGGGAATGGCAGGGGGAGGGGTCGCCCCTAGGATGTGGGGGGGGGTCATGGGAGCATCTCAGTGGTGCAGGGAGGTCACCAGGGGGATCCCGGGGCAGCGTCTCAGTGGTGCATGGGCGTCACCGGGGGGATCCCGAGGCAGCGTCTCTGGGGGGTTCACCCGGGGTTGGGGGTCCCTGTGCTGTGTCTAACCAGGTCTCTCCCCCCCATAGCACTTTGAGCTGACGCTGAACCAGTTTGGCCCCTACAGAATGGATTATACCCGACCTGGCCGGTGAGTGGGGGGGTGGGCAGGGAGGAGCATGTGGGGGGAGAGTAGGAGGGAGGGGGACCCGTGGGGCAGGTGGAAATCAGTGGGGAAGGAGTGGGGGGTTGGCTGGCTGTACCTAGGTGGCAGGTCTTCTGGGCAGCGGTTGGAGAGGCAGGGCCCGACTGGGTTCTCCTGTGTGGGGGAGGGTCTGCGTCAGGGACCCCTAACCCCACAGGCCTCCCCTGAGCTGCTCTGGGGGTCCCAGCAGCGTCCCATAGGGGCAGGTCAGGAGACATACGGAGACTAGATTGTGTGTGTTAGAAGATGAGTCTCCCCGGTCCATGGCCGGGGGGTTCCCCGGCTGCTCCCCTCATCCCTCCCATCTCCCCCCACAGGCACCTGCTGCTGGGGGGCCGGCGGGGCCACGTGGCAGCCCTGGACTGGCAAACCAAGTCACTGCTGTGTGAGATCAATGTCATGGAGACGGTCACTGACGTCACGTGAGTGTGCGACTTGGGGCGTGCGACACAGATGGGCACATGAGCGACCGGGGGGGGGGGCGCGGATGGGCGACCGGGGAGTGTGCAACACAGAGGAGTCGAGGGGGGGCGGGGGCTGCATCCACTGCTCCCTGCAGGTGTAACGGTGCATCAGCGGGACGTGCCCATTGCACATGTGGGCGAGCATTGGGAAAGCGAGTGTGCACGTCCCTGCCTGCTCGTGGCTGGGGAGGCTGGTTGGGTTGCACGCGGGGGCGTGTTGCACAGGCAGCGTTTGGCAGGTTGCACGCAGGCTGAGCCGTGCAATGGGACACTTCGTGGTCCCCCCCGTCCCGTCCCCTCCCCCGTCCCCTCCCCCGTCCCACCCCCCCACCCCCGTTTCCAGGTGGCTGCACACGGAGACTATGTTTGCGGTGGCCCAGCGGCGCTGGCTGTACGTCTACGACAACCAGGGCGTGGAGCTGAACTGCCTGAAGCGCTTCAACGGGGTCCTGCGCATGGAGTTCCTGCCCTACCACTTCCTGCTGGCCACCGCGGTGAGCGGGGTGGGAGGGGGGGGTCCTGCTGGCCACCGTGGTGAGCGGGGGGTCCTGCTGGCCACTGCGGTGAGTGGGGGGAGAGGGGGGTCCTGCTGGCCACCGTGGTGAGCGGGGTGAGAGGGGGGGGTCCTGCTGGCCACCGTGGTGAGCGGGGGGTCCTGCTGGCCACTGCGGTGAGCGGGGGGAGGGGGGTCCTGCTAGTCATCACAGTGAATGGGGGGGGGGTCCCGCTGTGTGGGGGTCCAGATGCCGGGGTTCCCACTGCTCACCACAGCGAAAGAGGGGGGGGCCCGGACACCAGGGCTCCTGCTGGCCAATGCGGTAAAGCGGGGAGTGGGCTTGGGCGCCAGGGTTTGGGGGCCGGTGCCCCACTGACCCCTCGTGCCCTGTGCAGAGCGAGACGGGGTTCCTGCAGTACCTGGACATCTCGGTGGGGAAGGAAGTTGCCACCATCTGCACCCGGGGGGGGCGCCTGGGCGTGATGGGGCAGAACCCAGCCAATGCCATCGTCCACCTGGGACACAGCAATGGTGAGACTGCCCCTGGGATAGCTCAGTGGTTTGAGCATTGGCCTGCTAAACCCAGGGTTGTGAGTTCAATCCTTGAGGGGGCCACTTAGGAATCTGGGGCAAAATTAGTGCTTGGTCCTGCTAGTGAAGGCAGGGGGCTGGACTTGATGACCTTGCAAGGTCCCTTCCAGTTCTAGGAGATAGGATATCTCATTTTGATCACTTGATCATTGCCTGTTAGGTTCACTCCCTCTGGGGCACCTGGCATTGGCCACTGTCGGTAGACAGATACTGGGCTAGATGGACCTTTGGTCTGACCCAGTACGGCCTTTCTTATGTTCTTATGTTCTTAATCCTGCCCCATTGCTACTCCCCCGCCCCACTGCTTCCCCACCCCGTCCCCACTGCTACCCCCAACTCTTCCCCCAACCCCGTCCCGACTCCAACCCCACCGCTACCCCCCAACCCCGCCCCCAACCCCATTGCTACCCCCCTGTACTGCATAGCCAACCACCCGCCCAGCCACTGCCCTCGTCCACCAGGGCAAAGCAACGGTGAGACCTCCCTGTGCCCCACCATAATCCCCTGACACCTCTGTACCCCATAACCGACCCGCAGCCTGGCCAGCGCCGCCATCATCCACTGTTGGTACAGCAGCAGTGAGACCCACCTCTGCGCCATCATCCCCTGCCCCACGCTGCTAGGAGCGTTTCTCCCGGGGCCCTCAGGCCCTGTGTGTGTCAGTGTGTTATCCCCACCCCACCCCCCCGGCAGGGCCCATCGCTGGGGCAGGCGCCGGCTCAGACAGGGACGTTCCATCAACCTCCCAGCATGCACTGGGCTCAGCGTGGCCCCATTCTGCCCTAGGGACCCCTGGCCCCATCCCGCAGCCTGGCCTGGTTAGTCAGACCCAGTGCTATGACTCCCCCTTAGCGCCCCCCCCAGCCGTGAACCTGGCCCTGTCCATTCCCTCCACTCCTCGTTAACCCCTTGTGCCCGATGGGGGGTGACCCCCCCCATTAACTCCTCGTGCTCTGTGTGTCCCCCCCAGGCACGGTGACCCTGTGGAGCCCTAACGTCAAGGAACCCCTGGTGCGGATGTTGTGCCACCAAGGGGGGGTCCGGGCCGTGGCCGTCGACAGCTCCGGAACGTGAGTGACTGGGGGGGCAGCCCTGCTGTGGTGGGGAGGGGGCCTGAGGGGTGAGCAGGGAAAGGGGGCTGCAGGGGTGCATGTGGGGGAAGGAGGGCAGCTGGGGGGGTCTCCCCCCACTTTCCCCAGCTACATGGTGTCATCAGGGCAGGGGTAGAATATGGAGGGGGGGATCACTCTATGGGTCTCTCCCCACCTCCCCCCAGGTACATGGTGATGTCGGGGCTGGGGTAGGAGAGGAGGGGGGGCTTGGAGGGTGACACTGGAGGGTGGGGGGGTCACGCTGTGGGTCTCTCCCCGCCTCCCCTCAGGTACATGGCGGTGTCGGGGCTGGCATGGGAGAGGAGGAGGCTGGGTGGGGTCACGCTGTGGTCTCTCCCCATCTCCCCCCAGGTACATGGCGACGTCGGGGCTGGGGTGGGAGAGGAGGGGGGGTTTGGGGAGTGACACTGGAGGGTGGGGGGGGGTCACGCTGTGGTCTCTCCCCGTCTCCCCCCCAGGTACATGGCGACGTCGGGGCTGGGGTGGGAGAGGAAGGGGGGTTTGGGGGGTGACACTGGAGGGTGGGGGGGTCACGCTGTGGTCTCTCCCCCCAGGTACATGGCGACGTCGGGGCTGGGGTGGGAGAGGAGGGGGGGCTTGGGGGGTGACACTGGAGGGTGGGGGGGTCACGCTGTGGTCTCTCCCCGTCTCCCCCCAGGTACATGGCGACGTCAGGGCTGGGGTGGGACGTGGGGGGGGATCTTGGGAGTGACACTGGAGGGGGGGGGTCACACTGTGGGTCTGCCCCCGCCTCCCGCCAGATACATGGTGATGTCAGGGCTGGTGGGGGTGTCACGCTGTGGTCTCTCCCCTTCTCCCCCCAGGTACATGGCGACGTCGGGGCTGGGGTGGGAGAGGAAGGGAGGCTTGGGGGGTGACACTGGAGGGTGGGGGGGTCACGCTGTGGTCTCTCCCCGTCTCCCCCCAGGTACATGGCGACGTCGGGGCTGGACCGGAAGCTGCGTGTCTACGACCTCCGGGCGTATCAGCCCCTGCAGTCGCTGGTGCTGCCCGTGGGCGCCGGGCACCTGAGCTTCAGCCAGCGGGGGCTGCTGGCGGCCGCCTGCGGGGACGTGGTGCAGGTAACAATTCCACCTCCCCCTGCACACACCGGCACCCCCCTACTCCCCACACACACCGGCACCGGGCCTTCAGCCAGCTGGGGGTAGCTGTGGGGCCGTGGTGCAGGTAAAGGAGGGACCCTTATACTCTGGGACGTCCCCCCGCTCTCGCTGGACTCAGCAGGGCCCCATCCGCCCTGCATCCTTCCCCCGCAGACTGGGGATTGCTCAAACCCACTCCCCCCCCCCCTTCCCCCCCCCAAAAAAAAAAGGAAAAAAAAAAAGAAGCTGGGCACTGCTTTGGAGAGAGGTAAATAGTGGTGTCCCCCAGGGGTCTGTACTGGGACCAGTCCTGTTCACCATATTCATAAATGATCTGGGAAAAGGGGTAAACAGTGAGGTGGCAAAATTTGTAGATGATACAAAACTACTCAAGATAGTTAAGTCCAAAGCAGACTGCGAACAGTTACAAAGGGGTCTCACAAAACTGGATGGCTGGACAACAAAATGGCAGATGAAATTCAGTGTTGATAAATGCAAAGTAATGCACGTCAGAAAACATAATTCCAACCATGCATACAAGATGATGGGGTCTGAATTAGCTGTTACCACTCAAGAAAGAGATCTTGGAGTCATTGTGGATAGTTCTTTGGAAACATCCACTCAGTGTGCAGCGGCAGCCAAAAAAGCGAACAGAATGTTGCAAATCATTAGGAAAGAGATAATAGGACAGAAAATATTGTGTTACCTCTATAGAAATCCATGGTACGCCCACATCTTGAATACTGTGCGCAGATGTGGTCACCCCATCTCAAAAATGATGTATTGGAATTGGGAAAAGTTCAGAAAAGGGCAACAAAAATTATTAGGGGTTTGCAACGGCTGCCGTATGAGGAGAGATTAATAAGACTGAGACTTTTCAGCTTGGAAAAGAGATGGCTAAGGGGAGATATGATTAAGGTCTATAAAATCATGACTGGTGTAGAGAACTAGGGGTCACCAAAGGAAATTAATAGGCAGCAGGTTTAAGTATTTTTTCACAGAACGTACAGTCAACCTGTGGAACTCCTTGCCAGAGGATGTTGTGAAGGCCAAGACTATAAGAGGGTTCAAAAAAGAACTAGATAAGTTCATGGAGGATAGGTCCATCAAGGGCTATTAGCCAGGATGGGCAGGGATGGTGTCCCTGGCCTCTGTTTGCCAGAAGCTGGGAATGGGCGACAGGGGGTGGATCACTTGATGATTACCTGTTCATTCCCTCTGGGGCACCTGGCACTGGCCACTGTCGGTAGACAGGATACTGGGCTAGATGGACCGTTGTTCTGACCCAGTGTGGACGTTCTTATGAGCCTGGGCCCCGTCTGTCCCCCACCCACAACCTGGACACCACCCGAGGGGGAGCTCGGACTGCCCTGTGCCCTGACACCCCCTGTGAACCAGGCCCTGCTGCAGGCACTAATCCCCCATGTCTGCCCCCCCCCCCCCCCCCCCAGGTGTACCGGGACGTGCCCGTGCAGCCACCTCACAAGCCCTACCTGTCGCACACGCTGCACCGGGCGGCCCACGGCCTGCGCTTCTGCCCCTTCGAGGATGTGCTGGGCGTAGGGCACGGCAGCGGCTTCACCAGCCTGCTGGTGCCAGGTACGGACCCCCCCATTACCCCCCCCCCCCCCCACAGTACCACCTCCCCATCTCCCACGGCGTCACCAGCCTCCTGGTGCCAGGTATGGACTCCCATAGCGCCCCCCAGTACAACTCCCCATCCCCCACGGCTTCACCAGCCTCCTGGTGCCAGGTACGGACCCCCCATAGCGCCCCCCAGTACAACTCCCCATCCCCCACGGCGTCACCAGCCTCCTGGTGCCAGGTACGTACCCCCCCCATAGCCCCTCCAGTACAACTCCCCATCCCCCACAGTGTCACCAGCCTCCTGGTGCCAGGTACGTACCCCCCCCATAGCCCCTCCAGTACAACTCCCCATCCCCCACGGCTTCACCAGCCTCCTGGTGCCAGGTACGTACCCCCCCCATAGCCCCTCCAGTACAACTCCCCATCCCCCACGGCTTCACCAGCCTCCTGGTGCCAGGTACGGACCCCCCATAGCGCCTCCCCAGTACAACTCCCCATCCCCCACGGCTTCACCAGCCTCCTGGTGCCAGGTACGGACCCCCCATAGCGCCTCCCCAGTACAACTCCCCATCCCCCACGGCTTCACCAGCCTCCTGGTGCCAGGTACGTACCCCCCCCATAGCCCCTCCAGTACAACTCCCCATCCCCCATGGCTTCACCAGCCTCCTGGTGCCAGCTACGGACCCCCCCATAGCGCCCCCCCAGTACAACTCCCCATCCCCCACGGCTTCACCAGCCTCCTGGTGCCAGGTACGGACCCCCCCCATAGCGCCCCCCCGTACAACTCCCCATCCCCCACCGCGTCAGCAGCCTCCTGGTGCCAGGTATGGCTCCCCACAACTCCCCATGTGCCCGGTAGCTGACATGCCTGTCATGTGCCCCCTGCTACAGCCTGCGGGGGCCTGGCACGGCTGTGTGTCTGCCCATGGCAGAGGGGGGATGGCTCCCCGCCTCCACTAACCTCCTGTCTTCCCCCCCCCCCCCCCCAGGTGCTGGACAGGCGAATTTTGATGCTCTGGAGAACAACCCGTTCCGGAGCCGGAAGCAGCGGCAGGAGTGGGAGGTCAAGGCCCTGCTGGAGAAGGTAACGTCATCTCCCCTCCCCCGCACACAATACTCAGCCCTGTCCGTCCCCCCCCGCCCTCCCCCATGGAGCCCCAGCTGTGGGGCAGCTGGATCTCAGTGGTGGGCCACTGCTCCGGGGCCAAGGGGGCTGATGCTAAGGGAGGGAGCTCTGGGGCTGGGGAGAGAGGACACCGGGGTGGGTAGCTGGGATGTCTGGGGGGGCACCGCCAGGAGGGGTGGTGTCATGGGAGGGGGGAGCCTGGGTGGTCCGGGCCCCCCCTAACAGCTTGGCCCCCGGCAGATCCCGTCGGAGCTGATCACGCTGGACCCGGGGCAGCTGGGCCGGGTGGACGCCATCACCATGGAGCAGAAGCACCAGGAGCGAGTGGAGCGGCTGGTGAGCGACTCGGGGGGAAGGGGGGGGGGCACCGTGGTGCATTGTGGGGAGTGGGGGGATGAGACACTGTGGTGCATTGTGGGGTGTGGGGACCAGGCAGTGCCGTGGCTCTCATGCAGGGGGCACCGTGGTGCATTGTGGGAAGCGGGGGGGGGGGACCGTGGTGCATTGTGGGAAGTGGGGGGCGGGTGGACAGTGGGGACCAGGCAGTGTCACGGTCGCTGTGGCACGTCAGGAGCGGGGGGAGGTGGAGGCACCGTGGTGCATTGTGGGATACAGGAGGACTCTCTCTCACTCCTTCCCGCCCCCAGGGCTTCGACCCCCAGGCCAAGCCGGCGTTCCAGCCGCGCCGGAAGCTGAAGGGACGCAGCTCAGCTGGGAGCCTCCTGCGGCGCAAGAAGAAGGTGGCGAACGAGGAGCAGCGGGTACGTACGTCCGTACTGTCCGCCTGTCTGTCCCATCCGCCCTTGGGCCAGCCCTTACCCATCAGGCTTTGCTCCCCACCCCGGAGAGCCAGCTCTCCACTTCCTGTCTCAAACAGGGACTTCCCGTGTCCCCGCCCCCCACAACTCCCCCGTCCGATTGGGCCAGTGACGTCCGGGGGCATCTGCCCCATACCCCAGGGCTCCATTACACTGTGAATTGGGGGGTGGGGTGGGGGGGTTGGATCCCAGGGCTGCTCCCCCCCATTGGGCCATTTACTGGGGTGTCCCTGGCTCACCCCCGCTCCCCCTCCCCCCAGACCAAGATCCGGAAGAGCCTGGAGCAGCAGCAGGCGATGGAGCGAGAACCGAAGGCGGCACCCCGGGCTCAGAGGCCGGCGCTGGATCGGTTCAAGAAATAGCCTCGGGGAGGCTGGGGGGGAGGGGATTGCCCCCCATGGGGGCGAAAGGGGTCACGAGCGTTACCCATCCCCTCCAGGGTAGGGGCTGTGGGGGCGGGAGCAGGGTGGGGTCCCCCACTCACCCTGCACTGTCACCCTGATATTTTTGTATTAAAGTTGGCGTTGGCTTTGCCTGGCTCTGGTTTGGGGCAGACAGGGGGAGGGGGTTACTTGAGGTGGGGGACAGAGGGGAGCGTGGCTGGGAGCCAAGCACAGGCTAGGGGGGGGCTCGGGCGGCTCTGTACAGTGGGGAGGGAGAAGAGCTCCCAGCCGATACCAGCACCCGGCCAGCTGGGGATAAACAGGCCCGGAGCAAAGGGAGGCTGGAAATTCAAAGGCTTGCGGGTGTCAGCGGGAGGTTCTGGACCAGCCTCCCCCAGGCACAGAGGGGGCTCGGCTCCAGGCAAATGCTCCCTCTGGGCCCAGGCCCCGGAGCCCCGTCTGCTTTATGCCTCTGCAGTGGAATGGAGCCTGTGCGTGGGGGGGACCTACAGGCCAGCCCCCCCGGCCAGAGCTGAGATCACACCCTGCCAGGCTGCCCAGTGCTGCCCCCACAGCTCCAGCACTCACTCCCCCTCGCCCAGATGCGGGGTCACAGGTTAACTTCTCATGCGCTGCGTGGCAGGTGTAACGCGCACGCTCCCTCTCTGCCGCCACCCCCTTGCTCTCCTAATGCGAGGGGAAAGGTGCTGATTTAGGCAATTACACCCTCGCCCCCCCCGGCCAGGCAGGCGAATGACTCCCCAGCGTCCCTGCTCTGCTGCGGATGAGCTGCAGCCCCTGCCAGCCCCCCGTGGAGTCCCCAGGGGGGCTGTGCACAGCACCGGCTGGTGTTTAGCTGTTGTGTCACAGCCCCCGTGCTGGGCGCAAGGTGGAGCTGGAGCCGTTTATCCCAGGGTGAGCAAGGACAGGCGCTGACCCAGGGAGGCCCCGGGCTGGCTGAGAGCCTGCCTTCAGAATGGCGATGCGCTGCCCGTTCGCTTCCTAGCTGCAGGTTGGGGGACTGCCGGCTTTGCCCCTGAACGGTCACTGGCTGTGCGCTGAGACACGGCTCCGCAGGCCCGGTGCTCTCGCATGGCTCTGGCTTAGTCCTGGGGGACCCCTTCAGTGTATCAGCCCCCCTTAGCGTGTCACACTCTCGCTGGGGTCAGCCCCTCGGCGTCACCTCCTGGGACTGACCCTCGGAGCCTTCAGCATCCCTCCTTCACGCTGTGAGCGCCCCATAGCGACTCCACCTGAGTTGGACACCCGGGGAAGACTTGCACCCTCAAAGGGAGCACTGCACCCCCAGCTCCCTTGATCTAAGGTGACTCTCAGCCAGCAGTGTAAAAGCAGAAAGGTTTATTAGATGTCTGTAACACAGCGTAGCAAGTCTTTAGTTAGCACAGACAATGGAAAGTTACAGCCAGGTGGATCTGGATCCGTCCAGAGCCCTCTAACTCCTCTTTAATCCCAGTCCAGAAGCTTCTTTCCTGCCTCCAGCAGCCCACATTTAACCCCCCCCCCCTTGTTAACCATGCACCACACAGGGGAAACTCACATCCCGGGGGCCATGCATCAGTGTTCTCACTCTCTCTCTCTCTCTCTCTCTCTCTCACACACACACACTCACACTCACACTCACTCACTCTCTCTCTCTCTCTCTCTGCCCGGCCCAGGGAAGCTAGTGATCCACTCACAAGCCCAAGTTCAGTGATAATTCTGGTCATGGGCCAGCTGAGGCTCGTTGTGCGTACGCTAAGGACTTAGACCTCACCCACTGTGTGGGGCTCCCCCCCGGCTGCCAGGGAGCCTGGGTTCCCCTTGGCTGGCGACGAATCCCTGACCCCCATTGTCAGCGTCGTCATAACGCCTCACCTGGCAGCTGTACGTCCCTCACACAGTGGCAGGCATGGCCCAGCAGGAGCGGGTGGTGACCCCTGCCCCTTGGCACTGAGTGGCTTGGGGCACATTCACCCGCGGGCTGGTGCTGAGCCCACGAACTGAGCACGGGTCCCAAAGGGCTTGGCTGTTTCTCTGGCTCTGAGGCCTGGCCAACGTTAGACCTGTTAATGCTGACATCGGACAGGGCTCGCCAAGCCTGCCGTCCCCACTGCCAGGGACCCGAGGGGGCAGGTACCAGCTCCCTGAGGGAAAGGGGGGGCTCCTGTCCCCTGTCCCCTCCCTGCTCATTACAGGTGTGGTGCCCACCACCACACCCCATCCCATTCAGTCTATGTCCCGGCGCCTCCCCAGAGCTGGGTGCAGCACAGGGCCGTTGTCAGGGTTCCCTCCCCACTCTGAACTCGGGGGTACAGATGTGGGGACCCCCATGAAAGACCCCCATAAGCTTATTTCTACCAGCTTAGGTTAAAAACTTCCCCCAGGCACAAATTCCTTCCCTTGTCCTTGAACAGTATTGCTGCCACCACCAAGTGATTTACACAAAAATTCAGGGAAGGGTCACTTGTAATCCCTATCCCCCCAAAATATCCCCCCAAGCCCCTTCACCCCCTTTCCTGGGGAGGCTTGAGAATAATATACCAACTACTTGGTTCACCATGTGAGCACAGACCAAACCTTTTATCTTTAGGACACTAAAATCAATCAGGTTCTTAAGAACTTTATTATAAAGAAAAAAGTAAAAGCATCACACCTGCAAAAATCAGGATGGAAGGTAACTTTACAGGGTAATAAAAAGATTTAAAACCCAGAGGATTCCCCCTCTGGACTCAGCTTCACAGTTACAAAAACAGGAATAAAACTACCTCTTAGCACAAGGAAAATTAACAAGCCAAAACAAAAGATAATCTAACACATTTCCTTGCTATTACTTACAATTTCTGTAATTCTTAGATGGATTATGCCAGGTATATTTTCAGGAGATGTTGTCCCTGCCTGGCTTCTCTTTCCGTTGGAACAAAAGAAGAGAGCACAAACAAAACCTCCCTCCCCCAGATTTGAAAGTATCTGCTTTCCTTATTGGTTCTTCTGGTCAGGTGCCAACCAGGTTATTTGAGCTTCTTAACCCCTTACCAGTAAAGCGATTCAGTACAGCTGCCCTTATCTGTAGGTTTATGACAGCCCTCATTGTGCGTGGCAAGACCCATGAGTGAGAGCAAGCCCCCCCTCCCCCCACCATTGGGCCGGGCGCTGCCCAGACCCTGACCGAGATCAGGGCCCCGGTTTGGCTGAGCCCTGCACAGACACACACTGACACTCACTGTCCCAACACACTCACGGTTTACTCGACAAGAGCAAGAGTCTCATTTAACAGATGGGAAACTGAGGCACAAAGTGCTTTAGTGACTTGTCCCAGGTGTCTCACATAGAGCCAGGGCACAACCCAGGAGTCTGGTTCGCCCCCTGCCCCCCCAAACTCTAACCCACTAGCCCAGTGATATTCAGTGAGAGCTACCCACTCTTTGAGAATGTTACGACACAAAGCAGCCCATTGGCACATGTCTGACAAAAAACACTTCAGCTGCCAATAAATACAGCCCCTGAGTGCACGGTAAGTATTAGTAATTCTATCTTCTAACACAGTTTAAAATGCAACATTATTACCCGTGTTTGTGGCACTCGCTAGTGGGAGAGGTGACAGCGACAAGCGTGACGAGTGGGTTGTAGGCGGTCAGGCCAAGGCCCATGCACGCATGAAGATGCTCGTCCCTCAGGTGATTGGGTTTTTTATAATGTTCATGGCAGAAAACCCAGCTTCGCAGAGGTACATTGGTCCGAACACGGTTAAAAGCCAGATGCTGGCTATTCTGAAACTGGTCAGCGGACTGAGTCCAGAACTCGCAACATCCCGCTTCTCTGGATTTTGCCTTCAAGACATCTGAGCGCTGGAGCCTTACAATTTCTAATAGAAAGGCCCCTTCATTGATTGAATCAAGAGTGTTCTTTGCTTCAGAAGGGTGAGGGCCATCGGCAGAGACAACAAATAAAATCAACTCCTTGGGAATTTAAAAATTCTCAAATCCCATTTTAAAAATGTTGATCAGATTGTTTAGGAATTCGTGCAGTGTTTTCACTGAGGTTTCATCTGTAGCAACAACATGCAATGTGGTAAAGTGCAACATCTTTCCTGTTAAGTCTGCCTGAAAGATTTCAAGATTCCTCTGACAGGCACACACTTTTTCAGACAGATCCCTGACACTGCTTGCATGACCATGGAGCTGCAAGCTGAAGGAATTCAAGTGACCAGTAATATCGCACAGAAAAGCTACTTGTGACATCATTCATAAATTCCAGGAACTTGCAACCTCATTGGTCTTGTGGTTTGAAAGGAATTCTATTATTTCTTTTTAAAGAGCACAACACCTGTATCATGCATCCCACTACTTAACCAGCGAAAGTCATGCTGCAACAGGTCACTGAATTCGGCTGAAATGTCTTGTAAAACAGTTTTATAAAGACAATGTTGCAAGCTAGAAGTTGAGCGGATGGGCAGGGATGATGTCCCCTGTTTGCCAGCATATGTACTTCACTAATCTCATCACAATACCCATTGTTTTTTTCAAGTCTCCAGAGAACTTACGCACAGGCCAGTCTGGTGAATGATGCAGTGAAGTGTATTTCATTAAGGGTGTGTCACTGCCACACGTGAAGCAAAGCCCATCTCTTTCCCTGTCACGGAGGGACCTCCGTCTGTAACAAGCAAGTTTACTTTCTGCAGACCTAAACCCATTTTTTTTTTTTCAAAAAAAAATTTTACCTTTCCAAAAATGCTCCTTCCTCTGGGGTAGGTTTCTAATGGTATTAAGCATAAAAATTCTACCTTGAAAATTTCACCATCATAAAATCTAACAAACAGCACTGGCTGGGGGGCGTCACTTAAATTGCTTGATTTGTCCACCACAGGAGCTGTGTGTTTGGCATTTTTAAATCGGAAAGTAGTGCTGACAGACAATCCACGTAAATTACAAATATCAGCCACTCTTCGCACTGCCATGGAATCAGACAGGGGAACCTGCGTCACACGGGTCACAATGTCAGCTTTGTTTTTATCCCCCTCAATGAGCTCCTCCAGCGTTTCCAATGTGCGCTCCTTCACAAGCTCGGCATCCAGAAAAGGCCTGTTCCTTTTAGCTCGTGCCCACATTCTCCAACGAGAGGCAGCTGTTGCTTTCCCCTGTACAGTTGCTGATCTCGTGAGAACATTTCAAGTGTGACACGAAGACTTCCGATTTTCAGTGTTGTCACATTTTGCAGCACCACCAGGAGGCCAGGCCGTGTGGAAGTCACTGTGCTTTGAGTCAAAGTGGCACCTCCCAGTGGCAACCTTACAGACAGATCCAGTGGTTTGGCAGAGGAAACACAAAGGCTTTGCCTTTAAATGAAGTGGCATAATAAAGAGAAAATCCGCTGTGCAGCTTGGGTTAAATGCTCGGTTTTCGCTGGCGACTTTGTGACGTTTACTCCCCCACTCGCATTTGTTTCCGGCTCCATTTACATCACCAATGATAAAACAGGCGGCGTCCCAACCCAGTCGTAGCCGATGCTATCGGAGAACCTAAGCTCCAGTACGTTACTTACTAAGGAAGCCATAGGCAGCACATCACTGGTCATGAATTTAGTTACAAATATTTTTTTAAGGTGAGCTGGCGGGTCACATTTGGCCCAGGGGCCGCCTTTGAGCAGCATTGCACTAACAGCTGGGGTTAGAACCCAGGAGTCCTGGCTCCCAGCCCCCCCCACTAGGCCCGTGTCTCTCAACCTTTCCAGATGACTGTACCCCTCTCAGGGGTCTGATTTGTCTTGCGTACCTTCAAGTTTCACTTAACTTAAAATCGACTTGCTTACTAACTCAGACATCAGAATACAAAAGTGTCACAGCCACTATTACTGACAAATCACTACTTTCTCATTTTCACCATACAATTATAACATACATTGATTGGAATATAAACATTGTACTTGCATTTCAGTGTATAGTACATAGTGCAGTATGAAGAAGTCATTGTCTGTATGAAATTTTAGTTTGTACTGACTTAGCTAATACTTTTTGTTTAGCCTGTTGTAAAATTAGGCAAATCTCTAGATGCAACAATGCACCCCCTGGAAGACCTTGGTGTACCCCAATAGCACACGTGCCCCTCGTTGAGAACCACTGGACTAGAGCCCACTCCCCTCCCAGAGCTGAGGATAGAACCCAGGAGTCCTGGCTCCCAGCGCCCCCTGCCCCTCACAGACCCTCCAGCAGGGCTAGCACCTTGCACCTCAGCACCCCCAGCCCCCTATGCAGTGGGGTACAGGCTCCCCCTTCTCCCCCCACCATAGCCCAGGCTGCCCCCATCGCCTGAGGGCCCACCTGGTGCACGCTGTACAGCACCTCCCCGTAGCAGCAGGGGTCCATGGGGTAGTGGGTGGATCCAGCCATGCGGGCCGTGTGGGTGGGGGCCAAGCCAGCCCAGCGAGCGCACAGCCCCACGTAGACATCCTCCAGGGGCACGGGAGGCACGTGGGGGGCGGCCCCCAGCACCCCCAGGGCAGCGTCGCCGGACAGCACGTAGGCCGTGCCGCTGCAGTAGGGGGGGAAGGCCCCGGCCGGGTAGGCGGAGGCCGGGACATGGTGCCGGTTGCCGGGGTCGCGGTTGGGCTGCACCCGCCAGTGGACCCGGCCCAGGTAGAGCCGGCGAGGGCTGGGCAGCGCCCCCAGGTGGCGGGCCAGGGCGGGCAGGTTGAGGAAGACGTCGTCGTCGACCTTCACCACAAAGGCGGCGCCAGGGCAGTGGGCGGCCGCCCAGCCCAGCATCATCATGGTCTTGAGGGTCAGGTTGGCGTAGGTGTCGGCGAAGCGGCCCTGGACCAGGTCCCCGTGCCGCTGGGACTCCTCCTCCAGCCGGGCCTGCTCCTTGCCCGAGCCCGGCGCCCCCAGGGCGAAGAGCGTCCGCACCGGGTACCCCCCGGCCCTGCGGGCGCCCCCCCAGCTGGCACGCACCGCCTGGCGCTGGGCCGTGTGCCCCGGCGCGCTGGCCACCAGCACCAGCAGGAAGGGGGCCCGGGGCCTGCAGCCATCCACGTTGGGCAGCAGGAAGGAGTCGGGGCCAGGCAAGGGGGGGTCTGCGTGCAGGAAACCTCCCCCGCCTCCCAGGAAGGGGGCCAGTGACCACGATAGCAGCTCCTCCCCTGTGCCCCCAAGCAGGAGGCTCACAAGCGCCAGCCCCCCCAGCCCTGCCAGCAGCCCCCGCAGCAGCCAGGCAGAGGGGCGCCGGGCGGGGCAGAGCCGGGGGGCCATACGGGGTGAGGGGGGGTCAGCAGGTGGTGGAGGTTGCCTGCAAGAGAGAGAGAGAGATGGGGGATCATGCACAGAAAAGCCTCCCAGTGTGAGCCCCCCACTACCCCGGCCCACAGCTACCCCCTTGGGGGCAGTGGAGGGAGGGAGAAGGCAAGACAGAGGCACATCGTGGGGAGGGGGGACTGGGAGGACAGTGGCTGGGGGGATGGAAATTTGGGGGGATGGGTGGGGTAAGCAGCGGAAGGGGGGGCAGGGGCCAGAGGGGGGCAAGAGCCGGGGGGGCCGTGGAGGGGAAGGGGGACAGGGCCCCAGGGGATCGTGGCGGGGGAGGAGCGAGGAGGCAGGGCCGGCTCCAGGCACCAGGCAACCAAGCTGGTGCTTGGGGCGGCACCTGGAGGGGGGCGGCGCGGCGGTCGGGCCGCTGGGGAGAGCGGGGCCACAGCCGGGCTCGCCGCCCTCCCCCCGCGCCCTCCCCCGGCTGCCGGGGGGAGAGCCGAGCCCCAGCCGGGGCTCCCCGCCCTCTCGCCGCCCTGCCCCCGGCGCTCTGGCCACAGGAGGGAGAGCCGAGCCCCCGCCGGGGCTCGCCACCCTGCCCCCGCCGGGGCTCGCCACCCTGCCCCCCCCGCGCCCTGCCCCCGGCCGCCGGGGGGAGAGCGGAGCCCCCGCCGGGGCTCGCCACCCTCGCCCCGGGGCTCCAGCCGCCGCCCCCCCGGGCTCCGCACCCCCCCGCGGCAAAAAAGCCAGAGCCGGCCCTGCGAGGAGGGCAGGAGCCGGAAGGGGCTGCGGAGGGGGAGGGGCGAGGGCAGGAGCCGGGGTGGGGGGACGCGGGGCAGGAGCCGGGGCGGGTACGTGGCAGGGGAGGGGGGCAGGGGGCGAAGGGGGGGCCCGAGGAGCCGCACTCACCTCCCGGCCCCGCCCCGCTCCGCTCCGTGCTGCGTCAGTGCCTCCCCCCCCCCCGCCGCGTCAGTGTCAGCCAGTGCCCCCGCCCCCCCGGCGGTAGCTCGTGAGCGGAGTGCACAGATCTGTGTAAGGACCGTGCGTGTGCCGGGGGCACACCCAGATCCCCTGTCGCGAGCTGCCCTGCCTCGCGGAGCGGATTTCACCAGGGAAGCGGCACCCAGGAAAATACAAGCCCATGGGGGGGACAGGGAGGTATGGTGACTGTGTGCACAGACCAGCCACCTTCAACCCTCTTCTCCCCAGCTCTGCCTTCCCTCCCGCCCGCTGGGGTGTAGCTGGGGGGCCCCCGGGGGTTCCCGAAGCCGGGGACCCCCAGCACACAGGGGGCTGCTAGAGCCTGGCCCAGCCATGTCAGGAGGGGGAGTGCCTGGGACGGGGCAATCAGGCTGTCCAGCACACTGCAGGACCGGCTCACCGGCCAGGGCCCCCAGGAGCAAGCCCCACTTGGGGGTCCATCGGCCCCCGCAGGAACTGCTGGGACCTGTAGGCTGAGACCCAGGGCTGCTCTAAGGCTGTGGGGAAGGGAATACCGATCGGCCGCTGGGATCCGTGGCAATGGGGGACAAAGCGCTCCCCACCAATGGGGTGCCACTAGCCCCCACCTGGAGTGGGACCATGGACCTGCAGCCCCCAGCAGCGCTCCACGCAGCACCGCTTCTTCCCCCTCCATACACCATGAACTGAGCCCCCACCCCATGGCCTGGGAGCTCTCAGGGACAGGTTACTCCCTCCTGCTCCCCCCACCCCCAAGACAGGGAACCCCACGGTGTACGGTGCTATGGGGCAACTCCAGTACGCCACCCTGACCCCTCAGGCTATGCTCACCCCCAGCCCTCCCAACAGCCGTCCCCGAGCTGGGCTGAGCAACGTCGCCGAGAGGGGCTGGATCGGCAGGGCCAGGGCACGGGTGTCTCACTGCATCACGCTGCCCCACCACTGTGCTGAGCGTCGGCGTGTTGCTAGCGGCACTGCCCACAGGGTTAGCCGGACCAGGGGCAGGCCCAGGCGGAGCAGGAGACAGTGCTCAGAGACGGTGCATTCAAACCAGCCGTGGCCCCAGCCCCCTTGCCTGTGGAGGTACCAGGGGCACTGCCAGCAGGACAGAGCCATCTCTGCCCCATCCCTGCACTGAGCATGGAGCTCTGGGGCTGGGGTGGATGGGAAGGACAGAACCCAGGAGTCCTGGCTCCCAGCCCCGGCCTGCCCTTCCCAGAGCCGGGGAGAGAACCCAGGAGTCCTGGCTCCCAGCCCCCCCACCCCGCAGCAGTCACAGTCGGACAAGAACCCCACCGGCTCCCAGCCAGGGAGGGGGCTGCGAGGCGCAGATGCCTGCCCGAACCCCAGAACAGAGCTAGCGGCTCCTGTTCCACCCACCCAGCTCCTGTCCAGGCCGGGGGGGCTCTGAGCTGCAGCCATATTGAGGCCACCCCATAGCGTGTGGGGATTCTCTCCAGGGGGCCGTGGGCTCTGGAGGCTGGGATAGGGCCCCCCCACAAGCCCAGAGAAGAAGGGAGCCTCTCTCCCCACCCTGCTCCCTTCCTTCCAGGGCGGCTCCAAGGGGGCTGGTGGCTGTTGTCCCCTCCCCCGGATCCCCTTAGGGGCAGGCAGCCTTTGTGACACTGAACATCTCTGGGCCCCACGTTGGCCATGAACACATCTGGCTCCCCACCCCCACCCCACTTACAGACCCTCTGCCCAAACCAGAGCCAGCCGCACTGGGCCCAGATGCCCCAGGTGTAGATAAATCTCTTCATTAAGCATTTTCGCATAACTGTGTATCATTTTCACATGGCTTTGTATTGTGCCTCTTCATAGAACCTTGTATTAAGTCTTTCCATCTATAACCTCTATTTTCATACAACTTTGTATCAAATCCTTAGATAGAAACTTTGTATTGAGCCTGGGTGTAATGTTATTGCCCCTAAGGAGAGTTAAGGTAGAAGGAAACTGTCTTTTTGCCCGGAGTAGAAGCCAGACCCAAGACCAATAAAACTTGTCAAGTGGGCTCACTAAAGAAGATCAGACATATTGACGGCCTCGGGGGTTAGACATGAGCACTTTCTTTTGAAAACACCCTCTTTGAAAATAAACGTGGCAGCATTAAGACAACACCCAGAAGGAAGCGCCACAGATGACCAATGGACACAGACACAGACTTTGCATCTGGTACAGATTTGCATGAGAGGGAAGCTGCTATAAATGTGAGGTGTCTTGCAGAGGACCCCGGGTCTTGTCTTGTCAACATGGGAGCATTGATCCAGATCGGCAGAAGCCCGGCTCCAACCCTCCCCCATCTAACTCACCTGGCCAGTGCAGTCAAGGGAAGCAACTAGTTGGTAACAACAACAAGATGGAGTGTGTGTGTGAGTGTAATATATCTCATATGCATATGATACAGTGTTGATTGATACATGTATTACCAAGAAATGTGGCACTCTGCCTCATCCCCCCAAAAAGATCCTGTGCAGTACAACACATGTCCTCCCCCCCCGGTTACAGCAGGAGAGCTGCACCCCCTGAGCAGAGACACCCCCCGGTTCTACGCAGGCAGCACCTGCCTCCCAAGGGCCCTGGGCCTCGTTTGGCCACCAGACCCGCAGGGCAGCAGCAGAGAGAGATTTGCCCCCCCCCCGGGAGAGTCAGGGAGGGGGAAGAGTCCCCCAGGGAGCCCCCAGCCCTGGGGAGCCCCCCCCCAGGAATGTGTAAGAGGCAGGAGGATGGCTGTCTAGGGTGCCTGCCCCCTGGATGGAGGGTGAAATTTGGGGTCCCCAAAGCAGCTGCTTCCCAGCATATCCGGCAGGTTCAGCACATCCAGCGCCCCCCAGCGCCCCGGACATGGCCAGGTGCTACCCCCACCCAGCCCCTCACCATGAGAGCAGTGACCCCGGGGGTGGGGCAGCCCAGGGGTCAGGACTGGCACCATCCCTGCTCGATGTGCGCGAGGAAGGAGAAAACCCCCAATGGCCCTTTGCCCCCCCACCCGTGGGAGCACCCCCGGCACCGAGGGATCCCACAGTTCAAGTGCCCAAATAGAGGCCACTGCTGGGGGGATGGGGCAGAGAGGGGTGCAGTGGGGGAGGTGCGGAGGGCATTGGGGGGGTACCTGCAGCCTCTCACTCGAGTGTCGCTCCTGTCGGTGGCCTGTCACTCAGCACCTCCCTGTGGGCCTCTCCTGCTCCCCAGAGTCGGGAGCCAGGGCTTGGCCTGTCACCCCTCTGAGGCCCCCCGGCAGGGCTTGGTGGCTGCACTCACCTGGCGGGCTGGGGCAGGGCGGGCAGGATCCGGTAGCTGCAAGGGAGGGACCAGTCGGGGTGCGGAGCCGGCACTTTCTGAGCTGCACCCGCTGGTCCCCTAGAAAACGCCCAAACATGGCCTGTGATTTGAACCATCCCCCTGGTGGTGCTGGACGGACCAAACAAGAACTCACATCTGGGACACCCCAGGGCTGTGCTTGCTAGGGTCTGGAGACAGGACTCAGGGAACCCCCAGAATCAGGGGGTAGTGGGGAAGCATTTAACCCCCATCTGCTCTTCCAGGTGGGTAGTTCCTGGACATTGCTGGCGGTGTCAGGCCAGGGCGTCCCAGGCTAGCTCACAGTTCCTGCCCCTGCAGCTCGCCCAGCCCCACGTGGTAGGGGAGATGCCGGCAGACCCAGGGCAGCACCCTCCCTGCTGCCCCAGCCCATGGCAGAGGGATGCCTCTCGGTGTCATCTGGCACCCCTTTGAGCTGAGCACGGGATATAATTACGATTAATGACCTGGCGCTAGGCTGTCTCTAATACAAGAATGACTAGATTAGGACAGGTCTGAAGACTATTAACGTATACAGCATTGCACGGGATACCATATAATGACCGTATAACGACGTGCTAGCAGGAGGGCTAGGACATAGCTGGGATAATATTAATTAGCCCCACGGTACTGCACAAGATATTACATCATTAACGCTGTGTCGGTGATGACTTATGATGCCGGGTATGATGCCATTAATGCTGTGTCAGCGACGCGCTGTGACTCTGGGTGTGATGTCATTGTGTGTCGGCGACGCGCTGTGACTCTGGGTGTGATGTCATTGTGTGTTGGCGACGCGCTGTGATGCTGGGTGTGATGTCATTAATTGTGTGTCGGCAACGTGCTGTGACTCTGGGTGTGATGTCATTAATGCTGTGTCGGCAACGTGCTGTGACGCTGGATGTGATGTCATTGTGTGTCGGCGACGCGCTGTGATGCTGGGTGTGATGTCATTAATTGTGTGTCGGCAACGTGCTGTGACTCTGGGTGTGATGTCATTAACGCCGTGTGAGTAACATATGAATCTCATGGCTCCCGTGCTCCTGCTGTGGACCCGGGGGGGGGCTCCGGGATTTAATTACATGGGCCCAGGCCGGTAACTAACTTCCCGCCCTGACCCAGGCTCCGCCATCTTTGAACGAAGCGGAAGTAGCTTCCTTCCCCTTTCAGACACGGGTGGCCGCCATCTTGGAACAGGGCGGAAGTAGACGCATTCCCCCTTCCCCCGGCTAGCGATGCCGCCATATTGGAAAAAGGCGGAAGTGGCTTAATCGGCTTCTCGCATGATCCCGCGGCCATCTTGGAAAGAGGCGGAAGTGAGCTGCCCTTCAGGGCCCCCCAGCCGGCGGCCATATTGGAAGCGGGCGGAAGTGGAAGGCTATTTCTCTCTGCCCCGTCTTCCCTTTCCCCCAAACCAGGAGGGCGGAATTGGTCCTGATCCCGCGGGGGGAGGAATGGGACGGACTCAGAGACCGAACTACAAATCCCACGGAAGTGGACTGTACCGGAAGCCGGGTCGAGAGGTCGCACGCACGGAGCAGGGCGGGGCTTAGCACCGGAGCAGCGCGGAGCGGTAAGTACCGGTGGGGGCGAGGGGCGCTCGGGGGGGAAGGGACCATGTGGGCCCCCCCCCGCTCTAACCCCCCTCCCCCCGCAGGCGGACCGGACCTGACCGGACCATCATGGCGGACCTGATCCAGAAGAAGCTGCAGGGCGAGCTGGAGAAATACCAGCAGCTGCAGAAAGGTGCCGGCCCCTCCCCCCCCCCCGCCCGCCTCGGCCCCCTCCGCCCCATCCCCCATCCCCCATTCCCCCGCCCCATAACCCGCCTCGGCCCCCTCCCGCCGCCCCATAACCCGCCCCCATCTCACCCCGCCCCATAACCCGCCTCGGCCCCCTTCCTCTCCCCCCATCGCCCCCAACCCGCCTCGGCCCCCTCCCGCCGCCCCATAACCCGCCCCCATCTCACCCCGCCCCATAACCCGCCTCGGCCCCCTCCCGCCGCCCCATAACCCGCCCCCATCTCACCCCGCCCCATAACCCGCCTCGGCCCCCTTCCTCTCCCCCCATCGCACCCAACCCACCTCGGCCCCCTCCCTCCGCCCCAAAACCCGCCTCCCCCATCCCCTCTTCCGCCGCCCCATAACCCCCTCGCCCCCTTCCTCTCCCCAATCGCCCCCGCCCCATAACCTGCCCCCATCTCACCCCGCCCCATAACCCGCCTCGGCCCCCTCCGCCCCATCCCCCCTCCCCCATTCCCCCCGCCCCATAACCCGCCTCGGCACCCTCCCGCCGCCCCATAACCCGCCCCCATCTCACCCCGCCCCATAACCCGCCTCGGCCCCCTTCCTCTCCCCCCATCACCCCCAACCCGCCTCGGCCCCCTCCCTCCGCCCCAAAACCCGCCTCGGCCCCCTTCCTCTCCCCCCATCGCACCCAACCCACCTCGGCCCCCTCCCTCCGCCCCAAAACCCGCCTCCCCCATCCCCCCTTCCGCCGCCCCATAACCCCCTCTCCCCAATCGCCCCCGCCCGATAACCCGCCTCAGCCCGCCCCATAACCCCCTCCCCCATTCCTCTCCCGTTGCCCCATAACCCGCCTCGGCCCCCTTCCTCTCCCCCCATCGCCCCCAACCCGCCTCGGCCCCCTCCCTCCACCCCAAAACCCGCCTCGGCCCCCTTCCTCTCCCCCCATCGCACCCAACCCACCTCGGCCCCCTCCCTCCGCCCCAAAACCCGCCTCCCCCATCCCCCCTTCCGCCGCCCCATAACCCCCTCTCCCCAATCGCCCCCGCCCGATAACCCGCCTCAGCCCGCCCCATAACCCCCTCCCCCATTCCTCTCCCGTTGCCCCATAACCCGCCTCGGCCCCCTTCCTCTCCCCCCATCGCCCCCAACCCGCCTCGGCCCCCTCCCTCCACCCCAAAACCCGCCTCGGCCCCCTTCCTCTCCCCCCATCGCACCCAACCCACCTCGGCCCCCTCCCTCCGCCCCAAAACCCGCCTCCCCCATCCCCCCTTCCGCCGCCCCATAACCCCCTTGCCCCCTTCCTCTCCCCATTCCCCCCGCCCCATAACCCGCCTCGGCCCCCTCCCGCCGCCCCATAACCTGCCCCCATCTCACCCCGCCCCATAACCCGCCTCGGCCCCCTTCCTCTCCCCCCATTGCCCCATAACCTGCTTCGGCCCCATCATCTCCCTGCCCCTGCCATCCCCCAAGGCCTCCCCTCCCGCCCCATAACCCCCGGACCCCTGTCCCTCCATCATCCCCTCCTGCCGCCCCATCCCCCTCCAGCCCATAACCTGTCCCTTTCCTTTCCCGCTATCCCCCCCTGCCCCATAACCCTCCTCGGCTGCCTCTCGCCCCCCCATAACCTGCCCCCATCCCCCTCTGTCCCATAACCCGCCTCAGCCCGCTTCCTCTCCCCCCCATCACCTCCCTGCCCCCGCCATCCCCCAAGGCCTCCTCTCCCGCCCCATAACCCCATGACCTTCGTCCCCCCATCACCCTCTCCCGCTGCCCCATAACCCACCTCAGCCCCCTCCCGCCGCCCCATAACCCCCGGCCCATTACCCGCCCCCCATCCCCCTCCGGCCCATAACCCGCCTCGACCCCCTTCCTCTCCCCTCATCACCTCCCTGCCCCCGCCAACCCCTGGGCCCCGTCCCTCCATCAGCCCCCTCCCCGCATCGTCTCATAACCCATCACCGATCCCTTCCCCACTACACGCCTCTGCCCTATCATCCCCCTCCCTCCGCCCCATAACCCCCGGGGCTCCCCCCCCACCCCTCATCGCCACATAACCCCTGGGCTTCCCCTCCCCCCATTGCCCCATAACCCGCATCCATGCTATAAACCCGGGCCTCCCCTTTCCCCATCACCTCCCCACTAATTCCTTCCCATAACCCACTGCCACCTTGGGCCCTGCCCCAGTGCCTACCCCTGTCCCACCCCCAATAACTTGCTTGTACCCTATAGCCTTCTGTGCCCTATAACCCATCCCTGTACCTCCTCCCCATAACCCTCCTTCATAGCCCAACCTCCCTGCAACCCGGCACCCTGCCTCATAACCTGCCCCATAATCCTTCTGCCAACCCCCTTCATCTGCTGCATCTCCTCTTCCCCAGGGCCCTGCCCCCCTTCACTGTGGGCCTCCACAGTCCACCCCGCCCCCCTTTCCACCCTCCCAGGGTCCTTGCTGCCCCACCCCACCCTGACAAACAAACTGCCCCAAGTTCCTCGGATTCCCTCCCCACCTTCATTGCACCCTCCACGTTCCCTCCCCCCACATCCCTGAACCCCACTTCTGCCCTCTTCCCCCAGTTACTCCTAAGGCAAATACACAGGCTGGGGAAGGGGCTGGCTTGGCAGGCTGAGGGCTCTGATCCCAGTGGGGAGAACTTCCCTGCCCTGGGGCCTCCCTGCCACCTGACCCTCCACCTGTACCCTGAGCACTAGCTCAGAGACCCCCCAGCCCCTGGCCTGCAGAGCCCCACTGCAGGCAGAGTGAAGCTGGGTCTCCATGTCCTTCCCCCCCCACCAATCTCCTCCTGCAGACCTGGGGGTTATTCACCTGTGCTGCACTATAAGAGACGACAGGTTGATTTCTGGGGGGCTGTGAGGTGGGCAGGGGTCTCTGGTGCCCCCGGTGCCCCCTATGGGGCTGCAGCCCATGGGGTTCCTCTGTGTGTGCCCCTCAGATCTCAGCAAGTCCATGGCGGCGCGGCAGAAACTGGAGGCACAGTTGACTGAGAACAACATTGTCAAGGAGGTGAGTTCACCTGCCCCCCAATTCTGTACTCTCCCTCCCCCCTCGGCTGCCCCTCACCTCCCCTTGTTCTGCTCCCCCACAGGAGCTGGGGCTGCTGGATGCGACCAACACCGTCTACAAGCTGATTGGCCCGGTGCTGGTGAAACAGGACATGGACGAGGCTAAAGCCACCGTCAGCAAGCGGCTGGACTACATTGCTGGGGAGATGTACGTGTGGGGGGGGAAGGGGGGTTCCTGTGTGGTGGGCTGGCTCCCTGCCCCTCCAGCCCCCAGGCAGGGGCCCTGTCTGGCTCACAGGATGGGGAATGGGCCTTTCCCCAATCCAGCCCCATGGTGGGCAGGGGCCTGAGCTCTGGGGCCTCTTGTTTTCGGGGCTGGGGGGAGGGTTCTAGGCCTAGCTCACTCTCCCCTTTCCCCCCACAGCAAGCGCTACGAGATACAGATGCAGGAGTCTGAGAAGAAGGCAGAACAGCAGCGGGAGGTGCTGGCCCGGCTGCAGCAGGAGTATCAGCGAGCCCAGGGCAAGGGGGCTGCCAAGGCATGAGCCAGTGCGGGGGAGGGGCTGTATTTAAGTTTTTCACTGTTTGAAATAAAGAGGTGATGCACAAACTGATGGCACCTGGCCCTCTGTGCCCCCCTCCCCTTGGTACCCACTCACTGGCCCTGGGCCCCTGCTGTTCACCAGCTGGGCTTGTCTCTGTGCCCCTGGCTGCCTGCTCACAGGGCAGAGCATGATGCGCTTTGCTCCCTCTGCTTTCTCTGGCTGTGCCCTGCACGGCTCTCTGCCAGCTGCTTCTAGTGTCTTTATTGCATTAGTGTTACAGCAACAAGGGCTGGGGCCACAAGCCCCTATACAGTGATTGGGGGGGGGGAGATCAGCTGCTGCTGCAGGGCTTGGATCACACAGTGCTTCCCCCCCACCTCCCGGTGGGACAAGTCCCTGAGAAGCTGCCATCTCAGCACCAGTGGGGACACCCCACGTCCCACCCGTGTCTAGCGGGGAGTTACCCCCTTGGCCTCCCCCAGAGTCCTTCTGGCAGGGGTGAGACCATGCTGTGGGAGAGTGGGGGTCACTGCCCTGCCCCCCAGCTGTAGCTCCTGGGTGGACAGGAAGTAGGTCCTGGCCTTGGGGGGGCGGGGGAGGGGCTGTCAGGACATCACCCATTTCAAGGCACTTAGGTCATGGCCCTGAGGCCGCTGGCTGGGCAGGCTGCCCCCTGGATAGTGCTGGGGCAGACCAGACCCTGATGCCAGGAGAGATGAGGGCAGCCCCAGGCCAAGCAGACAGCCCTAGGCACTCTGTGGCTCCAGTTCCCTTCCCCACAGCCCAGGCGCAGGTCACTGCCCTTTTCTCCAGGCCCAGGAAGCCCCAGGGCGGTTTTGGGGTTCGCCCTCAGAAGAGGGCCCTGGCGAGCTTGCGGCCGGTGGCCTTGATTTTGGGGAAGGTGGCGCTGAGCTCAGCCCTGCGGGGGGCGGCGCTGGGGGGCAGAGGAGGCTCCCCGGGGCCCTTGGGGCGCAGCACAAAGTCCAAGCTGGAGCCATTCATGGCGTAGAAGACGTTGGCTGTAGGCGGGAAGGTCAGCTCTGCGGGGGAAGAGAGAGAGGGTGTGAGGGGGGTTAGGGAATAGGGTCCCCCCACCCACTCATGGGACCCCAGCTCCCTAGGGACTCCTGTGGAGACCCCTCACCGCTGTGGGTGCTCCCCAATCCCCCAATAGGCCCCCCCATCCCTACCCCAGGGACACCAATTCCCCCTGCCCCCCTCACCTTTCCCCTCAGGCAGCAGCTGGACCAGCTGGAATTGGGGGGCTGCCCCCCGCTCCTGGCCGTGCTTCTCCAGCACCTTGGCGATGACAGACGGGGTCTTGTCCTGGCTGGTCACCTACAGCAACACAACACACAACTCCAACTGTGCACGCCAGAGCCAGGCGAGGTGCCCCAGAGAGCACCACCACATACAGGGAAGTGATCACCCCACAGAGATAACACAAGCACAGCCACAAAGACACACCCCACACACATACAAAGCTGGGAGAACGCAGCAAATTCCGACAGACCTCCCAGAAAGCCCCACGCCCAGCACCAACCCAATCACACCCCCATCCCAACAATACACACACACACACACACACACAGCCGCACGCACACGTGTAGGTCTAGCCCGCTCATACCAGACACATATACAGTGGGGCAGCCCCTCCCCACAGGGAGAGACAGAGAGTCAGGGGACCAGCTGCCCACTCCCCATAGCAGCTGTGGGATTGGGGTCACACTGGGGAAAAGGGGGGTTCCCAGGCTAAACTAATAGCCTGGCCCACCCCCCACAACACTCAGACTGCAGAAGGAAAGTGTCACAGCAAGACAGACAGGGCAGGCTTGAGAACCCAGGTGTCCCGACTCCCAGCTGCCACTCTAACCCCTATTCCCGCCCCAGCTGGGATAGAACCCAGGAGTCCTGGCTCCCAGTCCCCACCCTGGAGATGGGACCCAGGCGTCCAGGTGCTCACCAGGATGCTCTTGTAGAGGCTGCCGTTGTGCAGAGCCATGCGGGCGCGGATGATGCAGCAGTCGGAAGGGGGAGCCCCGGGCTCCAGGGTGGGAGGGGCAGGGAAGGCCGAGCCGCATGAAGCCGAGCGCCGGTGCCCCCGGGGAAAGCCCCCCCCGGTGGGGGTGGGGGGCGAGAGGCCCCCGGCCAAGGAAGCCACGTCCTCAGGAGCTGTGTCCAGCGCAGAGACTGATGGCCACTTCATGTGCTGCGGGGATGCAGAGGGGGTGACTGGGGGTGGGGCAAGGTGCTGGGATTGAGGGAGGGGAAGGAATGGGACAAGGGGCAGGGGACCGAGGGGGAAAGGGGGATGGGGTGGGGGAGGGATGGGATGGGGGTGCAGGACTTGGGGGGAGATCAGGCGGGGGGATGGGGGCAGGGGGAGGAAGCGGTAAGGGGGGTGTCTCACCTGTGCCAGGCGAGACAGCAGCTGTGTGGGGCCCCGGGGGGGCGGCAGCAGGTCGGGGCTGCAGCCGGGGGGCCCCTCCCAGGAGACCAGGGGGTTCCCCACGGAGCTCAGCAGCCTGGGAGGCAGGGGAGGTAACAGATGGAGCGAGGGGGGGGCTGCTACCTTCAGCCCCACCAGCCTCCGCCCCGCGAGCCCCCCTCCCCATCCCTCCAGCCCCCCAATGCGCCAGAGCCCCCCTCCCTCAATCACCACTCAGCCCTGCTCCCCCCCCCCCCCATGCTCACTCTGTGCAGTGGGTGATGACCAGGGTGGGCTTCAGGGGCCGCTGGGGGGTTGGGGCCTCCCCAGGGAGTTCGATCTCACAGGAGAGACTGTGACTGGGGGGAGAGGGGGATTATAATTGCACAATACACACAACCCCCCCAAACTCCTCTACACACACACACCCCTCCTACATGCAACACTCCCTACACAACCCTCACAAACTCCCATACACACACCCACACGCAACACCACAACTCCCCCCAAACTCCTCTACACACACAATGCCTCCCCCAAAACCCCCCACACCACACTCTACACAACCCTACATGCAAACACAATCCCCTACATGCAGCAACCCACTTCACGCAGCTCCTACAAGCACCATCTTCCCCCCCCCCCCGCTACCTCTGTGCCTCAGAGAGGGGGGGCAGCGCCTGCAGCCAGCGCTGGAAGGGGGGGCTGGGCTGGACACTGTAGTTGCGGCACACGGACTGCAGGAGACGCAGCTGGGCCAGAACCTCGAACTCCTGGGGGCAGAGAGGGGGGCAGTTACATGGGGGCACTGCCGTCAGCAGGGCTATGACAGGGCAGCAGGGACAGAGCAGGGGGGTGCTATACCGGGGGCAGCACAGAGAGCGTGGGGGGCTATACTGTGAGGTGGAAGGGGGGTCCCAGGGCCTGTAACCAGTGGGGGGAGGACGGGGGGGACCACGCAGAGAGCACAGGGGGCTGTACGGGGGGGGAAGCTTAGAGAGCCTGGGGGAGCTGTACCGGGGGGGGGGGCAGACAGTGATAGAGGGGGGGGTTGTACCGGGGGGGGCAGAGAACGACAGAGGGGAGCCCCAAGCCAGACGCGGAGGGAGCCCAGCAGCCCCGGCACAGCCTGGTACCTTGCGCCGCTTCTCGAAGTTGATGTATCCGTTCTGCCAGAGAAATGAGAGGTGCCATGAGTCCCGCAACCGACCCCCCCACATTCCTGGCCCCCGCATCGCCTGGCCCCCCATCGCTCCCCTGTCCCTCGCTGCCTGGCCCCCCATCACCCTCCCCAGCTCCCCACTGCTCACCTGTCCCCCACTGCCTCCTTGCCTGGCCCCCACATTGCACACAAGTCCCCCACGGCCCCACTCCCTGGCTGTCCCCAACCCTCCTCATGCCTGGCCCCCCAGCCCCTCCCCCCGAGTCTGGCCCTCAACCCTAACAGGGTCCTGGATCACCCCCCGCCCCCGGTCTCACCTCCAGCTCATCCTTCATGGCTGTGTCCAGCATCACCAGGTCTCGAAGGAAGGTGCCGAGGTACGGAACCACGCCCTGGGGGAGCAGGAGGTCAGAGACCGGGCAGTCAGCCCCCCTGCCCAGCCCCCCACATATCCCCCACCGTGCGCCCTCCGGCCCCGCACAAACCACCCCGCCAACCCTCCTGCCCCGCAGCACCCCACCTAGCCCCCCCACGCCTGCTGTGTGTCCTCAAGCCCCTCACAAACCACCCCGCCAACCCCCCCGCCCTGCAGCACCCCACCTAGCCCCCCCCACGCCCGATGTGTCCTCCAGCCTCCCACATAACCCCACACAAACCACACCGCGCCAACCCCCTCACCCCGCAGTGACGAAGTGGGGATTTTCCCTTGTTATGTTGTTTGTGAGTGTTACTGTTGAGTCTATGTGACTTTTACTGTTTTGCATGAATACTGTGTGTGCCTCAGTTTCCCTGTGTGCTGCACCAATACCTCGGTGGTGGGAACAGGGGTGTGTGACTTTGGCTGAGACCTCTGGGGCAGGTGAGGCTGCTCCAGCTGCCTGCACATATGTCGTAACCGGTGCCCTTCGTAACCCGAGACCCGGGTGGGGGGTGTGCAACCAGGTGATGCAACGGGGGTGTCTGCGGTCCGGTTGCTGGAAGCTGGCGGTCTGCTTGGGGGGGACTGGAAGATGGGGAGTCCAGGCCGCCTGGCCCAGGACTCCCCAAGATGGACTTAGCTGAAAGTCACTGATTTCTGTGCTAACAAGCTCTGTTGTACGCTGCGTTCCTGTCAACTAATAAACCTGTTTTACGCTGGCTGAGAGTCACGTCTGACTGCGAAGTAGGGGTGCAGGACTCTCTGGCTGCCCCAGGACCCCGCCGGGGGGGACTCGCTGTGGGAAGCGCACGGGGGGGCATATGCTGAATGCTCCAAGGACAGACCCAGGAGGTGAAGCCGTGTGAGCTTCTTGCCCTGAAGACAGTCTGCTCCGAGGGAGAGGAGGCTCCCCAAAGTCCTGACTGGCTTTGTCGGGAGCAGTTCCAGAGCATCGCCCGGGGACTCCGTGACACCCGCCTAGCCCCCCCCCACGCCCACCATGCACCCTCCAGCCCCCCACATAGCCCCGCACAAAGCACACTGCCAACCCCTTCGCCCCGCAGCACCCTGCCTAGGCCCCCCACAAACCACACCTCCAGGCCCCAGTGCCCCACACATATTCTCCACCCCCACAGCCCCCTGCCTAGCCCCCACCCACCCCAGTGTACCCCCACACAAACCACACCTCCAACCCAAGCCACTGGGCCCCCCACATATCCCCCACCCTACTGTGCCTCTGCCCAGCCCCCCATATACCCCAACCAGGGCTGCCCAAGCCCACCACACCCCCAGTATCCCCCCCACCTCTTCCCCCCCCCCCCCCCGTGCCCTGGAGGGGGAGAAGAGGGACGGGGCAGCCCCTCCTATCCTGTGCCCCTCCCTCCCCCACTCACCACTGGGCGCTGCTCCTGGGGTCTCCGCGGCTGCCGGCGTGGGGCAGGGTCGGCGCCAGACGGTTTGGAGGTGTCGTCCTGGGGGGCAGAGGAATGTGAGAGGGGCACAGGGTGCGAGTGCGGGGAGGAACAACGAGACATGGGAAGGTGTCAGGGATGAGGGCGGATACAGGAGACGGGGTGAGACATAGGGGTTAGGGGTCAAGATGGGGCAGTTGGGTAGGGAGGGGGCAGAGGGAGGGAGTGGGGGACAGGATGGGAGAGGGGGACATTAGGGGGCCATGGCGAGGAGGTTGGCAGGAGGCAGTACGGGGGGCTGGGAGCCGGGGGGGCAGGATTGGGGGCAGGCAGGAGGCAGAGTGGGAGCACAGAAGCTGGGGGACTGGGAGCTGGGGGGCAGGATGGAGGCACAGGAGCCGGGGGGGGGCAGGAGCCCAGGGGAAGGGGGGGCAGGATGGAGGCACAGGACCTGGGGGGGGCAGGAGCCGGGGGGAAGGGGGGCAGGATGGGGGCACAGGAGCTGGGGGACTGGGAGCTGGGGGGCAGGATGGAGGCACAGGAGCCCGGGTGGGCGCGAGCCGGGGGGAAGGGGGGCAGGATGGGGGCACAGGAGCTGGGGGACTGGGAGCTGGGGGGCAGGATGGAGGCACAGGAGCCCGGGGGGGCAGGAGCTGGGGGACTGGGAGCTGGGGGGCAGGATGGAGGCACAGGAGCTGGGGGACTGGGAGCTGGGGGGCAGGATGGAGGCACAGGAGCCGGGGGGGCAGGAGCCCGGGGGAAGGGGGGCAGGATGGAGGCACAGGAGCCCGGGGGGGCAGGAGCCCGGGGGAAGGGGGGCAGGATGGAGGCACAGGAGCCCGGGGGGGCAGGAGCCCGGGGGAAGGGGGGCAGGATGGAGGCACAGGAGCCCGGGGGGGCAGGAGCCCGGGGGAAGGGGGGCAGGATGGGGGCACAGGAGCCGGGGGGGCAGGATGGGGGGGGCAGGAGCCCGGGGGAAGGGGGGCAGGATGGGGGCACAGGAGCCCGGGGGGGCAGGAGCCCGGGGGAAGGGGGGCAGGATGGGGGGCACAGGAGCCCGGGGGGGCAGGATGGGGGGGGCAGGAGCCCAGGGGAAGGGGGGCAGGATGGGGGGCACAGGAGCCCGGGGGGGCAGGATGGGGGGCACAGGAGCCCGGGGGGGCAGGAGCTGGGGGACTGGGAGTTGGGGGGCAGGATGGAGGCACAGGAGCCGGGGGGGGCAGGAGCCCAGGGGAAGGGGGGGCAGGATGGAGGCACAGGAGCTGGGGGGGTCAGGAGCTGGGGGGGTCAGGAGCCCGGGGGAAGGGGGGCAGGATGGAGGCACAGGAGCCCGGGGGGGCAGGAGCCCGGGGGAAGGGGGGCAGGATGGGGGCACAGGAGCTGGGGGGGGCAGGCGGCCCCTCACCTGGAACAGCAGCTGCCGGCTCAGGCTGTAGTTATCCTGTTCGGAACAGATGGTGCTGAGCTCCTCGTAGCTGCGCAGCGCGTCCCTGGCGGGGGGAGCGGGGGGGGGAGTGAGTGACCCTTGAGACGCTGCCCCCCCCGGTGCCCCCCCACATCCCGACCACCCAGCTCCGCCCCTCCCCCCCCCCCCAGCCCAGCCCCACCTGGCGGTCTCGTCCCAGGTCCGCTTGAGCCGGTGCACGGGGCTGGACTGCAGGGCGGAGATGATGGCGCAGAGAGATGAGAAATTCCTCAGGGCGCGGCACTCCTGGGGGCACAGCGGTGGGGGTCACAGGGGGCCAGCTGCAGGGCAGGGGCTGGGCTGGCTCGGGGGTGAGGGGTCGGGGGGGCCTGGCTGGTACTGGGGGCAGAGCTGAGGTCAGAGGTTGCTCTCACTTCCACCGTTTGGATCCTTTTCCCATGAGCCGGGGGCCCATTGCTGGGGGGGGTGGGGGGGCGGGGATGGCCCAGGCTGGGGGCCCGACACAGTGTGCCGACCCCAACCCCAGGGGGCTGAGCTCCGGCCCCACACTCACCTCGGCCACATGAATCCATTTCTCCAGGATCCGGGCCCGCTGCTGGGGGCCAGGGATGTGGTTGGGTTTGGGGGCCCGACGCAGTGTGGCGACCCCAAGCCCAGGGGGCTGAGCTCCGGCCCCATACTCACCTCGGCCACGTGGATCCATTTCTCCAGAATCCGAGCCCGCTGCTGGGGGCGCAGCCCCGGCCCCGCCAGGCAGGAGCGGATCACGGCCCCCGCCAGGCGGTTGAACTGGCGCACCGTGGCACGGACGCTGGGGCAGTCCCGCTCCCGCCCCTTCTTGTCACGCTGAGACCAGAGCGAGCCCAGGCACTGGTAGGGCACGACCCGCAGGAACAGTGCCTGGGGGGGGCAGGGGTTAATGGGGGGCTGCTCCCTGACCCCCCCACCCATCACCCCTGGGAACAGCGCCGGGGGGGCAGGGGTTAATGGGAGGCTGCACCCCAATCCCTTCCACCTACCGCCCCTGGGAACAGCACCTGGGGGACAGGGGTTAATGGGGGGCTGCTGCCCGACCCCCCACCCACCGCCCCTGGGAACAGCACCTGGGGGGGCAGGAGTTAATGGGAGGCTGCACCCCGACCCCCACCCACTGCCTGGGGTGTCCCTTACCCCTCACTTACGTACAGGAACAACTCCTGGGGTGTCCTGCACCCCCACACCCTGTAACCTAAACACTGAGTCCCCGCCCCCGTTACCTACCCCCCCGCAAATACCCTGACGTGGGGTACAGCCCCCCCCCACACACACACACACTCACCGCCTCCACCAGCGTCAGCTGGGCAGCCACATGGTCAGCTTGGAAGATCAGGATGTCGAGGGGGTCAGGGTCCCCCCTGGGGGTCACGCCCCCCTCGGGGCCATCTTCCCCCGCCCCCCATTCCTCTTCCTCCAGCTCCCCTGCAAGGGGGGGGGGGCAGTGTTAGACCCAGCGGGGGGGGGGGGGGGGGGAAGCCTGCCCCACAGATAGACCCTCCCATCTCCCCACCACCCAGATCTGCCCCCCACCCCCATCCGCCTGCCTCCCGGCCCCCACACTCCTCTCCAACCAGACCCTTCCCCCATCCATCTGCCCCCCCTCCCCAGTCTGCAGGCTTCCCCCAGCCCCAGCCCCCCTCACCTCCATTGCTGGGCCCCCCCGGCACCCCCCGCAGGGCGAGCAGGCGTCTCTCGGCCTCGGAGCCCTGCCCCAGGGCACATTGCAGGCTCCGGCCCAGTCGCTCCACCAGGCCCGGGTCCAAGGCCCCCCCGAAATCCTCGGGGTACCCGTCCAGCCAGGAGCACATCACCGAGGAGAAGGCCCTGGGGGGAGATGGGGGTGAATGGGGGACACCGCCGGGGGAAGGGATGTGGGGGGCCTGTGGGGGGGTCACTCACCGCTGCAGCTCAGCTGTCTCCGGGGAGACGGGCCTCAGCTCCAGAGCCCCGACCTCCTCCAGCCTGAGGGAGAGACGGGGTCAGGGGGGCTGCCATGGCCCCTGCGCTCCCCTCCCCACACCCGGACGACTCCTTCCCTTCGTGCACGCCCCCTAACCCCCCTCTCATCCCCCCATGGGGCCTGGCTCTCCCCTTGTGTCCCCCCATCCCCTCTACCCCCACGTCCCCCCCATAATCCCAATTCTAGTCACGCCCCACTTTCCCCCAGCGTCCTGCCCCCTCCCCCTACTTACCCCGTGTCCTGCACCCCCTCCCCCCCACTTACCCCCAGGATCCTGCGCTCCCTCCACCCCAGCCCCGTCACCTGTCGAGCAGCAACCCCAGCACCGTGGGGGGGCGGGTGAACACCCGGTAGGTGACCAGGAAGGCAGGGACGTAGGCGGCGTCGCCCAGCGTCTGGGCCTCCAGCAGGTGCCGAACCAGCCGGACCAGTGACCCAGCCTTCAGTGAGCGGGCCTGGCTCCCCGCCCCCCCCGGGGCCTGTGGGGAGAACATCAGAGTCATCCTGGATCCCCCCACTCTCCCCCAGTGACCCGGCCTGGCTGCCTCCCCCCCGGGGCCTGTGGGGAGAGCGTCAGGGCCAGCCTGGACCCCCCATTCCCCCCCAGTGATCCGGCCTGGCTGCCTGCCCCCCTGGGGCCTGTGGGGAGAGCGTCAGTCAACCTGGACCCCCCCACACCATCCCCTCTCAGTGACAACCCCCCCCCCATACCGCTAGGGCCCGGGGGAAGAGAGGGCACCAGAGCCAACCTGCCCCCCACACTCACCCCTGGCTGGGCGCCCCCGGACTGGCGCGTGGTCACTGTGTAGATCACTCCCTCCTCAGCCTCCTCCGTCAGGGTCACTGGGGGCTGGGGGAGGGCGGAGGGTTACCCCGGGTATCACCGCCCCCCACCTCTCCCCCCTGCCCCCTCCAACTGCAGGAGTCTCATCCCCCCTCCCCCTACTCCAGCCGCCCCCCTGGATATCCCCTGCCCAGCTGTATGTGAGCTGCCCCACACCCCCACGGGAGTTGTCACAGTCTCCCCCCACCCAATCTCCCCCCCCCACACACTCACTCACCTTGACAGGCAGACAGTACCACCGTGTCCGGGACAGCCCCCCTCCCTCCTGACCTCCAGGCCCCAGGCATGCCCCCAGACGCAGGAAAACCTTCATCAGCCCCACCCCCCGACAGAGACCCCCTCCTGCTGCCTACTGGGGCGTGGCCCCCGCCAGCCCCCCCAGGAACTGCCCCCTCCCCTCAGGCAGAGGGAGCGCTCTGGGGGGCATCTGGGTACGTGGGGGGGACAGACAGATGGCCGTCACCGCCCCCACCCCAAGGTGCGTGTACGTTGAAGAGGTTCACTGGGTCCCGCTCAGCCCCACCTGGGGGCACGACTCTCACTGGGGTGGGGCGTGGGGGGGGAGGGAATCGCCCAGCTGAGCCCCCCCCCCCGCAGCCCTATGGGACAGGCCTGGGCCTGTGGACCCAGGCAGAGGAGTTTGGGGTGCGTAGGGCTGGGGGGCAGGGTGGGAAAGTTAGGGGGCACAGCAGGGGTTCAGGGACACAGACAGTAGGGAAGGGGTGGAGGGTGAGGGGTGCAGCGGGACCCAGTGAACCTCCCAAACACGCAGGCCAGGGCAGATAGACAGACACTCTTCCCGCCTCCCCGGTCACACACACCCCAACCCCTCCTACACTCGCCTGTCTGTCTGTTTGTCCCCGCTCCGCTCCCCTCCCCCGTCTGTCTGTCTGTCCTGTTCTCCCTACACTCCTCCCCCGTCTGTCTGTCTGTCTGTCCCCACTCCCCTCCTCCCTGTCTGTCTGTCCCCACTCCCCTCCCCCGTCTGTCTGTCTGTCCTGTTCTCCCTACACTCCTCCCCCGTCTGTCTGTCTGTCCCCACTCCCCTCCTCCCTGTCTGTCTGTCCTGTTCTCCCTACACTCCTCCCCTGTCTGTCTGTCTGTCCCCACTCCCCTCCTCCCTGTCTGTCTGTCCTGTTCTCCCTACACTCCTCCCCCGTCTGTCTGTCTGTCCCCACTCCCCTCCCCCGTCTGTCTGTCTGTCCCCACTCCCCTCCTCCCTGTCTGTCTGTCCTGTTCTCCCTACACTCCTCCCCCGTCTGTCTGTCTGTCCCCGCTCCCCTCCTCCCCGTCTGTCTGTCCCTGTTTCTCTCTTTCGGTCTCCCTCCCCCTACCGCTTCCGCCTTCTCTGTCTGCTCCAGCCCCACCCCCTCCCGCCCTGCCCCCCCAGGCACTTCCCCAAACCTGCCCCGCCAAACCCAGCAGCTGCCAGGTTACCTGCCCTGCCCCCCAGCACAGGGACTGGGTGTGTCCTCGGGAGGGGGCGCTCGCCTGAGCCCTATGACCCCAGGGAGCGGCAGGGCAGCTGGGGACCAAGGGGAATTTGGGACAGGAAGTGAAGGGACATCTCAGGGCCCACTGACACCCAAGCCCCACACTGCCCCGCACCACAGCCCCAGCCCCCCAGTCACGCACCCCTCACAAATAGCCCACAACACAGACCCCCCCAAGCACATGCACACACAGCCCCCAAACACCCCACCACTCCACACCCACCCATGCACACAACCACACCCTGACAGAGCTGCATAACTACCAGCAAAGCCAACACAACCACACACACCTCAATTACCAACAGACTTGCTCCCCCCCCCCATGAGAATGCTTCACACGCAACTGTGTGACCCCACCACACATACCCGAGAACACACGGCTCCACAAACCCACAGAGGTGTGACTTCACAACACACACCCAACACACGGCTACACACACACACACACACCATGTACCACATACACAAAGGGTGTGACAGTACAACACGCCCCTCCACAAACCCTCATGGGTGTGACCCCACCACACATACCGGACAACACACAGCTCCACAGCCCCCCCCCTTGTACCACATGCACCCACAATGGTGTGACCCCACAACACCAACCCTTCACATCTGCGTGACCCAACACCACACAGAACCTCCTCCCCCAACCACACACAAGGGCGTGACCCCACATCCCCTCTAACCCCACACCCCCCAACTGCTGCCAGCAACGCCCGAGCTGACCACCCCACGCCACCCCCACAACACAACCCCACGGGGCAGCCACCCCTTCCCCCATGTCCCCCTCAGCGCACACCTCCCTGCGACCCCTCCCCCCTCACATACTCCCTCCCCACATCCCCCCAGCCCCATCTCACCTGTGGCTGAGGGGGGTCGGGGGACCAGCTCCGGTACCCGCTCAGAGTGACCCCCTGCTCCTCCCCCAGCTCCAGCCGGGCCCCCTCTAGCAGATGGCGCAGCGAGCGAGGCAGCATGGGGGGGCCGTGGGGGGAGGGGACTTCTCAGCCCCACGGAGGAGTCATGGGCTACCCCCTACTGTCGGGGGAGGGGGGTGTCAGGCGAGGTCCAGGACTGAGAAAGAGAGGAGCGGGAACGGAAGGACATGGGAGGGAAGTTAGGACTTCTCCAGGAGCAGGAAATATTTGGGGGGACTTGGTCCCCCTCCCTCCTGCAGCCCCCTGCTCCCCACTTCAGCCCCCAACACACCCACTGCACCCCTCCCCCTCCCTACACCCCCATATTCCACACTGCACCCCCTGCTGCCTCACTGCACCCCTCCCCAACACACACACTGCACCCCACCCTACACCCCCATAGTCCCCACTGCCCCAACACACCCCTCCCCCTCCCTACACCCCCATATTCCACATTGCACCCCTGCTCCCCACCCTACACCCCCATATTCCCCACTGCCCCCTCCCTAGCACACCCCCTGCACCTCTTCCCACACCCCATGTCCTCCATTGCTCCCCCCCCCCGTGCACGCCCACCTGGGTGCCAGGCTGGGGGTGGGAAGGTCCCTTCGCCCCTCGGGCACCGGCTCCCTGCTGTGCCCCGGGGCCAGGCTGAGCGCGCTGGGCGGGGCTGGGCGGAAACCCGGAGCCGGCTTGGGAACGGAGCCAGGGGCCGGGGAGACTCAAAGCCCGGAGTTGGATAGGAGGGGAAGGACGGAGTGGAGTCAGGAGCTGGAGAGAGAGAAATCCGGAGCTGGAGTCGGAGCAGACAGCACGGAGCTGGACCGAGCCTAGGAACAGAGCCCAGGGCCAGATAGACAGAAAGCCCGGAGCTGGAGCCAAAGAGGGGAAGGAAGTGGGGGCAGGACAGAAAATCTGGAGCTGGAACCAGGGAGGGGGCAGGAAGTGGGGAAGGATGGAAAGCCCGGAGCTGGAGCCAGTGGAGAGGCACAAAGCCCAGAGCTGTATCAGCCTGGACTGGCTCCAGGGAACGGTAAAGCCAGCAGGACTGAAGGGGGTGGATCGGAGCCAGAACCGCACAGCCCGGAGCAGAGCCTACTGGGGAGATGGAAATCCTGGAGTGGAAAAAGCCTGGAAAGGAAGTGACATGAAACCCGGAGCAGAGAGCTGCAAGGCCCAGAGAGGAGCCAGAGGACTGGGGAGAGTTAAAGCCCAGACCGGATCCGTCTGGGAACAGAGCCAAGGCCAGAGAGACCAAGAACCTGGCTGGGACAGACGCGCTATGTGGCTCTGTCCCATGGCTGCATGTTTCCCGGATCTCCATTTTGTAATTTCCCCCTCCCCTGGGATCCAGCTCCGTGTTACCAGTTCTCCACTCCTCATATTCCCCTCGGGATCCGGCTCCATGCTTCCCACTGCTCCAGTCTGTATATTCTTCCCCCTGGGATCCAGCTCCAGGTTTCCCAGTGCTCCAGTCTGTATATATACCCCCCCCCCCCCGTGTTTGTATATTCTCCCACTCCCCTTGGGAGCTGGATCCATGTTTTCCAGCTCTCCGGTCTCTACATTCCTCCCCCTCATCCAGTTCTGTGTTTCACACCTCTCCAGTCCATATATTTCCCCCCTCTACTGGGGTCTGGAACCTCTGGTCCCTATATTCTCCCCTCTCTCCACGGGGAGGAAGCTGAACAATGGGGACTGCCTTCCTGCCTCCCTCCGGCCAGGAAGTCCCCCCTCCAGTGCCTGCCGGCTGGGTATGAACCCAGCCTGGGCAATGCTTAGAGAGTGAGGAGAGCTGGGAAGTAAAGACCAGGACATACAGGACCCCGTAACATAAGGGGGAGGAGTGGGAGCAACCAAGGGTAGCAAGGATGGAGGGAGCCTGTGGAACTCTCTGCTACTGGGCATTAAGCCTTGGGACTGTGTGCCCCGGCTCTTAGGGAGAGGCAACTCTCTGAACCCAACTGGCCTGGGCTAGGAGGGTCCCAGGGATGGGGGAGGTCTCCTGCTGAGGCAGAAGGAGATGGGGGCACTGGGGGGGCAGTTTGGGCAGGGCATGTGGGGCTGGGTGGGGAGAGGAGACCTCTGCGGGGGGAGGGGTAAACAACCAGTGGGGCCCCTTGACGATGAAAATACAAAAGGAGCGCTTAAAGATGATAAAGTCATTGCGGAGAAACTAAATGGATTCTTTGCTTCAGTCTTCACGGCTGAGGATGTTAGGGAGATTCCCAAACCTGAGCTGGCTTTTGTAGGTGACAAATCTGAGGAACTGTCACAGATTGAAGTATCACTAGAGGAGGTTTTGGAATTAATTGATAAACTCAACATTAACAAGTCACCGGGACCAGATGGCATTCACCCAAGAGTTCTGAAAGAACTCAAATGTGAAGTTGCGGAACTATTAACTAAGGTTTGTAACCTGTCCTTTAAATCGGCTTCGGTACCCAATGACTGGAAGTTAGCTAATGTAACGCCAATATTTAAAAAGGGCTCTAGGGGTGATCCCGGCAATTACAGACCGGTAAGTCTAACGTCGGTACCGGGCAAATTAGTTGAAACAATAGTAAAGAACAAAATTGTCAGACACATAGAAAAACATAAACTCTTGAGCAATAGTCAACATGGTTTCTGTAAAGGGAAATCGTGTCTTACTAATCTATTAGAGTTCTTTGAAGGGGTCAACAAACAAGTGGACAAGGGGGATCCGGTGGAGATAGTGTACTTAGATTTCCAGAAAGCCTTTGACAAGGTCCCTCACCAAAGGCTCTTACGTAAATTAAGCTGTCATGGGATAAAAGGGAAGGTCCTTTCATGGATTGAGAACTGGTTAAAGGACAGGGAACAAAGGGTAGGAATTAATGGTAAATTCTCAGAATGGAGAGGGGTAACTAGTGGTGTTCCCCAAGGGTCAGTCCTAGGACCAATCCTATTCAATTTATTCATAAATGATCTGGAGAAAGGGGTAAACAGTGAGGTGGCAAAGTTTGCAGATGATACTAAACTACTCAAGATAGTTAAGACCAAAGCAGATTGTGAAGAACTTCAAAAAGATCTCACAAAACTAAGTGATTGGGCAGCAAAATGGCAAATGAAATTTAATGTGGATAAATGTAAAGTAATGCACATTGGAAAAAATAACCCCAACTATACATACAACATGATGGGGGCTAATTTAGCTACAACGAGTCAGGAAAAAGATCTTGGCGTCATCGTGGATAGTTCTCTAAAGATGTCCACGCAGTGTGCAGAGGCGGTCAAAAAAGCAAACAGGATGTTAGGAATCATTAAAAAGGGGATAGAGAATAAGACTGAGAATATATTATTGCCCTTATATAAATCCATGGTACGCCCACATCTCGAATACTGTGTACAGATGTGGTCTCCTCACCTCAAAAAAGATATTCTAGCACTAGAAAAGGTTCAGAAAAGAGCAACTAAAATGATTAAGGGTTTAGAGAGGGTCCCATATGAGGAAAGATTAAAGAGGCTAGGACTCTTCAGTTTGGAAAAGAGAAGACTAAGGGGGGACATGATAGAGGTATATAAAATCATGAGTGATGTTGAGAAAGTGGATAAGGAAAAGTTATTTACTTATTCCCATAATACAAGAACTAGGGGTCACCAAATGAAATTAATAGGCAGCAGGTTTAAAACAAATAAAAGGAAGTTCTTCTTCACGCAGCGCAAAGTCAACTTGTGGAACTCCTTACCTGAGGAGGTTGTGAAGGCTAGGACTATAACAATGTTTAAAAGGGGACTGGATAAATTCATGGTGGCTAAGTCCATAAATGGCTATTAGCCAGGATGGGTAAGAATGGTGTCCCTAGCCTCTGTTCGTCAGAGGATGGAGATGGATGGCAGGAGAGAGATCACTTGATCATTGCCTGTTAGGTTCACTCCCTCTGGGGCACCTGGCATTGGCCACTGTCGGTAGACAGATACTGGGCTAGATGGACCTTTGGTCTGACCCAGTACGGCCTTTCTTATGTTCTTAGGGGTGTTGAGAGATGACGACGCCCATTCAGGAGTTAGGTAGTCACAGCAAAACATTTTTATTTCTGGGGCCAAAGCCCCTGTATAGCAGTGCAGACCAACAGCCCCCCCACCTTAAACAGAACAGGCCACTTGCCCGACCCCCCAGGGAGAGGCAGGGGGCAGGGGGAGCACAGGTGGGGGTGGGGGGCTCAGGCGGAGGGACCCCGGCAGCAGGGGAGGCGGGTGCTGTGGGCAGACCAGGCCAAAAGGGGGTGGGGAAGCAGCAGGGGAGGCGGAGGGCAGGGGGACTGGAGAGGAAGTTAACCCTTTATTGACCATTAAGTCCCCCCAACTCTGGTTCCTGTCCTGAGGTTCACAATCTTATTCTGGGGGTCACAGATCAGCCCCCAAAATCTCAGCTTCCCTGAGCACATCTCACTCTGATTTCTGTGGGGAGAAGAGAGTCAGGTAAGAATCACCCCAGGTACTCCAGACCCAGCCTCTCCCAGCAGGGGGCGCTGTGGGGGGCAGGGCAGGAGCACTGGTGGGGTGTGGGTGGGTATTTACCTTGCTTTTCTCTTCGGCGCCGGATGGACAGACTGAAAAAGGAACCGAGACAGAGGAGTGAGACCCTGGCTCCCCTGAACAGGAGTGTGTGTGGGTGGTATATAGCCCTGTCCGTGAGGATACAGGGGGAGGTCAGGGGGTCCAAGGGGAGCAGGGGCAGCGGAGATCTGGGGGTACATATCCTTCCCGAGGAGATATGGGGAAGGGGAACAGGTGTGGCCTGGGAGGCAGTGGGCTGGTTGGGGGGTACCTGGGGGTTGAGGGGTGTATGGGGTGGCAGTATGAAGGGGTGTTGCAGAGGAGGCTGGATGGTTGGGGGTGCAATGGAGGGTGGTATGGGGGGATAGGGACTGGGGGGCATATGGGGGCAGTGGGAAGGTTGGGGGCTGTATGGGAGGCACTGGGGTGAATGGTGGCAGGGCAGCACCTACCCTTATCCCGGAGGAGGCACTGGGGATCGGGGTGTATGGGGGGGAGGGGGTGACACGAGGGGCAGTGGGGGGGGTGACATGGGGGCGGGGCACAGACCTTTGTTTCCGAGGAGGCGGAAGAGCCCATAGAGCAGGAACGCAGCCAGGAACATCCCAATGGCGTCCTCCAGGGAGGGGCCCGTGGCACCTGGGGCAGAGGGGGGATGAGACCGAGAGACACTCCCCATTCCCTCCTTCCCCACACCTCTGCGTTACCCCTCCCCTTTCTCCCCTCCGCCCCCCCCACTCCATACCCCCTCCGCAGATCCTCCCCCATGGCACCCCTCCCCTTTCTCCCATCCGCCCCCCCACTCTCCCGAGCCCTCCCATCCCTGCACTCCTCTCCCATTGCCCCCTGCCCTGTCCCGCCGCTGTCCTCACCTGCTACGCGAAGCTGGACGCTCCTCCTGGCAGGGGTGGCCAGGGCGGTGTGGGTCACGTGGCAGCTGTAGGTGGCTCCGTGGTCGCGGGGCTGGACGGGCGCCAGGCGGGCGAAGCTGCTCAGGCTGTAGGTGCCGTCAGGGCCACGCCGGTGCCCTGACTCCCAGGTCTCAGTCACGTACTCCAGCAGGTCGCCCCCCGCCTCCCCGGGGCCCCGGCGCAGCCAGCTCACCGTCACGTCCAACGGGTAATAGCCAGAGATCTCACAGACCAGCTCGGCTGGTGCCCCAGGGGCCACCGATAGGGGGTCAGGGCGCAGCGTCACCACGGGGGGCTCTGAGGGGAGAGAGGGTTAGAGACTGGTCCCATACCGGCCTGTACAGACCAACCAGCGTCCCTCCTCCCCTGGGAGGCACAGACAGGGGATGGGGTGCAGGGTCACCTTGCGAGTGGGGGGAAGCGGGTTCAGAGGAAGAGATGAGTTATGACCTAGTCTGGCCTCCCTCATCTCCTGGGGGCATGGGGTACAGTGCCACCACCTGGGGCTCTGAGAGGAAGGAGGGATTAGAGACCAGTCCCATACAGCCCTGTATAGCCCAGCTAAGCGTCCCCAAAGTCTGTTGTTTCTAGGGGGCGCTGGCTCAATGTGGGGAACTCTGGGACCCCTCCAATTCAGGGGGTAAATATTGGGGTTCACAGCCCAGGCTGTGGGAGCATCAGTTCAGGGGCCCTCCCCAGAATCAGTCGTGTATCACTAGCCTGGGGTGGGGGGAAGATACCTGTGGGGTGCAAAGATCATCTCATATCCATGTCCCCCCAGGCTGGGAGCAGAGGCAGGAGCTCAAGGGGGGCCCCCCAGACTCACCAGTGATGCGCAGCTCCAGGGCCTGCTGGGCGTGGAGGTGGGGCAGGTAGATGGTGCAGATGTAGGTTCCTTCGTGCCGCACCCCGACCCGGGGCAGTCGCAGCGAGACGTTGGTGTCTGTGCCTGCCCTCCCCTCCTCCAGGAACAGCTGCGCCCCCTCCTCGGCCACGTGGGCCCGGCCTGACACCCCATCATAGGCCAGCACCACGCGCCCAGCACCCCTGTACTGGTACCGCCACTCCACCGAGAAGGGGCCGGGTGGTGCCGTGAAGCCACAGTCCAGCAGCACGTCCCGGCCCAGGCGGGAGTGCAGGTGCGGGGTGCGGGAGAACACAGACAACACCGCTGACGGGGGGAGAGATGAAGGGGTTACTGCTGTGAGCACCACAGGGACAGTGCTACGGGGGTGGGGGTTACTGTTGTAAGCACCATAGGAGCAGTGCCATGGGGGGGCAGGGTTGTGAGCACCACAGGGACAGTGCTACGGTGGTGGGGGGTTACTGCTGTGAGCACCATGGGAGCAGTGCCACGGAGGGAGTGGCAGGGTTGTGAGCACCACATGGACAGTGCCACGGGGTGGGGGGTTACTGCTGTGAGCACCATGGGAGTAGTGCCATGGGGGGGCAGGGTTGTGAGCACCACAGGGACAGTGCTACGGGGGTTGGGGGTTACTGCTGTGAGCACCATGGGAGCAGTGCCACGGAGGGAGTGGCAGGGTTGTGAGCACCACATGGACAGTGCCCCGGGGTGGGGGGTTACTGCTGTGAGCGCCATGGGAGCAGTGCCACGGAGGGAGGGCCAGGGTTGTGAGCATCAGAGGTAGTGCTTTGAGCACTACGGGAACAGTGGCACAAGGCAGGGCTGTGAGTACCATGAAGAACAGTGCCTTGGAGGAGGGCAGGGCTGTGATCACCACATGGACAGTGCCCCGGGAGGGATAGTGCTGTGAGCAGCACAGCAGGATGTGGGGGCAAGGGAAGGAGCTCGGGGCCCCGGGGAGAGAGGGGGTTCCCACAGCAGAGTTTTGGGGGGAGGCCGCTCCCACCCTACATTCCCAGGTGCCCTGGTTACCAGTTGCCATGGTGACTGCTGGTTGCTGGGACGTTGCCGCCTCCTCGCTCTTGAGGACAGCGCTGATCCCGTAGCCCCTGGCTGGGGCCTGGATGCTGCTGATGAACCAGGGGCCCCCCAGGCCCAGGGGGCTGCGGTGCTCGGGGGTCAGGCCGGCCGCCCAGGGCACGTGGGCCTCCTGTGGCGTGTAGGCGTTGATCTCACAGGACGGCAGCTCCCCCTCCTTGGGGCGACCCCCTGCTGGGAGGGGGACACGGTGCAGGGCCCCTGCAGGGTCTGGAGGGGAGAAAGGAATCGGGGGGAAGAGACATGGACACCCCAATGCCCACCCTTGCCAGGAGGGGGATACAACGCAGGGCCCCCCGGAATCTGGGGGGAGCGAGACGGGGGGGGGCAGTTGTGGGGCACGGGAAGGCGAATGAGGGACGTGCCAGAGAGGGGAGTGGGGGGGCACTGGAGGGCAGGGAGGAGTGGGGGAGCACTTGGGGAGGATGGGGAAAGGAGGGGGCTGTAAGAAGCGGGCTGGGGGAGCAGAGGGGAGAAGCAGGGTGTGGTGAACAGGTGGGGTAATACTGGGGGCAGGTGGGATGATGGGGTAGTCCTGGGGGGTAGGAGCAGGCAGCAGCGTGGTAGTGGGGGCAGGCACTGGAGGAGCAGGGTGTGGGAGCCTGGGGGGGGGAGGGGGGAAGGACATACCAGCGATGTCAAAAACCATGCCTGGCTCCAGGTCGGGGGGCAGCTCGGGCTCCGTCTCGGGGTGCCCCCGTCTCGCCCCCCGCAGCAGCAGCAGCGCCCGGCGCTGGGTCACGGAGCTCGGCATCACCCCCATGCCCCCCCCGGCCTCCTCCACGAACCAGCAATTCAGCCGGGGGGGCCCCGCCACAGCCAGACACAGAGCGAACCCTAGGGGCCGGGGCCAGGGGGTTAGTGGGGACACAAGGACCCCCCAAAGCTCCCTGGGACACCGGATTGCCCCAGATTGCCCCCTCCCCCAGGGCAGGACCCTCGAGAGACGCCCCCTCCCCTCGGGTCTGATTTCTCCCCCGCCCTCCCCCCAATAACTAGCAGGTGCCTCCACATCCCACCCAGGCCCTGAGCAGCCCCATCATCCCCCTCCTCCCGTACACCCTGTGGGGCACAGCCCCCCGCAGCTCAGGGGCAACGGGGACCAGGCAGCAAGTGTAAAACATCGGGACAAGGGGTGGGGGGTAATAGGCACCTATATAAGAAAAAGCCCCAAATATCGGGACTGTCCCTATGAAACCGGGACATGTGGTCGGGGGGGGGGGGGGAGTTGAAGGCCAGGACTGGGAAAGAACCGTGTCGGGGGGGGGGGGGAGCAGCCATGTCTCTGTGGGGGTTCAGGGTCCCAGAACGGGTTGGGGGGTTCACGGTCCCTGGGCGGGGGGAGCTGTGTCCGGGGGGCGGGGTCAGTTCGCCCTTGCGGGGGGGGAGGGGTGCCCTGTGGACAGACGGACAGAGAGTGGGGGGGGGGTCTGAGGACCGACGGGGGGAGGGGGGGTTGCTCCGGGAGCCCCCCCCCGCCACTCACCGGGCAGGATCAGGGCCAGGGCCCCCACGGGGGCGAGCGAAATCATGGCGGCTGGCGAGGCAGGGATGGAAATACCCGACCCCCCCTGCGCTTCCACTTTCACTTTCGGGGAGCGGGCGGGACAGACCGACACAGCCCGGCGACGCCCCCCCCGGCTGGAGCCCAGCTGCCCCTGCCCCGCCCCTTCTTCCTCTGCCCCCGCCCCCTCCCTCCCTCCCTCCACTGCCCCATCTTCCTCTGCCCCGCCCCCTCCCCCCACTCACTGCCCCCATCTTCCTCTGCCCCCACCCCCAGCGCCTCCTGCCCCGCCCCATCCGCCTCCTGCCCCGCCCCATCTTCCTCTGCCCCATCTCCTCCTGCCCCCTCCCCTCCCTCCCTCCACTGCCCCATCTTCCTCTGCCCCGCCCCCCAGCTCCCTCCGCCCCGCCCCCTCCCCCCCACTCACTGCCCCCATCTTCCTCTGCCCCCACCCCCAGCGCCTCCTGCCCCGCCCCATCCGCCTCCTGCCCCGCCCCTATCTTCCTCTGCCCCACCCCCAGCGCCTCCTGCCCCGCCCCCATCTTCCTCTGCCCCCACCCCCAGCGCCTCCTGCCCCGCCCCATCTTCCTCTGCCCCATCTCCTCCTGCCCCCTCCCCTCCCTCCCTCCACTGCCCCATCTTCCTCCGCCCCGCCCCCTCCCCCTCCCCCCACTCACTGCCCCCATCTTCCTCCCACCCCCAGCGCCTCCTGCCCCGCCCCTTCCGCCTCCTGCCCCGCCCCTATCTTCCTCTGCCCCACCCCCAGCGCCTCCTGCCCCGCCCCCATCTTCCTCTGCCCCGCCCCCCAGCTCTCTGTGCCCCCCAGCTCCCTCTGCCCTGTCCCCCATCTCCTCCTGCCCGCCCCCATCTTCCTCTGACCCATCTCCTCCTGCCCCCTCCCTTCCCTCCCTCCACTGCCCCATCTTCCTCTGCCCCGCCCCCCAGCTCCCTCCGCCCCGCCCCCTCCCTCCCCTGCCCCATCTTCCTCTTCCCCGCCCCTTCTTCCTCTGTCCCACCCCCAGCTGACCCTGCCCCCACCCCCAGCGCCTCCTGCCCGCCCCCCAGCTCCCTCTGCCCCCACCCCCCAGCGCCTCCTGTCCCGCCCCCCAGCTCCCTCTAACCCCGCCCCCAGGGCCTCCTGCCCGCCCCCCAGCTCTCTGTGCCCCCCAGCTCCCTCTGCCCTGTCCCCCATCTCCTCCTGCCCCCCCACAGCGATTTCTTCCCCATCTCCTCCTGCCCCCTCTCCCCGCTCACATCTCCTCTCCAGCTCCCTCTGCCCCGCCCCCTCCCTCCACTGGCCCCGCAACCTCTGCCCCCTCCCTCCACTGCTCACAGCTCCTCTCCATCTCCCTCTGCCCCCCAGCTCCCCTCCCTCTGCCCTGTCTGGTAACTGCCCCCATCTCCCTCTGCCCCCTGCGCCCCCCAGATCCCCTCCAGCTCCCCCTGCCCCGCTCCTCCCCTGCAGTCCCACCCTATTCCGATCTCCCTCCAGGTCCTCCCCCCCCCCACATCTCCCACCCCAGCCAGAGCCTCCCCCCACTGCTCTCCCTGGCCAGTCCCTATGTATGACCCCTGCCCCTTCCCCCATCCCCTCTAGGTCCTCCATCTGCTGTCTCTCCCTCTCCCCCCCATGCCCCATTTCTTCCCTCCTCCCAGTCCAGATCCTGTTCTCTGCTCCCCCAGGTCAGACCCCTTCTGGCAACCCACTAGGCAGCTGCCAGGGGACACCCCCCGCCCCCATCTTCCTCTGACCCATCTCCTCCTGCCCCCTCCCACAGGGGAGTAACCAGAATTCATGCCTCATACACAGGGCAGCCTTGGTCACTTGGCTTTATTGGGGGGGGGGGGAGATGAGGGGGGCTGCTCCCTGGGAGCACTATGGTGGGGGGGCGGAATCGAGAGCTGGGTTTCTCCTTCCTGGTGGGGCTGCAATGCCAGCGGGTGACACTTGGGGGGCTCACTGTGGAGCGCAGCCCAGGCCACCCCACGCCAGGCGCCAGACCTCGTTGTGGCGGTCGAACAGCTTCATGGGGCTGCGGAGAGATGGGAACAATAGAGTGGGTCAGGGCTCGGGGTGATCCCCAGAACCCACTGTCAAGGGGAATCTGCCCCCGAGTCCCTCCCAGAACCAGCTGCAAGGGGGAAACCTGCCCCCCAATCATCCCCACCCAGCTTCTGGGGTAACTGGGAAATCTGCCCCCCCACTAACCTACCCCAGAACCTGCTGTAATGGGGAAACCTGCCCCCCAATCACCCCCACCCAGCTTCTGGGGTAACAGGAAAACCTGCCCCCTTTAAAATAGGTATATATAAACATACCTATCTCATAGATCTGGAAGGGACCCTGAGTCCAGCCCCCTGCCTTCACTAGCAGGACCAAGTACTGATTTTGCCCCAGATCCCCCTCAAAGATTGAACTCACAACCCTGGGTTTAGCAGACCAATGCTAAAGGCCCCGGGTTTCGGGCCAAGCGCCCAGCCTCCCACTCCCCACAGCACAGCACCCCCTACTGAGTTGCTCCCCTGCGGTTTGCCCTGCTGCTGTGCCCCAAGGAACGCTGGCCCCTGCTCTGCCCCAGCACCCCAGGGAGGCAGCAGACGGGTCTCCCCCACCTGTTGTAGCCAGCAGAGTAGTGCCAGGAGCGGTCGAAGTGCCGGGCGTCTCGCCCCAGGGAGGCATCAAGGGCCCGAATGTGAGTCCCTCGATTGGCATCCGTGAGCCACCCCCCGAAGGAGCGAACGTAGGTGGGCAGAGCAGGGAACCGCTGGACGAAAACCTGGGCCAGACACAGAGAGACGGTGTCAGCCCCAGCCAGGCTGGGGTAGGGGTGTGTGGGGTGGGGGGGGTGACAGCCCCAGCCAGGCCGGGGGGAGGCTAGGGTTTGACGGTCAGTCCCTGGCCAGGCTGGGTTGGGTGGGGGTCACTCATGGCCGGCTCAGTGGGTAGATAGGACAGTGGGGGTCACTTATAGCAAGGGAGCAGTTGTGGGGATGGGGGTCACTAACAGTGGGTTTGGTGGGATAATTGGGAGTAGTAAGGGGGTCACTCAGCAGGTTCAGTGGGGAGCAATGTGGAGGGGGTCACTCAGTGGTTTTGGTGGGCGGGGTCACAGCAGGGTCAGTGGGGAGCAATGTGGGGGGTCACTCAGTGGGTTCCGTGGGGGGGTCACAGCAGGGTCAGTGGGGAGCAGTGTGGGGGGGGTCACTCAGTGGGTTTGGTGGGGGGTCACTCACAGCAGGGTCAGTGGGTTCCGTGGGGGGGTGTCACTCAGTGGGTACGGTGGGGGGTGTCACAGCAGGGTCAGTGGGCAGCAATCTGGGCAGTGGGGTCACTCAGTGGGTTCCGTGGGGAGGGTGTCACTCAGTGGGTTCTGTGGGGGAGGGTCACAGCAGGGTCAGTGGGGAGCAATGTGGGGGTGGGGGGTCACTCAGTGGGTTCTGTGGGGGGTCTCACAGCAGGGTCAGTGGGGAGCAATGTGGGGGTGGGGGGGGTCACTCACAGCAGGGTCAGTGGGTTCCGTGGAGGGGTGTCACTCAATGGGTTCTGTGGGGGGGGGCACAGCAGGGTCAGTGGGGAGCAATGTGGGGGTGGGGGGTCACTCAGTGGGTTTGGTGGGGGGTCACTCACTGCAGGGTCAGTGGGTTCCGTGGGGGGGTGTCACTCAGTGGGTACAGTGGGGGGTCACAGCAGGGTCAGTGGGGAGCAATGTAGGGGTGGGGGGTCACTCAGTGGGTACAGTGGGGGGTCACAGCAGGGTCAGTGGGCAGCACTCTGGGCAGTGGGGTCACTCACTGCAGGGTCAGTGGGTTCCGTGGGGGGGGGGGTCACAGCAGGGGCAGTGGGGAGCAATGTAGGGGTGGGGGGGGTCATTCAGTGGGTTCCATGGGGGGATGTCACTCAGTGGGTACAGTGGGGGGTGTCACAGCAGGGTCAGTGGGCAGCAATCTGGGCAGTGGGGTCACTCAGTGGGTTCCGTGGGGAGGGTGTCACTCAGTGGGTTCTGTGGGGGGGGTCACAGCAGGGTCAGTGGGGAGCAATGTGGGGGTGGGGGGTCACTCAATGGGTTCCTTGGGGGGTGTCACAGCAGGGTCAGTGGGGAGCAATGTGGGGGTGGGGGGGTCACTCACAGCAGGGTCAGTGGGTTCCGTGGGGGGGGGGTCACTCAGTGGGTTCTGTGGGGGGTCTCACAGCAGGGTCAGTGGGGAGCAATGTGGGGGTGGGGGGGGGTCACTCACAGCAGGGTCAGTGGGTTCCGTGGGGGGGTGTCACTCAATGGGTTCTGGGGGGGGGCACAGCGGGGAGCAATGTGGGGGTGGGGGGTCACTCAGTGGGTTTGGTGGGGGGTCACTCAATGCAGGGTCAGTGGGTTCCGTGGGGGGTGTCACTCAGTGGGTACAGTGGGGGGTCACAGCAGGGTCAGTGGGGAGCAATGTAGGGGTGGGGGGTCACTCAGTGGGTACAGTGGGGGGGTCACAGCAGGGTCAGTGGGCAGCACTCTGGGCAGTGGGGTCACTCACTGCAGGGTCAGTGGGTTCCGTGGGGGGGGTCACAGCAGGGGCAGTGGGGAGCAATGTGGGGGTGGGGGGGGTCATTCAGTGGGTTCCATGGGGGGATGTCACTCAGTGGGTACAGTGGGGGGTGTCACAACAGGGTCAGTGGGCAGCAATCTGGGCAGTGGGGTCACTCAGTGGGTTCCGTGGGGGGGGGGTCACAGCAGGGTCAGTGGGGAGCAATGTGGGGGTGGGGGGGTCACTCAATGGGTTCCTTGGGGGGTGTCACAGCAGGGTCAGTGGGTTCCGTGGGGTGGGGGTCACTCAGTGGGTTCTGTGGGGGGTCTCACAGCAGGGTCAGTGGGGAGCAATGTGGGGGTGGGGGGGTCACTCACAGCAGGGTCAGTGGGTTTCGTGGGGGGTGTCACTCAGTGGGTTCTGTGGGGGGTGTCACAGCAGGGTCAGTGGGTTTCATGGGGGGGTCACTCAGTGGGTTCTGTGGGGGGTGTCACAGCAGGGTCAGTGGGGAGCAATGTGGGGGTTGGGGGGTCACTCACAGCAGGGTCAGTGGGTTTCGTGGGGGGGTGTCACTCAGTGGGTACAGTGGGGGTTGTCACTGCAGGGTCAGTGGGTTTCATGGGGGGGTCACTCAGTGGGTTCTGTGGGGGGTGTCACAGCAGGGTCAGTGGGTTCCGTGGGGGGGTGTCACTCAGTGGGTTCTGTGGGGGGTGTCACAGCAATGTCAGTGGGGAGTAATGTGGGGGTGGGGGGGTCACTCACAGCAGGGTCAGTGGGTTTCGTGGGGGGGTGTCACTCAGTGGGTACAGTGGGGGTTGTCACTGCAGGGTCAGTGGGTTTCATGGGGGGGGTCACTCAGTGGGTTCTGTGGGGGGTGTCACAGCAGGGTCAGTGGGTTCCGTGGGGGGGGGGTCACAGCAATGTCAGTGGGGAGCAATGTGGGGGTGGGGGGGTCACTCACAGCAGGGTCAGTGGGTTTCGTGGGGGGGTGTCACTCAGTGGGTTCTGTGGGGGGTGTCACAGCAGGGTCAGTGGGTTCTGTGAGGGGGGTCACTCAGTGGGTTCCGTGGGGGGTGTCACTGCAGGGTTAGTGGGGAGTAATGTGGGGGTGGGGTCACTCAGTGGGTTTGGTGGGGGGTCACTCACTGCAGGGTCAGTGGGTTCCGTGGGGGGGTGTCACTCAGTGGGTTCTGTGGGGGTGTCACAGCAGGGTCAGTGGGCAGCAATCTGGGCAGTGGAGTCACTCAGTGGGTTTGGTGGGGGATGTCACAGCAGGGTCAGTGGGGAGCAATGTGGGGGGTCACTCAGTGGGTACAGTGGGGGGGTCACAGCAGGGTCAGTGGGCAGCAATCTGGGCAGTGGGGTCACTCACAGCAGGCTCAGTGGGCTGCGGGGGGTCGCCCTGCTGCGCTGCCGGCAGCAGGAAGGAGATGGTGTACTCCTGCGTCTCCCCAGCAGCCTGGTCCACCCGGGTCAGAACCGGTGCCGTCATCGGGATCTTCACACCTGCCGGGTTTATGTCATGTTTGCTCAGAATCCACATCCTCCCCACCCCAGAACCATCCCTCAACCCCCCTCCACTGCAGCCAGCTCAAGGGGGTCTCTACCCTTCCCCAGTTCTTCTGTCCCTGTTCTACCGAGGCTCATTAAACATGAAGCAGCCCCAGAGAGCCGGGAGGCGGCCCAACCCCCTATGTCCCTCCCCTTAGCCCCTGGGGACCTCGGAGGGAGTTTCTCAGGTTGTTATGGGGTCTCTGAGGGATGGATTATGGGCTATCTGGAGCAATGGAGTTCTGGGGGGGGGGGGGCTTGGAGTCACTATGAGGGTGGGGGCCTGTAGGGACCCCATGGGAGAAGGCTGTGGGGTTTGGGAGGGAGAGGGGGGCTATAGGTGGGGACACAGAGGGACATATGGGTGGAGCAGGGCTGTGGGTGCTCTAGGGGCTCTAGGAGGGGGGGTTATGTGTAGGGGTCAGGGAGCTGTGGGCTCTCTAGGGGTTGGGATCTGAAGCTGGGGGCAGAGGGGCTGTGGGGGTCACCTTACCCAGCTGGTTCCGGCCCTGGATGTAGCGGAAGAGGCGCCAGAAGCCGGTGGTCTTGGCAGCTGTGTACGTGTTGTTCACGCGGGTGCTGACCCAGGCCGAGGGGGGGTAAAGCCGGGCCTGGGGGGGGGGGCAGGGGACGACAGGAGCATGGGGGGGGGGGTCAATTCCTTCTCACGCTTCCTGCTCCATCCCTCCAACCCCCCCACTCCCTCCCAGCTTCAGGGGGACTGGCTGGCTCCAGAGGGTGGGGAATGAGATGCGGGTCCTTTTCCCGCTAGGGGGCACAGGCTCCCGTCCAGCCCCAGGGTGGGGGAACTACCCATCTCGGGAGGGCGTATTTTAGCAGGTTTTCCCTCCCCAACTGACCCTCACCTCGTAGTCAGAGCTGTTGCAGATGAGATCAAAGGTGAAACATTCGGTGACTTCCCCGCAGAATGTAGGCTTCTCCCTGCAGAACCAGATGGGGAGAGTCAGGGCGTACAGCCCCCCTGGGATTGGCCCCATCACCCTGGGGGTGCTGTTGCCCCCCAGGGGTTTGTGCAAGGATCAATCTCCATCCCGAGGCACTGGGGGAGGGGTTTGGGGATGTTCCCTCCACCACCCTCTGCAGTGAGGGGAGAGCCCCCCACTCACCTTTCTCCCCAGACCCCCCGTGCCAGGGCCAGGAGCAGCAGCATCACGAGGGGCATCATGGCAGAAGCTGCAGGGAGAGACTCAGGCTGGTGATGAAAAAGCCCCCCCCCCCCGACACCCCCACCCCACACTGCCAAGACCAGAGAGCCTGGGGCACAACCTGCCCAGCCTGTAGGTCCCTGCACCCATCAGTCCCCCCAGCCCAGCAGGATCAGCTCCCAGGTGCACCCCAAATCCCAAGACACCACCAGACTCTGAACCCCCCCATCACTCCCTCTCCCCATGCCCCCAGCTGCTCCATCACCCTGCAGACTCTTGCGTGGAGAGTTTGGGGTGTGACCCAGCTCTTCCCATGTGTTTGGGCACCAGGCAGAGACAGGGCTGCTTTTATCCCCCCTCCTCACCCCCGCCCCATGGCAGGTTACATAACCCCATGCCCAGCCCCTTCTGGCCCGTGAATCAGGCATGCGGTTGGGGTTGTGTAATGGGGCGGGGTGTGTGTGATATAACCAGCAACGGGAACAGAGCAGAACCTCAAAACCCAGCCCAGTGCTAGGGGCCGCTGTGCTGTGGGGGCCCCGGTTATACCCACTGTCCCCAGCCTGGTGTGAGGGGGGGACTGCTGTGGGTGCAAATATGCATTCTCCCCAGCCCGGCACCAGAGGGCAGTGTGCTGTGAGGTATCCTGGTTGTGCCCCATCTCGCAAGCCTGGCGCTGGGCGGGCCTCATGCCATTCTGGGGGGTGCTTTCCTGGGGGGGCACTGCCCGAGGGTCCCTCTGCCCATTCGGGGGGCACTGGCACACAATGAGAAGCAGGAGCCGGGCATCAAACAGACCAATAAATATTTATAGACATTAAAAAAACAACAAAGAATCAAGTTACAAAAGAATTATACGAGACAGGAACTGAGGGGGATGGGGGAGCCCCACTCTGAGCAGAGGCAGAAGTGCCACACCCAGTTCCTCACCAAGCCAGGTGATCCTCACCCCCGGGCTGCAGTGGGGAAAACAGGCACAGAGGTGGAATGGGGGAAGAACTTACTCCCAAAACAGGAGAGAACCCAGGAGTCCTGGCTCCCAGCCCCACCCCCTGCTCTAACCCACTAGACCCCACCCCCTTCCCAGAGCCAGGGACAGAACCTAGGAGTCCTGGCTGCCAGTCCATCTCTCCAGCTCTAACCCACTAGACCCCACCCCCTTCCCAGAGCCAGGGACAGAACCCAGGAGTCCCAAGGCCCAATCCAGTGACTTCCCCACTAGCCCAGGATTAGGGTGGGGGATGCATTAGAGGGATTCCCATGCCGCTGTTCGGTTTGTAATGGAGGGATTAGTACATCACACAACAAACATCAGGTGCTCCTACCACTGGGGCCTGCACTTCCCACTGGAATGCCCCCCAGTGGGGCTGGGGGGCATTCACCCCCAGCCCTTGGCAGGGAAGGGGGCGTCGTACCTATATTCAGGTTAGCTCTGTGCTTAGGGAGTGGGGGGAGGGTGTTGTACCAGGGAGGAAGGGGGAGCACCAAACTGGGGGAGTCGTTCCTGGAGGGGAGATATGGAGGGGTGTTGTCCCGGGAGGGGAGAGTTGGAGGAAAGGGAGCAGAGGATGCCGTCCTGAGGGCAGTCGGGATGGAAGGGGGGTGCTGTCCCAGAGAGGGACTGGTGGGGGGGGGGAAGGACAGAGGGGCAGGGGACCCCACCCCTACTATAGGGTGAAGGGACACTGGCCCTACCCCCAGGAGGGGATATTCATAGATCCCAAGGCCAGGTCTCGCCTGCCCCCCACAGAACACAGTCCAGTGACCCGCCCGGCACTGGAGCAGCTCTCAGCCATCCCATCTTGGTCGGAACGTTGCCCCCTTGGGCAGCTGCTCCCAGCCTCATTCCCCTCCCTGGTCTCCAGACTCTGGCGGCTGGGCCAAAGGGCCCTCGCATCACAGCTCTGTTCCCAGGTGGGGATCCAGTCACCCCTTCGCCATCTCTGCACGAGCAACTTGAGTCTATCGCGGCAAGGCCTGTTCCCTGCACCTTTCAGCATTCCAGCAGCCCCTCTCCAACATATCCCCACCTGTGTGGGAGTGCGGGCCCCAGACCTGGGCACAGGAGCCCAGTGACGGCTGCCCCAGGGCCAGGTACAAGGTAAAAAAAATCACATCCTGCCCGCGACTGCCTTGTTTGTACCTCCAAGGATCACACTAGCCCTTTGGCCATAAATTGGGGTCCAGGGGGCACTGGCCCAGGGAGGAGGGGTGAGGGTGGTCTGAGGGGAGATTGGGGGTTGCCCCATCCTCCAGAAGGGATAGAGCGGGTGGGCTGCAGGTTCCAGCTCAGCATCAGTCATTACACATACGAGAAAACCAAAGTGAATCACAGACGGCCAGACAGACAGGGACAGGACAGACTCACCAACCCACGGGTCGGCCTGCTACACACAGCACAGAGGGGCCGCACCCCACAAACACACCCTCCGCCCCAGTCTCCTTAGCCCATCATGGGCGAGGGAGGTGCCCCCCACTCAGCAAGGAGGGGGGGTTAGTGTTAAGAGTTCCTCAGGGACCCAAGAGTCCAGGTCCCCCCAGGGTACACAGCTATGGACCCACAACGCCACGGCCCAGGAATCCAGCCCCCACCTGGCACTGGAATGGGGCGTGGGGGCACGGAATTCACTATCCAGGACCCTGACAGAGACTTCAGTCTGTACAATCATCACGGCTTCCTGTCTCACCCCACCCACAGAGAGCGTCCCGGCTCCTCGGCTCCCCCCTCCCTGCCCCACAGCATCCTGGGAAGAGCGGGCCGCTCCAGGTGGGGATCCAGTCACTGGCGAGTCTGTGCATCTGGGATGGGTGGGGGGGGGGGGGGCATGTCTGTGCCCCAGGGTCTGTCGGGGAGGAGGGGGTGTCCATGTGCAGGGCGGGTGAGGCCATCCGCCACCTGCTCCCCCACTTCACATCTTCGCCCCGCTCCCCCCGCTGAAGCCCAGTTCACTGCGTGGAGACCTCCCGGCAGCCTGGGGCTCCCGTAGCGCCGCCCAGTCGCCCTCCCCTGCCCCGCCTGCCGCCACGGGCTCCTTCTTGGGTCCCCCGCCTGCCCCGGCCAGGCGGTGGCGCCGCTCGCAGTGCCCCTTGTGGCGCATGAAGCTGTCTCGCCACATGAACTTCTTGGCGCAGACGTCGCACTCGTAGGGCTTGAGGCCGGTGTGCGTCTTCATGTGCTCCGTCAGGTGGTGCTTCATCTTGAACTTCTTGTTGCAGACAGGGCAGTCGAAGGGGCGCAGGTTGAGGTGCATGTTGACGTGCCGGTCGCGCATGCTCTTGTGGGAGAAGGCCTTGCCGCAGTGGCACATGAAGATCTTGTTGCCATCGCCCGAGCCGGCCGCCAGCTGCACGGCCCCGTGCTCCACGGGGGCCTGGGGGGGGAAGACCAGGATCTGGTTGCCCTGCATGTCCATGGGCATGAGGGAGCGCTGGGCAAAGTTGCTGCCGCCGCCCGGCCCCTCCTCCAGCCCCTCGTAGGGCGAGGGGAAGTCCTCCGAGGACTCGCAGAAGTTGACCTGCTCCTCCAGCTTGGCCCTGGAAGGCTCGGTCAGCGTACGCACGTCACTGATGCTGAGGGGGGGCTCACCGGGGGCCGGCCCCACCTCCACCGGGTCCTCGTCCTCCTCGCATGTCAGCACCAAGTCCTCCTGGGACCGCTCCTTCTTGATGTACACCCACTGCTTCTGGGGCATGATGCTGGGCTGCACGTAGGCTGGGCGCCGCCCCCCGCCCCCACCACTGCCCCCATCCCCGCCGCTGTCACTCACATCATCGTCTGTCTCCAGGATGAACTTGCTGCCGCCGGAGAAGGGCTCGGGGCAGCGGGTAGGACCCTTCTCGGCCTGGAAGATCACCTCCTCGTCCGGCCCCTCCGATCCGTCCCGCTCTATGCCGCCCGCCGCCCCTCGCAGTGCATACTTGGCAGGCCCGTGCTCCAGCCCCTCACCAGTCTCCCGGGGGCTGAAGTAGTTACTGCTGCTGGGGGACTGGTTCTCGCTGGTGCGGCTGGAGTGGGCGCGGAAGGAGGAGGAAGGTGAGGGGCCGGCAGTGCCGCGCCCCTCCTTGAGCAGCTCCGTGCACTTGTCCACAATGTGCCACATCTGCAGCACGCTGCCCACGGTGAGAAAATTGACGATCTCGTCTGAGGCCATGCTCAGCTTGCCGGTATACGCGGAGCCCAGCACCGTCTCGAAGGCACCCGGGTCCATGACGTTGGGCAGCACGATGGACGTCATGTTCTTCAGCAGCACCTGGTCGTGGAAGTAGGGCGAGGAGGCGGCCAGCACGGCCCGGTGGGCCCGGAACACCCGGCCCTGCACGTGGATGGAGATGTCGCACAGCTTGCCCTCCACCCGCTGCTGGTTCAGGTTCTCCAGCAGGGCGCTGGTGATCTCCGGGAAGTCCACGTGCACAATGGCACCGCACGCCGGGTCCATGGTGCCGGGGATGCACTGCCTATGAGAGACAGAAGATTAGAGCTGTGGGGTGCTGGGGGAGACCCCCAACAATCCGGTGTCCCAGAGACCCTCTCTGTGGGGTGCTAAGGAGACCCCACCTCCTTTCTCAAATGCTGCGTTCCAAAGATCCCCGGGGCAGGAAGGAGACCTTCTGTCTGGGCCCCCCCCACAGATCCTGTGACCCAGACCCCCCAGCACAGGGAGCAGGGCAGGCCTGGGATCTGAGGAGATTCACTGAGACATTTAACCCTTTGTGGAATGGACCATAGGGGGCAGGTGAAATTCAAGGTTGATAAATGCAAAGTAATGCACACTGGAAAACATCATCTCAACTATACATATAAAATGATGGGGTCTAAATTAGCTGTTACCCCTCAAGAAAGAGATCTTGGAGTCGTGGATAGTTCTCTGAAAACATCCACTCAGTGGGCAGCGGCAGCCAAAACCAGTAAAGAATGTTGGGAACCGTTAGGAAAGGGATAGAGAATCAGACAGAAAAGGTCATATTGCCTCTCTATAAATCCATGGTACGCCCACATCTTGAATACTGCAGGCAGATCTGTTTGCCCCATCTCAAAAAAGATATATTGGAATTGCAAAAAGTACAAAGAAGGGCTACAAAAATGATCAGGGGGATGGAACGGCTTCCATATGAGGAGAGAGTAAAACAACTAGGAGTGTTCAGCTTGGAAAAGAGACGACTGAGGGGGTACGGCAGAGGTGAGAAAGTGAATAAGGGAGTGTCTGCCAGAAGCTGGGAGTGGGCGACAGGGGATGCATCACTCGATAACTGCCCCTTTCTGTTCATTCCCTCTGAAGCATCTGCCACGGGACACCAGGCTAGATGGATAATTGGTCGGACCCACTGTGGTCGCTCTTACGTCCTTATAATAAAATAACCCCTGAGCCCCTGCCTGGCTCCCAGCCCCCAACCCATAACTGCCCCTGACACCCCAGACCCCTCAGGTCATAACCTCCCCCAACCCCCCAACTCTTAGGCACCACCCCATCACAACCTCCGACCTTATACTTCCCTCCTGCAAACCTCCCATAGCCCATCTCAACCCGCACAGAGCTGCTTCCCCCCCGCTTCTAGGTCTGCCTCCTCTCCCCTCCCCAACAGCTCCCCCACCTTATACCCCCCACAGCTCACTTCCCAGCCGCCCCAGTGTCCCTCATGTCATGTCACCCCCCAGCCCTCCTTCCATCTTCTACCCTGCCCCTAGCCCCCTGCAACCTCCAAGCCAACTGGCCTCCTGCACAGTGCCCCAGTCCCCAGCCCCTCAACCCTAGGGCCCCTCCCCCCTCATATCACCCCCCAGATCCTCTGCCCACAGACCCCTCGGGCCCCTCCCCCCTCATGTTACCCCCCAGCTCCTCTGCCCACAGACCCCTCGGGCCCCTCTCCCCCATGTCACCCTCCCAGGTCCCCCCCCTGCCCATAGACCCCCTCGGGCCCCTCCCCCCTCATGTTACCCCCCAGCTCCCCCACCCCTGCACCCACAGACCCCTCGGGCCCCTCCCCCCCATGTCACCCTCCCAGCTCCCCCACCCTCTCTGCCCACAGACCCCCTCGGGCCCCTCCCCCCTCATGTTACCCCCCAGCTCCCCCAGCCCCTCTGCCCACAGACCCCCCTCGGGCCCCTCCCCCCTCATGTCACCCCCCAGATCCTCTGCCCACAGACCCCCTCGGGCCCCTCCCCCCTCATGTTACCCCCCAGCTCCTCTGCCCACAGACCCCTCGGGCCCCTCTCCCCCATGTCACTCTCCCAGGTCCCCCCCCCGCCCCTAGACCCCCTCGGGCCCCTCCCCCCTCATGTTACCCCCCAGCTCCCCCACCCCTGCACCCACAGACCCCTCGGGCCCCTCCCCCCCATGTCACCCTCCCAGCTCCCCCACCCTCTCTGCCCACAGACCCCCTCGGGCCCCTCCCCCCTCATGTTACCCCCCAGCTCCCCCAGCCCCTCTGCCCACAGACCCCCTCGGGCCCCTCCCCCCTCATGTCACCCCCCAGATCCTCTGCTCACAGACCCCTCGGGCCCCTCCCCCTCATGGAACCCCCCCCGCCCCTCCACCCACAGACCCCTCGGGCCCCTCCCCCTCATGTCACCCCCCAGGTCCCCCCGCCCCCTCGGGCCCCTCCCCCCTCATGTCACCCCCAGGTCCCCCCCGCCCCTAGACGCCTCGGGCCCCTCCCCCCTCATGTCACCCCCCAGCCCCTCACCTCCCCGCGCTCGCTCACCCGCCCGCTCGCGCTCCGGGGCTCTCAGGCCGCCGCCACCATCTTGTTACTCACCCTCCTCCCCCGAGTCCCCGGCCCCGCCTGGCTTAAAGGGGCAGGCGCCGTCGCCCTCAGGCTGCTATGGGGCACTATCTGCCGACACCCGGCCCTGCCCTTTAACGCGACCCAGCCCGCCCCGCGCACGGAGTGTGAAGCCCCTTAACCCCGTCTTCTTAAAGGGGCAGACCCAGCCGCCGTTCCCCGCCCCTGAGCCAACGTCGGCCGACACCGCAATTTCGCCTTTAAATACCGGGCCTTAAAGGGATCCGCGTTGCGCAGGCTCTGTTCCTTAAGAAAAAGTGGCCTCCGACGGCTCCACCTGCTCTTTAACTCCCTCCTCCGTGACAGACAGGGCCGGCACGGGGCGGGGCCTCCCCGGCTAGCCCCGCCCCCGCCACCTGCCCCCCCCGCTCTTTACCCCTTAGCGCCCCCACAGCTCAGTCACAGCCCAGACCCTCCCCCCACAGAGCCACCTACCCCCCAGGCTCCCCCCCATGTCCTCTTACTGCCCCCCAGCTCAGACCCCTCCCCTCCTGCCAAAGAGCCACCTACCCCCCAGGCTTCTCCCCATGTCCTCTTACTGCCCCCCAGCTCAGACCCCTCCCCTCCCCCCACAGAGCCACCTGCCCCCCAGGCTCCCCCCCCCCCATGTCCCTTTACTGCCCCCCAGCTCAGTCACAGCCCAGACCCTCCCCCCACAGAGCCACCTACCCCCCAGGCTCCCCCCCATGTCCTCTTACTGCCCCCCAGCTCAGACCCCTCCCCTCCCCCCACAGAGCCACCTGCCCCCCAGGCTCCCCCCCCATGTCCCTTTACTGCCCCCCAGCTCAGTCACAGCCCAGACCCTCCCCCCACAGAGCCACCTGCCCCCCAGGTTCCCCCCGATGTCCTCTTACTGCCCCCCAGCTCAGACCCCTCCCCTCCCGCCACAGAGCCACCTGCCCCCCAGGCTCCCCCCCCCCCATGTCCCTTTACTGCCCCCCAGCTCACTCACAGCCCAGAGCCAGCAGCCGCTGAGTAAGAAAAAGATTTTATTTTTGGGTTTTTTTGTTTGTTTTTTAAACATTTCTTTTGTACAAAGAGGGAGGGGCAGCCCAGGAGATGGGGAGGGCTCTGCTCCACCCCCTTAACCCCACCCCAGAACCAGCCACAAACAAACCCTGTCACCCTCCCTGCCCCCCAGAGTCTCCAGCCCCCCTGGGCAGGCAGGGGGTCTAATCCGAGTCCGACAGAACGATGATCTCCTCCGGGTCACACTGAGTCGCCACGCTGGTCTGGGGAGAGAGCAGGGCAGGGACACATGGTCAGGCCACCTCTCACCCAAACTGGCATCCCCACTCACCCCCCCATCTCAGCCAGCCCCTCACCTTGCAGGCCTTGGGCAAGAGGCGCTGGCACAGCTGCGGGCTGCCCTGGGAGCTGCTGACCAAGCTCTGGAAGGGCGAATCGGCACGGGTGGAGTCAGGCAGGGGGCTGCGGGGCAGCAGGCCATCTAGCGGCAGCTCCAAGTCCTCATCCTCTGAGCCGATGCTGTGAACCTCCAGGCAGCTGCTGGCAAGGGCGGGAGAGATGGGGTCATGGGGGAGGGGACAGCATGGGGTGGCACCTGGAGTCAGCCTATCACACCAGGGGCAGGGTTCCTTCTCCCCCAATGCGCCCACCCACCAGGGCCCACCCTCCCCCTGGCAGTCCAAGAGGGAAGATGGTTCTTGAACCCATGGGCCCCTTGGAACAGGCTCTACTCCCAGCCCCCTTCACCCGCTGGGGATGGCTGGACACGGAAGGGCTGGAGTGGCCACCACACCTGACAGTAACTGCCCCACCAAGGCCCCCCATGCAAAGACCCCCCACCCATTGCTGTGGTTCCCAGTCAGGAGCAGGACAAGAGGGGGACCCACAGTGTCAGCTCCAGCCCAGCATCCCCTCCTTGATGCGCACAGCCCCGTTCCTTCTCCCCTGCCGTCTCCTCACCTGTCACACAGAGCTCCCCCCACCTCACACACTGCCTGGTCTGGCGTGTCTCCCCTTGCCCCCACCTGTTGCCACAGGGCAGCTCCTGGCGTCCCCTCTTGCAGGCTGGGGGCCCAGCGCTGCCGTTGAAGCTGGTGGAGCTGATGATGCTGCCCCCGTTCTCCAAGGGCCGGGCAAGGGGGCTCCTGGGGACAGACAGCTGCCTTCTCTTGGCAGGGGGCTGAGTCCGGAGCCCGGAGTCCCCCATGCCACCTCCCTCCTGCTTCACCGCGAAACTAGCAGGCTCCTTCAGGGAGACCTCCTGCTCAGTCCGTGAAGAGACCGTCTCAGGGGAGGCGGGGCCCAGTGGGGTGGCCTCAGAGGGCTCTGGGGACAAGGGGGCAGCCTTGGGGGTGGCCTCGGAGCCCCCTGGGAGTTGAGGGGAGGGGGGTGGTGTTTCGCTGAGTTCCAGGGGTAGGGCCTCAATCTCCAGCACAAACAGCTCCTGCACCGGGCTGAATGGTGGCCCCTCCTCCTCCTTGGGGGACGGGGGCCCCTGGCCCTCTGCAAGGGGCAGGGGCTCCTCATCTTCATCCTCTTCTTCGTCCTCCTCATCCTCGTCGTCCTCATCCTCGTCCTCCAGATCCTCCCCGCCTGACGAGCATGGCAGTGGCTCCAGGCCCGGCTCCAGGCCCAACTCCATGCACTGGTCTTCCTGGTCCCCTGCCGTGTCCTCACCTGCTGCTTCTGCATCTGGGAGAGTCACCACAGAATAGAACCCAGGAGTCCTGGCTCCCAGCCCCCCTGCTCTAACCCACTGGACACCACTCCCCTCCCAGAGCCAGGGACAGAACCCAGGAGTCCTGGCTCCCAGCCCCCCTGCTCTACCCACTAGACACCACTCCCCTCCCAGAGCTGGGATAGAACCCAGGAGTCCTGGCTCTGTGCGGTATGTACCTTGCATGGCTGCATCCTCTTCTTCCTCCTCCCCACCTTCTTGGCTCTGCTGCAGCTCCTCCTCAATGTCTGTGTCTGATGAGGGCTCTTCCTCCTCCGAGTCATCGTCGTCCTCCTCACTGACCGCAAGTGCCCCTTGGCTTGTGGCGCTCGTACTGGGGCTGCCCTGGGGAGAGTGGAGAAAGGGGCATTACGCCAGCTGTGTCCCCACAGGCCTGTCTACAAACTCCCTTCGTTTCCCCACCCCCAGCCCCAGCCTCTCCCACGCTGGGAGCCCTGCTGGCAAGTGCTGTGCAGCTACAGGGCACAGCTCACGCCAGGCAGCCCAGGAGCCGAAGTACTCCCTTCCCCACGCAGGGGGCTGGGCAAAGCACATGGCACAGCTTGGGAGCTCTATCCCCCCCCAGGGTGCACACAGCTGTATGCACCCCACCTCACCTGCGTGTGGGGATGCCCCTCCCCTGGGTCTGGCGCCATGGGGCAGGGTGGGGGCAGCGGCCCCTCCTGCCGGGGGGTGGCGCTGCCACGGGCTTGGGCAGCTCTCTTGCGGACACGCTCCTCCTCCTCGCTCTCGTCCTGCAGCTGGGCATAGCGCGAGACGACGCTGTCCAGACGCGTCAGCGCCACCTCGCGGTTCTCCCGCAGCCGCCGGGCCAGTGCAGAGTCCCTTCGGGCAGGGTCAGTGTCTGCACACGGGGGTGAGGGGGTCAGAGGGGCCCCGAACGGAAACACTCCCCCTCTCATCCCCAACCTGGGATAACCCCACCTGCCCTTCTCTCTACTATGACTGGGTAGGGCCTCATCTGGCCTTCCCTGCCCTCCCCAACCAATGCTGCCCCTCCCGCCCCCCCCCCGAATGGTCTCACCAGGCCAGCAAAAATTGTTATGTTGTCCTGCGTGCCCTCTCACCAGCCCAGCACTGGTCAGTACTCCCCCCCTTCCCCCTCTCACCGGGCCGGTACTGGTTGGTACACACCCCTGCGCACGCTCTCACCAGGCCGGTACTGGTCATTATGCATCCCTCCCCTCCCCGCGCTCTTACCAGGCTGGTACGCGCCCCCCGTCCCCCGTCCCCCTCACCAGGCCAGTACTGGTCAGTACGCCCCCGCCCCATTCCCGAACGCTCTCACCAGGCCGGTATGCCCCCCCCATCCCCCCATGCTCTCACCAGGCCGGTACTGGTCAGTATGCCCCCCCCCTGCTCTCACCAGGCCAGTACTGGTCAGTACGCCCCCGCCCCATTCCTCCGCGCTCTCACCAAGCCGGTATGCCCCCCCCATGCTCTCACCAGGCCGGTACTGGTCGGTGAGGTGGCTACCGAAGTTGTAGACCAGGTCGAGGTGGCGCCGCTCCTGCAGGCGGTTGCCCACCTCGCGGAAGGCATCCAATGCCATGCTCTGCATCTGGCGCTTGGCCAGGCCCAGGCTGTGGCGGGCACTGGCCTTCTGGATCACCTTGAGGATGTCCGTGTAGTCGGGGAAGACGTCGGGCCGGTTGATGAAGCGCTCGATGCGCCGGTTGACCTCCGGGTAGCGGGTGCCCCGGTAGGGGATGCGCTGCTCGATCACCCGGCCCGTCAGGCTGCTGCATTGCTTGAGCTGGCACAGCCGCTCGAAGATGTGCATCATCTTGCGCTTGAGCCGGCTCTCCTGCAGGTAGGTGGAGTCCTCGCTGTCCAGCTCAGCCAGGTCCAGCTCCCGCTCCTGCAGCCGCCGGATCTCCCCCATGTAGACACGCAGCAGGTTCTCCAGGTAGCGGATTTGCCGCTTGGAGCCAGTGCCACGCTGTCCCAACGTCCCCTCCCCCTCCTCCTCGGGCGCTGCTGGCTCCGGCTGGTGGGGGGTGGTGGGGGCGGGGGCTGAGCTGAGCGCCAGCTTGCGGCGCTGCGTGTGGGCCTTGAGCACGGTGCACAGCTCGTTGATGTAGACGTAGACTTTGCTGCGCTTGCTCTGCACACGTGTCAGGCAGCGCCCCAGCACGTTGCGAAACTCAGCTGAGGCCAGGAACTCGGCACCAGCCTTCTGGTGCCGGCTGGCCAGGAACGGGATCACCTCGGGGTGCTCCTCCGTCAGCCGGCTACAGCACTCCAGGAACTGGGGAGAGAGGCATGGGGGGAAGGGTCAGACGGGTGCCAGCACTCCAAAACCAGGCGGAAGGGAGAATGGGTGTCCGGACCAGGTGGAGACAGAGCGAGGGGCGCACATGCTCACACAACACAGAGGTGGTCACATGGACAGCAGGGCCAGTGGGGCAGGGGACCGAGGGGGGCAGAGCCCAGGGCAGCAAGGCACTGATGGAAGTCACAGGGCGTTGTGGGGAGTGGACCCGGCTCAGGGGAGAGGGCTTGGGGGGACAGGGCCCCTGTTCACAGGAACGCCTCCCCGAGCACTTTCACTTCCCAGGGTTTGATAAAGAACCAAAATCAGAGCCTCCTCCCCGCAGCTGGGTCAGCCCTGGAAATCCACTCACCTCCACCCCTCCCAGATCCCACAAGCCGTGGGCTGTTCACGCTTCAAGCCACACAGGCCTCCCTCCCAAGCCCCTTTCACAACGGGGGAGGGGGGAGCGGGCTGGGCTCAGACCCACAGGGCAGGATCAGTCCAGTAGACTTAGCCAGGGCAGAGCAAGCCCCAAGCCTCACAGGCTAGCTGACTGAGGAATGAGACACGGGGCCTTTCCCCTCTAGGGGGTGCTGGCTCCAATCCAGCACCAGAGCTGGCTCAGGGGGGTGGGGAATGGGACACGGGGCCTTTCCCCTCCAGGGACTGGCTGGCTCAGGGGGGCAGGGAACAGGATACAGGGTGGGGGATATGCGGAAGGGACACAGAAGTCCATGGCTGTGGGAGGGGTATATGTGGGGGTGGGGGAGAACAGGGGTACATAGCTAGGGAAGGCCATACATGGGAGATGGGGACTCTACCAGGGGCACTCACCTCTGCAAAGAGCCGTTCATTCTCAGCCTTGAAGCTGCCACCATGCTGGGCCAGGGGATCTGGTTTCTTGGTGGGGGTCCCACTGGGCTGGGGGGAGGCAGGGGCGGGCCCTGGGGGCTCCCTGGGCATAGGTGGTGGCAGCCCCTCCTCCTCATCGTCCAAGATGATGATGTTGCTCTCCACTGTGGCAGCCATGGGGGTAGGTCACTGCCTGGGTTGGGGATCAGAGCTGCAGGGGGGGCCTGAGGGCAGGGCACATCCCGGAGGGGGTGCCCACGGGGAGTAACCCCCACAGTGCAGGTGGTCTCTCAGTCCCAGGGGGCACTGCCTATATGGGGAGATAGAACAGTGAGTGCTGGATCTACCCCCAGTATCCACTCTGTAGCCCTAACTCCATGCCAGGCCCAGTACCCACCCCCAATGCCAACCCTACTTCCCTATATACCCCAACCAGTAACCAGCGCCTGCCCTATATCCCCCCACCACATACCTAGTGCTTTCCCTATATGGCCCCTCACCCACCCTGGGATCCAGCATCTGCCTCATCCCCATCCTGTACCTGCCTCTCACTCCCCCCCAGTACACAGCCCCCATCCTGTAGCTATCCCATATCCAAACCTCACCCCATCCCCGGGAGCCACCCTATATCCCCCCCACCCTACTACCCACATATCACTTCACCCCAGACCTTACCCCACCTATAGCCATTAGGGTGACCAGACAGCAAGTGTGAAAAATCGGGACAGGGGGTGGGGGGGTAATAGGAGCCCATATAAAAAAATCCCCAAATATTGGGACTGTTCCTATAAAATCAGGACATCTGGTCACCCTAATAGCTATACACATCCCATACCCCATATCTGTCCTCAGGCCCTGTCCCCCCACCCCGAGCCCCACAGGATCCCCCCCGCCCCCGCCCCACAGATCCTCCACCCCCCCAGGCCCTATCCCCGCCCCACAGATCCTCCACCCCCCCAGGCCCTATCCCCACCCCACAGATCCTCCCCGACCCCACCCCACAGATCCTCCACATCCCGCCCCCCCACCCCCGAGGTCCTCCACCCCCCAGGCCCTGTCCCCGCCCCACAGATCCTCCCCGACCCCACCCCACAGATCCTCCAACCCCCCAGGCCCTGTCCCCGCCCCACAGATCCTCCCCGACCCCAAGCGCCCCCCCACAGACACCCCAGGCCCTGCCCCGCCCCCCAGCCCTCGCGCGCTCACCCTCCTCCTGGTTCCTCCTCCGAAGCCTAGCACCGGAAAAACCGAGTTCCCCTCCTCCCCGGAGTGCGCAGGACCGGAAGTGGCCCTTTGTTACCAGCGGGCGCCGCCATAATAGCGTACGGCGATAGGTTCCGGAGCTGCGGCCCAATCAGAGCGAGGGACTGCCTCTGGGTCTGGAGCCGCGACAAGAGCGTCGCATACGCCGAGCCAATGAGCGAACGAGACAAGACGCGACCCGCCGTCTTCTTGTACAGCCCTTACGTTACCGCAAATGGGAGCGGCCATTTTCCTGTACGGAAAGTGGCTTCGTCTTTCTTACGTCACGTAATCCCGTTCCGCCAATCAGAGGCCTGAGACCCGTGCTAGACCGTCCCGTCCCACGGGAGAGGAGTCGGGGCTGCTCTGTTGCACCTTGAGGGAGAGGGGCGGACTGTTCCATTCCATTATGGGTGGGGGCGGTCCCAGGCCGCCTATGGGGGGATGCCCTTGGACGCGCTCTACATCCGGGCACCGTTCTGTTCCCTCAGGCGGTCGGGTAGAGACCATTGTTCCATTTAGGGAGAGGGGCTGTACTGGACCCGATGAGCTACCGTACAACATGGAGCGCTCCACGGCTCAAACCTGTCCTAGCACCGCCCAAGCCTGCTCAGTGCGCACGCGCGGCTTGAATAAAGCCGAGTGACAAGATGGCATCTGACAGCTGGGTTTGCGCATGTGCCGCTCAGCCTGTCCCTGAGAAGATGGCACCCCCGCTCGGCAGCCTGCGGTGGGTACCTATCGCGCCTGCGCGGTTTGTTCCATACATCAGGAGGGCCTATTGTCCCATCCCGTGGCAGCTGCCTCCGGCTCGCCACTGTCGCTGCGAGTCACGTGTACGCCGTACACAAACATGGCAGCCGCTAATGGCCGTGTACGGAAGTGGGAGCGGCCATTGGCGCATGCGTGCTTCTCGGAGCTGTACTGACCCACGGCAGACAGAGAGCCTGCTTCAGCCCCGCTGTGGTGCCGAGCGGTCCAGAGCCCGCAGCCCTGATCCCCGTCCCAGAGACCACGCCCCCTCCTGCACCCCAAACCCCTGCCCTGAGCCCCTCCTGCACCCCAAACCCCGTCCCTGCCCTAAGCCCCCTCCCAGAGATCACCCCCTCCTACACCCCAACTCCCTGATCCCCCTCCTGCACCCCAACCCCCTGCCCCAGCCCTGAGCCCCCTCCTGCACCACAACCCCCTGCCCTGAGCCCCCTCCTGCACCCCAATCCCCTGTCACTGCCCTATGCCCCCTCCCAGAGACCACACCCCTCCTGCACCCCAACTCCCTGCCCCAGTTCTGAGCCCCCTCCTGCACCCCAACCCCTGCCCTGAGCCCCCTCCTGCACCCCAATCCCCTGTCGCTGCCCTATGCCCCCTCCCAGAGACCACACCCCTCCTGCACCCCAACTCCCTGCCCCAGTTCTGAGCCCCCTCCTGCACCCAATCCCCTGTTGCTGCTCTATGCCCCCTCCCAGAGACCACACCCCTCCTGCACCCCAACTCCCTGCCCTGAGCCCCCTCCCAGAGACCACACCTCCTCCTGCACCCCAACCCCCTGTCCCTGCCCTAAGCCCCCTCCCATAGACTACCCCCCTCCTGCACCTCAACTCCCTGCCCTGAGCCCCCTCCCAGAGACCACCACCCGCCTACACCCCAACCCCCTGTCCCTGCCCTGAGCCCCAACCCTAACCCAACCCCCTGCACCAAGCCTCCTCCTGCACCCCAACCCCCTGCCCTGAGCCCCCTCCCAGAGACCACACCCCCTCCTGCACCCTAACTCCCTGATCCCCCTCCTGCACCCCCAACCCCCTGCCCTGAGCCCCCTCCTGCACCCCAATCCCCTGTTGCTGCCCTCTGCCCCTCCCAGAGACCACACCCTCCTACACCCCAACTCCCTGATCCCCCTCCTGCACCCCAACCCCCTGCCCCAGCTCTGAGCCCCCTCCTGCACCCCAACCCCCTGCCCTGAGCCCCCTCCCAGAGACCACAGCTCCTTCTGCACCCCAACCCCCTGCCCTGAGCCGCCTCCTGCACCCCAACCCCCTGTCCCTGCCCTGAGCCCCAACCCAACCCCCTGCACCAAGCCTCCTCCTGCACCCCAACCCCCTGTCCCTGCCCCGATCCCCCTCCCAGAGACCACACCCCCTCCTGCACCCCAACTCCCTGCCCTGATCCCCCTCCTGTATTCCAACCCCCTGTCCCTGCCCTGAGCCCCCTCCCCGAGACCACTCCCCCTCCTGCATGCCAATACCCTGCCGCAGCCCTAAGGCCCCTTCTGGAGCCTGCACCCCAACTCCCAGCTCTGAGCCCCCTCCTGCACCCAAACTGCCTCCTGGAGCCCGCACCGCCCCTTGCCCCAGCCCTGAGCCCCCTCCCAGAGCCCACACCTCTACCCCCCTCCTATACTCCAACCTCCTACCCCATCCTGGAGCCCTCATCCCCTCCTGCACCCCAACTCCCTGCCCCATCCCTGAATCCTCTCCTGCACACAAACTCACTCCCAGAGACCACACTCCATCCTGCACCAATACCCCCAGCCCAGAGCCCTCTCCTGGAGCTGTCTCCCAGAGCCTGCTCCCCAACCCCCTGCCCCAGCCCTGAGCCCCTGCCCAGAGCCCCCTCCTGCACCCAAACTCTCTCTCCCAGAGCCTGCACCCCAGCCCTGAGCCCGCTCCCCCTCCTGCACCCCAACCACCTGCTCCAGCCCAGTGAAAGTGAGTGAGGGTGGGAGAGAGTAACTGATAGAGGCAGGAGGGAAGCAGTGAGTGGGGTGGGGCAGGGGTGTTTGGGTGTGTGTGAGTAGACAGTTGGCACCCCTACTTGGGCCCCTGGTGACCTGCCCTGCCCCTGAGTGGAATTGGGGGGTGGGGGTGTCTGCCGGGGCAGGAGAAGCTGGCAGTGGAGGTGGAGATTGAGCTGGTGGATGAACAGCAGCAGAGAGGCTCTCACACGGGGAGACCGTACGTTCCTGGCCAGAGAGACCTGGTTCCAGCTGACAACAATACAGCCAAGGCCCAGCTGGGCTGTGGAGCGGCTGAATGAGGGTCTAGATCAGGCTCTCACTTTCCCTAAGACCATATTGTCACTGGGCACCCACCTAGCGGCTTGGACAGTGACCCCCCCCCCCCCCCCCCCCCCAGGCCCCGAGTGCACGCAGCCAGCAGCTGTAAAAGACCTTTTATGTCCAGCACTCACGCTGAGTCCATACCAGTATTAAAAACAAGAAGCAAGACAAGCAGCAGGGTTTGTTTGAACAGTTCATAGTCCCCTGCTTCCACTCCATCTATCTGGCTGAACATCTCTATGGCCTTGGGGCCCAGTAAGGGGGTGAGATGCCAGAGCCTGTTTGCAGGGTCAATCTGGTGCACATTGCAGCCTTCTCAAAAGCAGTAAGGAAGGCATCTTATCCTCCCTTTCCTTAAACTGGTGCAGCAACTTTACATCTGAGTTCCCTGCGGGCTTGGCCACCCTGGGACCATCCCCACTCACCATGGTAGGGGTCCCTCTGCCTCTCAGCTCTGCCATCGCCAGTTCATGCGTCTCTGCTCTTCCCCATACTTTTGCTGTCTCTCACTGTCCTCCCATTCTTTCAGTTTCAGCTCCACCGATGGGAAGATCCCCTGCTGGTCAGGGAGGTGGGTCCCAGGATCGCCTGGCTGCTCTCAGCCCCTCCCGCGGCCTCAGTTGGGTCGGGGACCGGTGTGGCCCTTGGGGCTGCCTGGCTGCTCCCAGACTCTGTCGTGGCCCCAGCTGGGTCAGGAACTGGTTCCTTAGAGCGATCCTCCTTTTCCAACTGAGCAATGAGCTGTGCCTTGGAGAGCTTTCCAATGTGCAGCCCTCTCCCTCTGCACAGCTCTACAATGTCCTTCTTAAGGAGATGGTTATAGGCCGTCTCCACGCTGTTCCCAAGTGGTCACGGACTCATAGCCCTGTGCTCTCTCAGCTCCCCAACCGCTTCAGTGTGACAGCCCTTCTCGGGGGTCTGCTCTCTCTTGGGGTTAAGTTGTAGGCTCCTCCACCTCCTGGAACCGCACCTCTCAGCCTTCAGCATGCCTGCTAATCCCCCCTTCGTTCTACTGCTCCCCCATCACTCACTGCAGGATGCTTTGTCCATGGGGTACAGTTTATCCCACCACTGCCACCAGTTGTCATGGACCCACAGGTCCGTTGCTCTGGAAATGGTCTGTATGAAGCCAGCCAGGACTCTGGGGTGGCGTGACTCCCTTCAGGGCATGCTGCCCAGGGCAAAAAGCCTCCTCGGCTACCGTCTTCCTGGTCTGACCTTGGAGCATTCAGCATCCCTGTTCACACCGTACAATTCCCCATGGTGAGTACACCTGGACAGGACCTCTGGGGAAGCCAGAGGGCCCTGCACCCCAACTCCGCAGTCAGCCATGACTCTCAGCCAGCGTTGCAAAACAAGGTTTATTAGCCGACAGGAACACAGGGTAGAACAGATCTTGTTAGCACAGAAATCAGTGACTTTCAGACAAGTCCATCTTGGGCAGTGGTTCTCAAACTTTTGTACTGGTGACCCCTTTCACATAGCAAGCCTCTGAGTGCGACCCCCCCTTATCAATTTAAAACACGTTTTTATATATTTAACACCATTAGAAATGCTGGAGGAAAAGCGGGGTTTGAGGTGGAGGCTGACCGCTCGCGCCACTCCATGTAATAACCTTGTGACCCCCTGAGGGGTCCCAACCCCCAGTTTGAGAACCCCTGATCTTGGGGGGCCCTGGGCTCCCCCTCTTCCAGTCCCCCACAGCAGACTGCCCTGGATCCTGCTGCCTGGCCTCCCCCAGGTCCCTTGCTCCTCCTCCGGTCTTTGTCTTGCTTCCCAGGCAAAGTGTCACTTGGTCACATCCCCCTCCTGGGTCTCAGGTTACAAAGCCATCATCCAGTCAGCTGGGCAGCCTTACCTGCCCCGAGGGCATCAGCAAAAGTCACACACCCAATTCCCACCACTAGGCATTGGTGCCGTACACAGGGAAACGGAGGTACGCACTGTGTTAGTATAGAACAGTAAGATTCACATGGAACATAACAGGATGAAAGACCCTGCTTCGTCACAGCATCAAACACCCATGCACCACCCCACAGCCACAGTGAGTGCAGAAAGCATTGGTCCCACAGGGCTCCAGCCACACCCTGCAGCCAAGCCAGGATGGTGGCACCCCTCACTTCCTGTTGGCCTGCGCTGTTCCGATGACGCACTCGTTCACCTGGAAGGGGGAGAGATGGAGTTGAGGGGGGAGCTGCAGCATGGTGACATGGGCAACCCCCTTCCATCTGCCTCTGTTACCTGCACAAAAATCTCTGTTACTCTCACACTCTGGGGGCATCCACCTTTACCCAGTTCCTAGGGCTTAGGCCTAAGCCTCTGCGGGTTTGCAGGACCTTTTACCAGTGAAAGAGCCTTCCACTGTAATATCCTTGTCCTCTCTTTATTGACAATTACCAAGCAGAATACACATGCTAAACAAACAGGGCTCTGCTCACCAACCCTGATCAGGCAGGCGGACTTTCCCTGTTGGCCAGGCCAGGTCGGTCTCGTCTGGGTCCTGGTTGCGGCACATCACGGTCGTGCAGAGGATTCTTAGCAGCTTTGATCTTAGGCTGAGTCTTAGAGGTGAGTTCTTCTTCTTCTGTCCTTTCTTCCTGCTCGTCTCCTTCTTGGACCCCAGTTTATAGAGTGAAACTTGAATCCTGCTTAGCTAGACCTTAACCAATCATTTTACTAAAATTTTACTAACCAATCCAAACATATTGTAACAAAATTTTATAACCAATCTAGCAAAATTAATTATGTCACAGACAGAAACAATCAAAGAACCAAGCAGAGACCGGACAAACAATAGAGAAGTGAGGACCGTAAAGACAAAACAATAAAGAAATGAGGATTTCACAACCACAACTATTGATAAGAGATTTCTTGCCCAACAGGATGCTATCAAACTAAGTTTTCTTTAACCATCTTAAGATCTGTTTCTTTATCTGGTGATAGTGGGTGCTATTAGGACAGGATCTCTTTCTTAACAGCCCGATATTACATTGTTTTGCCCATAGGCAAAAATGCAAACATGGTACCCATCCAGAGCAGACTGCAGAGAGGGAGGAGGAGGCGGCGGAGGAAGGCGTGCGCCAACGTGCTCCACATCGGACTATCTGCACCATAAAGGAGTCTCTGCAGGGCCTGGAGGCGGAAGACATGGACCTGGCTGCGGAGGCAGACCAGGCCCTGTCCTCCCTTCTCCAGGGGAAGCCTCAGAACCCCTGCAGAGACCCAGTGCAGCCCCGGCCAGAAAAACTCCAGAGCTACCCTCTGGAGCCAGGCCAGGATCTCCGGGGCCGGGCTCAGGGTCTTGAGCATGGACAGGACTAGTTGGTTAAGCACCAGTGCCCTCCCCCGCAGGGAAAGGCACCGGAGCAGTCCTATCCATCTCATAGACCTTAAGGTCAGAAGGGACCATTATGATCGTCTAGTCTGACCTCCTGCACAACGCCGGCCACAGAATCTCACCCACCCACTCCTGTAACAAACCCCTAACCTATGTCTGAGTTATTGAAGTCCTCAAATCGTGGTTTAAAGACCTCAAGGTGCAGAGAATCCTCCAGCAAGTGACCCATGCCCCACGCTGCAGAGGAAGGCGAAAAACCTCCAGGGCCTCTGCCAATCTGCCCTGGAGGAAGATTCCTTCCCGACCCCAAATATGGTGATCAGCTAAACCCTGAGCATGTGGGCAAGACTCGCCAGCCAGCACCCAGGAAAGAATTCTCTGTAGTAACTCAGATCCCACCCCATCTAACATCTGCAGCCCCTCACCCACCCTGGTCTCCAAACCCTGCCAGTTCTCTGGCAGAAAAGGATGCGTGGCGGAAAGGTAAACGCCAAGATAGAGCAGTGGACTCGCGCTCCTCCGAATGGCTTGAAGCGCGGGTGGGGTGCATATAGTGAGGCCTTATTGGAAATCCTGGGAGGTGGACGGGCGCAAGCCCGCCCACTTCTAAAGGCCCCTCCCCCAGCCTAGCGGGTGGGACCACTGGAACCAGGGACCAAATAAATACGGGGAACAACTAATGAAAAACAGGGTCGGGAGTGAAGGTCACAGGTTCAAAACAAGGGTACCGGATGGGGACACCGAGCAGAGGACCCTGGACAGCGCCCACTGCTCCTCAGAGCTGTCAAGGGAGCCAGCGGACGCTGCCCAATGGAACCCTGCCCAGAGGCGTGAGACCAGGGAAGAATGGAAATAGGCCCCACAGTTGCAGAGCACCCCCCCCGTCCAGCATCCTCCTCCTGGTAGTGTAGATCGAGACTTTGGCCTGAGCCAGGAGGAGGTTGACGAGGAGGTCTCGCGACTTCGTGGAGCCACGGATGGGGTGTGCAAAAAGGAACAGGTGTGGGGAAAAGTGCAGCTGGAATAGGGGCTGCAACCTGGCGCATTCAAGATAGGTGTGCGCCCAGTTCTCCCTCACGCCGCAGAAGGGACAGGCCTCGGGAATGGGGATGAACCAGGCCAGATACACGCCCGTGCTCACGGCCCCGTGAAGGAACCACCAACCAATGTTCTCGGCAGGCCGTGGGACCAGGGTGGAATAGAGGCTGGCCCACCGGGGCTCCTCACCCTCCGCAGGTGGTAAATAGTTCCGCCACTTGGTGTCGGGGCGGGACAAGAGGGTGAGGAGATGGAACATGTGGAGCACGAGCTTGTACAGTTGGTCCCTGGGCACGGTTTGAAAATGAACCGGCTGCAGGGTGGTTGCCGGCTCGGAGTATGGGAGTGGGGAAGCTGGGGGGGGGCCTCGCGGAACGGGGCCTGATAAAAAGGTCCAGAGGGCCCGGGGTAAGGGGGGGCGGGGAGCGCCCTCTCGCAGGGCCTGCCGCAGGAAGACAAGAGAAGTGGGTGACAAGGCAGTGCCCACCTCCTGGAGTACACGCAGGGGGGTCGGAAGGGTGGAGAACCCCATGCGCCAGCCGAGCGCACGGGGATCCACCCAGTCCCCCCGTTGTAGTCCAGGAAATCTCCGACCCTGGTGGTTTCTGCCAGGACCAACCTCCGGCGCACCGAGGGAGACTCCGCCACCTGCACACGTAGATCGGGCTTGTGTAGCAGGGGATCTGTGAGGAGGTCCGCGCCCTCGGTGGCCACAACGGACCTGGTCGCTGAAAAGAGCTTCCAGGTCTGGAGGAGGTCCTGGTAGAAGACCAGCAGCTCAGAGAGGTCTTGCAGAAGACCCCTCGGGTGGAGATAAAGGAGCTGCCAGTCATATCGGAGCCCTCAGAGGCGGCGGAGGAAGGCGTGCGCCAACGTGCTCCACGCCAGATTACCTGCACCATAAAGGAGTCTCTGCAGGGCCTGGAGGCGGAAGACATGGACCTGGCTGCAGAGGCAGACTAGGCCCTGCCCTCCCTCCTCCAGAGAAAGACTCAGAACCCCTGCAGAGACCCAGTGCAGTCCTGGCCAGAAGAACTCCAGAGCTACCCTCTGGAGCCAGGCCAGGATCCCCGGGGCCGGGCTCAGGATGTGGAGCAGGTGCCAGAGCATGGACAGGACTAGTAGGTTCAGCACCAGTGCCCTCCCCCGCAGGGAAAGGCATCGGAGCCATCCTGTCCATCTCTGCAGCCGCTCACCCACCCTGCCTCCAAATCCTGCCACTTCTCCGGCGGAGAAGAATGCGTGGGGGAAAGGTAAACACCGAGATAGAGCAGTGGACCCGTGCTTCTCCGAATGGCTTGAAGTGCGGGTGGGGTGCATATAGTGAGGCTGTGTGGCCTCCCTCTGACCCAGACGGGGAGGAACCCAACTCTCTGCCCAGGTGGGCAGAATCCAGCCGGCTCTCCCATCAGAAGTAGAGAGGTGGGGCAGGAAGTACCATAGGGGAGCCCCTAGCTCAGTTGGGGCAGAGCCTGGGAAGGAGACAGATGTGTCCTGTTTGCTGCTGCCCGCCGACACTGCTGCCGAGCCAGGCAGCACCCTGGGTCTGGAGAGACCTGAGGCCGAGGAGGAGCTGGAGCTGGTGGGACTGCTGGCGGCTGAGGACCCTGACGACATGGAGGAGCCTGAGACCACGGAGCCGGATCTGGAACTTGGGTAGGAAGTAGCCCAGGGGTTATTTTGATGGTGTTGCGGGCGGATCCCCGATGATGGGACACCCTGACGCTGTTAGGGCCCTGGGCCGGAAGGCAGTGGAGTCGGGCGGGCCTGTGTCCCCTACCCCTGCCACCCCACCCTAGCGCTATAGACTGGTGCCAGCGCTCCCCTGCCTGAGGGCTGGGGCTTAGAGACTGCTGATTGGATCTGCCTGCTAGGGGGCTAGGGACCCTAACCACTGATTTGCTGATTCCCCTTATAGTAGGCTGTGAGCCCAGTAATGTAGTGAGGCAGTGTGGCCTCCCTCCGACCCAGAGTGGGAGACACAACCGTGAGTCCACTACACTTGGGGGCGGACACGGGGAGTGACCCTACCCCTGTCAGAAGGGGTCTTAAGCGAGTCACATGCCACCGGTTCCTATAACAACAATGGAGATGGACAAACTCATTAAATTCCTGGCCACAAGTCAGCAGCAGCTTCAGCAGCAGCAGCAAGTGGGGTTTGTAGAACCCTTTGATCTTTATTTAGGGCAAAATTGACCGATTTCCACCACGATTCCCTATTAATTGTCTCTCCCCTTCTGAACATTTCCCAGAACAACTTTTTTATTTCCAAAGGCAGATTTCCTGGCATGCCTTCCCGGAGTATTCGAATGACCAATTGCTGACTTAGTTCCTGGGTCTGTGTATAGGCAAATGCTGGAGACACATTTTCTTGTATTGATTCCATAGTCCCTGCTAACAGTAACAAATCCTTTTCGCCTCGCTGTTGCCAGACTGGCAGGATGTTAGAAAACAATTGTTGCCCCATTCTTTATTTTGACAAGGATGCACTGATGGGCTTTCCCGATTCTTGTGTTTCAGCTGTAACATAATTTAGTGTGTTTGCCATTCCCTCGATGTTAGTAGCATCCAGTGCTCCAACTCCTAATCCAGTTCCACCCAAAACAGTCTCCAATACACCCCTTGGGGTTCCCTTCCTTATGGACTTTTCAATATACCATAATTTTATCCATGTTGCCCACCCCTTTAGACCACCGCTTTAGATCAGTGGTCCCCAACTTTTTTGGTCTGGCAGGTGCCAGACGATGAGCCACGGAGGACCGTGGCGGCGGATGAGCATTTGCCGAAATGCCGCCGACAAGCGGCAACATCAATAGGCGTCGCCGCCAAAATGCCGCCAATTTTCGGCGGCATTTTGGCAGCGACGCCTCTTGATGACACTACTTGCCGAGAAGCAGCATCATCCAGAAGCGTCGCCACCGACTGCTTGAAATCCCCTTTCCATGGTTTAAACTGTGAAGAATGGAACCATTTTAACTTTGGCTTGTTTAGCCTTTGACCAGATTTTTACCTGGTATACTGTTGGGCTGGCCTTTTCCACAATGTTCACTGGGGCTTCCCATTTCATTCACAAAGAATGATCTTGTTCTGCAAATTTCCAATACAGCACCTGATCTCCAACCTCCCATTCAACAGGCTTCTTTACCCAGCCCAGACTTTTATCCATCTTTTTTACGTTAACGCCCAATTGTCCTGCTATTGTCTTGTGGGTTTCTGATAATGTTTCCACAAGGGACTGGATCCGCTGGTCATTTAGCAGTTTGGGTTGCCACCCATCTGGAATAGCTACATTGAGCCATCACTGTGGGAATGTTCTCATGTCCCTTCCCGTCATTGCTACAAAGGGATTATAACCATGACTTGCTGGGACTGACCTTAATGCCATTAGAATCATAGGCAGTTTCATCCCATCTTTTCCATTTTCTTTTATCATTTTTCTTAGTGCATCCTTTAGAGTGCGGTTAGTTCATTCCAATTGTCCTGAGGATTGGGGGGGGGGCCCACAATGTGGAACCTTTGCTTAATACCGAGTATTTTACACATTTCCTGCAGAGTTTCCTCAATGAAGTGTGGACCTTGGTCCAAAACGATTTCCATGGGCAGCCCCCACTGGCTAAACACTACATTAAATAATTGCCGGGCTGTAGTCAAAGCTGTGTTAGTCTTTGTTCGGATGGCATCTATCCATTTTGTAAAGGGATCTACTCTTACCAAACTTGTTGTTCCTTGGGGGAACTAGTAGGGGTCCAATCTAGTCTATCTGTAACCGGGCCCACGGACTCTCAGTCCTTTGGTGAGCAATGGGACCCTTTTGTACCAGGGCCGCCCAGAGGATTCAGGGGGCCTGGGGTCGGCGGCGGCAGGGGGCCCCCGCCGCCAAAGACCCAGCGCTTTGGCGGCGGGTCCCTGGGCGGAAGGACCCCCTGCCACCAAATTGCCGCCGAAGACCCGGAGCGGAAGAAGCTCCGGGGGCCTGGGCCCCACGAGAGTTTTCCGGGACCCCCGGAGCGAGTGAAGGACCCTGCTCCAGGGCCCCGAAAAACTCTCGTGGGGGGCCCCAGCAGGGCCCGGGGCCTGGGGCAAATTGCCCCACTTGCCCCCCCCTCTGGGCGGCCCTGTTTTGTACATGAGGGTCTGCATTGACCATAGCACATTGCAGACAATGATTACACCACCGCTTTACATCTTCCTTTAAGGTGGGCCACCACCCTGTGTCTTTGACTCTTTCCACAGTTTTGCCCACCCCAAAACGCCCTTGCTCGTTCACATATTGAACCAATTTAGTCCTGACTTTCTTAGGCACTTGCCACCTTTTAGGCTGTTCCCCAAGGTCGGATTCATGCTCAGTGACCCACACTCCCCCTTCGGGGTCTTTGTGTACATGCCATTTTCCTCTGATTATTTCTTGCTTCAGTAATTGCTCAACTTCTTCGTCCCCTTCCGGTAGGCCTTGCAGATCCAACGTCTCTGGGCTTGTCACCTGCCTTTGTGCTCTGGTACTACATTGATTACCTCCTCTTCCTCGCGCTGTGTTAACAGGGTGTTAACATCCGCCCTGTTATTCCAAAATCCTTCCTCACTCCCTGGTTTCTGATGTGCCCTCACATGTGTTACACACGTGTCTCCCTTTCTGCCTCTTATTAAAACCACCACTTGCTCCCAGTACTGTTCATGAGCTACTGGCTTTCCATCTCCTGCGCACATACCCCTCACTGCGCAAATGGGTAGCCATGCCACTGCTGCTCTGCACACCCAGTCCAAATTGGTAAATATTGCCGGGGTGGCTTCCTGATCCTCCCCCTGTAACACCTTCAGTACCGCCACACCTTCTGCAGCTTGTGCCGAGTGCGGCCTTACTGGTCCTTTAGTGCCTGGTTGGTATTTACCTTTACAGCTCCACATCCTGTCTCAGCTCTCCCAGCACTAAACTAGCTCGACCCATCCACAAACCAGATCTGGGCATTTTCCTCCCGAGCTTTCTGTAGGGTACGTCCTGATTTCACTGGCCACTCTGGCAGGGGACACTCATGCTCCTGCACTTGCACTACAAGGCCATGTGGTACAGAGGATAGAACCTTTCCCTTTCCTGCAGTTCTCCCTCGACTTACAAGGGCTAGCGTCCATTGTGCCAACCTAGGGTGAGATACCTGCGCCTTTCCTGGTAGCATGTGTTTCAATGGGGAATGTATTGTCTGCACTATGACTTTGGATCCTCCAATTATATACTCCCGATGCTCAAGGCCCACACTAAGGCCAAGCACCTTTCTCTCTCTCACAGGGGGTGACATTTTGCTCAGTGTAATTCAGTGTTTTGGACCCATAGGCCACGATTTGTAATTTCCTGGTGCTTTGCTTCTGTAACAGCACTGCTTCCAGCGCCACAGCAGTAGTAGGCAGTTGCAGGATGGATGGTTCTCCCACCATATGCTATGGCCGGAGCCTGGGCCAAATCCTGTTTCAGGGTCAGTGATGCCTTTGCCTGATCAGGCCCCCGCTCCCATTGCCGCCCTTTCATTAGGAGAAAACACAGTGGGCGACATTTCAGTAACATCTCCCAAGAAGTTCAGGGTTCCCAAAAGGCTCTTAAGGATGCCGCATCAGTAGGGGCGGGAAGTTTTCCAGTCAGTTCCACCCATTGTGCATCTGGGCTTCGTCCTTCCTTTCCCAATATGACCCTTAAGTATTTAATCTCTTGCTGTACCAGCTGGGCCTTGCCTCTCTTAGCCTTGAATCCAGTATCTTGGATGATCTGTAACATCTGCTCAGTGATCCTACCAACCTCCTCCCTATCATCCCCATGCACCAGGATATCACTAACGTAAGAAATTACCCTCTTTGGGTGTCAATTTTCCCCACATCTTAACCACATGAGAGTGACAAATTGCAGGTGCATTATGAAAACTCTGGGGGACTCATGTGAAACAGAACTGTTGTCCCCTATAAGTGAAACCAAATTTGTACCAAGACTCAGGGTGCAAGGGAATGGCAGAGAAGGCATTTGCTAAATCTATTCCTGAGAACCACTGTGCCCCTGCTGCTACTACAGCAACTACTTTGTGGTACTTAGCCATGACCGGGGCAGGGGCTACTGCATTTAATGCTCTAAAATCCACTGTCCTTCTCCAGGTCTTCCCACCCCCTTTCAGTACAGGCCAATCGGGGCATTATTAGTACCAGCCATTTGCACAAGAAAACCCTGTTCTAACAAACGTTCAATGGTAGATTTTATTCCTTCCTCTGCCTCCTGAGGATACTTGTATTGATGCTGGGGAGGGGGGGGGGTCAGGCCCTCCAATTAAAACCTCAGCATCAATTTTCCCACACTCCAATTTATTTTTAGCCCATACCCCAGGAAACTTATCCACCCATGGGTACCCTCCTTCCGGGGCCTTTACAGCCGCACACCTATGTACAGCATTAACGGAGGGGGTGAGTGTTTCTGCTGGCCCCTCACTATTTGCCCATAGGAACCCATTGGCTAAATCCCCTCATTAAGATAAGGCGTTCCCAATACTCCACCCTCATTACTCCCATTCCCAGTTTGATCCTGCTCCTGAACACACTATTTTACCCATGATTCCTGATTCCCTATGTGGGTCAGCTTTGGTCTTGTGATAAATGCTTTCTTTGTCTCCCCTGTATATGATACTAGCTGTGTTGAATTTTCTGTTTCCACAGAGTCCCGGGAAGCCACTGCTCTCCAAGCACAGATACTGATGCTCCGGTGTCAATTAGCATAGTGGGGCATGTTTGTTCCCCTAATCTCCCCATTATTGCCCCTACAATGGGATGCCCCCATTGGTCATATTGTAGTTGGGCCACTATCTCAGGGGGAGTCTGGGGAGGCGGGCACCCCTATTGGGGTGGTGCCAGTGCTTCGGGGTCTGTTATGGGAGTTACAGGAACCCTGTCAATCAATTCCTCTCGCCTCTCTAACTGGGCAGCCCTCTGCAGCAACTCACTTGTGGGCTTCCCGTCCCATTTCTCTTCTGGTTCCCCTGCCATCATGAGCTCCCTCCATGCCTCCCCTCTCAGTGTACCTTTCCCACCTTCAGCCAGACATCCTCTGTTCTGCATCTGATACCCACGTCCAGATCCATTTCTTCCTCTGGCTCCTCTGCTGCCCTTTGCACCTCCCCGTCCTCTTCCTCTAACATGCCATAGTGCATCAGGCCCCTTTCCCCCCGGCTCCCCTTGGAGATCTGGGGCCCGTTGTTGGCAAAAGTTACCGCCTGTACTGGCTCCATGCTCCTGTCCTTATTTCCTTTTCCCACTTGTCCCTGCGTGTCTTGAAAAACGACAGCTTCTCAAAAAATGTCCTGTTTTAACTCCGGGTATCCCCTAGCTGGATCTATGGGTCCTAAAATTACCTTCATTCTTGAATTCAAACCGTTTAACAATGCCGTCTGAAAAGCTAAAGTATTGAAATCCAGTGGGGTTCCAGTTACTACTGGCACAACCCCGGCAGCCATGGCCAGTGTCTCCTTTTTAATAACATACAATTCCGGGGAGTCACAGGGGCCGTGTTCTGTTACATGGAACAATTTCCCCAGTTGTCGGGCAGACCTCACAACCTTCGTTACTTTATTCACCCAGTCCCATTTGGTAGCAAGAACACTGTTTACACCTAACTGCTCAACTGCCACCTCAACAGTGTAGGAGATACTGTAGTCATATCTTCAACTTGTATTAATGAACGCCCTGAAGGTCTCGTCTCCCAAAACTACCTTGACAGGAAGAAGAGAATCCATGCAGAGGCGAGAGCACCCACAGCTCCCACTGATTTGAACAGCTGTGCATACTCAGCCCCGCTGAGGATAGACTCTACCGCATGGATACTCAGAGGTAGCTAAATAAGCAGACTCCAGCTTGGAAATCGAATCCTTGGTTTGTTACTAGGATGAGGACTTGTAATAGCCTTGCTGATAAGGAATCACCTGTAAGGGAAGAATACTTAGTTCCTCCCTCGGAGATCTGAAGAGTAGGTGTACAAGGAAAGGCATACTACTCTATTTTCAGAGCCTCATGGGAACTCAACCTGTTGGAGTAGTAGCTGGGATTCCAGATTCCACCTCCACCACTTGTGAGCTGACTGGACATACGACAAGCTTGGGATGGGCCAGATTGGAAACTCTGCAGAGGTGCTGACAGCCAGCACTGTGTTGCTCGGTAAGACCACGGCACCTCTACTAGACTGTCACATCCCACATGACCTCTTACACTCACACCCAGTGAATTACCACCAGCAAATCCCACGTTAGCAAACAGTGGAACAGGAAGAGCCACCAATAGATTTGGAACAATCAGGTAGCACCCTTGCTTCCTTATCCTCTCACCAGAGTTGCAGGGTACTTTCTCGGGACTGCTACGAAATCCAGCTTCTTGTATTCATTCCCAGGTTGGCTTTCTGTGTGCTGTTTAATCCTCTCATCTGTGCAGAAATGGAACTCAACTGGCTTTGTTACCTGACCAGCAGTTCTCTTCACAGGTTGTCCTAAAAAGGAGAAAACCCAATGAGACTGATACTGAGGAGGAGCAGTTTATGCTCATCCAAAACCTGTGTTCTCTATGGAGTCATGTGCATTCTATCGGGCCTGCAAAGCCATCCTCAGCCCTTTATATTTCACAAGATAGTTAAGCTGTGTTTCCAGGTAGAGTTGTGGCCCAATACCCTTTAGACATGCCATTTGATATGGTTCCAGAAACATGCTGTTAAGAATGTGGAAAAATCTGTTTTGGTGGATACATCTACCTCTGTCTATTTGATGATAGTCATGCTGTCTGCTACATGTAGGGTGACCAGATAGAAAGTGTGAAAAATCGGGACAGGAGCTGGGGGTGGTAATAGGCACCTACATAAGAAAAAGCCCCAAATATCGGGACCGTCCTATAAAATCGGGACATCTGGTCACCCTAGGAACATGGTGCACAGCTCTGACTCAGTCCCAGGTAGAGTCACATCTGCAAGAAGGCAGATAATGGTTGTAGACAGCTCATCCCCAGCACTTAAATACTAAAGAACTTGAAATGGTTAAAAGCCTCAGTCCTGAAGCTATGGGGAAGGGGAGGGGCTGGAGACTAAGGCCTTGTCTACAGTGAAATGAATGCAGATTAAGGTAGGGTATGAATTTAAACCAGAGTAGCTATTCCTCACTAACTCCCTGTGTGAGTGCTTTTATCCTGGGTTAACCCAATCCACTTGGATTACAGTAATATGGAATAAAGCCCTTATTCTAGAAACAAGAGCATCCACACAGAGCATCAAAGTTACCCTGTGCAGACAACCCCTGAGAAGCAACTGGAACTCAGGGCTACTTCTGCACTGCTCCACAGGTTTTGCGTCCCTGTCCATCAATGGCTATTAGCCAGGATGGACCTATCCTCCATGAAGTTCTCTAGTTCTTTTTTTTAAACCTCCTTATAGTCTCGGCCTTCACAACATCCTGTGGCAAGGAGTTCCACAGGTTGACACTGTGTTGTGCGAAGAAATACTTCCTTTTGTTTGTTTTTAAAGCTGCTGCTGTGGCAAGGCACCTCTTTTCTCGCGCCAGCCTTAGCATTTCTCCCTTCTGGCGAGGGTGGGCCAGAGGTAATCCGTGCCACTCAGGCAGGGTTTGCCTTCCCCCTTCGGTGCTCCCTTGGCTGTGTCTTCAGGGTAGGCCGGAGGGTAAGCCTAAAGGGTGCTCCTTCCCCACTCAAAGAAGGGAAATAGTCCCATAGACCCAAACAAAGGGTGATATCTTTCCCCGCCTCCTCGCTGGGATGGGGTGTCAGTCCTTCCCCTAGCCGGCACTCGGGCTTGTCTGCTTCCCCCATGGGAAGGGGCACAGCCTCTCCTCTTGGAGAAGCTACTTCCCTGCTGCTCCTAGCCTGGTAACAGCTGGTGTCTCGCTCCTCCCTTTCTCTCACTGGAGAAGGGGGTTTTAAAGGGTCTCAGGCAGCCCTTACTTGGATTCAGGTGTCTCTAATTAACCTGAGGTAACCCCTTCTCAGTTTGTAGGAAAAAGGGCCTTGAACATTCTAGGGCTAACATATCTGCCTTCCACTACCCTCTTGCAGCCGTCCGGCCTGACTGTATCACACTGCCTATTAATTTCATTGGGTGATCCCTAGTTCTTGTGTTACGAGGAGTAAACAACACTTCCTTATTTACTTTCTCCATACCAGTCATGATTTTATAGACCTCTGTCATATTTCCCCCCCCCCCCCACCACCACCACCGGTCGTCTCTTTTCCAAGCTGAAAAGTCCCAGTCTTTCTAATCTCTCCTCATATGGAAGCTGTTCCATACCCCTCATCATTTTTGTTGCCCTTTTCCAATGCCAATATTTCTTTTTTGAGATGGGACGACCACATCTGCATGCAGTATTCAAGATGTGGATATTCCATGGATTTATATAGAGGACATATGACCTTTTCTGTCTGATTATCTAATCCCTTTCCTAATGATTCCCAATATTCTGTTCTCTTTTTTGACTGCCGCTGCACATTGAGTGGATGTTTCCAAAGAACTATCCACAATGATTCCAAGATCTTTTCTGAGGGGTAACAGCTAATTTAGACCCCATCATTTTATATGTATAGTTGGGATTATATTTCCCAATGTCAGGGCCGTAGCAACAAAGAACGTGGCCCCCTCCGAACGGTGGCCCCCTCCGAACATATGTCTGGGCGGGGCCCCTTACAATGCAGAAACTGGAATTCGGTATTTATTTTGCCACTTTTAGGGGCCCCCTTCCTTGCGGGGCCCCCTCCGGTCGGAGGGTACGGAGGGCGCTCGCTACGCCTCTGCCCAATGTGCATTTATCAACACTGAATTTCATCTGCCATTTTGTCCAGTCACCCAGGTTTGTGAGATCCCTTTGTAACTATTCACAGTCTGCCTGGGACTTAACCAGCTGGAGTCATTTTCTATCATCTACACATTTTACCACCTCACTATTTACCCCTTTTTCCAGATCATTTATGAGTATTTTGAACAGTACTGGTCCCAGAACAGACCCCTGAGGGACATCGCTGTTTACCTCTCGTAATTTTAAAAACTGACCTTTTTGTTTCCTATCTTTTAACCAGTTACTGATCCATGAGAGGACCTTCCCCTCTTATCCCATGACAGCTTACTTTGCTTAAGAGCCTTTGATGAGGGACCTTGTCAAAGGTTTTCTGGAAATCTAAGTACAGTACACTATATCCCTGGATCACCTTTGTCCATGTTTGTTGTGTTTGTTGACCCCGCTCATAGAATTCTAGTAGATTGGTGAGGCATGATTTCACTTTACAAAAACCATGTTGACTCTTCCCCAATAAATCATGTTCATCTATGTGTCTGATAAGTCTGTTCTTTACTATAGTTTTAACCAGTTTGCCCGATACTGAAGTTAGGCTTACAGGCCTGTAATTTCTGGGATCACCTCTGGAGCTGGTTGCATATTTTCTGTTTGTTTTTTTTGGTGGGTGGATCATCTTCCTTTCTAGTGGAGGTGACTGTGCATCTCACTGCTTCAGCTCTGGCCCAACATTTGCATTGCTGGGCAATCTTGTGTTGGGCTGACCGTCTTCTGGATACCCTACTGCAGGGAAGAACAGTGTCAAGTCTCCCATGTGGTCTTTGGGAAGGGCAGTCAGTCCCACATAATGTATTTCAATATCTACTGGGAAGAGTCACTGAAATCCAGACAGCACTACGTACAGATATGCTTCAGAGGAGACTAACAGCAGCTAATTGTTACACTGCTAATTGGAAACCTAAAATCACTCCTGTTATTTGCACTATGGTACAAAGCCCCCTTGCACATCTAGGCTGCAAGTCAGAACTCAGCCTCTCTCAGTAGCAACTTCTGAGTACTACCATCAGCAAAGGGGCTCTTCCCGCTTCAGTCCAATTCCAGATATCCACACATCCTGGAAGTCACCAGCGCACAACTGGTTATCTCAGCCACCAGGTATGAAACTGAACTGCCTTCTGACCCCCACAGATGGGGCCTCCGGGTTAGGAAATAGGCACAGTGACAGGATCTCACGCACAAGCTCACACAGCTGCTGCATGTGGTGGATTAAGCAGATGTCAGTCTCCAATCATATCAATATGGGACCATTCATGAAGAGTTGAGACTGCTATGTCATCATTGCTCACCTAATCCAGGACACTAAGGGTCCCCCCTCAGCCATGTGGGAAGAACCCCTGGACCCAGGACTCAACTAAATATGCGGGACAACTGAGAAATACCAGGGCAGGAAGTGGAGATCACAGGTTCAAAACTAGGGATCCAGAGGGGGATACTGATCAGAGAACCCCAGTCAGCGCCTGGTGCGCCTCAAAGCCATCTCCTCCAACACTTCCCGCTCCAACTGCTCTATCACCACATCCCTCTGCCGGCTGGCGCCCCGGGTGTAGTCATGGCAGAAGAGCCAGGCACGCACCTGTCACGGAGTCCCCGAGCGATGCTCTGGAACTGCTCCCCACAAAGCCAGTCAGGACTTTGGGGAGCCTCCTCTCCCTCGGAGCAGACTGTCTTCAGGGCAAGAAGCTCACACGGCTTCACCTCCTGGGTCTCTCCTGGGAGCATTCAGCATATGCCCCTCCGTGCGCTTCCCACAGCGAGTCCGCCCAGGCGGGGTCCTGGGGAAGCCAAAGGGTTCTGCACCCCCACTTCGCAGTCAGACGTGACTCTCGGCCAGCCAATAAAACAGGTTTATTAGACGACAGGAACACGGTCTAAAACAGAGCTTGTCGGTCCAGCGAACGGGACCCCTCTGCCGGGTCCATTCTGGGGCCCAGCGAGGCAGACCCCGTCTGCCCTCCCTTCCAGTCCCCAGCTAGCTCCAAACTCCAACCCCCCTCCAGCCCCTCCTTCTCTGGGCTTTGTCTCTTTCCCGGGCCAGGAGGTCACCTGATCCCTTTTTCTTCAACACCTTCAGTTGGCACCTTTGCAGAGGAGAGGCCCAGGCCATCAGTTGCTAGGAGACAGAGTGTCGGGCATTTATGTACCCTGGCCCTTTGCTCTGCAGCAACCATACACCCTTATCCCACCACCTAGACACTTAAGAACTGCATAGGGGAAACTGAGGAAAACATTAAGAACAGTCCCACTTCGTCTCATCTCTCCCCCCTTCGAGACTGAACTGAGCGGGGTCACTGCAGCCAGTGACCTGGGGAAGTTCGAACCCACCAACGTTCCCATGGATGCCCCAGCATCTCTCCCATTCCTTGGTGGGAGTTACACCAGGCCCTTCCAGTTTCGTGCCCTCCCTTAGTTCGAGTGCGCTTGATGGCACTCGCAGGCCGCATGTGGGAAGGTTTATGTGGCCCGTGACCTTTTGCCAGCCCAATACCCCTGGGGTTCAAACTGGGACTGGGTCTTCTCCCAGCACTTTGGTCTGGAGGGCTGCGATTCGGGCTCTCTTGGTTAAGAGCCCCTATCTTGACCTTGGCCAGCTCTGGGCTTGGGCAGCCGCTCCCCACCTTGTGGCCCAGATACAACACCTCTGTCGTCCCCACCTTATACTTTCCAGCTTTTACCGTCAGTCCCACCTCCTTGAGGCAGCCCAGCACCCTCTTCACCTGGGACACACGTCCCTCCCAGGTCTGGCTAAAGACACACGTCATCGATGTACGCCAGGGCCAAGTCCTCCATCCCCCTCAGCTTGTCTAGAATCTCCCCAGGCCTAGGCGTGGGGTAGGCATCGGACACTGTGATGGTTTTAAGCTTCCAATAGTCCCCGCAGAACCAGATCATCCCGTCTTCCTTGGGGACCAGCCCCACGGGTGAGGCCCATGGGCTGTTGAACGGCTGGATCACATCTAAAGCCAGCATGTCCTTGACCTCTCTCTCCAGGTTTTGGGCTGCTTTCCCAGTGAGTCTGAATAGGGAACACCTGATGGGGAGATTGGCTCCCACCTCAGGGAAGAGATCCACCAGGGAGTCTTCCCCCTTCTCCTCCCAATCCTCCCTTTTCAGGTCCAGGGGTCCCCTCACTTTCCTCCCATACAGCAGCTCGAACGGGAAGAAACCTGTGGATTCCTGGGGCACCACCAGCTGCCTCCCGATTCCCCACAGTTCTACTTCCCCTTGGGGAGCCCATTCCTGGTACAGGAATCCCTTCTCCCACAGGACTCTGTCCCTGCAGCCTTCCCCAAGGGGGTTTGCAGCGCTGTGGCCAGCAAGTTCCCTCAGCTTCTCCAAGGAGGGATCCCTCTGCAGCTCGGTCTGGAATTCAGCTGCTGGGGAAGGGAGTGGGACCTGTTCCCTCTCGGTGGCTGGGCCTGGGGTCACAGCTCCCCTGAGCCCTGTCCCTGGTAGCTCCCTCCCTGCTGTGTAATCACTTCCCAGCAGCACGTCTGGACCAGGCAAACCTGGTTGGCAGCCGACCTGCCCTGCCTGGGTGTCCCCCCACTCAGCTGGGGTCTCAGCTCCCACCATGCCCAGCACTGTCCTTGTTGTCCCACTGGGGGCAGGCAGCGAGCTCTCTGCTCTGGTCACAGCATCAGAGCCAGCATGAGCCCCCTCTCCGGTGTGCAGGGGGGCGGGGAGTAATTCTCCTACACACTCAGCCCCAGGGGTCTGGTTACAGGTAGGCAGGTATTCTGAGCCCAGCAGCCCCTCCCTCCTGCCAGCCAGGTCATTTGCATTTTCACTGACCATTTCCCTCTTAGCCAATTGGTTAGCGGGATTCAAATTTAAATCCTCGGCCTTTACAGGAGCAGGGCCTGGATCTTGTCCCAAAGAGACAGAGTCACCCCCGAACAGGACCTCACAGCCGATATCCGGGAGAACCCCAACTACCAGCCAGCCCAACCTCTCCAGGGTCTGCACAGGGATCCGGGCCATAGACAGGGTGAGGGGCTTCATCCCAGGGACCTTCACCCAGGTCACACAGCCCCTCAGCCTCTGCGGCTGCACCACCCGGGGCCTGACATCAGTTCTCTGTGTCCCAGGGTCTCGCCATCCCAGGCAGGTCCCCCCATTGACCACCACCTTCTGCTCCCACTGGGGGTCCGAGGGGCCTGAGCCCAGGAGACTCCACACCGACATATAGGCCGGGGCCAGGAGTGGGAGCCTGTCCACCACCCCACCCATCTGTCTGACAGTGTCTATGGCCTTGGGACCCAGGAAGGGAGCTAGATACCGGGGCTTTTCCGCAGGGTCCCCCTGGTTCAAATCACCTGCCTGCGTGAAGGCCGTGTGGTGGGAATCCACATCACCCCCCTCCTTAACCAGGGGCAGCAATTTAGTGTCGAGGTTCCCTGTGGAACTGGCAGCCCGGGGTCTATCCCCACTCACCCCTGGGGAGCCCCCTATGCTTCTCCACTCCACCATCGCCAGTCCATGCTGCTGCTGCTTCTGCCGCTTTTCCTCGGGCTCTTGCTCTCTCTCACGGTCCTCTCGCTCTCTCGGACTCAGCTCCAATCCCATCCGTCTCCGACCCCCTGATGGGGAACCCGATCGTGAAGACCCCCATCTGGTTGGGGACCAGACTCTTGGGGATGCCTGGCTACCACTCCAGCTGCTCCCAGATCCTCTTGTAGCCCCGTCTGGGTCAGGAATCTGCTCCTTAGAGCGGGCCTCGTCCTCCAGCTGCACGATTAACTGGGCCTTGGTGAACTTCCCAATGCGTAACCCTCTCTTCTTGCACAGGATTACAATGTCCTTCTTGAGGAGATGGTGATAGGCCATCACTCCGCTGTTCCCAGGTTGCTTTGGACTCACAGGCCGTGTGCTCTTAGCTCCCCCACGGTTTCCAGGAAGAGCCCCTAGTGTGCCAGCCCTTCTCGTGGTATCACCTCTTTGCCAGGGTTGAGCTGCAGACTCCTCCGCCCCTGGGACCACTCGCTGCAATCCCCAGGGGAACCCTGTTACTGCAAAAGTCCTTCTCTCTCCCAGGGTCGAGAGGCAAGCTCCTCCGCCCCTTATACTGCTCGCTGCAGTCCTCAGGGGGACCCCGTTACTCCAACAGTCCTTCTCACTGGTCACACACTCCTAGGGGTTAATCGCCCCCTGAAACCGTCCCTCTCTGAGCCTTCAGCACGCCTGGTCCTCATTATCCCCCCTCTGTTTTACTGCTCCCCAGTCACTTACTGCAAGAAGCGCCATTCACGGGGTGCAGTACATCCCACCTCTGCCACCAGTTGACACGGAGTCCCCGGGGGATGCTCTGGAACTGCTCCCCACAAAGCCAGTCAGGACTTTGGGGAGCCTCCTCTCCCTCGGAGCAGACTGTCTTCAGGGCAAGAAGCTCACACGGCTTCACCTCCTGGGTCTCTCCTGGGAGCATTCAGCATATGCCCCTCCGTGCGCTTCCCACAGCGAGTCCGCCCAGGCGGGGTCCTGGGGAAGCCAAAGGGTTCTGCACCCCCCACTTCGCAGTCAGACGTGACTCTCAGCCAGCCAGTAACACAGAGGTTTATTAGATGACAGGAACATGGTCTAAAACAGAGCTTGTCGGTCCAGCGAACGGGACCCCTCTGCCGGGTCCATTCTGGGGCCCAGCGAGGCAGACCCCCGTCTGCCCTCCCTTCCAGTCCCCAGCTAGCTCCAAACTCCAACCCCCGTCCAGCCCCTCCTTCTCTGGGCTTTGTCTCTTTCCGGGGCCAGGAGGTCACCTGATCTCTTTGTCTCCAACACCTTCAGTTGGCACCTTTGCAGAGGAGGGGCCCAGGCCATCAGTTGCTAGGTGACAGAGTGTCGGGCATTTATGTACCCTGGCCCTTTGCTCTGCAGCAATCATACACCCTTATCCCACCACCTAGACACTTAAGAACTGCATAGGGGAAACTGAGGAAAACATTAAGAACAGTCCCACTTCGTCACAGCACCTTCCCCACATCCCACCACCACCGTGCAGAGGGAAAGGTGCGCCGCTGCCCCTGCCAGGCTAGCCAGAACTCCTGGAAGGATGCCATGAAGCCCACATCGTCCAGCAGGCTGTTAGTGAAATGCCAAGAGGCCGGCCCTGGGCTCTCTGAGGTGAGAGAGGCCGTCATGGCCACCAGATGGCGGTCCAAGAAAGGGGCTGGTCGCATGCTGGAGGAGTGGACCCATGCAAGATGGGAGCGTGATAGATAAATGCAGTCTAACTGGGAGTGACTTCCACCCGGACATAGGTAAAGGTGGACTTGTCGTCCTGTTGGTTGCCGAGTCAGACGTCCACCAGGGAGTGATGATGGGCGATCTCCCTGAGGACGCCCGCAGCGGCCTGGCTGCTCTCAGTTCCAGAGCAGTCCCGCTCCTCGAGGGTGGTATTAAAATCCCCGCCCAAGACCAGGCACTCAGAAGGATGGCGGACACCTGCTGATAGAAACACACCTGCTCTGTGCCTGATGTCAGGGCGTAGACATTGACCAGATTCAACGTTAACCCCTCATGCAAGCGTCGAGGTGCAGCAGGTGACCCAGCATGACCTTAGTGACCCCTAGCACCTCAGGCCATAGGGTGGGGGAGAACAGGGGGGCCACCCCAACCGAATGAGCGCTGAGATGGATGAAGTACATCCTGTCCCCCCATTCTAACTGGCTGCGGCAGTTGGATCCGTGTGGGTTTCCTGCAGGAAAATCACAGAGTAGCCCCCTCCCCCAAAGGCAGGAGAGCACCTGGCACCTGCGGAGGCCCACCCTATAGCCTGGGTGTTCAACGTTGCAAAGATGGTGGATTTTATTGTGAGGGCTGGGGAGGATCCTTGTGTGCAGGAGTGCCGGCGGCCCCCATTGGGCCCTGCAACAATCCGTGACTGACCCCAAAAGCCAGCAGGGAGTCACGGAAGTTGCGGGCCCGCTGGTAGGCCGCGGCCTCCTGCCTCCTGGTCCCCTTCCCCTCCTCCAAAACGGCCCTCACAGCCCAAAGGACGAGATGGAAGTCCCCCCAGGGCAGGGGATCGAGCTGCACCTTGCCCTGGGAACCATGGGTGTCCACCAGGAAGCGGCGCAGCTCGTCCAGCAGCACAGTGGGGGATGGGATCACGGACCCATTATCGTCCTCTGTCTAGTCCCCTGTAACGGGCCCACGGCGAGGGACAAACGGGGCAGATGCACTGCGCCAATACCGTTGGTGCTGCACAACCCATCCCTATTCCTGGCAAGGGAGGGGGCTGCGGAGGAAAGAGAGCGCCCCGTAGCGGTGAAAACCGCCCCCTGAGGCTCGTCTGATGAGAGGGGAAATGAGACAACCCCTGGGCTGGCAGCAGTATGAGAGGTGGAGGGGAAATAATCAGAGACTGCGACAGGGTGGGAGTGAGGCTGGGGCCAGCAGCGGGGTCAGGAGCAGAGGCGGATGTGGGAGCGGGATCCCCGGCGCCTCTCGACCAGGGTCAGGGGCCGAGGGGATGGGGACAGGAGGGGGCCCTCAGCACTGCCAGGCCTGGGCGCTTCGATGATCTCAGCACCCGCAGCCATGGCATTGGGCCCGATGGCATCTGCAATAGGACCCCCAACTGGGAGGGAGGGAGGGCCGCTGCCCTGCACTCAAGGGCCCGGCCGCTCGGCACCCGCCATCACCACTGGGGGCTCGGCAGCCATGAGCAAAGTACCATCTGGGGCTGGGCAGATGGACGAGCCCAGGGGCCCCCCAGGATGGAGGGCAGGGGCAGCGGCCTGGGGTAGGAGGTAGAGAGGAGGAAGGGGTGGCGTGATCAAGCTGCCATCCAGAGCGAGGCCCTCGGCAAGGGGTCGTCCTCCCCCGGGGTGACCGGGGTCAGACCCAGGGCCCCAATTGCCTCGAAGATGGAGCTAAAATGTCCCCCCGCCGCCCCAGGGTCCTTCCTGCCAGTAACCTAGGCAGCAACCGCCTCAGCGTCAATGGGGGGCACAGATGACATGGGGATTGGGGGGCTCCATCCGAGGCCTCCTCAAGGAGGGACTCCAAGGGGGGGGGCAGTACCGCCCCCCTCCACTGCCATGGCCTCCTTGGCCGGCTCCACCTGCAGGGCTCAGTTGGGGCGCGGCGTAAGGCTTGGTAGCGGCGCCCCCCCATGGTCTTTGCAGGGAGCCTCATCCCCCTCCATGTCAAGGGGGAGGCGCTGAGCCGGAGCCGTCCTTTTGTCCTGCTTCCCCTGGACGCGTGCCCAGCCGGGGGCAAGGGCGCTGGATCCAAGGACTGGAGAGGCAAAGGGGGAGCAAGAGGAAGAAGGGATACCTCCCCCTGGGGCGTGCCCTCTCCCTAGCCCAGGGACGGCCCTGCCGCCCTCTCCTCCATGGGCCCTGCTGGACTGCATACGACGGAGGTGGGGCCTACCCGCTCGTCTGGGTGCAACGGGGGGGGGCTACCCCTGGGGCCCAAGTGGGAGCAATAGCAGAAGGAGGAGGGGCGACTAGGGGAGCCGGACAGCCAGGGTCGCCGGTGATGGCAGGGCTGGTGCCCTCCCGGGTCTCGAGGGGGGCCCAGGCACCCCTCCATGCCGGGCCAGGGGGCGGACGTGCCCGGTTGCCCGGCAGAGGTAACACTGGGCCTCCCCCGAGGAGTAGTGCACCCGGTAATGGACTCCCTGGTGGGGCACCAGAAAGGACCCCTCTACTGCCTCTCCGTCACGCGCTGCCGGGGGCAGTTGGATTTGGACCTGCCGGCGGAAGGACAGAACGTGACGGAGGGCAGGGTCCTTGCAGCCCAGTGGGAGAGGGCCGATAACAGATAGGGGGTTTCCCCAGGGTGGAGCGGAAGGGCATCATTGGGAAGGAAGGACGGGATGGAGGTGAAAACTACCCGTACGCCCAGTTCCTCAAGGGGAAAAATGGGACTAACACCTCCCCCCCCCCCCTCCCGCAGGCCCATTTCCACCGCCTCCTGGGCAGCGGCCTCTGATGCCATGAATACGACGACCTTCCTGTACATCTTGGAGGCCGCCACCATGGCTGTGGGCCCCACCACCTGCACCAACGCCCTCACGTAGCCCTCTACACGGGGTGAGGCGGGCACCAGGAGGCAACAGAGGCCGTGCTTCCTGGGCGGGGAAGGGACCCCGGCCGCAGGGATGGAGCTGGAAGCCGCAGTTGTGGAAGATGATATAATGGCACGTGGAGGGGCTGTGGCCATCTGGGCGTACGCTTTGGGGGCCAAGGGAGGGGAGCCCCTGGAGCTGGTGGAGGGAACAACAGGGGGGGCTGCGGTGGGTGATGGGGTGGCGGCGGCCCCAACCAGGGGAGGCTTCACTTTTGGGGCGCAGCTCTTGCCCTTTTTACTGGCCGAGGGGGTTCCCCAACCCGGAGGGGGTAGAGGCCATGGCAGTGGCGGAGTCCGGACTTGTGTCCACCGGCGGCCGCGGCGCCTGATCAGAGGCAGAGGGGCCGGCGGTGGTTGAGAGGTTAGCCCCAGGGAGATTCGGGGGAGTTAGCAGAGGGGGGGCCACCCACAGTTTTCCCCACCATTTTGGTATGGGGCAGGAGGTAGCACCGGTGGGGGGGGGAGAAGGGAAGGGGACGGGAAAAGGCCTACCACTCCTCCCCGCTAGGCTGTGGGCAGGGGGGGAGAGTACCAATGGGGAGGCGCAGGGAGGCCAATCGAGGCAGGGAAGGGGGGGCGCAATCAGTGGCGCGGGAGGGGGATACCGGCTCTTCCAGTGCACTAGGAAGGGGAGGGACCACGATATCATTGGGGGGGGGGTTCGGTGAATGGGGGGCACAATGGACAAGGGACACAAGCACTTAGGGGGGAGGTTTGGGGGCATGAAACAAGGGGGCTGAGCGAGTGGGGGAGCAATGGGAGGTTAGGGGAAAAGGGGACCCAGCTGGAAACAGGCGGGGGGCAGGGCTGGAGAGGCACAGGGACAAGCTCTGAAGGCTGGGGCGGGGTAGGCAAACTAACAGTCCCAAGCTGGGTCTTAAGCGAGTCAGGCTCCAATGGTTCCTATAACAACAATGGAGCTGGACAAACTCATTAAATGCCTGGCCAAGAGCCAGCAGCAATAACAGGCACCACAGCTTCAGCCAGAACAGCAACTGGTGCAACAGCAGCTACTTCGTGAGCTGGGGGCCCACCATGGTGAGCAGCAGCAGCAGTGCCTCCAGCCTCCCGACCCATGGGCCACCCTCCTCATCCCGTACCTGACGGGCAGCTCAAACCGCCTACCGGGGGCTCCCGAATGACGAGGCCAGGGATTACAGATGAGTGAAAGCAGCCATCTTAGACACCCTGGACATCACTCTGGAAACCTCCCGGTGGCGGTTCCGTGAAAAGGTCTGTCCAATGGGCGCCAGGCCCCAGGAGTTGAAGGATGCCTGCTGGAGGTGGCTGCAGCCCGAGCAATGGACCGCGAACGACGTTGCCAAACAGGTTGTCCTGGAGCACTTTGTGCACATCCTCCCAACCCGAGGGAGGGCCTGCGTCCTCCAGCACTGGCCGACGACGCTGAGCGCGGCCGTCTCTCTAATGGAGGACTTCTTAGTCGCGGAGGCTCTGATGGGCCAGCGATGCAGGTCCCAGCATTGGGGCCGGGCGACCCAAGAAGAAGTCTGGGACCAAGGCTGACATGCGGCCTGGACCCCGCAGACATGATAGCTGGGGGAGCGACACTCTGCGCCGAGTGGACTCAGCGCCGTGGGGGGTGCTGGGACACCCCGATAAGAAGGGCCGAGCGCTGCTGCCAAGTCTGCCCCACCATCCGTCTGTAGCACCAGCCAGGTCAGGGCGCCCTGAAGTGGGCATGTACATAGATTCCTAGGACTAGCCGGATATTGCCGCCGCTTTATCCCAGGGTTCTCCTCCATTGCGGCCCCCCTTTCCAATCTCCTCAAGAACGAGAGTCCGGAAAGGATCCAGTGGACCAGAGCCTGTGAGGAGGCGTTCCAAACTCTGAAGGCCCGGCTGTCTCAAGAACCCGTCTTGTACAGCCCTGACTTCACCAAGGAGTTTTTGTTACAAACAGATGCCTCAGATGTGGGCCTAGGAGCTGTTCTATCACAGGTAGTAGGGGGCGACAAACACGTCCATCCTCTATATTAGCAGGAAGCTATTCCCGCGAGAGAAGATCTATTCTGTAATCGAGAAAGAAGACCTGGCAGTAAAACGGGCCATGGACTCACTCTGTTATTACCTTCTGTCCGCGCACACTTCACCCTCGTTACAGACCATGCCACGCTCCGCTGGCTTCACACCATGAAGGCAGCGACTCATTGTAGATCTCCGGGAAGTTGGCCGTGAAATGGTACCGGGGTGTGTGTGGGAGACAGAAACAACATCAGAACCATGAACTAGTAAGTCTGCAAGCGTACTAAGATGTGTCTGTCATGTCTTTCCAAGAAGATGTGACGAACTGGGACTGTTCTTAATGTGTTCTTTGAATGCTGAGTAGGGAGTGTGGCTGGGGGGCTGCATTGGGGGATGGGAGACTGGCCTTGAGGGAAGATACCTGAGCATGTAACATGAGAACCCAGGAGGGGGCTGGAGCGAGGTGACACCTCTGCCCGGGAAATGGACAAAGGCTGGGGGAGGAGACACTGGGGAGAATGAGAGTTGCAGGAGCTGGCTGGTGTAATGGAGGGAGCCCAGACGGGGCTCTGACCCCCCAATGGGGCTGTGGTGCCCCTGGGACCCCAAGATGGACCTAATTGGTCCTGTTGTCTGTGCCTGCAAGACCTGTCTTGGACTGTGTTCCTGTCGTCTAAATAAACCTTCTGCTTTACTGGCTGGTGCCGGGCCTTGTGTCCCCCCACACTCCGTGACAGAAGGCCGTAACAAGCTCACAGAACCATGCTGGACTAAGCCATTATGCCACTTAGCACCAATGCCTTTCAACTTCAAGTGGATGGAGGTTATTTTTTCAGAATTGTGCCAATTTACTGGATTTCACCATTGGTGAAACAATAGCTTGCGGAAGATTAGCCTTTGAAAAGGCAGGCTTGTGCTGGAAGACAGTTGCCATATTCTCTGCAGGAGACATTCTCCGAACTGGCTTTCAGATCTGTGGAAAACACTGCCAACACATTGTATATTAAGCATTTGTAACAATACCCCGTGGTATACAAGTAATTATGATGTTAGCTAAGCCTGTCATCAACTCACTAGTTCTTGATCAAGGATAGCATTTTACTGTACTTAGGTTTTAGACATGTAATTTCCTGCATAAGTCACCACAACCTACTTGCTATAGAAGTCAGGACTAACATAAGAGAGTTTCCCAGAGCAGGGACATTTTCCCTTCCCAAAGCCTCAGCAGAAAGCAGACACCCTAGTCTCCCACTGTGAGATACTTACCAAACCGTGACTCTACACCAGTGGTTCTCAAACTTTTCTACTGCTGACCCCTTTCACATAACAAGCCTCTGAGTGCAACCCCCACTTATAAATTAAAAACACTTTTTTATATATTTAACACCATTATAAATGCTGGAGGTGAAGCGGGGTTTGGGGTGGAGGCTGGCAGCTCGTGACCCCCCAGGTAATAACCTTGCGACCCCAGTTTGAGACCCCCCGATCTACACTCTGCATGTCATCATCATTCAGAGTCCTGAAGTTGATGCAGAAACGACCTACATCATAGGAATAGGAAGATTGTGGATGAGACATTTTCACCGCAGTCTTGTCCCCAGAAGTCTGTCACATGTGCCACCACCAATCAGTTTTAGATTAATCACTGGAAAAAAGTTTTAATTTAGGTTATTTCTCAAAAGGACTTGTTACTGTTCCACTCAATGGTGGAAATGTTCAACCCTGAAAGCCACCAGTATCAAGCATCTCTAAAGACGGAGGACAGAATGCACCAGACAAGACTCCTAATTGGTCTCAGAAGCACTAAGTATATTGCAACTGCACAGAGAGCATCTGTATCTACTTTTCATGTCCAGTTATAATAGTGGTTTATCTAAAGTTTGTTAACCTCTGTGAAGGAGCAGAGGGACTGCGGCCAGGCACAGCAGGGGTTAAAGAAAACCTGTGGGTTCAGATAGCCCTGCCCCGTTATACCTGCAGCCAGTGCCAGGCCTGGAGGGGGGAGAAAAGAAGGGCACCTGGCGCAGTCAAGGGCTGACTGGCGAAGAGGCAGGAGCTCTCTGTATGCCTGCCTGAAGGCATGGCCCAGCAACCTGCCTGCCAACGCAGCCACTGGAGGCAAAAAGTTTCCCCTGCGAAGGGGAGCTTGCAGATAAGCCCCAACTGTGGGGAAACGGGACTAGCGGGGCCACGCTCCAAACTAAAAGGACTTGCATAGGGGAGCAGCCCAGGAAAACAGGTCCTGACCCCCACCCCTTCATGGCTGGGAGAAAGATCCATCTCCCCTGTTTAGGGTTTGAGCAACACAGGACCCTGGGCCAGAACCTAAGGGAGAAGGAGGGGTCAGGTCCCCCTACTGCCCCCTAACCAACGATCTAGCCACTAGGCTGCCTGGCCACGGAAGGCCCTATCACACTCTCCTATTAGGAAACTTTAGATTCACATGAAAGAATCATGCCACACCCCTGAATACAGGAGTTAGCCACTCAGCAATGCTCAGGGGCAGCCCGCTGGGGACAAGCCCAGCCGCTGGGCCATGCACAGAGGTTAGGAAGAAGGATCCCGAGTGTTCTACCAGTGTTGACCCGAGCTTCTGCGGAGGGGCCGCCACTTGTTAGATCAATGCTAATAAGTGTCTAAAGCTTAGATTTTAAGATGATACCACACCTAGTCCCCCAACTGGAAGAGAGAAACTGGTCTGTCCTCTTTCATCGGCACAGCCTCCTGGCTGCTGTAAAGATACAAAGAATAGGTCTCTGTTACTCTATTCCCTCTCCCAGTTTGTTCGGGAGGAATGGACAGTTTCACAACTGCAGAGGATTTTGAACAGCAGGGAAACAGACTGTAGTCTTATTAATTTAATACTGCCACTGCTTCCGGGCAAAACCAAGAGCAGCAGCTTTGGCACTGGAGTTGTTTAGGGACTCAAATAAAAACCATGGCATCAGGTCACATTGAAAGTTTTGCAGCCATAAGGGCTAGAAGCTTATTTTGAATGGAAAGTTTGTTCTGCAAAAAGCGATAGCTTTGTTGTGCACCTCCACCACCACCATCCGCACTTGGTAGCACGATCGTCTCATTCATTGCTGGCAGACACATTTTTCAAGTTGTGGTCCTTAGTCTGGTGAAGGGAAACCTTCTGCACTTCCGTGTGGCCTTCTTGCACAACTTTGGAGTTCTGTTACCATCTGGTTACATTAGCATCACTTCAGCAACACTAGCTACTCAGTCCAACCACGCCCTTGTACAATGAATGTTTAATTGCAATACTACAGAACAGACACGTGTACTAAGCAACAGTGCTGCAATGTCTCTTTATTTAAGTTCACATACAGGACGGCAATGTAAACCCTTGGAGAATGCCACATCACTGCCCCCACGAGTTTGGTTAGTCACAAGCACTGACAGACAACAAACGTAGTCCCAACTTTAATGACAATAAAAGGCTGAGGCATGATACAACACTTCCAGTTCAAGTGGTGATATTAGAGACTCATGGATACAAGAACAATCCAAGAACAAAGTTACAATTCCTTACATTGCAACTTAGGTTGAAATTGCACCTTTCTAGTTGGCTGTTGCAAGGCTGGTGAGGTTCCCAGTGGGCATCAGAGCTCTGGGATTACCTCTGGCTTCCTTCCCCACCCATTGGCCATTGCCTGCTGCCCAGATCCATCTTCCTCCGATGGGTCTCCATCCTCCTGCTGTTTGGAGTTCATAAGCTTTGAGTCATCCCTGGTAACACTCCCCAGCTTCTCCATCCCCCCGTCGCCACCCAAAAAGCACCAGAGACCCAAGACATAACTGTGCTGCCCACTGCCTGCTTCTGAGCCAATGTCAATAACAACTGTGACTCATGGTCGTCTAGCACCTCTCACCTACTGCACGCAACTTCTCGCCCTAAGAAGGCAGCTACTTGTGGGGTGGAACGTACCAGCTGCTAAGTAGCACACAGCCCTGAGGGCAGAAAGAGGTGGATTCTGTAGTCAGTAGAAGCTGCAGCCGGTGATGGAGGTTAGCACTATGTAGCCCCCCAAGCTGTAATAGGATCTAGTTAAATACCCCTCCCATCCCAAACCGCCTCCCCTCCCTCCATTCCAATCCCTCCTTACAACGCATCTTTGCCACCAACTCTGTGGTGACCCCCCACCAGAGCCAGCCCCCAATATGCAGCACGCACCAGGCTAGACTGGAGATCCAGGTGGGTACGGTCTGCTACTAGACTGGAAGCATGGCAGGAGAAAATGCCTTCCTTTGTATTTCAAGGGTAGCAAGCACCCTGTCAGCATTCCCACAACGCTCTGGGCTTCATGGGCGGCCTGTGAACCCCTGGCTGGGGGAGGCTAGCCCGCAGCCCCACCCGTTCAACCCGAGGTCCCACCCCACCGCAGCCACCGGCCCCAGCCCCGGAGCATCAGGAGGGCAGGTGGCGCAGCCCCAGCTGTGGCCAGCACTGGCTGGGGGACTGGAGCCGCGCACGCAGAGTGGCGGGAAGCTGGGGGAGCGGGTCAGGGGCAGAGTGTGGACAGGGCCACGTCTGGTTGTTTGGGAAGGCACAGCTTCCCCCACCCTATGGTACCTGCCACCCATGCTGGGCTTCTAGTGACCTCCAAAGATCTAATGACCGCCGGTCCCCATGGGATAGGGCAAGGGCCTTTTGAGGTGTTTGGGTCTTAGTGATACCCCCTCAGAAGCCTGCTGTGCCCCACTGCAGCCTTCTCGAGGGTTGTTCTTGGAGGAAGAGATTGTGAATGGTCCCATAATTAGGGGCTGGCCTAGAATGTGAGCTCTGGATTCAGTTCCCAGCTCAGCTCTCTAGTCCCAGTGTGATCTAGGGCAAGCCAGTTGGGGGAACCGAGGCCCAGGCTATGTACCGGGGTGTTATTGCACTGCCCTACCTCCTGGGGAGGGGCCCGGGACTGAGTGAAGCCTCATAACACACCTCAGGCAGCTTCAGCCCCCTCAGCCTCCAGCGGTTAAAGCCTGCTGAGGAAGACACTTATTTGCACAGTCACTCCTGAGCCTGGCATGCTCGACTGCCCCAATGGGCCTGGACACACCCAGCCCTGGGAGGTGGGGCTGCGGGGCGGGCGGGGTCTTTCAAAGGAACTGGTGAGGAGAGGTGTTGCCCTGGCTCACCTCTTCCCTGAGTGGCTGCACTTGAAAACTGGAGGCAGTGGAAGAATGATCCTTGTGGTTACAACACAACCGGCCGACACCCCAGTGCCTAATATAGGAGAGGCAGGGTTTGCAAACAGGCCCTATGCACAGCCACGGGAGCTTCTCTCTCCCCTGTGCAATAGGGGGCCCAGCTGAGAGCTTCATACCAAGGGACACGGCTCGCATTCGGTGCCAGGTTCCCTGCGCCCTCACATTCCCACGCGAACAATCCGGAGCCAGGGGGCCTGGGAGCAGAGCCCAAGTCATGATGCTCTGCCGCGCTGCCAGCTCTGGGCTTCTAACTGGGCAGTGGTCCCCTAACCCTTGTGCTGGGAGACAGATTTAGCCAACAGGTGAGCCGGGATTCAGGTATGACTGTATTAAACTACGAGAGCATTGTTCACTTTGCTCCCTCTCCACTTGTGCACCATCCTTTCCTTTTAGGTTAGGGAGCCAGCCGATACGGAGGCCTCTCTTTAGGGTTTTTTGTCTGTGCAGTAGAGCACAAAGTCTCCAGAGGATTGTGCAAGGAAAGCCTGCCTGGGTTTAACTAGAAGCAGGGCAATTGCAGCTTCCTGCTGGATACTTTGCCACAGAGAGTAGAGGCCGCCTGCCTCCCGGCTGGTCGAGACACCGGGCAAGAACAAGTCAGCCCTGCTCAATTCAGAAAGCTGGGATGTAAGTGTGACGCTGTATGGAATCTGGGGGACACTTTAGGATATTCTGAATACCAATAGTGTAAAATTGCAATGAGTTATGGCAGATATGCCATGTAAGATATCTGCAAAAATGTTATGATTTGCCAGATACGATAATCTTGTTTATATGTTTGTATCACCTTTTGTATTATGAGTTATAGATATGTATGTATGTCTGTATTTTAAACTTGGGCTTTGCTTCTGGGCGACACCCCCAGGCAGTTTGGAATCAGCATGATGGCCTATTAAGGACCATCTGCTATACAACTGACCCATTGAGAGAAGGCAAGGGATACACATGATGACTCAGCAAGGCAGGCAGGGGCATGGACAGAACTCTGAGGCTTCCAGGCCATGTACTGAGCAGCTTGTGTTTGGGACAAAGGTAGTATAAGCCGCATGGCAAAAGCCTATAAAAGGCCGCTGCATCTTCTCCATTTTGTCTTCAGTCCTGCTTCTTGTCTTTATTCCTGCTTCTTACCTCTGGAGTAACCGTTCTACAAACGAAGCTCTGAACAAAGGACTGAATGATACATCCAAGCTGTGAATGTTTTCCAGAGGGACTTTCAAGCCAGCAAACTCACCAACACTGCTAGGAACCTGATGGACTTTGAAGGCTTTGTATGTGACTGTTTTACCATTTACCATCTCTCTTCTTGTTCTTTCTTTTTTCTTTATAATAAAGCTTTAGTTTTAGACATTAAAGCATTGGCTGGCAGTGTGGCATTTTGGGTAAGATCCAAACCTGTACTGCCCTGGTGACATGGCTGACCCTTTGGGATCAGAAGAACATTTTGTACATGTGAGCAGAGTTTTTTAAATAACTTCTCACTGTACTGGACCTAGGTGCTGATTGGGAGCCAGAGAACTGGAATGCAATAGAGGGAGCTGTGTGATTTATTTTTTGCGTCTTGATAACCAGTATGTGGGTGGGTGGGAGAGGGGGAGGGGGAGGGGGGATTAGAAGCACAGTTTGTGACTGGTTGGGGAGTTTAACTTCAGTGTTACCCGCCAGTCTTGGGAGTATCTGCTCTCCCTTTTGCAGCCCGCCCTGACCTTGGCATTTCCAGTGAGGGCTGCTCCAGTCTTGGCTGTAGACAGTGGATCGTGTGATGTATCCTGGGTAGAAGCAGGAGGCATGTAGGTAAGTATCGCGGTCAGTAGGTTCATAGGCGCCGACTTCTACTGGTGCCGGTGGGTGCTTGACCCCCCTCTGCCCCCGGCACCGCCCCAACTCCACCCCTGCCCTGCCCCCTCCCATCCCCATTCCCGCCCCTTCCCCAAAGTCCCTGCCCCAACTCTGCCCCCTCCCTGCCCCTATTCCGACTCCTTCCCCAAATCCCGGCCCCACCTCTTCCCCGCCTCCTCCCCTGAGCACACCACGTTCCCACTCCTCCCCCTCCCTCCCGGAGCGTGCTACAGCTGTTTGCCGGTGGCAAGCACTGGGAGATAGGTGGAGGAGCGGGGACGCGGCGCGCTCGGGGGGGGGGGGGGGCGGGGTAGAGGAGCTTGGCTGCCGGTGGGTGCAGAGCACCCACTAATTTTCCCCATGGGTGCGCCAGCCCCGGAGCACCCACAGAGTCGGCACCTATGAGTAGGTTTCCGGTATAGGGTGGTGTTTATGTGACCATCACTTATTTGCACTGTAGTGTCCAGGAAGTGGATCTCGTGTGTGGAGTGGTCCAGGCTGAGGTTTATGGTGGGGTGGAAACTGTTGAAATCCAGGTGGAATTCTTCAAGGGCCTCCTTTCCGTGGGTCCATAAGATGAAGATTTCATCAATGTAGTACAAGTAGAGGAGGGGCGCTAGGGGACACCTCTTCGTCAATTATTGGGAGTGGACCACATCCACCCTGACTGAATTGACCCTTTCAGCACTGGTTCTCCACTTGTAAGGTAACTCCCTTCTCTTCATGTGTCAGTATATTTATGCCTGCATCTGTAATTTTCACTTCATGCATCTGAAGAAGGGAGTTTTGTTTACCCACGAAAGCTGATGCCCAAATAAATCTGTTAGTCTTTAAGGTGCCACCGGACTCCTCATTGTTTTTCAAAACAGTTAAGTCGGCTTCAGTTTATACCATGTGTTATTTGGATGCAAGTCTGTTGGGGACCCCCATACCGCTTCAACATTTGCTCTTTGTTCAGACCGGTTCACCCAACCTTCATTTGGGCATCAAATGTTGATCAGTTAGAGGGAATCCTTTCTTTATGGGGATTCAACAGCCAGAGCGTATCCTGTAGACCACCTGCCACGGGAGTCTCTTGCAGTTGTCACTTTCAGGGGCCTGTCCAAGCCACCTGTTTGCCTTTCCCCTCTGCACTAGACGTCTCCTTACAGTTAGAGGCTAAACTCCCACCTGACCTCCATTGGGTGCTGCAGGGTTCCACTCGCTCACACCAGGGGGAATTTACCCCAGAAGTTTCAAAGTCCCTTTCCACACGTGTGTAAATTTTGGCTGCCATGGCACAAGTAACACCGAGGTGCCCAGTGTAGCCCCCCCCATACTGCCACTGCTGGTCCCTAGTTTTAGGCCAAGCTGTGGTCGCTATTTTTTGGATCCTCTTATTGGAATTTGCTATCCTGTTGTTACTGATGTTATAAGAACGGCCAAACTGGGTCAGACCAAAGGTCCATCTAGCCCAGTATCCTGTCTTCTGACAGTGGCCAGTGCCAGGTGCCCCAGAGGAAATGAACAGACCAGGTAATCATCAAGTGATCCATCCCATCGCCCATTCCCAGCTTCTGGCAAACAGAAGCTAGGGACATCATGTCTTTCCCTCCCAAACTGCCATCACTTCATCAGTCTTTGCTGGCAGGGCTGGGCACTCATATGTTCTCCTGGCATGTCCTTGCGTTCTGACCTGGTCTTTTACTCATCTGTAAGATGGCCCCTGTCGACTCCTTCCTCTGCGTCACTAGCAGCTGGAGTTGCGAGTGGTCGTCTTGGCTTTTGCGGTACGGTACACGCCAGCTTTTTGCACATCCTGAACCAAACACGTTTTGCTCCACTCTGCCAGCACGAGCCACAATTTGAGAGTTTGAGGTTTTATTTTCCACTGGTTCAAATGCAGCTCCTAAGAAACCACAACTTACTGGAGTCACTAGATCCCTTCCCACAGCAAATGCTTGGCTGTACAGCTGAATGTCACACCCTGGCCTGAAAGTGCAGGCCTGTTCGGTCATACCAACTAGTAAAGTATGTTGCACAGTCGAGGACTCTGCAGCCTCCATGTGCAAATCTAGCAACACATGGATGGGTTTTGGGGGGCTGGGACCCGAGCCACGAGACTTTAATCAGAAACAGACCCCTTGTGTTCCTTGTAGCTAGTCCCACTATAACGCAAGGCCAATACGCTTTGAAGCAGCTGAAGCTTCCACGGAGTCTCCATGCGTAGGCAGACATCAAGAGCACATTCCCATAACCGGGTGATAGGCAGGGATGGTCCATAGCCGAGAGATGTAGTTAGAATCACACCAAACACACATTGCACGTGAGCACCAAAGCCACTTAACTCCACAGTGGCTCCTGACTGCCTCAAGGCAACAGTCTAGCTAGAGCACGTGGAACAGCTCTGGCAGGAGGAAAATACTCCTTTTGCTCTCTAAAACTGGTGGCTAACTTACAAGACACCACCGCATCGTAGGAACAGAGGACTCTGAACTGTTCTGTGCCAGCGTGTTCCTGTATTGGCTGCTATTGTGATGCACTGAGTCCTTTAAGTGGGGGGAGAGAAGGACGTCACCTTTTCGCCTCACAGTCATGCCATTTATTCCCCGTTGCAGTTGCACTCAGCTTCCTAACCTGATTGCTCGTTCTCTGGCTCCTCCCTGGTTAATTCACTTGCAGCCCAGCAGCAGATGTAGAAGGGGATGGAAATTAAGGAACACTTGGGCTCAAGGGAGAAGATCGGAATGAGAAAACAGTTGTGGGTGGAGAGTCTCAGCTGAGGTAGTGGTTGCTCTATTGGTGAAGTCATTTTAAAATTTAATCTGGAGCATTGCCTGCAAGAACAATCCTGCAGGGGCAAGGAAGGGGGCAACGACGCCGTGTCTTTCACCTCTGTCTTCTGACATCAGTTGTGGGTGGATAAAGACACTAGGTGAACTTCTCTCCTGAAGTGATTGCAACAAGCTTAGTAGGGTTTACATTGGAGGTATCATTAGGCTTCAGAGCTAACATGATAGAGTGGGTTTGTGCAGTTAGGTCACAGTTTCCTTATTTTTTCAGCATCCCTGGCTGCATTTTCAAGCAGGCAGAGTGCACAGGGATCTCCCAGGAAGGTTAAGGACGAAAACAAATCCTTAAAAGGTATTTAGGCTCCTATCGTCCACTGAAATCAGTGGAAATGAGGCACCTATGTTTGAGGCTCTGGGCCTCAATCCTTTATTGCAGAAGCAAAGGTGTTGTGGAAGCGAACAGAAATTAGAGGAGACATTCAGATGAGCAGATTGGTTTAAAGCTCCTGAATGGACAGCTCTTGCCACTTGTGACAAGGTGGTAATTCAATTATGCATGAGGCTGAAGCTTAGCGTTCATCAATGGAGTCCATTGCACACATGGCCTATGACTAAGGCGAAGGTTTTGTCACGGTTGTTTTTAGTAAAAGTCACGGACCGGTCACGGGCAAGAAACAAAAATTCACGGAAGCCGTGATCGGTCTGTGACTTTTGCTGCTGCAGCTCCATGCGTTCCCCTGCCACAGTGGTGGCTGGGAGCTGTGCGGGTCCCTCGCTGCCCACAGCGTCTGGGGGCTGCAGGTGGGGCCCCCTCAGCAGCTGGGAGCTGCAGGGCGACCATGTGTTCCAGAGAGAAAACTGGACACCCCCCAGCCGCTAACTTGAGGTGTCCCCCTTCTTCCCCCCCCCAGCCCACCTGAGGCTGTCACCCATCACAGGAACCTTGCAGGAGGGCTGCTGTTGCTTGGGGGAGTTGAGTGGAGATTGGGGCGTGGCATGGCCAGGCGGAGGGGGGGGGGGTCCATGAGGCTGGAGGGGGAGTGGGGGTGGCACCGTGCCAACGTGTTGGTCAGTGTTGGGGCATCTCTGGTGGTGTGGTGCACTGGACGGGGGTCTCTTGGGGAGGTTGGTTGTAGTATGGCTGTACCCCGGGTCTGCTGGTGCCAGTTGAGCTGTGTGTGTGTGTGTGTGTGTGTGTGTGTGTGTGTGTGTGTGTGCGCGCCTCCCTCTTTCTGTTGGTGTGGTGCATGTGCACCTGCACCAGCGGGGGGCGGGGGGGACATGGGCTGTGGGGGTTTGTGTGGGGGAGGGGGCACTGGAGAGATGCCACCTGAGGGGATCCCAGAGTGTGTGAGGGGGGGATATGGAGGCAGAATGAGGGGGAGGAGTCCTCCTGCCCCCTGGGGAATGTGATGGGGACAATCCCGGGGGGAGGGCGGAGTAAAGGATGCTGTTTCGAGGGGAGAGTCTGAATTGGAGGGGGGGGGGGGGGGGCGCAGAATCTTGGTCTAATGAAGGGCGGGGTGTGTGGGACCCTGGGGGGGGGCCTACAGTTTGCGGTGAAGTGGTGGAGGTCTGGTTGGCTGGTGCAGAGCACTGTGGGGATTATATGGGCGGGGCTACCTGGACATTGGGGGGTGCATGGTGGGGTCTTGGCTGGGGCAGTTGGGGGAGGGTCTTGGCTGGGCAGTTGGGGGGGGCCCTGGCTGGGCAGTTGGGGGAGGGTCTTGGCTGGGGCAGTTGGGGGAGGGTCTTGGCTGGGCAGTTGGGGGGGGCCCTGGCTGGGCAGTTGGGGGAGGGTCTTGGCTGGGGCAGTTGGGCGGGCCCTAGCTGGGGCAGTTGCGGGAGGGTCTTGGCTGGGGCAGTTGGGGGGGGGGCCTGGCTGGGGCAGTTGGGGGAGGGTCTTGGCTGGGGCAGTTGGGCGGGCCCTAGCTGGGGCAGTTGCGGGAGGGTCTTGGCTGGGCAGTTGGGGGGGGCCCTGGCTGGGCAGTTGGGGGGGGGGCCCTGGCTGGGGCAGTTGGGGGAGGGTCTTGGCTGGGCAGTTGGGGGGGGGGCCCTGGCTGGGGCAGTTGGGGGAGGGTCTTGGCTGGGCAGTTGGGGGGGGCCCTGGCTGGGCAGTTGGGGGAGGGTCTTGGCTGGGCAGTTGGGGGGGGCCCTGGCTGGGCAGTTGGGGGAGGGTCTTGGCTGGCAGTTGGGGGGGGGCCCTGGCTGGGCAGTTGGGGGGGGGCCCTGGCTGGGCAGTTGGGGGAGGGTCTTGGCTGGGCAGTTGGGGGGGGGCCCTGGCTGGGCAGTTGGGGGAGGGTCTTGGCTGGGGCAGTTGGGGGAGGGTCTTGGCTGGCAGTTGGGGGGGGGCCCTGGCTGGGCAGTTGCGGGAGGGTCTTGGCTGGGCAGTTGGGGGGGGGCCCTGGCTGGGGCAGTTGGGGGAACATGGCTTTTGGTTTTGGTTTTTATTTTTTTCACCATCAGTGCTGGTTCACATCCCCCACCACCGACTGGCACTTAACTCACACTTGCCTGCCCAGCTTGGCCTGGCACCGGACTTGAAGAGATTCTACCTCAGCACCTCCCCACGGTCAGTACCCACGGCTCGGCTCTGCCTGGCCCTGTTGGTTTTTGGTTTTGTTTTAATTAAAAGCTCGGCTGTGGTCGCTCTTTCTGGTGCCTCTCTGGTGGAGGTGCCCCTGCACCAGCAGGGGCGGCGGGGGGGCGGGGGGGTGTCACAGGCTGTGGGGGCCTCTGCTCAGGAGGACGTGCTCTTCCCAGCCCAGGGAGATCAGCTGCTCCCAAGATGGGGAAATTCTCCCCCTGCACCCGGAATGAGCAGGAAACCTTGTATTACAAACCAAGCCCCAGCTAAAAGGAAGCACCAGTCTGTACTCAGCCTTTACCAGCCATTGATCTTAGTCAGGGGCAGCACCAGCCTCTTCACAGGTGGGGGGTGCGGTGGGCTAGACAGAAAACTAGGAGGGACTAGACTGCATTTCCCACCTCTGTCTGTGGCCCCATCCCTGCTCCTCCTCAGTTAAGTGCCAGCCCCGCCTGCTCCCCCCAGGCCCCCCTCCCTGGCCAGGTCGGAAGCTGGAGCTGGGCCGTGCGGGGCGGAGCGGCTGCTGTGCTGGCAGGTGCCAGGGTGCGGGCTTCGCCTCGTCCTGCTGCTGCTCTGACCCTGGGGCTGCAACTGCTCCTCAGCTCACCACCACCCTTCGACTGCTTGCAGCCTGTAAGCGCTCCCTGGGCAGGCAAAGCAGCGACTGTGGGGAGCAGCGACTGCCGGGAGGGGGCCCAGGAGCATCACTCTGGGCTGCTATAGGGAGCCCTGGACCCAACGCCTGCCCTGGGCAGCACCAGCCGGGGACTGCTCTTGGGCCCCGTGCTCAGACTTACTTTTGGTGGCGGCAGCTCTGCCTTTAGAGGTGGATGGCCAAAGAGCGGCGGGTGCTGGCCGGGCACCCAGCGCTGAAGGCAACACCGCCGCCAGCAGCAGCAAAGTATCTCCCTAACGTTTCCCCTTTGTGCTGGGAGAGGTGGATGGGGGGGGGGGGGGGTTAAGACAAATTTTAGGGTGGCTATAGCCTCCGCAAATCCCCCCCTCCCCCCACACTGCCACCCTGATCTCTACTCCCAGCTGATCTTGCCTGGCACCTGTCTCAAAGCCGGGCTGTCCTACCGCTCAATCTCAGGACAGAGCTGAAATTATTCTTCACCAGTTCTCCCTGGCAGGAAACACAACCCAAGAACATCAACTGGGTGGTAGAGACTGTAACGGTATTTGGCTCCGGTGATTGCTGTTCCAGAAGGACTTGTCCTACACCTCCCCAGGGCAGTCATGGTCACATGTAAGAAGCACCAGGCTGCTCCTGCACACATCACACAGCACTCTATTGTCCCTTCCCTTTGCCTTTATCCCACAGACGTCTGTCCCCCTAACCAGAATGTTCATGTCCTCTGAAGCAAGCCAGAGTCGGTAGAGAGCAGGGCTACAGGGCTGTGACCAGGGACCCTCACCCTGTGATGTGGAAGGAAGAGCATTGAGGACTGAGCATCTCTGGTTACAGGCAAGTTGCTCTCCAGGAAGTTACCGTACTTCAGAAACACTTAATCTCCCTTGCCAACTCCTTGGGAGGGCACAACCGGCTCCCCCAAGCGTATCGTGCCCCAATTAGACGCAGAGGCCTTTCCTCAGCGCCCCACCCCATGGTAACATAACAAATTCTCGCCCCAGACAAGAGTCTTTGCAGCCCTTTCTCAATACTTCAGCAAATTTCCATTATTCTGCAGCTTGCTGTCTGGTTTCCATCCCTCCGGCTGGGCTCAGGGTGGTGGCGCCTTCTCTTGGGCTCTGCCACAGGTTTGGCCATTCTCTCATCCACACAGTGTCATTAGGGTCTGAAATGAGAAAGACAGAACACTTGTGCATGGTGCACACACAGCCCCACCCCCCGACAGACAGAGTCACCTAGCTGCTGCTTCCTGGAGCCCTCTTCTCTATTCACCTCCAGCCTACCCAATGCCTGGAAAGGTCAGCATGCATAAGGGCTGACAGCCCCCGAGGTCACTCCACACTCTCACCTTATACAGGATGTGCTGGTCGACTGAAGAGAGAGAAGATTGAGTATACACATGGAGAACAATGTGGTGTCCAGTGACACACCCCGTGACGTGGAAGGACAGACCAGACACTACAGAGCATCTCTAGTTACATGCAGGTCGCCCTCCTTCACATTTAGTCATGGGGAAGGCAGTGGTGGGGGGGGAGAATCCCAGACAATTACCTGCCAAAGGCAGAGATTGACCTTCCCCAGGACCAGGGGTGAAAGTAATTTAAAGGACTTACCGGTACGCCGGAGTCCTGAGCGGGGGCGTGGCCTCAACTGGAAGAGGCGGGGCCTTTCAAGATTTAAAGGCCCTATCACCCCGGAGCTGCAGAGGCAGCTGGGAGCCCCGGGGCACAGTGGCGAATTAGAGGGCCCGGCGCTCCGGCCACCGCGGAGCTCTGGGCCCTTTAAATCACCACGGGAGCCCTGCCGCCGCTACCCCGGGGCGGCAGGGCTCGGGCAGGGATTCAAAGGGCCTGAGGCTCCCTGCAGCGGCGGGAGCCCTGGGCCCTTTAAATCACCGCCGGAGAAGCCAGTCCTGTCCGGCACAGCGTACCGGACCGGCTTACTTTCACCTCTGCCCAGGACCCAACCCATGGAAATGAGAAACCTCTCTCTGCTCTCAGGGAGGCACCTTGCTACTCAGACACTGGAGAGAGAGAGAGGATGTGACGAACTGGGACTGTTCTCAATGTGGTCTTTGAATGCTGAGTGGGGAGTGTTGGCTGCGAAGGCAGGGGAGGTTGGCTAGGACGGTCTGCATGGGGGAATGGGAGACTGGCCTTGAGGGAGAATACCTGAGCATGTAACGTGAGAACCCAGGAAGGGGTTAGAGGCCAGGTGACACCTTTGCCCGGGAAACTGAACAAAGGCTGGAGGGGGAGTTTTGAGAGCTGGCTGGTGGAATGGCTGGGAGGCAGACAGGGCTCTGATCTCCCAAGGGGGCTGTGGTGCCCTGGGACCCCAAGATGGACCTTACTGGGGGGGATCCTGTTGTCTGTGACTGCAAGACCTGTCTTGGACTGTGTTCCTGTCGTCTAAATAAATCATCTGCTTTACTGGCTGGCTGAGAGTCATGGTGAATCGCAGGAAGCCGGGGGTGCAGGGACTTGTGTCCCCCCACACTCCGTGACAACTGGTGGCAGCGGCGGGATCTACTGCACCCCGTGGTCAGCGCTTCCTGCAGTAAGTGACTGGGGAGCAGTAAAACGAAGGGGGATCAACGGGGACCAGGCGTGCTGAAGAGTCAGAGAGAGATGGTTTCAGGGGGCGATTCACCCCTGGGAGTGTGTGACCAGCGAGAAGGACTTTTGCAGTAACAGGGTCCCCCGGGGGATCACAAGGGAGGTGGTGACCTCGAGAAGGGCTGGCACACTAGGGGTCTCCCTGGAAACTGTGGGGAGCGGTGAGCACCCAGGCCTGTGAGTGGCCAGCAGGAAGATGTATGCCAAGTGCCTTAAGAGTGACCTGGTGGAGCTGTGCAGGCAGAGGGGGCTGCGCAGTGGGAGGCTCACCAAAGAACAGCTCATTGCCCAGCTGGAGGAGAGAGATCGCTCCAATGAACTGATCCCTGTCTCTGAGGGAAGCAGCCCGGCAGATGCAGCGCAGGCCCCAGTGTCTGTCCCAGCTGGGAGTGGTCAGCCGGCTGCTGAGGGCTTCCCGAGACCCCTCCTTCCTATGCCTAGGGGAAGGGTGGGGAGGAGCCCAGCAAATACTGAGGGCACCGTGACACCCCCGGCCAGCAGGGGATCCTCCCGGCGATGCTCAGCATCCGTGGAGCGGAATGGGCTGGAATGGGAGAAAGAGCTAAAACTAAGAGAGCTGGCAGATCGTGAACAACAGAGACAGCATGAACGGGAGGAGAAAGAGAAACAGAGGCAGCATGAAGAGAAACAGAGGCAGCATAAAAAGAGACAGAGGCATCATGAACTGGAGCTGGTGAGGCTGAGGGGCCGCGAGACCCCGGCTGCGGTGAGTGAGGGGGGACCCAGGACTGCACGGAGCTTTGACAAGTGCATCCTGGCTCCACGTAAGGAGGGGGAGGACATGGATGACTTCCTGGATGCCTTTGAGACGGCCTGCGAGCTGCACCAGGTTCATACTGCGTACAGACTCCGGGTTCTCACCCCCTTACTGGACCCCAAAGCCGTGGCATTGTACCGCCAACTGGAAGAGGCGGAGAAAGGGGACTACGAACTATTCAAAAAGGCCCTGCTACGTGAGTTTGCGCTGACTCCTGAGATGTACCGGGAAAGATTGCGGAGTCAGGATAAAACCTCTGAGATCTATCTGCAACTAGCCGTCCGCATGGAGGGATATGCCAGCAAGTGGGCAGATGGGGCCCAGACGAAGGAGGACCTGGTTAAACTGCTGGTACTGGAGCAACTGTATGAGCAGTGCCCATCCGACCTGAGGCTGTGGTTGAGGGACAAAAAGCCAGAGAACCCGCGACACGCAGGGCGGCTGGCCGATGAGTTTGTAAAGAGCCGGTCAGGGGATAACAGGGAGGAGTCCCAAAGGAACAGTCCCACCACAACGCAGAGAGAGAGTCACCATGGGACCTCCCAGCGGGGAAATATGGAGAACCCCCACCAAAGGGGAACATCCAGCGTCAGGTCCATCCGACCCGCTCGAGGGGACCCACGGGACATGGGCTGCTATCACTGTGGCCAAAGAGGCCACATAGGGGCCCAGTGCCTCAGGCTCAGGGACAGACTGAGCAGACCCAACCCACAGAGGGTTGACTGGGTAGAGACCCAGCCGGACGAGGGGAAGACGGCCCAGGCAAGAGGGGTTGACAGCTTCCCAACGGCTCAGGAGAGAGGAGGGCCCTGGGCCAGCTCCTCTGCGGGGCTGGATGCTCCAGACTCAGGGTTTTTGGTTTATACGGTGGGCATGGGGCTGTCCCTGCGGAGCGAGTACCTTGTTCCCCTGGAGGTGGATAGGAGGAAGGTCAATGGATACTGGGATACGGGCGCAGAGGTGACGCTGGTCCGGCCCGAGGTGGTGGCCCCAGATCGGGTGGTGCCCAACACCTACCTGACCCTGACAGGGGTGGGCGGGACCCCAGTCAAAGTGCCCGTGGCGAGGGTACGCCTGAAGTGGGGGCCCAAGGAGGGCCCCAAGGACGTGGGGGTACACCCGTATTTGCCCTCTGAGGTGTTGATGGGGGGGGGACCTGGAGGACTGGCCAAGCAACCCCCAGGGTGCCCTGGTTGTGACCCGCAGTCAGAGCCGGCGAGGGGCACCACGCCCTGACCAGTGCCGTATTATTGCCTAGGCTGACAAGGCCTAGGCCTAGGGCAGCAAATTTGCAGGGGCGGAAGCTCCCCTCCGCGCCCCGCCCCCCTGCTCCAGCTCACCTCTGCCTCCTCTGCAAGCACGCTGGCGGGTCCTGTTTCTCTCCCCTCCCAGCGCTTGCGCCGTGAAACAGCTGTTTCGCGGGGCGGGCGGGGAGGAGGGGGAACGCCACGCGCTGGGGGAAGAGGCGGGGCCCGGGCAGGGATTTGGGGAAGGGATCCAATAGGGGAAGGGAGGGGGTGGAGTTGGGGCGGGGACTTTGGGGAGGGGGTTGGAATGGGGGCAGGAAAGGGGCGGAGTCGGGGTGGGGCCAGGGCGGCAATTATTTCCCAGCCTAGGGGCGGCAAAATTATTAATCCGCCACTGGCCCTGACAACGGGGAGGGTGCCTTGCCCGAGGCGCAGGACCCTAACCTGGTGGGGAGGGAACGCCCAGGGACACGGCTCAGGGAGGCTGCGGCTTCAGACCCTGCCAGCGAGAGAGAGCAGGTGGCCATCCCTGTCCCAGCTGCTGAGTTCCAGCCCGAGGTGCAGAAAGATCCCTCCTTGCGGAAGATAAGGGACCTGGCCAACTTCAGTGCGGTACAGACCATGGGGAGACGTGGCCGGAAAAGGTTCCTGTGGGAGAAGGGGTTCCTGTACCGAGAATGGGCTCCCCCAGGGAAAATGGAGTCGGGGGGATCAGGAGGCAGCTGGTGGTACCCCAGAAGTATCGCCGCCAGCTGCTGTACCGGACCCATGACATTCCCCTCTCAGGGCACCAGGGAACCTGGCGTACCCAGCAGAGGCTGCTACGGAGCTTTTACTGGCCTGGGGTCTTTGTTACTGTCTGACAGTACTGCCGATTCTGTGACCCCTGTCAGAGGGGGAGGAAGGCCTGGGACAAGGGGAAAACAGCTTTAGGACCCTTGCCCAGCATAGAGGAGCCTTTCCAGAGGGTGGCCAAGGTTAAAAGGGGGGGCTTTGAACCAAGAGAGCCCGAATCACAGACCTCCAGACTGGAACGTTGGGAGAAAACCCCAGCCCAGTTGGAACCCCAGGGGTATTGGGGTGGGAAAAGGGCACGGGCCGCATAAACCTTCCCATATGCGAACTACAAGTGCCATCGAGCACACCCGACCTAAGGGGGGGGCGTGAAACTGGAAGGGCCTGGTGTAATTTTCACCAAGGAATGGGAGGGATGCTGGGGCATCCACGGGAATGGGGATAGGTTCGAACTTCCCCGGGTCACTGGCTGAAGTGACCCCGCTCAGTTCGGTCTTGAAGGGGGGAGAGATGTGACGAACTGGGACTGTTCTTAATGTGGTCTTTGAATGCTGAGTGGGGAGTGTTGGCTGGGAAGGCAGGGGAGGTTGGCTAGGCTGGTCTGCATTGGGGGATGGGAGACTGGCCGTGAGGGAGAATACCTGAGCATGTAACGTGAGAACCCAGGAAGGGGTTAGAGGCCAGGTGACACCTTTGCCCGGGAAACTGAACAAAGGCTGGAGAGAGAGTTTCGGGAGCTGGCTGGTGGAATGGCTGGGAGGCAGACAGGGCTCTGACCTCCCAAGGGGGCTGTGATGCCCTGGGACCCCAAGATGGACCTAACTGGGGGGGGATCCTGTTGTCTGTGCCTGCAAGACCTGTCTTGGACTGTGTTCCTGTCATCTAAATAAACCTTCTGCTTTACTGGCTGGCTGAGAGTCATGGTGAATCGCAGGAAGCCGGGGGTGCAGGGCCTTGTGTCCCCCCACACTCCGTGACAGAGAGAATTTCAGACAAATTGACACCTGCTCCCCTTCCATCACTGGCACCACCAGAGAGGACTCGAGGGCTCCTCGAGGGCTAAGTGCAATGTCTAGACTGCCCAGGTCCACTTCTTCCAGAGCCTCCTCCTCTGGCTGGGGCTGCTCCACTGCCTGAAGGAGTCCTCTGCAAACACAACGACGAACCCAAGAAAGAGCCATCACTGCCCAAAGCTCTATTGGTGTGTGAGATCTCACCCTTCCTGCTTCCCTCTCCCATCCGCTCTGCATCACCCCCACTGGATGAAGAGAGAGGGATTCAGCACCTATGGGTCTATAGGCTGGTCACACCCGCTTCCCTGACCACAATAACATCCTGTACCGAGCATGAGTCTCTCCCACCGCACCCCATCCCCCTGTCTTGCAAGATCTTGAGACCAAGCCTGTTGGATGCACACGTAGCACCCCTGCCCATTCCTATGAAGGGAGACAGTAGAAGGCCAGGCAAGGAGAGTGTGTGTTGGCCAACACAACAGGGAAGAGGCAGAGGAGGAAATAAACTCAGAGCCTGTGTACACTTTCCTGGATCCTGCCCTCTCCTGGGGAAGACGCATTATGATCTGTCCTGGGGATCAGCCACCCTCCCACCCTAAGTTCCCTCTAAGTTGCGCGGTTGGGCAGCCGCTCATCAGGGTATCAAGTGCTGCGCACTTCAGGTGTCCCTCCCCCCACTGCCGTGTGCTGCTCCTGCCCTCTGCCTTGGAGCTGCGCCCGGGAGCCTCCTGCTTGGTGTGCAGAGCTGGGGGACGGGGAGTGCTGATGTCAGGGTGTCTGCCTCCCCCCATCCCTGTCCCCATCCCTACAGAGCGGGGACAGGGGGGTGCTGATGTCAGGTGTCTGCCTCCCCCCATCCCTGTCCCCATCCCTACAGAGCGGGGCAGGGGGGTGCTGATGTCAGGTGTCTGCCTCCCCGCATCCCTGTCCCCATCCCTACAGAGCGGGGCAGGGGGGTGCTGATGTCAGGTGTCTGCCTCCCCCCATCCCTGTCCCCATCCCTACAGAGCGGGGACAGGGGGGTGCTGATGTCAGGTGTCTGCCTCCCCCCATCCCTGTCCCCATCCCTACAGAGCGGGGCAGGGGGGTGCTGATGTCAGGTGTCTGCCTCCCCGCATCCCTGTCCCCATCCCTACAGAGCGGGGCAGGGGGGTGCTGATGTCAGGTGTCTGCCTCCCCCCATCCCTGTCCCCATCCCTACAGAGCGGGGACAGGGGGGTGCTGATGTCAGGTGTCTGCCTCCCCCCATCCCTGTCCCCATCCCTACAGAGCGGGGACAGGGGGCACACGACAGGGCTCAGGACAGAGGGAGCTTGCTGGCAGCTGCTGCTGTGGCTGAACATGCTGATCTACTTAAAAGGGCAGCGTACTTCAAGTGGGGGGGGGCAGCATACTTAAAGGGGCAATACACGTCTCTCTGTCTCTCACACATGCACATGGTGTGTCTCTGTCACACACACACAGTCTTTCACACTCACCTTCCAACACATACTTGTATTGTTGTTACTTTTTGATACTTCTTTCAAAGTGTGTTATTTTACTTTTTTGACTGGTCTGTGCATTTCATAATTTTTATTTCTGTCTTATGGTTAAATTTAATTCTTTCAGTAGTGAGTTCTAAAATGCCTAACCTGTCCTGGATGGAGTAATTATCCCTATGGTAACTTTCTTAAAATATATATTACATCTAGGTTTTTTGGTGTTCTACTGGTGGCACATATCTGCACAGTACTTTGATATGGTGCACATCAAATTAATTCTGCACATGGATGGAAAAAAATAGAGGGAACACTGCTCCCACCCACCCCTGGGGAAGTTACCTCCCCCTGCAGCCACAGCTGATCAGGATCCTTTCCCTAGAAACCCAGCCTGTAGCAGGGTTAGTGGCCTCCCAAGCACACTCTTATGACATGGGGTGGGTTTTTCCCTTTCTGCTCAGGGCCCTTTAACAAGTCCACATAAGCCAGATAATCAACCCATTCCCCTTCTGGGATCCATTTTAATAAAATGTGCACCTCAGTTCCAAGCTGAGCACAGACCCTCAGCTCCGAGTGTGTGTCTTTCCTGCAGAATTCAAACACACGCCTCTCTCCTTGAGCCTAGAGTCCCCAGCCCTCTGTCCCAGAGCTGGGTTCAGGTCAGTCTCTCTCTCTGGCACCTGCAGCCCCACAGCTCTCCTTCTCTGAGATGGGTTCTGTTCCTTTCCTCCCTCCAAGATCCAGTCACACCTGCAGCTACTTCCTCCCTCCAGCTACCGCTGCTCAGCAGCTGCCCTGCCTGAGCCTCGCTTAGATGAAGTTAGGCTCCCACCTGAGCTCCCTTCCCCAGGTACCTGGCCCCTCCTCCCTTATTTCCCCAGGTCTCTTCTGAGTTAATCACACGATCACCTTGATTCTTATTCGCCCTCCCCACCTGGGGAGGAAAGCTAAACTTGTCTCACATGAACCTTAGTTTTTCCAGCTATGGGCCTGATCCTACATGTGGGTAACAGCACTTCCACATATAACCATCTGCAAGGATGGGCCCAACAGTAACAAAGCAATCATGTTGTGCACGGTAAATGGACAGACAGCAAATATAGCACTGCAATGACCAGCTTCAGTCATTTTCCTAAATAAACATGTTTAACCTTGTCTGAAGAGAAAAATACTTTATACGGTTACACAATTGTTATACAAGTTTTTTAATTACTTTTGAAATTTATAAACATTAGAGAGCTTTGATTATTGCTTGAAAGCAAGTTCAAGTTGAAATATATAGTATTAACAATTTATTAATAATTTGGAGCTTCCCTGAAAGTATTATTACTGGGGACATGAATAATTATCAAAGCCAGTGTGGGTTCTGGATATAACTAAGGTCGACACTACCAAGTCTTGTCAACAAAAACTGCCTTTTGTCGACCAAAACAGTGCGTGTGTACACACTGTGATGCAACTTTTGTCTGGAAAACACCCGGTTTTGGTGACAAAATACAACCACCCCAATGAGAGAAATACGTCTTTTTTCTTGACAAAGTGCCAGTGTAGACACCATGCATGATTTCACGCTTTAATTGGCCTCCAGGAGGTGTCCCACAATGCCCTTCATGACCACTCTGGTCAGCAGTTTGAACTCCACTGCCCTGCAGCCAGGTAAACAACCATCTGCCCCTTCCCCTTAGAAGCCCTGGGAATTTTTGAAATTCCATTTCCTGCTGGCTCGGCGTGGAGCGGTCTCATCCCATGGTGAGTTCTTGCACCAAATGCTTGCCCGCTTGGACCAGTGCAGAGCTGTTGGATCTGATCAGTATATGGGGAGAGGAGGCTGTGCAGTCCCAGCTGTGCTCGAGCCGTAGGAATTGGGATACCTACGGGCAGATTTCTCGAGGTTTGTGTGAAAAGGGCTATGATCGGGACACGCTGCAGTGCAGAGTGAAGATAAAGGAGCTGAGGCAGGCGTACTATAAGGCAAGGGAGGCAAACCATCGCTCCAGTGCTTCACCTAAGACTGCCAGTTCTATGAGGAGCTGGACACTATTGTCGGTGGCAACCTCACTACCACCACCACGGATGCTTTGGCGGGCCTGGAGGCAGCGGAAAGAGGCCCTAACCTGGAGGACGAAGTTATTGATGAAGAGGTTGAGTTAGATGAGGATGTACCGCTCCTGGTGGGGTCACCCAGTGGGGCAGGCAACCAGGAACTGTTCTCCACTCCAGAGGTGTCTAGCCAGTCTCAGCAGTCGCTGTCTGGGGAGCAAGAAGCAGGAGATGAGACGCCTGGTAAGTGGCTGTGACTTGTGTAGTGTGGAGGTGGGTTCAGGGTATAGAAATGTGGGAGGCTGGCTGTGTTTCTGTGAGGTGGACGTTTCCCTGTGTCGCTAATCAGTACGGCAGAACAGGGTGTTGATTCACACCGAGATCTCATGGGAATCCGCCAGAGAGATCTTCAGGAAAGGTTCCTGGAGGTACTCGACAATCCGCTGGTTCCGTGGCAGAGCAGCTTTGTTCCTCTCCCCATCGTAGGAAACTTTCCCACGCCATTCGGCAATCACTTGTGCAGGGACCAAAGTGGCACACAGGCGATCAGCATAGGGAGCAGGGCAGAAGCCACAAGCGTGGAGTAGATGTGCCCTTGTTTCCCTGCTTACCCTTCGCAGTGAGATATCTGCTAGAATGACCCCGCCTATGGAAAAGTGTGAGGGAATTTTAGAACTTTTCCCCTAGTATGCTGCACCATGACCCTTACAAAGTGTGTGTGCTCTTTTCCCTAGGTGGAGCCCCCCCCCCACCCCCACCCCACCAACACTCATCATGCTTTGGGTGTTCGCAGAGATGTGTGCTTGGCAAGGGTCAGTGAGAAAGTGATGGCAATGTTGCAAAAGATGTATTTAACTGAAATGTTTCAATGTTGTGTGTGAATTTAACAATCCCGCTTCTGTGCATTGTCCCCTGTGCTTTGGCAGATGTGGGGAACGCCCCACACAGCCCGGTTGAGCGTCTCTGCCAGGTAAGAAAGCGCCCAAGGCACAGCAAAGAAGACATGTTCCGGGAGGTACTGCACTGCTCCAATGCAGAGAAAAGGGAGCGCCAGGAGGGATGGGAAGCCGAACGGCAGGACAGAAAAGAGAATCAGGAGTTTGTTAAGGATGCAACCGAGTGGATGATTAAAGTAATGGAGGAGCAAATGCAGATGCTGCAGAGTCGTTAATAGTGCTGCAGACTGAGCAGATTCGCGCACCCTCCTCTGCTGCACATTTAGACTCGTGTCCATGACCCCCCCTCACCCCCAAACTCCGCCTGCACATTCCCATTCACTCCACCACCTTGGACAGCTTTCACAATGACAGCTGGACCTACACACAGCTGTGAAAGTCTGCCCTTCCCTGGTTCCTCCTTTCCCACCAATTATCTGTGCGCTTGAGTGTGCTGTTTCTTGTGCAATAAAAGCAAAGTTTTCAAATGGTAACATCTTTATTTGTTGCCTACAAATTGAGATTGCAGGCACTACCAATACATGCACAGGCATTTTAATAATTTGCTTACTGGAATGTAAGGCCCCAAATGTCACCATTGCTTCCTAAGAAAACTGCATGTAATGTAACATTGCAGCACTAATCACAGAGATTATACATTACTGGTTCTCATTTTCAAAGTGTTGCCTCAAAGCCTCCCTGATTCGAATTGGCCCCCTCTGGTAGCCCTGGTATCTGGCTGCTCAAAATCAGCGGGCAAGCGGTCTGCCTCAGCACTCCACCCCTGAGCAAACCTTTCACCCTTAGCATCACAGAGATTATGCAACATACAGCACGCGGCTATGACCATGGGACTATTATCCTCATTAAGGTCTAACCAGCCATAAAGGCATCACCAGCGTGCCTTTAATCTGCCAAAGGCACATTCAACTGTCATCCGGCACCTACTCAGCCTATTGTTGAACCACTCCTTACTGCTGTCCAGGTGTCCTGTGCAAGGTTTCATGAGCCATGGCTGTAAGGGGTATTCAGGGTCTCCCAGGATCACTATGGGCATTTCAACATCCCCCACTGTAATCTTCTGATTTGGAAAGAAAGTCCCCGCTTGTACCTTTCTGTACAGGCCCATGTTCCTGAAGATGCGTGTGTCATGCACCTTCCCAGACCACCCCACATTGATGTCAGTGAAATGCCCACGGTGATCTACACGGGCCTGGAAAAAGGCAAAAATCTGGCATCTGATATCAATGTTCAGTCATTAAAGAGAGAAAGGTGGAAATCTGAAGAATTTTGAATCAACTTTCACAAACTAGAGAGGAAAGTGTAAAATTGTGAGGGATTATACATCAACAGTCAATAGTGGGCACAGAGGTAAAATCTGAGTGAATTTCATATCGTTATTCAAAAAGGGGCAACATCTGCAAGGATTTGCTATCACTATTCAAGAATTTGAGAAAAAGTCAAAATCTGAGGGGATTTTATGTTAATATTCTATAATTAGAGAGACGGGGAAAATCTCAGGGAATATTAAATCAGTAAAAGATAACTAGAGAGGAAGGAGGGCAAAATTTTAGAATGGTTTAGGATATTCTCCTGAAGAGCTGCTCTCTCACCAACAGAAGCTGGTCCTGTAAAAGGCATTACCTAACCTACCCTGTCTCTCGACATGCAAAGCACTGCACATTGGAGGGGGAAATTGGAGCTCCTCATACACCTTACTGGGTTGTAAATTAACTATCAACTCAAGTGACCTGCATGTTGCTGTAGACAGCTTCATTAAAAACCTCCACTCAATGCACAGCCACTGCTCAAAAAAGCTAACATGTAAGGATTCATAAGGAATGGTTTGGAGAATAACATCAAACATTTGTATATAAATCAAAGGGTCAGCCTGTAATATCCTGGGATCACCATGGCTACTACAGGAATGCACACTGGATATTTTATATCTATCTTTGAGAATTGGGGAGGAAATAGCTCAAAAATATTTAATATGACAGAAAACCACCAAGATCTGAAGGGATTTTATATTGATACTAAATAGGTGAGAAAAGTGGGAGAGTTTGATGGGATTCTCTAGGCAGCTCATTAAACAGAGAGTCACCGGGCGCCCTTCGGGGAGCTGCTTTCAGAGGTTTCAGAGTAGCAGCCGTGTTAGTCTGTATCCGCAAAAAGGGTGAGTGGGGGTGGGGGAGATGGAGGGGAAAGTCCCCCTGGCACTGGGCGGGTGGCGGGGAGCTGCGTGAAGCAGTTGGGGGAGCTGCGTGAAGCAGTTGGTGTGTGCCGGGGAGGAGGCAGTAGCTGGGACTGCGGGGGGGCAGTTGGTGTGTGCGGGGGAGGAGGCAGTAGCTGGGACTGCGGGGGGGGGCAGTTGGTGTGGGGGGGGGGCAGTAGCTGGGACTGCGGGGGGGGGCAGTTGGTGTGTGTGTGGGGGGCAGTTGGTGTGTGCGGGGGGGCAGTAGCTGGGACTGCGGGGGGGCAGTTGGTGTGGGGGGGGGCAGTAGCTGGGACTGCGGGGGGGCAGTAGCTGGGACTGCAGGGGGGCAGTTGGTGTGTGTGTGGGGGCAATAGCTGGGACTGCGTGGGGGGGGGCAGTTGGCGTGGGGGGGCAGTTGGTGTGGGGGGGCAGTTGGTGTGTGCGGGGGGGCAGTAGCTGGGACTGCGGGGGGGGCAGTTGGAGGATTTCACACCGCCCCCCCCCCCGGGATCCCGGGCTGAACAGCGATAGCTCAAACCCCCCCCCCGCGCCTGCAGCTGATTTTCCATCCCGCCCCCGACACGCGAAGGCGAAGCCCCGCCCCCAGGGCAGAGCCGGCTCGAGCCGGAGGCAGCGCGAGGGCAGCGGCCCCCCAGCGCGGAGTCTCTATGTCCCGCCCGCCCAGCTCAGCCCGGGCTCCAGGCAACGGGCACATCACCGAGCCCCCCCCGCCGCGCCTCTCTGCTTCCGGCTCCCAGCGGCCGGCCCCGCCCCTTCCGGCTCCGTCAGCCGCGGCCCCTGCCCGCTCCGCCAACCGAAGGCCGGGCGTGCGCGAGAGAACTACGCTTCCCAGCGTGCTCCGGAAAGCGGGGCGGGGCACTTCCGCCTCCTGAGCGACGGGAGCGCCCGTCGCTGTGGCAGACGCTAACGTCACTTCCGGTCCGAGGAGAGTCAGGAACTACACCTACCAGCCTGCCCCGAGCACTTCCGTCCTGTGGGGCCCGGCGACGGGAGGGCCCCAGGGTCAGCCTGACCCCCCCTCCCCCGCGGCTGTGTACCCGGGTCGGGTTGTTACCGGTGCCCAGGCGCGTTTACCGGGGGCTGGTGCAGCTGCGCACGGACTGAGCATGCTCAGTAACATCTGCTGAAGCCGCTGCCCTCACCCTGCCCTCACTTGGAGTTAAACTCCGCTGCCTGCTGGGGGAAGGGCAGAGTCTGTGCGGGAGGCGGAGACTAACGGGGTGGGGGAGGGCGCAGGGGAACGGGGACTCGGATCCCGCCGGGCCAGTGCAGAAGCCGAGAAAGTTCCCCACAGTAGCTGCCTGCCGGGCTGTGAAACCTGCCAGCATCCGCCAGGCTGCTGCCCTGGGGAGGGGGCTGTGACTGGTGTCTGCTGCCCCCGTTGGGGCCGTGCCCCAGACTACACGTCTCTCTCTGGCTGCAGGGCTCTGGGAGCAGCCGCCCTTACCCTGGCCTCTCCCCCTTCATGCCTTACCTACATCACCTCTGCATCCCCTCCACTCCCACTGGCTCAGACCCCCACTATGCAAGAGCCCAGCCTGAGGTGCACACAGGGCACCCACAGCTCTTCCAGTATCAAATTCCAGCCGCTTGGGGCAGGGCCCATCTCTCATTGCACTGGGGTGGGGGGCTGTATAGAGCATGCCTTCCATGGGGAAACCCCCTCTCTGCTTTGTAGGGTGGGGGGTATGTTAGTACCTGGCATGATGGGAAGACCAAGCTCAGGAATGTGGCAGGGTAGGTGGTGACTGGCACCACCCCCCGCCCGCCCCAACAGTACTAATAACTATATATGCCCCTGCCCCCATGTACAAGAAGTATCATTCCCCATCACCTTCCCTGGCAGGAGAACTGTGCATTATTGAGCGGGGCTGGAGAATCTTGCTCCTTGAGGAAGAAGTAGGCATGGCAGGACGCGAGCATAGCCCCAGCCTGAGGCAGTGGCATTGCTGGAACAGGGGCATTTCTGTATCCTCAGCAGCACGTGAGACACTGGAGCCATTAGTGAAGCTTGTATTTATTGCTATGGATCATGCACACAGAACCCCGTTAGCCCCCCACCCTTCAGCTGGGAACCGCATGGTTGTTAGCGTAGTCTTGGTTCTCAAACTTCGCTGTGTACCTGTCTGCGTGCACAGACGCGTAAAGCTCTGACTGCGGCCGAGTAGCCTCTCTGCCCTTCAGGGGCCCCCCGCCCCAAATCTCTGGCTCTGACCGCCTGGGCCCCGTCACCACCACATCTGTGTACTGGATCTCAGCACCCCCCACTGATGATTCTGGCAGCTGCCGGCCTTGGGGTTTCAGCATCTTGAGGTTGGCGTAGCACGTAGGCTTCTGGGGACAGAGCAGAGATGTCGGGGGGAGGGTGGCATGTGGTGGCATGTGCCCTAGGGTTGGGTGGAGGCCTCTGGCTGCTTAGGATGCCACTGGCAGCACTAACTCCCACCCTCTCTTGTAACCAACAAATTCCCTGTGGGATGGGTTTTGCTCCTGCTGGGGATGGTGGAGCTGAGCACCCCCTGACTAGCGGTAGGGTCCCTTTGTTCCCTCTCAGGAAGAGCATCACCCCCATGCTATGGGGTTCATGGGCTGCAGGAAGAGCACTAACAGCCCCCTGACACTCAGAGACCAGCTTATCTCCAGAGCAGGGAAATACCCGGAGTCCCCTCTACCATCTGTGCCCGGGGAATTGTGCGCCACAGCTTGTTCCCTGGGGCTTTAGCCTTCCCCAGTGTGCTACTCAGCCCTCTCCTTGCAGAGAGGATGCCTCAGCCCCCCTCACCGCATAGCCTGCCCTACTAGGAGACCACAAATGCAGCTAGGGCCTCAGCTCAGCTCAACAGATCCTGCTCCCATCAGCCCCAAAGTGTCTGTGACGACAGGGCTCTGAGGCAATGGTGGGTGTTCAGTCTCACTCATGCGTCCCCTTCCCGCTCTGTGCTGGCTGCTCTGTCCATCAGAGCTAACCCCCACCATCTGCAAACTGCACACCAGTTCCATGCCTGGTGGTCCCGCTGCTCACTGGAGGCAAACACGGAGCAGCCAGCAGTCAATGGCAGAAAGTAGGTCGAGGAGAGGAGATGGGCTCAGCACAGAGATGCTCAGGGCTGATAACTCACCACTTCCTGCCACTTTGCAAGCAGTTAATCTCCGCACACAGCCCCTGAACACATGAATGTAACAATCGCAACTACAGAGCCCCCAGCTCTCCCACCCCGTTCACAACTCTGCTGGTGCCCCTCAATCTGGACCTGCAGTCCCCTGCTATTCCAAGCCTGGGCTCTCTCCCATCCCCACCAGCACCCCTCAATCACAACCTGCAGCCCCCTGATATCCCAGCCCTGTGCTTCCCCACCCACACCTTAACCCTACCCAATTTCTAATGCCACAGGTCAGTCAGTCAGTGGGGACAGCCCCTGCACCATCAACTCCCCAGCTGACTGCTGCGGCTTCTGTGGCTACAGATGTTTTGGCCACAGATGTACCAAGAGCTCTGCTCACCTTGGGGCTGGATTCCTGCTCTTCCTGGGACTCTGGCACCACTGAGCTTTCAAACCCAGAACTTTGCCCTGTCGACAGAGGGAGAGGGAAGGTTGCTGCTGATGCTGAGAGTCCAGGATCAGCTCAGAGATAGAAGTCGGCTCCAGTTTGCAGAGGTACTGAGCAGCTGGAGCCCCCATTCACAGGCAGCACCTGGCTGTCTTAACAAAGCCTGAGACTTGCAGGGACCTCAGGATGGGAGGGGGGGCAGATCCGCAGCCCCAGGGGCTGCTGCCTCCTTGCATACATGGACAAAGCTGCTTCAAACACCTCCCCTCAGCATCCACAAGAAACCAGCCCATGAATGGCCCTTCTTAGAGCCAAGCTCCCAGCAGATGCAAATCAGCATTGATGATGCTGACATGCCTGCTGCCAGCTGGGGACTCGACCAGTAATGTCATAGAACAGGTGACAGAATTATCTCCCCTCCACACACACTGTGTGTGTGAGTGCACACGTGTGCTCTTTTATTCAGGGCAGAGACCGGGCATCCTCAGCACAATGGGGCCTGATCCTGTGAGGGGCCCGGGTGCTACTCACCTGTCTGCAGGTAACTGATGTTGCCATAGACTGGAATCTCCTCAGTCACATGCTTCACACTGGGATGGAAACCAAAAATCCAGTAAATGGCTCAGAGCCAGGGTCAAAGGTGAACGCGCACGGGACCGGCAGAGGAAAAGGAGGATGGGGAAAGGTGGCGGTGGTGGTACACACCCAGAGAGGGCAAAAATGCTCGTGTGGTCTCAGTCTGTAACAATCCCCTTAATTCAAACCAGGGGCCCGTCCAGCCAGAGCGAGCTGAGTGGGTAGTGATGTGCAGAATGGGGAATCAGAACCCCTGATTTCTGGGCCAGCTCTGGCAGGGGAGTGGGACCTAGGGGTTGAGAGCAGGAGGGGAGGCCTGGCAGTCAGGACTCCTGGGTTCTATTCCTTGGTTCCGATTCCCTGTGACATTCCCCCCTTCTCCCTGCCTCTGTTCCATCTCGCTGGCTGACAAAGCTGCCCCCCTCCCCTGACCTCAGTGGTGATGCTTGGACAATGCAGTGACTCCTTGCTCCTGCTGTTTCCTCTGTTGGACTCACCTTCTGCTGAACAGAGGCAAGAGCTTCCTGGACTCATCTGTGCAGGCAGGGCGGGAGAGACAGAGAGAGAAAGAAAAAGATCAGCCCCACAGGCTGTAACGGGGGTGGGGAGAGGACAGATCTCTGGGATGCTGGTGGTGCCAGTGGGGTGTGGCAGGCAGGGACACGGGAGGAGAGGGAGTCAGTGAGGGATGGGATTCTGGGTGGGGGAGCCTGGAATGAGACAGGCTGGGAGCCATGGAGAAGGGGAGCTGGGCTCCCTATGGAGTGAGATGGGGAGAGGGAGGAGTTGGGGCTGGGACATGGAGTGAGGGGGATAAAGGGTGCCCTCTGCAGCAAGACACAAAACAGGCAGAGGGGGAGAGGGGACTGGAGGCAGTAGCCCCTTCTGGAGATATATGGGGAGGGGGACCCAGGAGCCAGACCCCTGTAGGGAAAAGGGCTATGGGAGCCAGCACCCCCTGTGCACCAAGACAGTCTGGGAGGCAGAGGAGCAGGGGACAGGAGCCCCACATAGGGGTTATAGTTAAGGGTGGGAGGAACTGTGCACCTGTGCTCTGAACAGACTGTTCCCTCCCTGCAGCACCTACCTCTGTGTGCCATGTGCCTCACGCAGCAGAAAATATTCCACAACAGGGATACCAGGTGTGACAGGACCAGTGCCCCAACAAGCCCCCACATGGCACCAGTGCCTTGCACCTGCCCCAGACCTGCAAAACAGAAGGGCTGCTGGGAGCACTGGGCCCACACTGTCTGGAGAGAGCCCTGCCCCACCAGCTCTGGCGCTGCACCAGAGGGGTAAGCATGGCTCCCAGGCAGCTCATTCCATAGTCCCTGGCTGACCTGTCAGGGCTCCCTGGGGATTCTGCCATCACACTACGAACAGCGAAGGCTCCGGCAATCGTCACATCCAATGTGGGGATGTTCCCCCACATGCTGCCCCTCCCCGCGTCACGCTGAGGCACAGAGATGGCCCAATTTACCTTTACAAACACCAAACTGGGCGGATGTTTGAGCCTCTCCACTCGGCACAGCAACCCCGGACTCACCTGAAAAGTTACTGCAGTTACAGCTGGAGGAGCCCATGGGCGGGAAACACAATTTTCTCCTACGGTGAAAGATCCTTGATCCCAGACTGGAGTGACTCTGGATTCAGGGCAGATGCCCACGCTGGTTGCAGCTGCTCCAGACTGGATCCAGGCAATGTCTCCTGCCCCGATCCTGATGGCACCAGTCTTACTGCTTCATTTCCCCAGCCTTGGTGGAGACCCCCACATCTTGTCTTGCTGAAGCAGCAGCTCTGGCTGTGCCCAGGGGGTTAGCATCGCTGCAGCTGTAACCCACGGGGATTTCCGGTGCCAGAGCCCGCAGACATCTCCTCCCTCTGCACTGGCTCCTGCTGCTCACGGCTCAGCAGCTGCAGTGCACAGCTCCTGCCTTTCTGGGCAGGTTCCAGTGAAAGGTGGGTCTGCTGCCGGGGGGGAGGGGGAGAGGGATGGGACTCAGAGGTGTCTCCAGAGCTTCTCCCCCATTCTCATGCATTAATTCTGTGCTCCCCAACCCCAACCTCTGCTTCTCCTCTAGTACCAGGGGTTCTTCACACCCTCTCCCAGGCCTGCTCCTCTTCACCCTTCCCAGCTACAAGGATGGGGGAAGGAGGGGGACTCTTTTCATTCCTTCCCCTCCTGCAAGGATGTTGTTGGCTGCTCCCCCTGCCCCTCCATCACCCAGACACAGCTCTGGAGAGGAGGGGAAGAGCTCCAGCTGCCTCGGCAGCAGCCTTGATTGGCTGCTCGTCCCCAGGAGGTGGAAAGGCAGCCAACCAGAAGGGTCTTCCCATGTGCCAGGCTGAAATTCCCAGGAAGGCTGGAGAGTTTCTTGCATCATCAGGAAACCGACTGCAACAGAGGCCAAAAATCACATCACTGTGAGGAGGAAACTGGGAGCTGGCAGCACTGAGGAGGTCTCATGACTGCACTGCTGCTCCTTCCCACCTAGCGTGCCTGCCCCCACCCTGTTCCATCCCCATTCTCCTCACTCCCTCCCCCCCGGGCGGAGGCTGTCCCTGCAGGGGTGTGTGTGAGGGTGGAGGCTCTCCCTGCAGGGAGGAGGGGGGATGAGGGTGGAGGCTGTCGCTGCAGTGGGGAGGGGGCTTGTGTGCGGGTGGAGGCTCTCCCTGCAGGGGTGTGTGTGTGTGAGGGCGGAGGCTGTCCCTGCAGGGGTGTGTGTGTGTGTGTGTGTGTGTGTGTGTGAGGGTGGAGGCTCTCCCTGCAGGGAGGAGGGGGGGATGAGGGCGGAGGCTGTCCCTGCAGGGTGGGTGTGTGTGTGTGAGGGCGGAGGCTGTCCCTGCAGGGTGTGTGTGTGTGTGTGTGTGTGTGAGGGCGGAGGCTGTCCCTGCAGGGTGTGTGTGTGTGTGTGTGTGAGGGCGGAGGCTGTCCCTGCAGGGTGGGTGTGTGAGGGTGGAGGCTCTCCCTGCAGTGCTGTGTGTGTGTGTGTGAGGGTGGAGGCTCTCCCTGCAGTGCTGTGTGTGTGTGTGTGTGTGTGTGAGGACGGAGGCTGTCCCTGCAGGGGTGTGTGTGTGTGTGTGAGGACGGAGGCTGTCCCTGCAGGGGTGTGTGTGTTTGTGTGTGTGTGTGAGGGCGGAGGCTGTCCCTGCAGGGTGTGTTTGTGTGTGTGTGAGGGCGGAGGCTGTCCCTGCAGGGTGTGTTTGTGTGTGTGTGAGGGCGGAGGCTGTCCCTGCAGCGGGTGGAGGGGGAGGATGAGGGTGGAGGCTGTGTCTCCTCCGAGGATACATTGCAGCTGACAGCGAGCTAAAAACAGCGGTGTAGTCATTGGCTGTCTAATATGAGCCTTCAGCGATGTCCCCACAGTTCTATTTAGCACATTAGCACAAGTCTGCCTACCCAGGCTGGGAGGCTTGTTCCCAGATGCAGTGTAGATGCTCCCTGCACAGAGTTTCCTGGTTCCAGAGGCTGTTGCATGGACACAGGCTGGCCGAGCCCAGGACTGGGGGGTGCTGGGGATGTCCTCACCAAACTGAGGGAAATTTAACACTGCTGGAGATGAGCCCCCACCCCCCCGCACAAAGCAGTGGCAGGAAGTGGTTTAGAAACACATGCCCTCACAAATCACAGTGTCCCCCCATAAATTCCCAGCAAGTGGCTAGCTTCCCCCCGGCCCCCGTGACTCCCAGCACATGGGCCAGGCCTTCGTATTCACAGACCCCACGAGTCACCTCTTCAGGTGCAGGAAGTTTATTAGATGCCAGCAGGTGCCCAGGGGTCTGGATGCTCCAGGTCTCACAGAGGGGTGCAGGGGAGTTGGGAAGGGGGGCCTGGGGGGCCTGTGTTCCCAGACATCACAGAGGGCCGTAGTCCTGGCGGGGCAGAATCATGTGGGAGAGCCATAGATCAGAGGAGCTGTAGATGGGGGGGGATTGTGACTCCCAGGTTTGTCCCCTTCTCACCCCCTCTCTGCTGGGGCTCAGTGCAGGTCTGCGATGTGGAGATTCCCTCCCACGCCAGCCACTGCCACCACCCGCCCACCGGGTGCTACTGCCACAGCCTGCACCGGTTTGTTGGGCAGCAGGATCTCGCCGAGCACCTGGAGACAAAGAGCATGTCACCCAGGACTAAGCACCCTGCTGCCCTGGCTCACACCACCCAATCCCTGGCCTTCCTCTGCCCCACCCCTCCATTCTTGCTCACCTCCCCAACCTCCCTGCTGTCCTTGCTCACCCCACCCCACCCCTCCAACCACTCCCTCCCCTGCCCTGCTCCCCTGGCTCATACCGCCCAAGGGCCCCAAACATCCCCCATCCTGTTCCCTGGCTCACATTGACCCCCTGCCCCAAGGTGTAACCCAGTTCCATTAGCTCTCACTGTCATCCCCCCAAGTGGGGAATGCCTACTCCCCCTTTACTCCCAAGCAGGGGTACACCGTCTCACCTGGTTAGTGCCAGTGTGGATGGCGCTGGCTCCACTGGTGCCGCTGCCCCCAGCCACCACTATGTCCTGGTCACAGAACCGGGCTGCATAGAGGAACTGGCCCTGTGTGGGGCCCCCAGGAAAGGGGAGGTTCTTCTGCAGTTGAGATGTCCGTAGATCCCAGAGCTGAAGTGCATTGTGGGGCACCCAGGAGCCAGTGAGCACGCGGTTACCCTGGGGGGAAAGGAGTCAGGCTCAGATATGGTGCTTTATCTCTCCCCCGGGGCACGCAGGAGCTGGTACCAGAGCATAGTTACCCTACGTGGGTAAAGGTTACTTCTCCAGTGGGGATAGGATATTGGGGGGCAGGTGACCCTGGTCCCAGAGCTATTGGTTCAGGGTCAGCACAGACCAGCCCTGGCCAGGACTTTGCATGCCCACGCAGTGTAACTCATGCCCCCTGTCACCTCCCACATCTCACCTGGATGTCGAGGCCTGGGCCACAGATGTGAGGCCCATTGATCACTCTTTGAGCCTCCTTTGCTATCCGCTTGTCCCAGATCTAGGCACAGATAAGAGACAGGTAACAATGGTAGCTTCCAGAACCCCTCCCCATTAGCCAGAGGCCACAGACACAGCCCCCTCCCTTTCCTCCTGCTACCCCTCCATCCATACCCCCCCATAATGCAGGGCCTGACCTTCACACAGTCATCCCAGCCAGCTGTCAGGAACATATGGCGCTCTCCAGGGTGAAAACGGAGGGCAAAGATGCGGCGCGAGTGCCCACTGCTTGGTGTCACATCACCAGTCATGAAGTCAGGAGCCTGCAGAATGTGGGACAGCTGTGGGGAAGGGAAGCAGAATCTGGGTCATGGGGTGATTGGGACACACAGCTGGGAGCAGGGGCAACACACACACACCCCAACTCCAGGCATGGCTCTTCCCCAAGACAGAACACCCCATCCTTGCTGCCCACCCACACTCCAGATAGAGCCCTCCTCTAGGCACCACCCCTCCCCTCATACGTGCCTTCTGGCATCCCCCTCTCCACTCACCTGGTTGGTGTGGCTGTCATAGAGCCGAATATGTCGGTCCTTGCCAGCTGTGGCATAGGTGCTGCCGTCCATGCAGAAATCCATGGCATTGATCTCATTCTCCTTCTCTGGGGTGGGACAGACATGGGGAGAGCAACCAGCAAGGGCTGTTACCCCAGCAACAAGGACAAAGGTGAGGAAGGGATTCCCCCAGCTCACCGACCCCCCACACCATAGGGCCAGGGCTCCTGGCCCTTTCCTTGGAGAAGAGACCCCTTGCAACCCTTCCCTTGGAGAGAAGAGGGAAAGGCACATGGTGACAAGGTACATGGTGACAAGGTACCCTATGGAATGTCTCCCGATACCTGTCACTGTTGCCAGCAGTGTCTCCGAGTCCATGCTGTAGAGAGAGATGATGCCATCAGCCCCCACAGCCAGGAGCAGGCTGGGTCTGCCCGGGTGGTAGGCCAAGGCAGTGATCGCGTGGCGCGTACGGTGTCCTCGGAAAAGGGACGAGTGCAGGGAGGCTGTGGCCACGTTCACAATCTGAGCGTGAGGGGGGAAACGGAGAATGGGATGGATGATGCGACAGGAACAGTGTTACATCCACCTCCGGTACCCCCTCCAACCCCGTCCCGGTACCCACGTGGCCCAAATCCCCTTCCCCCCACTACCTTCCAACCCCCTCCCAGTACCCATGCAGCCCCGTTACCCTCCAACATCCCCTCTCCCCTGTTACCCTCCAGCCCCCTCCCGGTCCTCATGCAGCATTGTTACCCTCCAACCTCCCCTCCCCCCCGTACCTGCACAGCCCTGTTACCCTTCAACCTCCCATCCCCCCATTACCCTCCAACCCCACGTGGCCCTGTTACCCTCCAACCCCGCTTCCCCTCCGGTACCCTCCAACCCCCTCCCAGTACCCACGCAAGTCTGTTACCCTCCAACCTCCCCTCCCCCCCGGTACCCCATAACCCCCCCCCCCCCGGTACCCGCACAGCACTGTTACCCTTCAACCTCCCATCCCCCCATTACCCTCCAATCCCACGTGGCTCTGTTACCCTCCAACTCCCCTCCCCCCGGTACCGCCCCATAGGCCCCTTCTCTCCCCGGTACCTGCACGGCCCCGTTGCCGAACCCGGCTGCCAGGCACCGCCCGGCCGGGGCGAAGCGGAGGCTGTAGATCCCGTGTGGGTCGCTGCTGAGTGGCAGCTGGTGCCGGATGCGGAGCTGTGCGGGGCCCAGGGCCACCTCCTCCCGCTCCCTGCCGCGCGACTCCAGCAGTGCCCGCTCCAGCCGCCGCCGCGCCATGGTGGCTCCCCCCCCACGGGGCAGTTACTGGGGTCGCGGGGCGACGGGCGGGGGGGCAGTTACCGGGGTCACGGGGGCAGTTACCGGGGTCGCGGGGCGACGGGCAGGGGCGGGGGGGGGCAGTTACCGGGGTTGCGGGGCGACGGGCAGAGCGGGGGGGGGGCAGTTACCGGGGTCACGGGGGCAGTTACCGGGGTCGCGGGGCGACGGGCAGAGCGGGGGGGGGGGCAGTTACCGGGGTCGCGGGGCGACGGGCAGGGGCGGGGGGGCAGTTACCGGGGTCACGGGGGCAGTTACCGGGGTCGCGGGGCGACGGGCAGGGGCGGGGGGGGGCAGTTACCGGGGTCACGGGGGCAGTTACCGGAGTCGCGGGGCGACGGGGCAGTTACCGGGGTCGCGGGGCGACGGGGCAGTTACCGGGGTCGCGGGGCGACGGGCAGAGCGGGGGGGGCAGTTACCGGGGTCACGGGGGCAGTTACCGGGGTCGCGGGGCGACGGGCAGGGGCGGGGGGGGCAGTTACCGGGGTCACGGGGGCAGTTACCGGAGTCGCGGGGCGACGGGGCAGTTACCGGGGTCGCGGGGCGACGGGCAGGGGCGGGGGGGCAGTTACCGGGGTCACGGGGGCAGTTACCGGGGTCACGGGGCGACGGGCAGCGCGGGGGGCTGGTTTCCGTGGTTACGAGGGTCCCCCTCCCCTTTGTGTCGCTTCCACCGGGTCCCGGGGTTGAGTCAAACTGTTTCCATGGCAACAGTTTCCGGAGCCAGCCTGCTCTGATTGGCGGAGCCAGCCTTCCTTCACGAGGATTGGTCGAGTGCTGAGCCCCGCCCCCCATGTTCTTCTGATTGGCGGAAGGATCCGAAGCGGCGCTGCGATTGGCCCGAAAGCCCCGTGTCCAAGGCGGGGCGCGAGGCCACGATGCAGTCCCGGGATCCCATCGATGGGGACCCACACGGGGTCAGAGGTCGCGGCCATAGGCCTCGTTATTACAGGGGGGTGTATGGGGGTTAGAGGGGGCAGGGGTGTATTGGGGGGTAAGGGGGGCAGGGGCTGTATGGGGGGAGGCACCCATGGAGGGGGCAGAGGTGTATAGGGCAGGTGCCCAAGGATGAAGTGGGGATCAGGGATGGGGTTTAGCCCTTTTCCCATCTGTGGCAGCCCTGAGAAGGTCAAAATGAAACTAGTGCAAATCTGCTTAGATTCCATAGCAAAATTTTATACAATATAGAGATTTGGGTTTGTACAACTGCTACACACAAGAACCCTGCACTAATTGGTTCACACCCCTCTCCTCAACCCTCCCTCTCCCCAGAACTGTCCCTGTGTGTTCCCCTTCATGCTAATGTTTCTGAACCATCCTTGGGCCTCTGTATCCCACAGCCCAAGGCAAGATTGATCCTCCCCTTAGGGAAGGGATCCCGCCAGTCCCTCAGTGCGAGGGGATTGTTTCAGAGCTCCTGGGCCAGTGACTCTCAGCTCTCTCCATTTGGATCCCTCTACGTCAGGGGTTCTAACTGGCGGTCGGGACCCCTCAGGGGGTCATGAAGTTATTACATGGGGGGGGGTCGCGAGCTGTCAACCTCCACCCCAAACCCCATTTTGCCTCCAGCATTTATAATGGTGTTAAATATAGTAAAAAGTGTTTTTAAATTTAGGGTTAGTACAAAAGTTTGAGAACCACTGCCCTACATGGTTCCCTTCGCCCTAGTCCTTGGCACTGGCAACCTTCAGACATTAGTAGTTACAACCCTATCCCCTCCCCAGCCATCACTTTGCTGAGATGGCCAGATTTAGCTCAGTCTCCCCCCCTGGCAGGGACAAAAGAAAACATGCAGAAAACTGAAGCTACTTGGGTCAGAAAAGCTTGGCACCCTGCTCTGGAACAAGCTAATCTGATTCGCATCCATGCGGAGTGTTTCTGAGCTAGTCAACAGGGAAGAAATTAAATTTCTTGAACTCAACACAGAGGCTACAGAATGTTAGGAACCATTAGTAAAGGGACAGATAATAAGACAGAAAATGTCATAATACCACTAAATAAATCCACAGTACAGCGATACCTTGAATGCTGTGTGCAATTCTGGTCCTTTCTCAAAAGATATATTAGAATTGAAAAAAGTATAGAAAAGCACTAAAAAAAAAAAAAAAAAAAAAAAAAAAAAAAAAAAAGGGGTATGGATCAGCTTCCGTATGAAGAGAGAGTTAAAAGGTTGGGATTGTTCAGCTTAGAAAAGAGACGACTAAGGTGGGATATGATATAGGTCTATAAAATCATGAATGGTATGGAGAAAGTGAATAAGGAAATGTTATTTACTCATTCCCATAACACAAGAACTAGGGGTCACCCAATGAAATTAAATAGGCAACAGGTTTAAAAAAAAAAAAAAAAAAGGAAGTATTTCTTCACACAACACACAGACAACCTGTGGAACTCATTGCCAGGGTATGTTGTGAAGGCCAAAAGTATAACTGGGTTGAAAAAAGAACTAGATAAGTTCCTGGAGGACAGGTCCATCAATGGCTATTAGCCAAGATAATCAGGGATGCAACCCCATGCTCTGGGTGTCCCTAAACCTCTGACTGCCAGAAGCTGGGACTGGATGACAGAGGATGGCCCCTCGATAAATTGCCCTGTCATATTCATTCCCTCTGAAGCATCTGGCACCGGCCACTGTCAGAAGACAGGATATGGGGTTAGATGGACCATTGGTCTGACCAAGCATGGCTGTTCTTATGTTCTTAACCACCAATAGCAGAGGCTGCGGTGAAGAGTTGTGTGTGCACAGCCCATGCAGGGGGACCCAGGGAGTTGCATACACTTAAAAACAAGGGAATGGCTTTCCCTCTTTGGCTGAGTGAGAAGGCTCAAGGTGTTATTCAAAGAAACAGATTCCCACCCAGGCCAGTGATGCCAGTGGGAAAGGGCATGAACCACAGCAGGGAACTGGTGGGAAGACGAGGGCAAATAAAACAAGTCCAGTAAAGAAACACACCCATAGCAGGAAGCCAGGGACAAGAATGGGCGAGGCTGCTGAAGCCAGAAGATAGGGGGAGAAATCAAGCAGGGTAAGGGGATTGCAGAGGGGCTGACAACCCCACCCCCACATGGGTCACGGTGAAAGTGACCCAGCGACTTCAGCTCCACAAAACTGACCTCTACCGCTTGCTCTGAACATGTCACTCTGCCACCTGCTTTGTGCACCAGCCATTAGAAGGGTGCGCAAAGACCCACACTCTCTAGTGTACAGCACATTCACACCAGCCTCTACCCCTGTCCCCAACCCACCCTAGTCCTGTGCTGGGCTCACAGGGGAATCTGAGTCCCCAGGCCTGGGATGTGCCTCACAGCACAATGAAGGGGTTGGGAATGGAGTGGCTGAGCTGCTCTGGCAGGAGGGGGAGCTCACGCTAGGCCTGGTTTGAATGAGGGTGGCGTGACAGTGGGAGCCTCCCTGCAGCACCAGGAAATCTGGGCAAAACCACTAGAGTTATATGGCCCTGGCTCCCACACTGAGCTTTCCCCATCCTGCCCATGCCTGCCACAGTGCTGGGATTGGTAGCCTCCAGGTTACTGACCCAGCCAGTGGCTGCAAGAGAAGAGAGTTATGTCTGTATCAAATGGTGAACTGCATTTGGCTTTGATTTCTGTTTATGTGCCTCTCTCTCATTTTGTGCACTGTGTAGAAAAGCCTGCCTGACTTCGACAAAGCCAGTCTATTCCAGACACAGCCCTGCCAGGGAAAGGACTATCAATGACGGGACTATCAAGGTCCATCAACTTTGGATGATTCAAAGACTGGCCCAGTTCAGGAGCCAATGGTTTTCTTCACTGGGTCTCACAGGGCATGGGGTTGGAATATCCTAGACTGGGCACATGGTCCAAAAGCGTCAGAGACTCGGTTTAAGGGGAGTGCTCCCGGAGAAGGGCGGGCTGCCCCCTGCCACACTCCACAAGACCAGGCTTGATGGGAAGAAGGCAGTAGGGACTCGGCCATGTCTGGAATACTGACCAGAACTCAGTCTCGCGGAAGGAGTGAGATCAGACTGGAGGGCAGCTCAGGACTGTGGTTTTCACAGATCTGTAATACTCCACTGCTTTAAGAGTAAAGTGTCTGTGGTTAAGAAATCACTTTGCTGAGCCTGTGTTTTTTGCTTACCTACCTTATTGTCCCTAAGGGGTTAGTTATCTGCCCTGAACGCTCACAGCAAGGCAGATTCTGAGGGAATGTGTACAAGCAACTGAGGGCTGGGGAAGGCTGAGGTGCTGGTTTTGGTGGCTAGGGTGGTTGGGCTGCAGATTCCCACATCCCAAGGAAAGGTGGCAGCCATGGAATCCACACCTGGGAGTGTGCCTTATAAACCCAAAGGCAGGAACAGTGACACAGCTCTGCCCAGACTCAGCTCAGTGAAGAGTATGTGGGATCCAGCAGTTGAGTCCACCCACAACAGAGCGGTATCCTTTCAGAGGAGGGCAGGGCCAGATTGGGAATAGGGATGTAATGTGGCTGTTAATCCCCAGCCTTGAGGTTCCCATCAGCCTCTTGCTCCATCCTCCTGCCCTGAGCTCCCACATTAGCCTGGGGCTCTCTCACTTTCTCTATCTCCCCTCCTTTGACCCATGGCAAGTTCTGTATGTCAGAAACCCTAAGCCATGGAGCAGCATGGGAAGCCAACATGCTGGGGCCAAATCCCCTGGTCTGCCCAACTCCCATTTGTGTCCCTTCATGTTTTGGTGTCCCCGGGGCCCTGGAGCAGGTTACCAAGCTCAGGAGGGCAGATCCGCAAGGATACAGAGCAACAGAGCTCAGGGGCTGGATCAGGCCTAGAGAAGGCTGGCTGGAGTCCTCCACTCAGTCCCACCCCAGGTTTTATTTGTAGGTCCAGCAAGCAGTGGCCCAGCCCTGGCCCTTGCACAGCTCCTTGTGCTTGAGGAAGCAGTTCTGCACACGGAACTTGCGCCCACAGTCCTCGCATGAATACAGGTTCCCATCGTGGGTCTTCATGTGCTCCGTCAGGTGGTGTTTCAGCTTGAACTTCTTGTTGCAGACGGAGCAGCCGAAGGGGCGCAAACTGAAGGTCAGCATGATGTGCCGGTCACGCTTAGGCTTGACGGCAAAGCGCTTGCCACAAAGGCAGCCAAACTTCTTTCCATCAGGCGCCGTCACAATTTTAACGGGCGCATGCACCACCTGGCCATGCACCGCATGGGCAATGATCTCATTGCCGTGTAGGTCCACTGGCTTCCAGGAGCTCTGGGGGAAGCCGGCCTCATCGGAGGAGAGGGGCTGGGCCTTAATGGTGAAGCCAGGGGCAGTGATGGAGGAGGAGGAGGTGGCACCACTGCCTGCAGCAGGGATTATGTAACTGACTTCACTGCTTGGCTGGAACTCTGCCTGGCACAGGCCCTGAACCTCAGCCATGCCCAATGCCCGCCCCTGTGCCAGCGACTTGAGAAAGCTGGCCTCACCTGCAGCACTCACACCACCTCCCAGTGCTGCCACTGCTGCCTCGTCAGGGTCAAAGCGCTCCTGCTTGATGTAGAAGATCTTGGGGTGGTCACGGGGGCCATGGAAGGCACTGTCCAGCTCCCCTGAAGACGGCCCCTTGGAGCCACCTCTGCCACCACCCTCTTCATCTTCCTCCAGTACAATCTTCACGGCCTTATCCATTGAGCCGCTACAGATCTGGGCCTGATGCTCCTCCTCCTCCTCTTCCTCCTCCTCTTCCTCCTGTGACACTCGGATCTTCATCACCTCATTGTCAAGGCAGCCTGGTGCTGCCCGGCCTGATGACACACCACCATGCCCAGGCCCCTCTGAGCTGCTGCCCCCAGGCTCCCCATCGTCCTTCACAGCAAAATAGTTGCTGCTACTGGGGGACTGGCTCTCGCTTGCCCGGCTGGACCAGGGTCGGCAGGGGCCCCCCTCCAGCTCTTTAAGGATCTCAGAGCACTGGTCCACCACCTGCCACATCTGCAGCCCGCTGGCCACCAGCAGGTGACTGGGCAGTGCCTCCATCAGCAGCTTGAGGCGGCCAGAGTAGATGAGCTGTAGCAAATTCTCAAAGGCCTCTGGCTCAATGACACTGGGCAGCACAATGCAGTTGGTGTCGTTGAGGAGCAGCTTGTCATGGAAGTAGGGCGAGGAGGCGGCCAGCACACTCTTGTGAGCCTGGAAGACCCGGCCCTGCACGTGGATGGAGATGTCGCAGAACTTGCCCTCCAAGCGGTGCTTGTTGAGCGATTCCAGCAGCACCGCAGCATAGTGCGGGAACTCAATCTGGATGCTGCGGGTCTCGGGCTCCATGGCACCGCCTGCCCAGGGCAGGTCACTGCAACGGGAGAGACAGGTAGTGAAGGATGCTGAGGCTAAGAAAAACTCCCTACCCATAGTGCTGCCTGCCACAGGGATGGAGAGCAACTGCAAGGGGAGGAGCAGAATGAGGGGAAGGGCTGGAGCCCCAAGAAACCCCCACCCTCGGCACTGCCTGCTGCAGGAGGAAAATGTCAATGGAGCAGGACAGATGGATTGTTGGGGCCCAGAGAAACACCCCCCACCCCAACCCACCCTTTCCATGGCATCGCCTGTTATAGGAGAGCGCTGGGAGAAAGCATTCGGGGTTCGTTACCAGGGTTCAACCCTCCCACCCCCACTGGGGGGCCACAGGGACCCGGGCAGGGGGTAGAATGAGTGTTTCACAGACCAGGATCCTGGGAACGGGGACCCTCAACCCCGCTCCCAAAGCACCTGCCCCCCGGCAGTGCCCCCTGGGAACTCCCTACACCGCTTCCCAGCATCGCTACCCTACAGAGCGCACAAGCTGTCAGCCCCCCAGTACCTGCCCCATAGTGCCCTGTCCAGCCCCACGGCGGGACACTCCCACCCCCGCTGCAGGGGGAGGGGTAAACTCAGCTCTTACCTGCGGCGAGTTGTTGTGCAGTAGGGCGAGTCCCAGCAGCGAGGTCTGCTCGGGCCAACCGAGAGCGAGCCCCGGGAAACCCCTCCCCCCCGACCGGGCCAACCGAGAGCGAGCGCCGGGAAACCCCTCCCCCACCGCCCGGGCCAACCGAGAGCGAGCCCCGGGAAACTCCCTCCTACTCTAGCTGGGTCACCAGGCAACGCGGCAGGCCGCTCACGCCCAGGTGGGCCGTTGGCCAACCAAAGGCGAGCCTGGCCCCTCCCCCACAGAGCCTCCCTCCCTGGAGTCCCCCCCAATCCCTTCCACACGCGGGCCAACCAAGAGCTGACCCTGGGGCGCCGCCTCAGCCAACCAGCGCTCAGCACACCCCTGAGACACGCCCTGCCCCTGGCCTACGCAGGCCAGAGATCGGCCACCCAGCGTCGCACCCTGGGAGCCGGAGCCGCCAATTGGTAGGCGCCTGATCTTCCTTCAGCCAATCGCAGAGCTGCTCTCTAAAAACCAGCGTTTGGCTAGTGGTCAGGCGCCCCCCCCTTCGTCCCGCACTCTGATTGGCCAGAGGGGGGAGCGTGCTGTGATTGGTGGGGGCGATGCTGAGACCCAGGCTGCCCCCAACACGCCCCTTACAGGGGGCCCATCCCAGGGGGTCCGCGCCGGCCCGGGGTCACCCGCTCTGCCCCTTCCCTGGCGCCACAGCGCGCCCTGCGACCCCCCCCCCGGGAGCTCTCCCCCCCGGGCCGTGCCCTGCGACACCCCCCCGGGAGCTTCCCCCCCACGGGCCGTGCCCTGGGACCCCCCCCCGGGAGCTTTCCCCCCACGGGCCGTGCCCTGCGACATCCCCCCCCCACCCGGAGCTCTCCCCCCCGGGCCGTGCCCTGCGACATCCCCCCCCCCACCCGGAGCTCTCCCCCCCGGGCCGTGCCCTGCGACATTTCCCCCCCCCCCCGGGCCGTGCCCTACGACCCCACGCGGGAGTCTCCTTCCCCCCGGGCCGTGCCCTGCGGCCCCAGTCCAAGGTGGCGTAAAAGAACAATCGCTGTTTATTAAACGTTTCTCCGTTGGCACCACACACTCCAGAAAAAATGAGAAAAAATAAAACTGACATAAAAGAAAACGGAGAGAGAGAGACGCCCGGGGAGCCCGACGCGGTGTCGGGGCGGGCGCTCGTGACCTGAACTCTCTTCCCAAGGCGGGGGGGGGAGGGGGCTATGTACAGAGTCTGAGGTCCGGAGAGGTCTATGTACAGTACAAATCCGGTGGTAATTACAGCACCCAGCCTGGGGGCGATGCGGCCAGGATGGGCCGGGGGAGGCGGGGCAGGGGAGAGGAAATTTCACATATGTACAAACTTTTATATAATAATAATAATTAATACGTATAAATATCATGGCGCCGCCCGAGTCGCCGCTGTCGGGGGGGGGGGAAGGAAGGGGAGAGTCCTTACAAAAGAAATATGGACTGAGGTGGGGGAGGGGGCAGGGGGGGGCTGGTTAATGGCGAGTCTTGTCCTCGCCAGAGTCTGAACTAGAGACACAGAAACAGCAAAGAAACACCCAGTACAATCACTGCGCTGAACACATTCACCCAGCAGCTCAGACCATAGCACGACGGTGAATAGCCACAAGAGTCCCCTCCAGTTCTCCATGCTCAGGTGGGGGGGGGGGGCGCTCCCCCGCCCCGGTGCCCTGCACGCGCCGGCGGGTGGGTAGAGAAATGGCTTCTTCATTATTTTGTTGGTTGTTTCCCCCCACCAACCCCAGACTGGGGGGATGGGGGGTCTGAGAACAGGAAGGAAGGAAGGAAAGAAAGAAAGAAAAAGCCCCTCCCTCAATGCCCCCCCCAGAAAAAAAACCAGATCAATGTCTAGATAATCGTCATTTCCAAAGATTGGGGTGGGTGCAGGACACACGGGGGGAGAGGGGGGGCTGAGCAGGCAAAGCCCTTTATCAGAGTATAGAGAGCGCAGAGAGAGAGGGTGATGGGATCCCAGTGCTGGCACCAGGCAGGAGTTGGGGGGAGACCCCCAGCGCTGACACCAGGTAGGAATGGCAGAGGTGAGGGGCAAACCCCAGCACTGACCCTGGCCAGGCAGGAAAGAGGGAGTGGTCTCTCCCTTGGCCAGGGCAATGGTGTGGGGCAGCCCTGCCTTGCTGGTGTGATGGGTGGGGCAGGGAGAATACCTGCAACTCCACAAGCCTTCCACCCTGACCCACATCCCATTGCTGGAGGGGGGAGAGAGAGAGAGAGAGAGAGAAATACTGGGAGAAAGAGCTGGGAGCCCTTCCCTATTAGTGAAACCTCTACCCCCTCTGGGGAATGCCCCTGCCCCGGGGAGCTGGAGCCAGGCAGAGACCCCCCACATGCAGGGAAATGGGGACAGCTTTGGCTCAAGCTGCCTCCTGTCTCAGTTGCCAACCCTCCAGGATTGTCTCCAGGAATTAAAGACTCAACTTTCATTAAAGATTAGGTCATGTGATGAAACCTCCAGGAACACGGCCAACCAAAATCAGCCCCCCTAGCTACCCCCCGCCATGGCTCCTGGGGGCAGGTTGGAGGTGAGTTTACTCCCTCCCCCTCCCATGGGCAGACACCAGGAAAGGAGGGGGCAATACTATAAAAATGACTGCCAGGGGGAGGATGAGGCCACTCCTGAAAAATCCGAAGTGGGGAAGAGGTAATGTCCCAATTTCCTCCAGGGGGGAGGCAGAGGTCCATGGAGGGGGTGTCAGCCCTGCTCCCTCTGGGAGGAGAGGGGAAGGTGTATGGGAGGGGGTGTAAGATTGTCATCTGTGTTCTGCTATAAAACACCCTGAAGTTGAGTTCAAAGCATTGAACTGTCCCCGAGGACAGTGGGGGGGGGGCGGTTAAAGGAGGCAGGAGCGGTGGGGGAGGGCGCTGGTGCAAGGGGAGGGGGTAAAGGGGGTGCCCCCCCCAGTGCAGGTTTATTTGCTTGGGAGGGGCACTGTGTCCCTGCCAGGGTCTCTGCTGCTCCCGCCGAGCTGCGGGCTGGGGGTGCCCCCCATCTTCCCCGGGCCGCGTCTCGCGGGGGCGGTGGCTAGTGCTCAGCAGCGGTGTTGCGGAACTCTCCATTTTCCGTGATCTGGAGTCGCGGGGGCGGAGGCGGTGGCTGGGCGGGCAGGATCCCGTTCCATGGCTGGGCCAAGGCGCCGCTCAAACGCGGGTTTGCTGTACCCACGGCGGAAAGCTGCCTCTCCTGCAACACAGACACAGAGCAAAGGCTTATTTATTAACGTTACGGGGGCTCAGCCGCTCAATCTGCAGCCCCGCCCACCAGCCCTCCAGACACCTACCCAGATGGCAACCCCTGCCCCAGCCCTCTTCTCCAGTGCCTACATCCACCCAGGCAGCTCGGTCCATGGGGCCGACCTGAGCCAGGAGCATCCGGCACCAACCCAGGAACAGTAGGGGTTCTCCTGGGGGTTTGTTGCTTGTTTCCCTAGTAGGAGAGGATGGCCCCAGGTTTTCTCTGGCCTGGCAGTTCATGGGGTGGGCGTGTTAGCTAACACTGGACTCCAGCAGTGCACCCCAAACGCACAGTGGGACAAAAGAAAAAGGATTCCTACTGGAAAACATGCTAACGCCCCCATTGTAATTCACTTCTCTTAGCACCCAGCTGGACAAACCCTATGCCCAGCCAGCTACCACCTGGTCGACACAGACCTAGCTAGCCTGGTCTACTCTTAAAAGCTGTAAGTTAGGGGTGGTGACGTCTTACTAGTACCCGGGTACCACTAGGACCCCAGGGCAGACACAGCTATCCTGAGATTAATTTACCATAGGGAGGATTGCCAGAGTGGGGGGTAGGGTGCTCGCCTAGGATGCAGAAGCTCTGCGTTCCAGTCCCTGCTCTACTGCAGGCTCCCTCTCTCAGCTTGGGCACGTCCCTTCTGGCCAGATTTACAGACAGGACTTTGGAAGCTAATCTGTCTGGAAATTTTTGAAAATCCTACTAGGTGCCTATCTGCATCCTCAGGCACTAAATACCCTGGAAAATCTTGGCCTACCAGCAGCCCAGCTCTCATGAAAGGCTCCTCTACATCTGAATGGTGTCCTGCTTTTACTGTCCTGCGGGGGTTAAAGCCAGACACCCTTGCTAGTAGTGTGGATACAGTGATGAAAAGGTGCTGCGAGCAGCCAGCCATTCCCGAAGGGGAATAAGCTAGAAGGGTACAAGGCACTTTTATCCCAGTCTCTCTGCGTCTCACTAGGGTCACCCCTGACCCAGCACAGCTCTGCAGGACAAACTGGCCAGCCCAGCCTTAGACGAAAGATGCTTCTCTTGACTGAGGCAGAGGTGGGGCTTTGACTAAGCACCCAGCACCCAGTTTAACAGCTGGATAGCAGCACGAGCTGGACCTGCTGGTGGTCGGGAAACAAGGGTAAAGCTTCCCCTCCCCATGCCCCTTTCTGCTGTGTAACCCCAATCCTGGGGGCACACCCCGTGCTCAGCATGCTGCCAGTTCACAGGCTCACATTTTCCCAGTGCTATTTCAGTGGGAGGTCACTGGGGACACGGCAAACCTGCCCCAGACCACTCAGGCTAGGGACAAGTGGGGGAGAGATCCCACTGCCACGGGGGCCGGGTGGGGAGCAGCCTCTTGCTCCCATTGTTCCGTTGGCACAGGGTGGGGTTTGAGGGGGCTGTGAATGAGGCCAAGGCAGCTGCTGAGTCCATGACATGGGAGCCCAGCTCAGGGCAGTGGGTCAGTATCCCACTCTGCTCTTGGGGGACACTGCCTGGTCCTTGTGAAATCACAGTCTGTCCATGCTATCCCCTCCCCCACATAGTCCCACACCATCACCACCGAGAACGACATTCCCACACACGCCCTCCCTACGCGGGCACTAACCTCTCACGCCTGCCGTCCGGCACCACCCGGGAGCATTCCGGGGCGCCCCCCTCTGGACGGTGGACTGTGCTCTCATCGCTGAGACCTGTGCCCCCCGACACATGTGCTCACAGGACACAGACACACACACACACCCATGTTACACTGCACATGCCCTCCCCTCACAACGCACGCACGAGACGCAGACACCCCCACTGCAGCCCGGCACACCTGAAATCAGGGCTATGGGAAAGAGATTCCCTGCAAGTGGGGGTAGCTCAGGGCTGAGACCTGAGGATCCCACTCCCTGCCCCAGACTCCCTGGTTCTGCCCCTGGGAGGTGAACACAGCCCTCCCCACCCCCCCACCAATTCAGTAGGAGTTACAGGTTCCAGTGAGATGCGGCGTAGACAGACACAAGACAGGAGGTGGAAACGAGACGGGTATGAAACTGGGGGGTTAGCGCTGGGGAAGACGCTCACAGACACTAACAAAACACTAACTGCCCTTGTCTGGTGAGAAACGTTTCCCCCAACATTCCCCCAATTTAACTCCCCAATCGGCCTCCACCCCAGCTCTGATTCCCCCTCAGCCTCCCTCCCAGCACTGCTCCCCCAGCCTTTCAAGGGAAGGGTGCTCATGTGGGCAAGATGCTCACGTGGGCAAGACCGGGGCCCCAAGGCTCAGCCCCCCTCAGAGGAATGCAGCTCTTCGCGGGAACCTGCTTTGTGCTGAAGATGGGGTGAAGCGAGGGCACAAGGGGAAGGGATCACCCCCAGCACTGCAAAGAACTCATGAGGTGTTGGTGGGGGCAGCACAGGCTGCCTGGTGACTCCCAACATCCCAACTCCAAGGAAACAGAAGTGCTGCCACTACCCCAAGAGAGGTTCATGGGCTACTCTGGTGGGAATGCACCCCAGGCCAGCATCAGATGACCCCCGAGTCAGGGAGCAGGGGGGCAGGAAGGCAGACAGGATGGGGACAGGCTGACAGGTGACGTTGTTTATTCCTGACACACGTGATTCTCCTTCGGTTCCTGTCCTGTACCACTAAATGGTCCTCGTGCTGCATCCCAGCATAGGTCAGCTGGTGCAGATCAGACCAGGGGCTCATCTAGACCCATCGCCTGTCTCTGCTAGTGACCAGTGGAAGGTGTGAGGGGGTCTCACCAGAGGCAGCGCAGGGAGGATCACTCAAGCAGAGGGCACTGGGATGGAAAAGACCAGAGAAATACTGGCCCAAATTGCCCATATCCAACTGGCACCTTTCCCCACCCCATCTGTGTCACAACAGGGAGCGAGGCTCCGGGGAGATTGTGATGCAATACCCAGGCAATTCTGCCCTCTGGGGATGGAGGCAGCCACCCAGTAAAGACTTGGGTGCCACAGGGTGCATTCTGATGTTCTCTTCTCAGCCACTGGCCACCCCATGATGGAACTGCTCCAGCCTGAGACCCCCAAATCCTGTGGGGTGCGGAGCGGCTCCCCAGAGTTGATGGAAGCAGCCAACAGGACCGAAAGGCTTATGGGAAGGCCTGGAAAAAGCCTGCAACAGGAGGGTGAAGGCAGGCCCTGGGGCTGAGCAGCACAGGCAACGCCCGCAGCGCTGCCCCCAAGAGACACAGTGTCTGTGAAATGTTCTGACCAGGCTCCATGGTGCCAGGTTCAATCCCCCCCAGCCATGCCAGTACTCAGTGGTCTGGGCCCACTGGAGAGAGAGAGGCTGGACCCTCGGCGGGACAGGGGGGATAGAACCAACCAGACAACGGAGTTAATTGAACCTAATGGGGAAGGAGAAGGTAGTTTGCTAGTCTCTACAGGGAGGGGTGATGCACAGAGGGAGAGGGGGTGCGTGTGCAGATGGGGGTTGAGGGGGAGGAGAGGAAAGGACCCACCTGATCTGCTACCGAACGGCGAGAGTCCCCCCGATCCCTCCACGTGACAAAAGCAGAGTCAGAGAGAGTTACCTGATGAAAAGCTAGGATGAAGAGGAGAGAAACAGACGGGTCAGGGCCCCGGCACTGGTGCCCCCCGGTGGGAGCACGGATCACCCCATCGCTGGCTCCATCGTCTCCCCAGAGAACAGGAGGGGTCCACAGACCCAGGATGGGAGAGGGCCGGGAAGTGCTGGGGGCAGCAGGGGGAAGGGGCCTGGGAAAATCATGATTGAAGTCCTCTCCCTGACCTCTCGCTGCACCCACAGATCCAGGGCCAACTTGACCCAGCTCTGGGGTACACGGGACGACCGGGGAAGGGGGGGAGAGATTCCTGCCACTGGCTCATGCTGGGACAGCCAGGTGAACAGCTGCTAGAGCTACACAGCTACCTCAAAACCCTCACACACACACCGCCCAGTATCTGTACACTGACCCCTGGGCACCCAGCCCCGTAGCCAGACTCTAATACCTCTATCAGGGGTCGGCAACCTTTCAGAAGTGCTGTGCCGAGTCTTCATTTATTCACTCTAATTTAAGGTTTCGCGGGCCAGTAATACATTTTAACGTTTTTAGAAGGTCTCTTTCTATAAATCTATAATATATGACTAAACTATTGTTGTATGTAAAGTAAATAAAGTTTTTAAAATGTTTAAGAAGCTTCATTTAAAATTAAATTAAAATGCAGAGCCCCCCGGACTGGTGGCCAGGACCCGGGCAGTGTGAGTGCCACTGAAAATCAGCTCGCATGCCACCTTCGGCACGCGTGCCATAGGTTGCCTACCCCTGACCTATATGGTGACCACCTTGGCAGGGTGCAAATAAGAGGAAAGCATGGGGAAAATAAGGAACCCCACTTTATTTTAAAAGACCTTTTAGGGAAGCACCATGTCCCTTAGCATATCACCGATTGGTCTCTCGACTTCCCAGGACAGCCACCTCAAACAAGGGACGATCATAGACAGGTGGAAACCCTAATCTCAAGCTGGACCCCACGGCGCCCTCGGGCCCCAATCCCTGCACAGGCTTCACTATCCCCTGAGCCAGGCCCCACGGCCCCCTCGGACCCCAATCCCTGCACAGGCCTCACTATCCCCTGAGCCAGGCCCCACGGCCTCCTTGGGCCCCGATCCCTGCACCCACCACACTATCCCCTGAGCCAGGCCCCACGGCCTCCTCAGGCCCCAAACCCTGCACACACCTCACTAGCCCCTGAGGTGAGCCCCACGGCCCCCACGGACCCCAATCCCCGCACAGGCCTCACTAGGCCCAGAGCCAGGCCCCACGGCCCCCTCGGACCCCAATCCCTGCACAGGCCTCACTATCCCCTGAGCCAGGCCCCACGGCCTCTTGGGCCCCGATCCCTGCACCCACCACACTATCCCCTGAGCCAGGTCCCACGGCCTCCTCAGGCCCCAAACCCTGCACACACCTCACTAGCCCCTGAGCCAGGCCCCACGGCCTCCTTGGGCCCCGATCCCTGCACCCACCACACTATCCCCTGAGCCAGGCCCCACGGCCTCCTCAGACCCCAATCCCTGCACAGGCCTCACTACGCCCCTGAATTTGGCCCCACGGCCCCCTCGGGCCCCAATCCCTGCACATACCTCACTAGGCCCAGAGCCAGGCCCCACGGCCTCTTCGAGCCCCAATCCCTGCACACACCTCACTATCCCCTGAGCCAGGCCCCACGGCCTCCTCGAGCCCCAATCCCTGCACACACCTCACTAGGTCCCTAAGCCAGGCCCCACGGCCTCCTCGGACCCCAATCCTGCACAGGCCTCACTAGCTCCCTGAGCTGGGCCCCACGGGCTCCTCGGGCCCCAATCCCTGCACACACCTCATTAAGCCCCCGAGCTGGGCCCCACGGCCTCCCAGGACTCTGAACACAACACCTAGCTTTGGAGGCTATTCTTACCTGTCCCATGTCCCTTGTTGCCCAGGCTGCAAGGCCCATGTAAGCTCTCAGAGTTTGAGTATCAGGAGGTGATGGAGCAACTCTGGGGGCTGAAAGTTTATCGGGGGAACTGTGGGAGGGGGATTATTGGGGGCATTATGGTGTCAGCTCAGGTGATTTTGGGGGAGCTATATGAGGGGATTGTTGGGTTTCATAGGGAAATGTGTAGGGGTTGTGTGAGGAGATGATTGGGGAATAGAGAGTTTTATTGTGGAGTTGCTGAAAAGTCAGGGAGGGAGGGATGGGGAGAGGAGCTATTTCTCATGGTGTCCAGATGGCATCTCCTCATCCTAAACCCCATGGACCCAAGAAGTCCCCACTGCCCAGGACCCCTCTTCACCTCTATCCCCTGGAGGAGGCACTGAATCCCAGGCCTGCTCTGAGAGTACTGTAAGGGTGCACTGGCCCCCTCACCCTGTGAGCACCCTGATCCTATGTCCCCAAGAGGCAGGAACCCCGTCTAGGGCTAACACAGTGCTAGCCCTCCCCGCCCATCCATTTGTCCACCTCTCCCAGCCCTAGGCCTTCCTCTCTCCTGGTCCTAATGCTGTGGCGGTCAGTGTCCTCCAACTCTAACCCTCATTTCTCCATCCACCTCTCCCAGCCCTGCCCCCTACCCTTCCATTCATCCATCCGGCTGTCTCCCCAGCACTAGCCCTGCTCCTGGTCCATCCATTGGTTTCCCCCAGCACTAGCCCTGCTCCTGGTCCATCCATTGGTTTCCTCTAGCACTAGCCCTGCTCTGGGTCCATCCATCGGGCTGTCTCTCCAGGACTAGCCCTGCTCCGGTCCATTCATCGGTTTCTCCCAGCACTAGCCCTGCCCGTGGGACAGACAGCAGACGAGATGGGATGGGAAATGGAGACACGGAAAAGAAAAATGACATTGTAATTTCCACCTGAGCGTCGAGCAGGCGTTTCCGGGGTTCGGAGACGTCGTGGGCGGCCGAGTGATCCCTGCGCAGCTCCTCCTCCACCAGCATCAACCTGCAGGGACAGGCTTCACTGGAGTCAATCCGGGCTCCCGCGGGGGGAGGCCAAGGGTCCCTGACAGCTAACGCCCAGTGGGGCAGGGGGCAGATGGAGCAGGTCCCTGGGGGGGCGGAGGCCACGGCAGGTACCTGGGGGATGGGATGGGACGCAGCTCCTAGAGGGACTGTTCCCTCCCTGCCCTGAGTTCAGGATCTCTGAGGGGATCCTCCTAGGGTCCTGTGACCCCCCCCCCCCAGCCTCTGCATATGCTGGGGATCTCATGACCCCCTCATCACCATGTATCAGGGACCCTGTGACCCCCATCTCCCCACACATGCCAGGGACCCTATGCCTCTGCCATGAGCCGCCCCCCATGTGTGCCAGGGACCCTGTGACCTCCCATCTTCCCCAACATGTGCCAGGGACCCCGTGGCCCCCCACTTCCCCGCACATGCCCAGGACCCAGTGACCCTACCATAAGGCCCCACCGCTCCGATCCGCCCCTCACCTGCCAATGATGCTCTTGATCTGCGTGTCCTTCTCCACCTGCTGCTGGCGCAGCCGCTTCTCGCTCTGCTCCAGCCGTTGCTGGTACTGCATCAGGATCTTGCTGGTCTGCTCCTCTTGTGACATCAGGCGCCGCTCGTACTCCTCCAGTTTGCGGTTCGACATGTGCAGCCGCTCCTTCAGTGAGTGGATCTCCTCCTCATATTCCTTCACCTGGAGGGAGAGGCAATGTGATGGCCATGAGGGCACTTCTGCCTTGAGGCAGGGGCTCCGTGCCTCCCCACTGTGAAGGGCTGGGGACCAGGACTCCTGCTTCTATCTTTGGCATGAGGAGGGGAGTGGGGTCTAGTGGGTTAAAGCAGGGGTGGTGGCTGGGAGTCAGGCCTCCTGGGTTCCCTTACCCGGTCCAGCCGGCTCTCATCCATGGATTTGGAGTACTCCTTCAGCTTGTACTCCTCGCGCTCGATGTGGGAGCTCTCGATGTCGGCTGACAGGTGTGGCATGTTGGAAACCCAGGCCACGGTGCGCTCAGAGGCCGGCATGACCGGGTTCAGCGTGGAAGGCGTATGCGATGGCTGTGGGGGGAGAGAGTTAGTGAGCATGGAATGAGACCCCCTCCGTGCCCCAGAGACTCCCCTCACCACCCTGTGGGGACTCCTGGAAGACAGACCACCACCCCCGCCCGAAGGTCAGCCACCCACCCTGAGCAGTACTGATGCTCCGCTCCTGAGGACCAACCCCTGAGCCTTCTCACTGTCCCCCTTGTACCACTCCCCACCTGTCCACCCTGCCCCATCTCCCCACTCGCTGACACCCCTCCACTCCCCTCCCCACCGCCCACACACCTTGCCTCCCTTCCTGCCCTCCCCACACCTGCTTGGTAATGGTTGGCTTGAGTGCAGAGGGCGTCTCCTTGGTGACCGACTGCTGGCGGGCGCGGGCTGGCCCGTAGGTGGGCTCGGGTGACTGCAGCAGGTTGCCGCTGGAGGGCCGGGGTTTCTGGGCAGCGCTGACCGTCAGCTGCTGGGACTTTCCGCGCTGAAGCGGGACCTGGGGCTGCGGCTGGGGTGGGGCTCGCTGGGGCTGGGGCCCGATGGTGATCTGTGGGGGGGAGAGCATGTTCTGCAGGTTCTCCTGCAGCGAGAGCTGGCGCTTGGTGAACTCGGAGCCCTGGCGGGTGAACTCGTCACTGTAGCTGTGGCTGTGGATGATGTGCTTACTGGCAGACAGATCCTCGCTTTTGCTGTAGCCGTGGAAGGGGGCAAAGGTGTCGGGGTTGCCCTCAGACGGCCGGTGCGAGGGTGCGGCTGAGGGCCCGTCTGAGGCCATGTGGAAGAGGGGGTTCTGGAAGGAGAGAGGCACCCTAAGCTGCTGGGCTGCAGCCCCGTCAGTGGTGACTCCCATGTGGCTGAGCCGCAGGCCAGCCGCGATGCTGGAGCCACTGCCCTGCGAGAGGCGGCTGGGCCGCAGTCCCATGGCCGCGGTGATGGAGGCCTGGCTGCTGTTGAGCATGTCGCCCACACTCTGCAGGTTGGAGACGCTGTTCATGCGGCTGTCCTGCAGGTCCAGCATCGAGACGCTCTTGTTGACGCTCAGCATCTTCTGGTCGGGCTCAGTGATGTCGGAGCTGCTGGTGCAGTAGGCGGGCGAGGAGCGGGCCAGGGGCGGGCGTGTCACAAAGAACATGTCCTTGGAGCCCTTCTCCTTGGTGGGCGAAGGCAACCGGGTCATGTCCATGGAGCTGGGGGGGCAGAAAGGCCAGGTGGTCAGCGCTGGGGCCAGTGCTCCAGCGGGGATGGGGAGAAGGGAGCAGTGAGTGGCCCCAGCCCAGGGCTCCTGGGGTATATGGGAGATGGGAGTCGGTCAGCAGCCCTGGGGGGACAGACAGGGGGAAGAACAGCCCCAGCTCATGGCCCCTGGGGGATGGGGGAGTTGGGGAGCAGCCCGGGAGGGGGACAGATGGGGGGAAGAACAGCCCCAGCCCAGGGTCCCCAGAGGATGGGGGAGCCAGGGAGCAGCCCCGGGGGGAGGGGGGGGACGAACAGCCCCAGCCCAGGGTCCCCGGGGGATAAGGGACGGGGGAGTCTCTGAGCAGACCATGATGTGTGACCATCCCTTCCCAGGGCTAGCAGGGGTGTTCCTAGTCCCCCTCAGCTCCCCAAAAATGAGCCTCCTGCACACAGACTCCACAGGAGCCCCCAGAGGAGGGAATGGGCCCAGCCTGGTGCTGCCCAGGCCTCACGCAGAGCTACTTGGAACAGGGCAGCGCTCACTCCCTGTGTCCCCCTGGGACCGGTGCAGGGCAAGGAAGGGGAATGATGGCGTTGCTCCCCATCAGGAAGGGTGGGTGGAGCGGCAGGGGGGTGTACCGGATAGCATGGGGCCAGTGTGGGGACCGCGCCAGGACTCACCTGTTGAGGCCCCGCACCATGTAGGGCTGCAGATCGACGGAGCTGCAGGGGGAGCAGAGGCAGCAGTTAGTGTTGGGGGGAGAGCTGGACAGGACCCTACATGGGAAAGGGGGGGGGGCAGAGGGAGATGACCCCTGGCCGCCCCCCCAGTGAATTGGGTTTGCAGCCCTATCCAGTGCCCTGTTCTCTCCCACTGCCCTCCAGCCCCCAGTCCCAGACTCCACTCACCTGTTGAGGTCACGCATCATGTAGGGCTGCATGTCAGAGGACGGCCCCCGCAGGATGATGGGCTTGGTTTGCAGCCGCTCCCCCTGGTGACTTGGCTGCCGCTGAATGTGCGGGTTCCTGAGGGCGACGCTGATGTCGTTGAGCAGCCGAGGCAGGGGGCCCAGCTTGATCAGGGCTTCCTGGGGCCACGGGCAGAAAGACAGGGGAGGGGGTTAGCATGAGACCTGGGGATCCCGGCTGTCCTCCCAGAGCCAGGAGAGAACCCAGGCGTCCTGGCTCCCAGCCCCCTGCTCTAACCCACCAGCCCCCACTCCCCTCCCAGAGCCAGGAGAGAACCCAGGAGTCCTGGCTCCCAGCCCCCCTGCTCTAACGCACTAGTCCCCACTCCCCTCCCAGAGCCAGGAGAGAACCCAGGAGTTCTGGCTTTCATCCCCCACTCCCCCCCAGAGCTGGGAGAGAACCCAGGAGTCCTGGCTTTCATCTCCCACTCCCCTCCCAGAGCTGGGAGAGAACCCAGGAGTCCTGGCTCCTAGCCCCATGTCCGAGGTCTCTGTACCTTGCTGAGCTGGGGCATGACCTCCCAGAGCAGAGCATGCAGCGTGGAGAGCTCGCGGCCCAGGTCGATGTAGCCCTCAAAGCTGCTGCTGTTGGTCAGGGTGTCGAGGTTTGAGATCTCATAGAGGAACTGCTGCATGCTGGCCCACTCCAGCTCCAGGAACTCGTTCATGAATGCCATGTACTCCTCCTTGCTGCCGAACCTGGTGTGGGGTTTTGGGGGGGAGTCAGTGGGCTACAGCACCCCCCATACAACACCCAGGCCCCCTCCCATGCTGGCCCACTCCCACCCAGGAACTCGTTCATGAACACCATGTACTCCTTGCTGCTGACGCTGCCAGCGGGCAGAGGGGTCCATGGAGTACAGCACCCCCTACATACAGCCCCATACATGCGCAGACCCCTCCAGGAACTCATCTCTAAATGACACATACTCCTTTGTGCGGCTGAAACCTGCCAAGGGCGGGGAGGCTTCTTGAGTCAGCGGGATGTAGCACCCTAAGGCGCCCCACCCAAAAAAAACATTCCCCACACCCGGGATGTCCCACCCTGATGCCCTGGCCCATGGTGCATCTCTCACTTGCTGAAGTTGGCCAGGTTCTGGATGACTTTGGCGATGAGGGTCAGCGTGCGGGACGTCTGCTCATCCGGGTACTCCTGCATGAGCCCAAAGAGGCTGGGCGACATGACCGCCGGGCACAGGAAGCGCAAGAAGAGTGAGGCACTGATCAGCCGGTCAGCGATGTCCTCGCGGCCCCTCTCAGCACAGCGCAGCCGCCACGAGGCAAACACCTCCTTTAGCTCCCGCGGGAACACGCTGTCGGGAGGGCAGAAGGGCCATCAGTGACCCCCAGGCCTCCTGAGACCATATGCCCCCAGAGCCCTTGTGCCCCCCACAGAGCCCGTGCACCCCCCACAGGGCACAGACCTCCTTCAGCTCCTGCGGGAACACGCTGTGGGGAGGGCAGAAGGGCCATCAGTGACCCCCAGGCCTCCTGAGACCATATGCCCCCAGAGCCCTTGTGCCCCCCAGAGCCCGTGCACCCCCCACAGGGCAAACACCTCCTTTAGCTCCCGCGGGAACACGCTGTCGGGAGGGCAGAAGGGCCATCAGTGACCCCCAGGCCTCCTGAGACCATATGCCCCCAGAGCCCTTGTGCCCCCCACAGAGCCCATGCACCCCCCACAGGGCACAGACCTCCTTCAGCTCCTGCGGGAACACGCTGTGGGGAGGGCAGAGGGATCATCAATGACCCACACACAGCCCTGAGCCCACCCCCCTCCACAGGGCACTGATGGCCTTCAGCTCCCATGGGAACAGAGTGCAGGGGTGGCAGGGACATCGGTGAGCTCCGGAGTCCCCCATACACCTCACCATAGGGCACAGACCTTTCTCAGCTCCTGCCTGAACTCTCAGTGCCCTCAACACCTCCTCCCTCCACCCATTCCCTCAAATCCCCCCACACCGTGCTGCACAATTGCACTGCTAACCCTGCACAGCACCTGCTCACTCCCTGCCCCTGGACATGCCCCCATCCCCCTGCCAGCTGGCACCCACCAGTGCGAATTGACGACCTTGCAGAGCGCCAGCTCACAGCACATACGCAGGTTGGCCTGGTGGTCAGGCAGGGTGGATGAGGAGCATTTCATGGGGTCGACCTCGCAGTTCTCCTCTGACTCGTAGAGCGCCCGGATGAACTCGCCTGCAGGAATAGAGGGCAGAGAGCTAGTGGGGCAGGGAGGGGGTGCCAGGCTGGACACTGCCCCAGGAACCAGCTCCTACCACCCTGCACACTCCGTCATATCCGTCAGGGGCCTGAAGCTGGGGAGGGGGTGCTCCACCAGCCTCTCCACAGACCAGATGGAGTGAGATGCCAACTCAGGTGTATCCCAGTGCCAGGACCAGCTGTTCAATTGGGGATCACACCCCATCGCCAGGCTAACGCCCCTAAACCCCAGAGCACAGATCCCACTCTCTGGGCATACAGATCCCTGCAGGCACGGTGCACAGACCCACGTGCCTCCCAGGGAGCAGGGCACATGCCCCCCTTCACACGCATAGGACCCAGACTCACCCACAGTGCATGTGCGTGTGCGCACCCACACCTGCGAGTGCAAGCAAACCCCTCCCCCTCCCTCACTCACCGATGGCGTCCTTGAGGTATTTCTGGCCAATGAGTTTCAGATACTCCTCTATGGCTTTCGTGGCCAGGGTGTTCTCCCGGAATATCAGGTGCTCCCGGTCCATGAACCGATCCACTTCCGTCATGGCCATGTCCGAGAGGAAATCCTGCAGGGGTTAGTCCCGGGCGGGGGAGTGAGCGAGGGGACTCAACACCCCAAACCTCCCCACCCCGTGCCCAGAAGGACCTGAGAGGCAGACAATTCAGAGGGCACTTTGTCCTCCAACTCTGCCACCGTCCCTCCCACTCTCCCGGTACCTTGGCTTTGCCAGTGCTCTGCAGGATGTGCACCAGCGCGCAGGCCACTTCCTCCTTGCTCTTGACGCTCAGGACCGGCTCCAGCACGGCGCACAGCATGCGGTAGTTGTTGGTCACGTACTCAGCAAACTCCTTGTACAGCTCCATGGGGAGGATGCTCATGGTCTGGAAGCGGCTCTTGACGCGCACGGCAGGGCAGCCGGCCTTGCTCTTGCTGGTGCTGGGCTGGCTGAGTGGGTACCACTGCTCAGCGAAGTGGCGCCCGGTGACGCTGGCGATGGGGATGCTGACCATGCCCACGTAGTTGCTCTTGTCCTTCTTGCGCTTCTTGTCCGTGTCCTTGTAGACGTGCAGGCGGATGGTGCGCACGGCTGGCAGGTTGTTGAACTCGAAGTGCTCGCCCCAGAAGACATTGTCCGTGCGCATCTTGCTGGTGGTGCGGGCGTAGAGCATGTCGTCCAGGCACAGCTCGCAGTAATAGCGCTTCTTGGGCGGCAGCTCCCGCGCCTCAATGATCCACAGCTTCAGCACATTGTCCACCCGCCGGCTGTTATCCTGGGGGGCACAGGGGGGTAGATAGGGGGTGCTGGCTGTTATCCTGGGGGGCACAGGGGGTTAGATGGGGGAGGTGCTGGCTGTTATCTTGAGGAGGCACAGGGGGTTAGATGTGTCACGGGTGCTGGCTGTTATCCTGGGGGGCACAAGGGGTTGGGGGGCTGTTATCCTCGGGGGCACAGGGGGTTAGATGTGGCGGGGGGCTGGCTGTTAACTTGAGGGGGCACAGGGGGTTAGATGGGGGGGTGCTGGCTGTTATCCTGGGGGGCACAGGGGGTTAGATGGGAGGGTTGGGGGGGCTGTTATCCTGGGGGGCACAGGGGAGTTGGAGGGGTGTTATCCTCGGGGGCACAGGGGGTTAGATGTGGTGGGGGGGCTGGCTGTTATCTTGGGGGCACAGGGGGTTAGACGTGGCGGAGGTGCTGGCTATTATCCTGGGGGCACAGGGTGTTAGATATGGCGGGGGTGTTGGCTGTTATCCTGGGGGGCACAGGGGGTTAGATGGGGGTCAGTGCTATGGAGCATAGGGAGGTCGGTTGCAGGCAAATTGGGGGGATGAGGATGTAGGCAGGGGTCGGTGCTATGGGGTGTAGGAACGGGAACAGGCAGGTGGGTCGGTCGATGCTATGGGATGCAAGCAGGGGTCAGTGCAATGGGGTGTGTGGGTCGGTGCTATGGGACGCAGGCTGGGGTCGGTGCTATGGGGTGTGTGGGTCAGTGCTATCGGACGCAGGCAGGGGGTTTGGTGCTATGGGGAGCTGCGTGTGCTCTGCGGTAAATTGGGGCTGTAACAGTAGCTCTGGGCAGGGGGAGCAGGGGGACACAACTCCTGAGGAGTAAGGCAGCAGGCGAACATGTGGGGAGAGAGGGACACATGTGCACAGCTGTGGGGGGCTGGAACCAGCCTCCTGCCCTTTAGCTCTCCTGTCAGCCAGTATCCACCCTCTTTCCTCTGGGGCTCCCCTGCCCCCCAGCTTCCCTCCTCTACAGCACCTTGTTGGGTTTCACGGCTCGCTGCAAGTTCTCGATCCACTTGTCGCGCTCTGCAGCTGAGCGGCAAGCAAAGCACTTGGTGCCGGACGCAGTGGTGACCTGAGGAAGAGAGAATGAGGAGCAGCTGAGCAGGGCCACATGTACTTCCACACTCCCTGACCGGGGTGCCCAGCCATACACCTCCCTCCCCTTCCAGTGCTGGGGCGAGAACCCAGGAGTCCTGGCTCCCAGCCCCTGAGTTCAAACCCCCTGGACCCCACTCCCCTTTCAGAGCTGGGGAGAGAACCCAGGAGTCCTGGCTCCCAGCCCCTGAGTTCAAACCTCCTGGACCCCACTCCCCTTTCAGAGCTGGGGAGAGAACCCAGGAGTCCTGGCTCCCAGCCCCTGAGTTCAAACCCCCCAGACCCCACTCCCCTTCCAGTGCTGGGGCGAGAACCCAGGAGTCCTGGCTCCCAGCCCCTGAGTTCAAACCCACCAGACCCCACTCCCCTCCCAGTGCTAGGATAGAACCCCGGAGTCCAGGCTTCCAGCTCCCCCTGCTCTAACCCACTGGACCCCACTCCCCTCCCAGAGCCAGGGACAGAACCCCGGAGTCCAGGCTTCCAGCCCCCCTGTTCTAACCCCCGGACCCCACTCCCCTCCCAGAGCCAGGGACAGAACCCCGGAGTCCAGGCTTCCAGCCCCCCTGTTCTAACCCCCCAGACCCCACTCCCCTCCCAGAGCCAGGGACAGAACCCAGGAGTCCTGGCTCCCACTCTCCCTGCTCTAACCCACCGGACCCCACTCCCCTCCCAGAGCCAGGGACAGAACCCAGGAGTCCTGGCTCCCAGCCTCCCTGCTCTAACCCACCGGACTCCACTCCCCTCCCAGAGCCAGGGACAGAACCCAGGAGTCCTGGCTCCCAGCCTCCCTGCTCTAACCCACTGGACCCCACTCCCCTCCCAGAGCCAGGGACAGAACCCAGGAGTCCTGTCTCCCAGCTCCCCCTGCTCTAACCCACTGGACCCCACTCCCCTCCCAGAGCTGGGGACAGAACCCAGGAGTCCTGGCTCCCAGCACCCGGGCCCAGCTCCCTTGCAGGTGCTAGCGCTCTGGGCTGGGCTGCCGTACCTCGAAGCAAAACTCCTGGCCCAGGATGCTGCTGTGCACGGGTTTGATGATGGAGTCCTCGTCCAGGTTGAGCTCCAGGGCCTCAGCCGCGCTGCTGGGGCTCAGCAGGGACTCGTGGGAGTGCGATTCCTTGAAGCTCTGCATGAGGCGGGCTCTGCGGGGGAGGGGAGCTGGTGAGACGGGGGGCTTGCGGGGCCCCGTGTCTCGTGTCATTGGAGTGAGTCCAGTGCAGCGGGGTCAAACACAGTGAATCTGGTGCCATGACACAAGCATGGGACAGGGGAGAGGGAGGGGGAGACAACTGAGACATGGGCTCTGGAGCCGCTGAGGGGGGCGTGTGGGCAGCCAAGCTATGGGGGCAGGGGGTCCTACAGCCTCCCGGGGCGTGTGCAGAACATGCCCTAGCTGTGGCCATGGCACTGGTGAGACCACACAGACAGCTGGTGCCCGGGACGGGGGGTACCTGGGGGATTCAGCAGCTGGCCATGGGAGGGGCCCCTATAGACAATTCTGCACTGCCGGGGGGTCTGGACCGCAGAATGAGAGAGAGAAAGAGAGAGAGAGAGTCAGAGACATGCACAAATTAACTGAGTGGGGAGGAGGGCCCCATGCAGGGTCCCTGGGGGTCACCCTGGGAGGCTGCAACCCACAGGTAAATCACATGGCATTTTCATAGACACCAGGCCACATTAGAACAGGGACAGAGGGTCAGCACCATTACCCCCCTGTTACAGAGCAGGAAACTGAGACACAGAGGGGAAAGGGATTTACCCTCCCCGCCTGCAAAATCACTCTAGTCTCTGGCAAAAGCCAAAGATAGAACACAGGAGTCCTGGCTTCCAGTCCCCGCCCCAAAATCCACTAGACCCCATGCCCCTCCTCGAGCTGGGTATAGAACCCAGGCATCCTGGCTCCTGAACCCTGCCACAAACCCACTAGACTCCAACCTCTCCCCCATCCCAGCTGGGGATAGAACCCCCCCACCCCAACCTGCTAAACCCCACAGCCCTCCCTGAGCTGGGGATGGAACCCAGGAGTCCTGGCTCCCAGCCCCCCCAACCCACTAGATCCCCAACCCCCCCCCGATCCTCCAAGCCAGAGATAGAAACCAGGAGTTCTGGTTTCCAGCCCCCCAAACTCACTAGACCCCCCGGATTCCCCAAGCCAGGGATAGAACCCAGGAGTCCTGGCTCCCGGTTCCCTGAGGATGCCCCATGCTGGCGAGGACACACAAAGCAGCCCCCAGCTGGCGCAGGTGAGTGGCCGCCCCCAGCAGGTTATTTTTAGCGACTGGGCTGCGTAAGCAGAGAGGCCCCTGCGTCTCCGGGAGGCAGCGACTCAGAGCTCGGCTGGGCTCGGCTCTGCCGTCACTGGAGCAGAGTGGGGGCGGGCGCCGCTAAAAATACTCACCCGGCCAGGCAGGGATGTGTCTGCAGTGGGCCTGGGGTGCCAGGCAGAGCAGGTAGGGTGACCAGACAGCAAGTGTGAAAAATCGGGACGGGGGTGGGGGGTAATAGGAGCCTATATAAGAAAAAGCCCCAAATATTGGGACTGTCCCTATAAAATTGGGACATCTGGTCACCCTAAGAGCAGGGGCCTGGGGAGGGGAGCCCTGGAGCAGGCCCGGGGGAACCCAGGTGGGGGACAGGAAAGGGGGGAAACCCAGTTTGAAGTGGAGGAGCCTGGGGGGGGGCAGGCAGGGAGTACAAGGAGGGGGAAGCCCAGGCTGGGGGGAGAAGAGCCAGAGACGTAGGAAAGGAAGAAGCCCAGGCTGGGGAGGGGACAGGGGATGCGAATGGGGAGCCCAAGTGGGGTTGAGGGGCTGCTGAGGACACTGGGGGAGGGCCAGATGGGAGGCAACTGGGCTATGGGGACAGGATAGGGGTGGGGGATCCCAAACCTGGGGGGGAGCCAGGAGTCCAGATACCAAGACAGCTGCACTCCTCCCAGCTGTGTCTACAAAGAGGGGGCAGATCACAGGCACTCCCCACTTTGCCCCCCCCATGCTCCCATACAGCCTCCATCCACATGCCTGCCCCTCCTATACACAGAGAGCCTGCACTGCCCTATAGACGTTATACGTCACACAAATACTGAGATGCAGCCACCTCTTGGCTGGGGTGACGGGACTATACAGACCGGACAGGAGTGTGAAACTGGATGGGCAGGAGAACCTTGTACCCAAGCAATACCCCAGTGAGGCTCTAGGGACTCTTTGGTGCCCGAATGTGGCCAGGACACTGGGGCCCATGCCCCGTGTGTTTCCTTCCCCGCCTTGGAGCACAGCATCCCCAACTGGGGCCAGCCCTGACGCTGAAGGGAGTGCCCCCCACACCCTTCGGCACAGCATCCCCTAGTGCTGCACTGGGGCACAGGCAGAGCAGCCCCCACCCCACTTCCTTTCTCTGGGAGCCCTCCCACCTCGGTTTGTCCCCAGCCAGCCATGCTTGGGCTGCGCCCGGCTGTGGAAGATGCAGAAGTTCTACGACCAGAAGGGACCATCGTGATCATATAGTGACGTCTGCCCCTGCCCCCCGCCCCGCTTTCATGCAGGCCAGAGCCTTGCCCCAGCTAATGCCTACAGCTGAGCTTCTACAAACCAGCATTTAGGAGTGCATGAGTGTGCGTGTGTACATGCATGTGCACATGTGTGTGCGCGTGTGTGTATGTGCGTGCATGGGCGCGTGCACATATACGTGCATGTGTGTGAAAATGTGCGTGTGTGCATGCGCGCGTATGTACGTGCGTGTGTGCGCAGGTGTGTGCCTGTCTGCATAAGCGTGTGCACGTGCATGTGTGAGTGTGTGCATGAGTGTGCACGTGCGTGTGTGTGCGCATGTGCGTGTACATGTGTGCGTTGGGGGGGTTTACTTTCTTCCCACCCCACCGTTGTGGTCAATCTTGCTGGATCCTGACATGAAAATCTCACAATCCTGAGTCACTAAGCTCCTTATACAGCAAAAGTTTGGCATGGCTTTAACCTCTCACATGCGCGCGTGCGCGCACACACACACACACACACGTATGTCACAAATGTACACACACACACAGACATGCATGCACCACATACACATGCACCTGGGGCCCCCCCATGTCCCCACACCCACTCAGGCAGGTGTCTGTGCCCCCTGCTTGCGCCTTCCCGGCTCCCTGCTCTCCCCACTGGGCCAGCGAGGACTCACCAGGCGGGGCAGGGACCTGGGCTGGGATGGGGGGTGGCCGGGCCAGGCTCCGGCAGCCAGGGAGGCAGAGAGGACGAGTCGGGCCAGGGCTGGGATCTCTGCCAAGCCGGATCCGGCTTCTGCTCCTGGCTCCCACCCACCATCTCCGGCTATAAACAGCTCCCGGCACCCAGCAGCACCGCTTCCGCCTGCCAGCCCCACTTCCCCAGCTGGCTGCCTCCCCCCACCCCCATTCCCGCCCCCCCCCACCGGCTGCCTCCCCCAACCCCCACCTCCCTTACTGGCTACTCCCCTCTCCTGCCCCCCACGGCTGTTTCCCACTATTCCTCCCAACTGGTTACCTCCCTCAACCACTCCCCTCACCATTCCCTCCACTGGATGCCTCTTCCCCCCCAGCTTCCCCATTCCCACCCCACCACTGGCTGCCTCACCCCCCATGCCCTACTCCCCCTGGCTGGCTGCCCCCCAATGCCCAGTTGCCTCCCACTTCTCTCTTTCCTCCTTGCCCTCCTCCTCCCTCTGCTTCCCCCAGCTTCCTTCCCATCGTTGGCTGCCTCCCGTCCGCAATGCCCCCTCCTCTTTTCCCTCCCCCCAACTCCCCCTTTCCCAGTCCTGCATAACCCCCAAATGGAAAGTACACCTCTGACAGCGACACCAGCAACTCCAGATGCGGGGGGTGCGACAGGGCACAGCCCCCCACAGAGAACGGACTGGAGGGGACAATCCCCCCCATGCAACTTTCTCCTGTCACCTGAGGTCGTAACAAAGTTTTATCAATGAAGCCCCACAGCTCCCTGCCCGTCACTACTGACATGCCTGCTGTCGAGGTGGGTTGCAGGGGCTGTTAGTACAGGGATCCCTCAAGATGCAACTGCCTCTGGTGTGGGGCAACCATTCCCATGGGGAAGGACGAGAGAGTTGACCCTGTGTGTGCCTGGAACTGGGGGCCCCAACCAGGGCAGTGATTCCTGGCAGTGCTGGGCAAAGTCTGTGCCTTGGAGCCCCATGCTGCTCTCTGCAGCAGTGCCATGAGGTGGGATATGGACCGGAGGGGCTCTCTCACCTGTCATGGTCAGCACTCCGGAACCGTGGCAGGATCTGGCGGAAACTGCTGGTCCGGTCCAGTTTGGGCTGGCTCTTTGTCCGTTTGATGGAGCTCTTCAAACGCCGGCTCAGGAAGCCCTGCTGTGGGTAGGGGATAGACAGAGTGAGATGCTGAGGGGGCATTGAGGGAGCCAGGACTCCTGGGTTTTAGTGCCAACTCTGGGAAGGGAGTGGGAGCTAGTGGGTTGGGGGTGTGTGGAGTGGGAGCCAGGACTCAGGGGTTCTATCCCCGGCTCTGGGAGGAGAGTGAGAGCTCCCCTGCTCTAACCACTTAACTCCACTACCCTCTCAGAGAACCCACGCACCTGGGGGGCAGTGAGCATGAATGTGTGTGCGCGCACGCGAACCTGTGAGAGCCTCTGAGCGTCAGTCCTTTTGTCAGTGAGTGTGAGTCTGGGGGGTGTGAATCAGTGAATAGAAGTGCCCGTGTGAGTGCAGACCCATGTGTCAGTATGAGGGTGACTGCGCGTCTCCATGTGTGTCAGGGCAGGGGAGGTCTCTCACCGAGGGCCGGAACGGGGGTGCCGGGGGCGCGTCCATGTTGATGCTGTATTGCTTCCCTGCAGGGACGCTCTTCCTCCGCGAGCGGCTCACGTGGTGTTCTGAATACAGAGTGTGGGGGAGAGATCTGGTTACTGGCGGAGGGGGCGGGGGGGTCAGAATTCCACCACAGGGTGCCCCAGCCCTGCCCACCCTGCAAAGGTAACAACCAAGACCCTGAAGGGAATCCCACCATCCTACTCAGCACTACACCCACCTCAAGGACTAGGACATGGGGCCTCTGCCCTGCAGGCCATGCCAGCTCTGATCCAGCCTCAGGGCAGAGTACTGACTGGCTCAGGGGGCAGGGAATGGGGCACAGGGCCTTTCCCCTCTGGGGGACGCTGGCTCCGATCCAGCCTCAGGGCAGGGGACTGGCTGGCTCAGGTGGTGGGGAATGGGGCACGGGGCCTTTCCCCTCTAGGGGGTGCTGGCTCCCATCTGGCCCCAGGGGAGGGGACTGACTGGCTCAGGGGGTGGGGCATGGGGCACGGGGCCTGTCCCCTCTAGGGGGCATCGGCTTTAATCCAGCCCCAATGAGGGGGACTGACTGGGGGAGAGGATGAGCCCACCCCGCAGCCTTGGAAACCCAGATATTGGGAGCAAGCTGCATGTGATAGCTGGGGGCAGCACATCTTCTGCCAGCATCAAAGCAGAGACACCCCAGCCATATGGGAGTCTGGCAGCCAGGCCTCCTGCATTCGGGGGCAGGAGAGGGGGGAAACTGGGAATCAAGGTGCCTGGGTTCTCTCTATGCTCTATAGCTGCATGCGGCTTCCCCTCTTGTATGAGGTCACCAGAGAACGGGGAGTGTCCCCAGGGGTGGTGATGGGAGTTCGGCTAGGGCCTCACCCCCCACACTCAGAGAAGCAGGCGCTGGTGGGAAGTGGGGGAGCCCCCCAATTCGGCTCGGTATCTGTGGCCACTACATCGCTGATGGAGGTGCAGGAGTCTCATGGTATGCGCAGGATCACAAGCACCATGCGGAGAGAGAGACAGCCCAGTGCCCCAACTTTACTCACTCCCAGCACCACACAGAGACCCGCACTGTGACCCCCCCAATGTGCACAGACACCCCCAACATGCCTCCCAGCCCCCACACTGCCCTCCCAGAGCGAGGGATAGAATCCCGCAGGCCTGACGCCCCACCGCTGTAACCTACTAGAGGAACAGATAAAACACCCTGAACCTGCCCCCTTTCACCTTCACTTCGTCACACACCTCCGTCACTGGCCAGCTGGGTGCGAGCACCACCCCTGCCTGCTCCCCACTATGTGTTACAAGTTTGAGGGGACTCAGCCTAGTTCTGGTCAGGCCAGCTGGCTTCAACCCTGGGCCAGACTCCACACAACCTGTCCTCAGCCCCAGCAGCTGTTGCCCAGGGCCGAGGCTCCCCGCTTCCCCCAGCACTGCAGTAACGAGAGTGGGACAGGTCAGCTCATTAATACACAGGCGAGGAGGCCAGGAGAGCAGGGGGTATGAGAGAAGGCAGAATTGCATCAGGGCGTATTGACAGGGGTGGGAGACAGGGCAAGGATATGATCCCCAGGCTGGAGGCTCTCAGGGTTGGTGTGTAATCCGGGGGGGCTGGGCATGTGTGTGTGGGGGATATACTCCCGGGGGGGCTCAGTGGAGGTGTTGGGGGCATACACTAAGGGTGGGGAGGCTCAGTGGAGGTGTTGGGGGTATGCACCTATGGGTGGGGGGCTCAGTGGGGGTATGATCCCATGGGTAGGGGCTCAGTGGAGGTGTTGGGGGTATGATCCCATGGGTGGGGGCTCAGTGGGGGTATGATCCCATGGGTGGGGGGCTCAGTGGGGGTGTTGGGGGTATGCACCCATGGGTGGGAGGTCTCAGTGGGGGTATGATCCCATGGGTGGGGGGCTCAGTGGAGGTGTTGGGGGTTGAGGTAATTCATCAGGGGTCACTCGACCCTCTCAGTTAGTGCTGGCCTCACAGCGGCACTATGGGCCTGTGCTGCAGGGTGTGGGGCGGGGGCAGCAGGGGGCTCTCCCCGGGCAGTCAGGGTTGCCCCATTGCCCCAGGGCGGCGTTAGGGGCTGTGCTGCAGGGAGTGGGGCGGGGGCAGCAGGGGGCTCTCCCCAGGCAGCCAGGGCTGGCCCCATTGCCCCAGGGTGGCGCTAGGGGCCTTTGCTGCAGGGAGCGGGCGGGGACAGCAGGGGGCTCTGCCTGGGCAGTCAGGGCTCCCCATTGCCCCAGGGTGGCGCTGGGGCTGTGCTGCAGGGAGCGGGGCGGGGGCAGCAGGGTGCTGGCCCCTGGCAGTCAGGGCTGGCCCCCACTGCAGCGCTAGGGGGCTGTGCTGCAGGGAGCTGGGTAGTGGGTTCTTTCCTCCCAGTCTCAGTTCGGCGCGCAGGTGAACTAGGTCTGCCTCCCCCGGAGCAGGATCGGCTGTCCTCTGCAGTGTTACTATGTGGCAGTTTCCTGGCTGATATGCTCTGCCCCAGAGGTGACCGCATTTGTGTGGGCAGAGGAGTAACCTCACATGCTGTTAATAAAGGGCTCCCCTTGGGCTGAAAGGGTTCAACTGGGAGCTGGGAACACGCCAGCTGTGCCAGCTCAATGCAGCCTCCCCCGCTCCGGCTCCCCCAGCCCCTCTGCCTTTGCTGTGAAAGGCCCTTGGTTACGCACAGCCCAGCCAGAGCCTGCTCCTCCCCCCAGCAGGTCTCCATGGAAAACACCCTGCCATTTCCTATCCATGATGCCTCATTAACAGGGAGTGGTAGCAGCACTCGCAGGGGGATGCAGCTGTTCCCCAGCAACTCTACACAGCCAACATAGTGGGATCCCTCGCCCAGTGCTGAGATGCAACCGCCTCTGGGGTGGGGCGCAGGGGCTATTTATACAGGGATCCCTCACCCAGTGCTAAGATGCAGGCACCTCTGGGGTGGGGCGCAGGGACTATTTATACAGGGATCCCTTACCCAGTGCTAAGATGCAGGCACCTCTGGGGTGGGGCCTGGGTGCTGTTTATACAGGGATCCCTCGCCCAGTGCTGAGATGCAGACGCCTCTGGGGTGGGGCGCAGGGGCTATTTATACAGGGATCCCTCACCCAATGCTAAGATGCAGACACCTCTGGGGTGGGGCGTGGAGGCTATTTATACAGGGATCCCTTGCGTGATGCTGAGATGCAGCCATGTCTAGGGTGGGGCATGGGGGATTTGGCCAGGATGCCAGGGGGAAATCAGGGTCCAGGAGGGGCCTGCGAGGATCGGGGCCAACAGGTCCCTTAGACACGGCTGTCACTAGTGACAGGTTTTGCCAACTTTGCAGATTAAAGTTGCGCAGTTGCTCACCCATCCGCTGTGTCCTGCCAGGCAGTGAATTCCCCAGGGCTGGGACACACGGCAACCCCGGTGCCCAGGGATGGGGGAGAATATCCCACACCAGACACGAGTCTAGGACTGTGGAGCCCTGGGTTCAGTTCCCGGCTCTGCCACAGACTGCCTGTGTGACCCTGGGCCAGTCACTAAGCCTCAGTCCCTATCTGTGACACACGCCTAATGGCCCTGCCCTGCCACACAGGAGGTGTTGGGATCAATCCGTTCTGGATTGCGAGGTGCTCCAGTACTCTGGTGATGGGGGGCAGGTCAGTCCCTAAGAAAGAGAGAGAGAGGATCACACAGCAATGCCTGGGAGAGAACCCAGGAGTCCTGACTCCCAGGTGTGCATTAACTCCATCTCTGCCTGACTTCGGGGACAGGAACACTGGGGGCTACCAGGGTCCCCAGTTGGTTTCAGTGCGTCTCCCCCTGGGGAGAGCTGTCCCTCCTCCCACAGCCTCAGGACTGGGGCCCTTGCTGTGTGTGGCTGGCATCTCCCCCAGCCCAGCGCCCTGATCCTAGTTCCCTGTCAGGCTCCATGTGCAGGGGCCGCCCACCCCCAGTCGGGGGACAATCGTGCCAGGAGTTGCCCGCGTCCTACTTTCCCTGCTCAGTGACTCATGCAAGCGATTGATCCAGGCATGGAGCAGGGCGGCTGCTGACATCGGGGTCACCGACGCACACACATTCCTCATGCCTGACTCGCCTCAAACCTGAAGCCCCAAGAGCCCTTTGTAGCCATCAAATGCTGCAGAGCTTTTGTAGCCGCCTCTTAAAATAAACTAGAAAGGTGGGGGGAGGATGTGGGATCGAACTGAGGGGCATCGGCAGGGCTGGGACAGCAGGGGCTGCGGGTCAGGATTGAGGGATGTGGGCAGAGCGGAGGGCGCCCAGGCTGGGGCAGCAGCTGGCTGCGGGTCGGATTGAGGGATATGGGCAGAGCAGAGGGAACCCAGATTGGGACAGCAGGGGGCTGCGGGTCGGGATTGAGGGATGTGGGCAGAGCAGAGGGGACCCAGATTGGGACAGCAGGGGGCTGCGGGTCGGGATTGAGGGACGTGGGCAGAGCAGAGGGGACCCAGGATGGGACAGCAGGGGCTGTGGGTCGGGATTGAGGGACGTGGGCAGAGCAGAGGGGACACAGGCTGGGGCAGCAGGGGCTGTGGGTCAGGATTGAGGGATGTGGGCAGAGCAGAGGGCGCCCAGGCTGGGACAGCAGGGGGCTGGCTCGGGATTGAGGGATATGGGCAGAGCACAGGGAACCCAGGATGGGAGAGCAGGTGGCTGCGGGTCGGGATTGAGGGACATGGGCAGAGCAGCGAGGACCCAGGCTGGGACAGCAAGTGGCTGGATCGCTATTGAGGGACATGGGCAGAGCAGAGGGAACCCAGGCTGGGACAGAAGGTGGCTGGCTCGGGATTGAGGGATGTGGGCAGAGTGGAGGGCGCCCAGGCTGGGACAGCAGGGGGCTGGGTCAGGATTGAGGGACATGGGCAGAGCAGAGGGAACCCAGGATGGGAGAGCAGGGGGCTGGGTCGGGATTGAGGGACATGGGCAGAGCGGAGGGAACCCAGGCTGGGACAGAAGGTGGCTGGCTCGGGATTGAGGGATGTGGGCAGAGCAGAGGGAACCCAGGCAGGGACAGCAGGTGGCTGAATCGGGATTGAGGGATATGGGCAGAGCAGAGGGAACCCAGGCTGGGACAGCAGGTGGCTGAATCAGGATTGAGGGATATGGGCAGAGCGGAGGGAACCCAGGCTGGGACAGAAGGTGGCTGCGGGTCGGGATTGAGGGACATGGGCAGAGCAGAGGGAACCCAGGATGGGACAGAAGGTGGCTGGCTCGGGATTGAGGGATGTGGGCAGAGCAGAGGGAACTCAGGCAGGGACAGCAGGTGGCTGAATCGGGATTGAGGGATATGGGCAGAGCAGAGGGAACCCAGGATGGGACAGCAGGGGGCTGCGGGTCAGGATTGAGGGATGTGGGCAGAGTGGAGGGCGCCCAGGCTGGGGCAGCAGGGGGTTAGGTCGGGGTAGAGGACATGGGCAGAGCAGAGGGAACCCAGGCAGGGACAGCAGGTAGCTGGATCGGGATTGAGGGATATGGGCAGAGCAGAGGGAACCCAGGCTGGGACAACAGGTGGCTGGGTCGGGATTGAGGGATATGGGCAGAGCAGAGGGAACCCAGGCAGGGACAGCAGGTTGCTGGGTTGGGATTGAGGGACATGGGCAGAGCCGCGAGGACCCAGGCTGGGACAGCAAGTAGCTGGATCGGGATTGAGGGATATGGGCAGAGCAGAGGGAACCCAGGCTGGGACAGCAGGTGGCTGGGTCGGGATTGAGGGATATGGGCAGAGCAGAGGGAACCCAGGCAGGGACAGCAGGTGGCTGAATCAGGATTGAGAAACATGGGCAGAGCGGCGGGGACCCAGCCTGGGACTGCAGGTCGGGATTGAGGGATGTGGGCAGAGCAGAGGGGCCCAGGGTAGGACAGTAGGGGGCTGTGGGTCGGGATTGAGGGATATGGGCAGAAAGATGGGATCCTTGCTGGAAAAGCTGGGGGCTGCGGGTCAGGATTAAGGGGCACTGGCTATGGGGTGGGAGGACCCCCTTGTCAGGGCTGTGGGACATCAGCAGGGCTGTGGGAGGGAGATGGTACGTCTTTGGGCAGCAGAATCTAGTGCTAACTCAACAATATTCTTTCATAAGCATGTTTTCCTGGTGCTCCGTGACCTTGCAGAGTCACAGGGTGGGGGGTTGCCTCTCCTAGCCCCGCGCTCCTTACTAGGTCAGTATTCTGGGAGGGAGCCCAGCCGGCACCGGAGCGTGTCCATCAGGAAGCGGCCCTGACAGAGTGACAGGCGATTGATGGACAAGCAAGCTGGGAGGCTGCGGGAGCATGTGAGCAGAATGAGAACCAAAGGGAAACAATTAATGTCAAAGAGACGCTCGCTCCAGTTAACCCTTCACCTCCCACAACACTACCACCGAGGACCCTCACCACCTGCCCCCAGAGACCAAAATCCCCCCACATCCATCCCCAGAGATGGCTCACGCTCTGTCCATCCCCGGACAGATCCACCATCCACTCCTCCAAACACACCATATATACCCATCTGTCTAGCAAAGACATAGCTAGAGTCCTGATTGTCCATCATCCCTCAGTAAATGTCTGTCCATCACCATACTTCCTGTTCCCCACACATACACGCCAAGCCACTGACCTAAGCACTCATCCTTCCACAACATCCATCCATCCCTGTATGTACCATCAGGGCCGGCTCCAGGGTTTTTGCCGCCCCAAGCAGCCAAAAAAAAAAAAAAAAAAAAAAAAAAAGCCGCGATCGCGATCTGCGGCACTTCCGCCGCCACTCTACTGCCGCCGCTTCATTCTTCAGCGGCAATTCGGCGGCAGGTCCTTCCCGCTGAGAGGGACCGAGGGACCCACCGCTGAATTGCTCCCGAAGAGCTGGACGTGCCGCCCCCTTCCATGTGCCGCCCCAAGCACCAGCTTGCTACGCTGGTGCCTGGAGCCAGCCCTGTGCACCGTTCTATCCATTCATCCCTGCAACCCCATCTATCTCCATGCACAGCCCTCCATCCGTCACCAGGCACTCGTCTTCACACACATCTACCTATCCATTCATTCATCCCCGTACACCCCTCCAACACCATCTATCTCCATGCACAGCCCTCCATTCAGCACCATGCACTCTCCTTCACACACATCTACCTATCCCAGGGGTGGGCAACCTGTGGCTCCGGAGCCACATGCGGCTCTTCAGAAGTTAATATGCGGCTCCTTGTATAGGCAGCGACTCTGGGGCTGGAGCTACAGGTGCCAACTTTCCAATGTGTCAGGGGGTGCTCACTGCTCAACCCCTGGCTCAACTCCACCCCTTCCTGCCCCCTCCCCTGAGCCTGCTGTGCCCTCATTCCTCCCTCCTCCCCCCCAGAGCCTCCTGCATGCCACGAAACAGCTAATTGGAAGGTCCAGGGAGGGATGGTGAAGTGCTGCGGCAGGGCTGCCGGTGGGTGGGAGGCGCTGGGAGCAGGGTGCAGGAGCTGATGGGGGGCTGCTGACGTATTACTGTGTCTCTTTAGCAATGTACATTGGTTAATTCTGGCTCCTTCTCAGGCTCAGGTTGGCCACCCCTGACCTATCCGTTCATTCATCCCTATACACCCCTCCAACACCATCTATCTCCATGCACACCCCTCCATCTGTCACCATGCACTCTCCTTCACACACATCTACCTATTCCTCCAAATCCAGCCAACTTTCTATCCCTCACCACCCTACACACCCATCAATACGATCTCTGTATCTGTGTCTGGTTTCACCCTTCTATCCATCCATCCCGACACACACCTCTGTATCCATCCATCCTTTCTGCCGCCCCTCCCTCACACCATCTACCTGCGCAGCACTCCAGCCCTCCGCCACCACTGTCATTCCCAGCTGTCCAGCCACCCCAACACCAGTGAAGTCTGACCCTTCAGCCCCATTACTCCCAGGTCTGATCCATCCACATGAAGCCAGTAGCAGAATGGGGAGGTGGGGGGAATATTTTCCAGCCTAGAGCCTTGCCCCTCTCTCCAGACCCCCAGCTTCCCTTCGCTCTGCCACCTCATCCAGTGCACCCTAAACTGCTGTGTGCTCCCCCCACCCCCCATGCAGAGATAGGGCTTCCCATAACCTCAGAAAGGAGACAAGCGCGACAAGGTAAAACTTGCTCACCCACGCCAGGCCACGCACGTCCCTCCCCATCTTCCCTCTGACCCCTGGGATCCTGGCCCTAAGGAGCACCCCTGTGGGATGGCAGCATCCCCATCACCACCACCCCGCAGACAGCCTCGGCCAGCACTCACCCCCCAGAGCACTGCATAGCTGCATGGAGAGGAGGCCAATTCCAGCTGGCTTTGCACGGGGCTCCCCGTCCCTCTTCACCACCCTAATGAGGCAGGGGCAGAGTTAAGGAGTGCAAGTGTGAACTGGGGAAACGGTATCTTAGCGCTGCCCCTGCACAGCACAAGCACTGGTCAGAGGCTCATTCAGCAGCCTTTGGGCCACCCAGTGGGGCAGGGGGCATGACGGGAGGCAGGGCACAGAGATGAATTGGGGTGGGAGGCAGCAGGGAGGGTACACCCCAGAGGACTGCATCCTCAGCCCTTCACCTGGGTTATACTACAGACCCGCGCTGGCCTGACAACCCCCCCAAACAGTGAAGCTGCCTGAGACTGCAGCAGAGCTTGGGACACTAACCCTGAACCCTACAGAGGGCGAGTGGAAGGTCTGGGGAACGATTTCCCAGCTGAGCCAGGATTGGGCAGTGCTAGCCATGCTGGTGGGGCTCCCCTTCTCCGAGCCATGCTCCCCAAACTCTCTTCCAGCACCTATGACCCCCAGCAGGCAGCTCCAATCCCACCCAACAAGTGCCGGCATCCCTACAGAGCAGCCCCACCCTAGAGCATGGGCTGGGCAGCCACACTCCATCCTGCCCAGTCTGGATCCCCGCCAACCAGCCTGGCAGCCCAGAACCCTGCGGCTAGTACAGCCACAGCCTCCCTCCTCAATTCCGCTACCGACTCCATACCCAGCACGGGGATGCAGCTGCCTCTGGGGTGGGGTTCAGGGGCTGGGCATACAGCGATCCCTCAAAATGCAGACAACTCTGGTGTGGGACAGGGACTACACAGCTGGAACAGTAACCAAAAGCTCACCCCCAAAGAGAAAAGCAACAGGAATTTTAAGGAATCTCCAGGATGGAACAGAGCATGTCCCACCACACTGGGCTCAGCACTGCCTGCCATGGGGAGTGCCCCCTACTGAGCCCTGCCCCCACCCCACTCCCTGCAGCACACTAGGGCAAGCACTGACAGTGAGGGAGGAGCATCCCTCCCCCCAGCTTTCCAGGGGAGCCCTCCCCCCTGCAGGCTCCCCTGGCATGGCCTGTCCAGGCTCCTCCCCCCCAGACCAGCTGCTATCCCTGCGACCTCATCCACACCTGCCCTGGGGAAGAGCCCAGGCTCCCAGCGCTGCTATTGGACCCACAACCCCGCACACCCCACCCTATGGCTGGCAGCGCTGTACCACCTCTGGACATGTGGGCTGCTCCAGCCCCCACCCCACATTGCAGCAGCTACACCCAGATACACAACCACACATACACACAACCCTACACAACCTCGCCCCACAGCCGTAACCCTATATAGCAACACACAGCCACAACCAGGCGCACACCCCTATGCAGAAAGGCAATCCCCCAACCCTGTATGAACCACACACAGAGACACAACCCTATACATTCTACACACAGACACACAAGCAGAGGCATAACTCTAAGCACACTCACAACTGTATACTCACAACTCTCTTTCACACACATACACACACACTCTAACAGAGACACAACACTATACACACAAGATACAATTATATGCAGGCACACATACGCAGCAGCTGTAGGAGCGGCCACTTCAGCCAAGCCAGAAGTGGAAAGGAGATGTGAATGGGGTGAGTGGGCCATACACACACACACATCCCCAGAGGGAGAGAAACAAGCCAAAATACACAGACACACACTTGTGCACTCACACAGGGAAAGAGTCACACATTGAGAGAACCCTACTGACACGCAATCACACACGCAGACACACATAATCACACTGACAGTCAATGGTACACAACCCTACATACACCCACACAGAGATACGGAGACAGACACAATTTTACCATCCCACAGGGAGAAAGACACAGACACACAACCTTTACATACACACTGAAATGGTCACACGCTTGCATGCACACACAATCCAATATGCACTCACCAGCATGTACTTGAACACACAACCCTCCAAACACACCCAGACACAAGCACAGAGAACCCTACACACACACACACAGAGACAAGCCCACAGACACAAAGTAGCACACACTGACTGGCAGTCTCACACACACACACACATGCACTGACAGACGCACACGCTGACACAGCCACAATTACACAATCTTGCACACGCTGACATGGCCGCGCACACACGCAGCTTGGCCACACTCTCTCTGACACAATCACACAATCCCCTCACTTGCACACAGATACAATCGCAGCCCTCTCCCCATACACTGCCACCAGCAGGGGCACACACAACCTGACACATACAATGACACAAGCTGCAGCCTGACACTGACACACACATCCTTGCACACACAGGCACACTGACACACACAGCAGCCTGACTCTCACACACACCCCAACACACACACAACCTGACACAGACACCCTGACACACACATCCTTGCACACCTAGGCACACTGACACACACGGCAGCCTGACTCTCACACACACCCCAACACACACACAACCTGACACAGACACCCTGACACACACATCCTTGCACACCTAGGCACACTGACACACACGGCAGCCTGACTCTCACACACACCCCAACACACAGACACTCTGACACACGCACCCTTGCACAAGCACACCCACACAACCTGGTGCACACACACACTGACACACACATCCGCACGCGCGCGCACACACACACAGTCTCGCCCCCCCGCAGGGACGCGCCGCGCGCGGCCCCAGCTGCCGCCTCCCACACGCCGCCGCCCCCGCGCCCGCCGCTCACCTGGGCCCGGCACCCCGGCCCCATGATCCCGCGCGGCCGGTGCGGGGCCCCGCTCCTAGCGCCCCATGCCCGGGCCCCGGCGGCTCCGGTGCGGCGGCGGCGCGCGCGGCTGGGCGGCTCCGGGGCCGGCGCTCGCCTCCAGCATCCCGCACGCCGCGCGGTTGCTAGGAGACGCGCTGCCGTTTCCTCGCCCGCCGCCAACCCGGGGCCAGCGCGCCGCGCGCAACGCGCGCCTCGTGCCGGCGCGGGGTTAACCCCTGCGGGGCCGGAGAGCGGCGCGGGGCCACCTCCCCCCGCCCGCCCACGTCGCCCGCGCGCCGGCCCTGCCTCCCCCCACGCCGGCACAGCGCGCAGCCCCCCCCTCCCGCGGAGAGTCCCGCCCCCGCAAGCTTCCCCCCCCCAGGCCTCCTGCCCCCCCGCGATCATAGTGCCCCCCCAGGCCTCCTGCCCCCCCCGCGCAGCCCCCCCGCGGAGAGTCCCGCCCCCGCACGCTTCCCCCCACTGGCCTCCTGCCCCCCCAGCCCCCTGCGGAGACTCCTGCCCCCTCGCGATCATAGTGCCCCCCCAGGCCTCCTGTCCCCCCCCCCCCCCCGCGCAGCCCCCCCCCGCGGAGAGTCCCGCCCCCGCACGCTTCCCCCCACACCCCACTAGCCTCCTGCCCCTCCAAACCGCCGCGGAGAGTCCTGCCCCCCCGCGATCATAGTGCCCCCCAGGCCCCCTGTCCTCCCTGCACAGCCCCCCCCCCGCGATCATAGTGCGCCCCCAGGCCTCCAGCCCCCCCCCCGCGGAGAGTCCTGCCCCCCTGCGATCATAGTGCCCCCCCGGCCTCCTGTTCCCCCCCCGTGGAGAGTCCTGCCCCCCCCGCGATCATAGTGCCCCCCCAGGCCTCCTGTCCCCCCCCGAGAGTTCTGCCCCCCACGATCATAGTGCCCCCCCAGGCCTCCTGTCCCCCCCGCACAGCCACCCCCGTGGAGAGTCCTGCCCCCCCGTGATCATAGTGCCCCCCCAGGCCTCCTGTCCCCCCCCGAGAGTCCTGCCCCCCACGATCATAGTGCCCCCCAGGCCTCCTGTCCCCCCCCGCGCAGCCCCCGCGGAGAGTCCCGCCCCCGCACGCTTCCCCCCACACCCCACTGGCCTCCTGCCCCTCCAAACCGCCGTGGAGAGTCCTGCCCCCCCGCGATCATAGTGCCCCCCACGCAGAGTCCTGCCCCCCGCGATCATAGTGCCCCCCCCAGGCCTCCTGTCCCCCCCCCGCGCAGCCCCCCCCGCGGAGAGTCCCGCCCCCGCACGCTTCCCCCCACACCCCACTAGCCTCCTGCCCCTCCAAACCGCCGCGGAGAGTCCTGCCCCCCCGCGATCATAGTGCCCCCCAGGCCCCCTGTCCTCCCTGCACAGCCCCCCCCCCGCGATCATAGTGCGCCCCCAGGCCTCCAGCCCCCCCCCCCCGCGGAGAGTCCTGCCCCCCCGCGATCATAGTGCCCCCCAGGCCTCCTGTCCTCCCTGCACAGCCCCCCCCCGCGATCATAGTGCGCCCCCAGGCCTCCAGCCCCCCCCCCGCGGAGAGTCCTGCCCCCCTGCGATCATAGTGCCCCTCCCGGCCTCCTGTTCCCCCCCCCGCGGAGAGTCCTGCCCCCCTGCGATCATAGTGCCCCCCCCCGGCCTCCTGTTCCCCCCCTGTGGAGAGTCCTGCCCCCCCCGCGATCATAGTGCCCCCCCAGGCCTCCTGTCCCCCCCCCGAGAGTCCTGCCCCTCACGATCATAGTGCCCCCCCCAGGCCTCCTGTCCCCCCGCACAGCCCCCCCCGTGGAGAGTCCTGCCCCCCCCCGCGATCATAGTGCCCCCCCAGGCCTCCTGTCCCCCCCCCGAGAGTCCTGCCCCTCACGATCATAGTGCCCCCCCCAGGCCTCCTGTCCCCCCGCACAGCCCCCCCCGTGGAGAGTCCTGCCCCCCCCCGCGATCATAGTGCCCCCCCCAGCCTCCTGTCCCCCCCTCACAGCCCCCCCCCGCAGAGAGTCCTGCCCCCCACGATCATAGTGCCCCCCAGGCCTCCTGTCCCCCCCGCACAGCCCCCCCCTGCGGAGAGTCCTGCCCCCCTGCGATCATAGTGCCCCCCCAGGCCTCCTGTCCCCCCCGTGGAGAGTCCTGCCCCCCCCCGCGATCATAGTGCCCCCACAGGCCTCCTGTCCCCCCTGCAGAGAGTCCTGCCCCCCTGCGATCATAGTGCCCCCCCAGGCCTCCTGTTCCCCCCCGTGCAGCCCCCCCCGTGGAGAGTCCTGCCCCCCCATGATCATAGTGCCCCCCAGGCCTCCTGTCCCCCCCGCGGAGTGTCCTGCCCCCCCACGATCATAGTGCCCCCCCAGGCCTCCTGCCCCCCCCCACAAGGCACTTGTCCTCTCATGCTCATATTCCCACCCCCAGAGAGGGCACCTGCCCCCCTCCACATTACCCCCATAACCTTCCTGCTCCCCCACATCCCTCCCACAGAAGGCACCTGTCCCCCATGCTCATATTTCCCCCCACCACGAGACTTGTCCCCCACATTCATATTGCCCTCCACAGGCCTCTGCCCCCCCCCACATCCCCTCCACTGAGAGACCTTCCCCCCACACACAGCCCCCACAGAGACCTGCCCCCCTGCTCATATTGCCCCCACCGAAGGCATCTGCCCCCATGCTCATATTCCCCCAACGCTATCACCACATGCAAAGCGCCTCCTCAGAGAACATCCATCCCACATCCCCCCCCCCCCGCCCAGAAAACACCTGCAGCCCCTTCCCCTGCACTCACTCGCTAATGGAAAGCACTCCCCCCCCCCTGCAGCTGCCTCTCCCCCCACTCACTTCCCTCAAAGGAGGCAAGGTGGGGCCTCTCACACATCTCATCGGCCACCCAAAGAAGCCACCCCCCCCCCATTGACAACAGCCACCAACCCCCTCACCCCATGTTCAAATACACCCCTGCCCGACTCACCCGTTCCGCCCTACCTGCTATGCCCGTCATCCTGGGACACCAAGTGTTAGGGGACCGGCCTGAAGGAACAGCACCGAGGTCTGGAGGAGGGGGTCAGGGGAGGGAAGATGGGGGTGGCTTAGGGGGACCAGGCAGGAGGTGGCACTGGGGGTGGGGGCAGCATGACAGGAGCTGGACAGGGCCTATGGGGGGAACATGGGTGCAGCAGGCAGGGCAGGAGCTGGTCAGGGACAATGGGGGGCACAACATAGAGGAAGGCAGTGACAATGGGGAACAGTCAGGGTGAGCACGAAGTGGGGCAAGAGGTGGGGGTGACCTGGGGAGCACTGGGGCAGTTCAGGGAGCCTTGGGGGGCAGGGTGAGGGGGTGAGTGTGACAAGGGGGCTGTCAGGAGAGGTGCAGGAGGGAAATCCCAGCTGTTCCCTGGGTGAGTCCAATGGGACCCCACACTTGCCTTGACCCTACCCCACATATGCCCTAACCTTCTGTCTGCATCCTGACCCAGCCATTCAATCCCACCCACAAACCATAGCCCAACTCTCCAATTTATCACCCCAGCCGTAATCCCATCCCCTCAACCTTAATCATAACCTATAGCTCGTCTTCAGCCTGTCACCCTGCCCTCCCTTAACCCAACTCCAAACTCCTCAGGCCCCACAGAAACCCTACCAGGCTACTTTAAACTGCTTCAGTGAAACCCAGCCTGCTGTGTGCGGGGACGGTCTAATAACGGTTTCAAACTGTCTACAGCGGTTTAGTTTTGCACCACAAACTAAACTGCTATAAACCAGGTTTAAAACCACAGAAGCAGCCACACACACAGCAGCACTGGTTTTCACTGGTTTTACACTGGTTAAACACAGTGTAAAATCGACTCCATTTAGGCCATGTCTTCACTGCACACAAGGTGTGGTTTTACATCAAGCTTTCTCACTGTAAGATCCTAGTGGGGACAAGGCCCGGGTACTTTTTAGCTGGCTGGAGTGAGGCATGGTCAGCCCTACACCCTCATGCCCTGGGTGCATCTTCACTTGGAAAAATTGTGCGCTGTTAACTCAAGTTAGCTACCACATCTACCTAGCTCAGGCTAGGAGTGGGGGATGTGAGCAGGTGTTGGCTAACAATCAACATCTTGGAAAAGCCTCTGCCTTTAAACACATATCAAACTAGCGACAATGGGTTTTCTCCATATAGGTGACAGTCCTAGTGCAAACAGGATAAGTGCAGTTTCAATCTGTGTTAGCAAGCAGAGATAACCAGGAACAGGGGCTGCGTTCTTAAATTAGCTACCCCAGGTTAGAACAACAGTGGATGTGGCAGCTCAGGTTTGAAGGTAGTGTAGCAGCTCGAGTTAAAGCTGCCAGAGAGCCATGGTTGAACTCGCGCTGAGAACCCATGTTAAAAGCCAAGGTGCCATGTCTTCACTGCTATTTTACCCCAGTGTAGGTAATTGGAGTTAAGAACACACCTTTTTTGTTGTGCAAACACACTCTTAGGACTGGCTAGTGTACACACTCCCAGAACTAGGCTACAACTGTCTGCTTCCAAGTTAGCCGAGGTAACACCCACCCATCCTCACCCACACAGACATGGCCTTAGTGCGAACACTCCACAAAGATCTTCCAGGAGAGGAACATTTGCCCCCGGTCACAGTCCCTACGAGGTGGAGGTTACACGTGTTCAGTGTCTGCACCAGGATTCACCATCACGTTCATCTGCTTGAGTTAACTAGCAACCACTCAGGAGATGTTACAGCATGATCCAAACCTCTACTGGGCCCTAAACTTTACCCTTCCCCCATGGTTACCCATATCTGTAACCCTAATGCCTAGACCTGTATAGATAACTCATACACCCCAACCCCTTACCGTAGTCCATAACCCTCACCCTTAAATTAACCCCCTGCTTTTAAACCTTAACCCTAACTCTTACCCCATAACTCCTACCCCTACCCACCTGAACCTTAACCCTAACTCCTCGCCCCTCACCATAGCCAATGACTCACCCCTAACCCTATCCCCTCCATCTGAACCCAAATCCCTGCCCCTGTGCCTTCACCCTAACTCTCACCCACCAATCCCCAGCTCCATGGCTGCTCCAAGCGATGCTCCTCCCCGGTGTGTTCAGGAGACCCAGGCATCTGCAGCAGGGCCTGCGGATGCTGGGGGGAGGACAGGCCTGCAAGGACATGCTGACTGAGGGAGTGAAGTAGGGGGAAAAACAGCCTTGAGAATGGAGGGGAGATTGGCAGAGATGAGCGACCCCAAAGGAAAGAGCTGGGCCAAGCCAGCCACAGATGCCTCAACCCTAGAGCTCTGGAGGGTCCCATGATCAGCAGGGTTACAAGCTGGATGGGAAAGATCCCATCAATGCTGCAAGGAACCAGGTGGGGGGGCGCTTTCCACCGGCAGTCAGTGCTGATCCTACTGCGGCACTAGGGGCCCTGTGCTGCAGAGAGGGGGGGGCGGGGAGTGTGGCGGGAGCACTGTACTCTGGGGGGCAGAGGACTCAGTAGGGGGCGCTGTGCTGCATGGCACAGGGGGCTCAGCTGGGGGAGCTCTCCCCTGGCAGTCAGTGCTGATCCCAGTGCAGCGCTAGGAGGTGCTGTGATGCAGAGAGAGAGAGAGAGAGTGTGCGCAATAGGGGGTGCTGTGCTGCATGGCACCTGGGGGCTCAGCAGGGGGCGCCAGGCTGTGGGGTGCCTGGGGGGGCTCAGCAGGGGGTGCCGGGCTGCAGAGCGTGAGAGTGCAATAGGGGGCACTGTGCTGTGTGGTACCGGGGGGCTCAACAGGGGGTACCAGGCTGTGGGGCACTGGGAGAGCTCAGCAGGGGGCACCGGGGTGCAGAGAGTGAGAGTGCAGCAGGTGCCAGGCTGCGTGGCGCTGAGGGACTCAGCAGGGGGTTCTGGGCTGTGGGGTGCTTGGGGGGGGGCTCAGTAGGGGGCGCTTTGCTGCATGGTGCTGAGGAGCTCAGCAGGCAGCACCAGGCTGCAGAGAGTGCAATAGGGGGTGCTATGCTGCGTGGTGCCCAGGGGCTCAGCAGGTGGTACCGGGCTGTGGGGCGCAGGGGGGCTCAGCAGGGGGCGCCGGGCTGCATGGCGCTGAGGGGCTCAGCAGGGGGCACCAGGCTGCGTGGCACCGAAGGGGCTCAGCAGGGGGTGCCAGGCTGCAGAGAGTGAGTGCAATAGGTGGTGCTGTGCTGCGGGGCACCGGGGGGCTCAGCAGGGGGCGCTGGGGGCTCAACAGGGGGTGCCGGGCTGTGGGGCACCAGGAGGGGCTCAGCAGGGGGCGCCGGGCTGCACAGCGCCGGGTGGGAGGCTCACCGGGGGGCGCCGGGCTGCAGGGCACAGGATGGGTGCTGGGGTTGTTTCATCCCCACGGCAGCGAGGCTGCGTCACCTCCCTTCATCTCTCCTTGGGGTTTCCATGGAAACCTTTTAAGCCAACTTCTCAGGGAGACAAATTTCTTTTTTTAAATGCTGAGAGGAAAGGGGGGAGGGGGTATGTTAGTGCATGCGGGACTCTGGGGGGGCCCAAGCCTGAGGAGGGGAGGGGGGAGCTGAGGAGTCAGGGGGGCAGACACAGGACACCAGCCTGACTCCTCCACATTCCCTCCCCCCTCACGTTGCTCTGAAGGGCTGTGGGGTCTAGTGGGTTAGAACCAGGGGGGGAGGCACTGGGAGCCAGGACTCCTGGGTTCTCTCCCCGTCTCTAGGAGGGGAGTGGGGGCTAGTGGATTAGAGCAGGGGGGGCAGAGAGCCAGGACTCCTGGGTTCTATCCCTGGTTCTGGGAATGAACCCTGCAGCTGGGTGCCTGCCGGCGCCACCTGGGGGCAGGGAATCTCACAGCGCTGCAGGCCAGGATTTCTGCCAGAGGGGTTCCCCTAGCAACTGTAGCCAAGCACCCATGCGTGGCTGCAACTCAGTTGAGCTGCTTATTATGGGATGGTTCTTCTTGCCTCCTTGGCACGGCATCAGACAGCATTTGTGGGGGGACACACACTGGAATGTAGCAGGCTGCAGAAACTGGGAGTGGAGACCCCAATCCCTCCATACCGGCCAGCATCCCCCTCCATAATCCTCCCCACACAGACACCTCCCATTTCCTCCCTCCCCATACAGAGACATCCCAACCCACCCCACACCAGCCAATCTCACCCTCCCAAATCCCCCATGCCATGAGTCCCCCATCCCCCACAACCTGGCCAGCACCCCTTCCCCCATACAGAGACTCCCCCCACTCCATCCCACACCAGTCACCACCTCCTCCCCAATACCCTCATACAAAGACCCCCCAATCCTCCCCACAGCCAATGCCACCCAGCACCCCCTTCCCCCATACAGAGCTCCCCCTCTCAAACCCCACCCTATCTTCCCCTACAGGCAGGGAGTTTAGGATGGGTACACACAGCCTGCAGCGTGGGAAATGCAGGGACAATCTTTCTGGGGGAAGCAATAAGGCCCAGTGGAACATACCCTGGGGGCAAAGGAGGGGTGGGTTCACCCAGAAGGAGGCACTGGGTTAAAGTGAGTACAGAGGGGACAGACCTAACCCCCCATCCACCCCCCGCAGCTGCCCCATCTCAAAGCTGTCTTGTTCTGAGAGCAGGAGCTCCACCCAGTGGGGACTGGGAGATGCTGCATATTCAACTTGCCCCTGCCCTTACTGTGTAAAGAGGGACCCAGTGCACCTGACCTCATGCCCCTCCCAGAATCCAGGAGTGTCTCACTACAAGATCTGCTTGGATCAGCTGCTGTGGAGTGTTTGAATTACTGGATCTATCAAGGATCTGCTGGTAGATCTTCTAGTGAATTCCCTCCCCCCCAACATTGGTTTAATCACAGGACAGTGGAGATATGTTTCACTGAGATTCCCTGGGGGTCGGGTGCTACGGTTCATGTTTCACAATGGGATGTTCAGGTACTATGGGCCTGCTTCATGTTAGGATCTACAGAGAATTAATGTTCCCTTATGGGATCTGTTGGGCTCAACAGTGTCAGAGCACATCACGGTGGGATCAAGTAGGGCCATGTGTCTGTGTGATCTTGAGGTCATTAGGTGCCACAGGGCACATGTCTCTGGAATCTCATGGGCACCAGGCGCAGAGGGGAGAGTGTCTTTGGGATCACATGCCACAGAGCATGTTGGCTGTGGGATCTAGTGGGGCTCATGAGGGAAGTCTCTGTTGGATCTTGTGGGGACAGGGGACTGCGAGGCATGTGTACCTGTAAGATCTCAGGGGATCAGGCACGGGGGGGGGGGGGGCGGTGTCACTTGGGAATTGGGCACTGCAAGGTGAATATTTCTGTGGGATCTAGGTGATGTTTGCTGTAGAATCTATTGGGAGCAGGCACCCTGGGGTGCATGTCTCTGTGGGATTTACTGGGAATCAGGCACCACAGAGCAGGTTGGTGGTGAGATCTAGTTGGATCATGAGGCAAGTATATGTGGGATCTATTTATGGAACATGTGTCTGGGGGATTGGTTGGGATTGGGCATTTATTTCTGTATTTGCATGGGGAATGGGTGCTGGGGTGCGAGGAATAGTGACCGCAGACCATGCACATCTGTGGGAGCTACTTGGAATTGGGTGCCATGGGGCACGTGTCCCTGCAGGATCAAGTGGGTTCATCCCTGTAGGGTGCTGGCTGGCCATGCCCTACTGTAGCCTGTCCCAGTCCCCACTCACCCCACGCCACGCCCCTGACTTCTTCACCTCATGCAGTGCCGCAACCCCCACTTCTCCACCCAGTGGCCCCCCCAAGTCCTCACCCCATGCTGCAACTACCAGTTCTCTACCCCGTGCCCCCCGAGTCCTCACCCCACACTGTGACCCCCACTTCTCCACCCCGTGCCCCCCACAGTGCAGCGCCCCCACCCTCCAGTCCCTGCCCCCCTGCCGTACCGTGCTCGGGCCGCCCCTCCACAGGGACGCTGACCGTGCGGCGCAGCAGCTTGGTCCGGCAGGGTTCGCTTCGCCGTTCCCTCATCAGCAACGGGTGGATCTGGAGATGGGGGAGGGGAGAGACGGGGGTTAGTGTTGCATGGGGGCACCCCCTCTTTAACTTCCAACACCCCATCCCTCAGGTCCCTGCCTCCCCCATTGCCCCCCAGCTGCCTGTGTCAGGGCAGGAGTGCACAGAGCGACAATCCTCAACCCCTGAGGCTGTCCCAGGTGTGGCTTTATCCTGGGGGGGGGGGGCCCAGCCGGGGGATGGTACAGCATTATCCCAGGGGACCAAGAGGGAGCAGGCTGCATAGCACCCCAGCACCAGGACTGCAGCCTCCCCCCAAGACAGGCTCAGAAGAAGCCCTGCCCCAAGCTCAGGGGCAGGGGACACTGCGTCATATTCTAGGGAGACCTCTCAGCTGGGGCAGGTCTGGGACCAGGAGGGAAGTGAGAGCTCTGGGTGAGGGGAAGGGGGGGTGTCGCTCTGTGCTTGAGAGACAGGGGAGGGGGTGCTCCAGGAGGGGAGGGCAAGGGGGAGGGGATCTCTGCTCTGGGTGGGTGGGGGGGTCCCTCTGGGGTCCCCGCAAGCTCCATGCTCTCCCACAGCTGTATGTCCTGTCCCATCCCTGTGTGTCTCACCTCGTCCTCGTCTAGCATAAGCAGCTGGTTTCCAGAGATGATGCAGAATCGTGGATTCCAGGCTGGGCGTTCATAGGGAGAGTGCATATAGGGCATGCGGTGCATGGGGGCTCCTCGCACATCTGGGAAGGGGGAGAGGGGGTTAGAGATGATGCAATAGGGAGTGGTGTCTTCCCGGGCAGACAGAACCCTCCTTCCCTCCCCACACACGCCCCTCCCTCATCGCATGCACCCCTCCATCCATCTCATCCCAAGCACACCCATCCCACACCACTCCCACCCTCCTCACCCATGGGCACGCTTCCATCCACACCCCGCCCCCCCAAGCACATCCCTCCATCCATCCCCCTCACATCTCTCTCTCATTACCATGCTCCCCACTACCACTGTGGGGCATCAGGGACAGAACTGACCCACTGGGCCAAGGTGAGGAATGACCAGGTCACAGTCGCACTCATGGCTGGGCTCCGCTCCCCTCCTGTACCCCACTTCCAGCCCAGCCCAGCGGGACCAGACCTCACAGCTCTGTCTAACCCTGTCTTCTCCACCTCTTCACTCCCAGCCCAGTGTCCCGATTTCTCCCATTAGCCCAAGTCTAGCCACGCCCAGTCCCATTGCAGCTGGTGCCATAGCCCCAGGGAGGACCGTCCTAGGATAACCTCATGATAGGAGACGTTCTCTCCCAGTCCCCAGTCATTGGGGTCAGCTCACGCTCTGAAGCAGCAGGGTTTTGACACCCCCCTCCCGTTTCAATAACTCTGCCCATGGAACCAACAATCCACACAGGAAGATGCTGAAGACCCCAGAACAGCACCTAGAACAGTGGTTCTCAAACTTTTGTACTGGTGACCCTTTTCACATAGCAAGCCTGTGTGTGCGACCCCACCTTATAAATTAAAAACACCTTTTTACATATTTAACACCATTATAAATGCTGGAGGCAAAGCGGGGTTTGGGGTGGAGGCTGGCAGCTCACGACACCCCCCCCCCCCATGTGACCCACTGAGGGGTCCAGATCCCCAGTTTGAGAACCCCTGACTTAGAACTTTGATATACCCTTCTCCAGGAAGGAGAAACCATAGATCATCCCCAAGCCAGATTACACCTCCCCCGGCTCCTGGCACAGAAAGTTCACCCCAGGCTAACTCTCCCACTCAACTCTTGCCAAGGGCTGGATCACTAGCCACAGACTGATTCAAAGGCAGAGAGTCCAGAAAGGACCAGCCAGTCATGTAGTTTGACCTCCTGTCAAGCACAGCCAGAGAACGACACTCCGGCACACCTGTACTGACCCCAAGAACCTGAGTCTGGCTACAGCATCTCCCAGAGAGGATTGGACGCCCTCAGGAGACAGCAACAGAGGGTCCTGTGGCACCTTTAAGACTAACAGAAGTATTGGGAGCATAAGCTTTCGTGGGTAAGAACCTCACTTCTTCAGATGCAAGTAATGGAAATCTCCAGAGGCAGGTATAAATCAGTGTGGAGATAACGAGGTTAGTTCAATCAGGGAGGGTGAGGTGCTCTGCTAGCAGTAGAGGTGTGAACACCAAGGGAGGAGAAACTGCTTCTGTAGTTGGATAGCCATTCACAGTCTTTGTTTAATCCTGATCTGATGGTGTCAAATTTGCAAATGAACTGGAGCTCAGCAGTTTCTCTTTGGAGTCTGGTCCTGAAGTTTTTTTGCTGTAAGATGGCTACCTTAACATCTGCTATTGTGTGGCCAGGGAGGTTAAAGTGTTCTCCTACAGGTTTTTGTATATTGCCATTCCTGATATCTGACTTGTGTCCATTTATCCTCTTGCGTAGTGACTGTCCAGTTTGGCCAATGTACATAGCAGAGGGGCATTGCTGGCACATGATGGCATATATGACATTGGTGGACGTGCAGGTGAATGAGCCGGTGATGTTGTAGCTGATCTGGTTAGGTCCTGTGATAGTGCTGCTGGTGTAGATATGTGGGCAGAGTTGGCATCGAGGTTTGTTGCATGGGTTGGTTCCTGAGTTAGAGTTGTTATGGTGCGGTGCGTGGTTGCTGGTGAGAATATGCTTAAGGTTGGCGGGTTGTCTGTGGGCGAGGACTGGCCTGCCTCCCAAGGTCTGTGAAAGTGAGGGGTCATTGTCCAGGATGGGTTGTAGATCACTGATGATGCGTTGGAGAGGTTTAAGCTGAGGGCTGTAGGTGATGGCCAGTGGAGTTCTGTTGGTCGTGCAGAACGCAATGCCATCCACAGCCTCAGAAACCACCCTGACATTATCATCAAAGAGGCTGATAAAGGAGGTGCTGTTGTCATCATGAACAGGTCTGACTACCAGAAGGAGGCCACCAGACAACTCTCCAATACCAAATTCTACAGGCCACTTTCCTCAGATCCCACTGAGGAATACACTAAGAAACTGCACCATCTACTCAGGACACTCCCTACACTAACACAGGAACAAATCAACATACCCTTAGAGCCCCGACCGGGGTTATTCTATCTACTACCCAAGATCCACAAACCTGGAAATCCTGGACGCCCCATCATCTCGGGCATTGGCACTCTCACTGAAGGACTGTCTGGATATGTGGACTCCCTACTCAGACCCTACGCCACCAGCACTCCCAGCTATCTCCGTGACACCACAGATTTCCTGAGAAAACTACAATGCATTGGTGACCTCCCAGAAAACACCATCCTAGCCACCATGGATGTAGAGGCTCTCTACACAAACATCCCACACACAGATGGAATACAAGCTGTCAGGAACAGTATCCCTGATGATGACACAGCACAACTTATTGCTGAGCTCTGTGACTTTATCCTCACGCACAATTATTTCAAATTTGGTGACAATATATACCTCCAGACCAGTGGCACCGCTATGGGCACCCGCATGGCCCCACAATATGCCAACATCTTTATGGCTGACCTGGAACAACGCTTCCTCAGCTCTCGTCCACTCACGCCCCTTCTCTACCTACGCTACATTGATGACATCTTCATCATCTGGACCCATGGGAAGGAGACCCTGGAAGAATTCCACCATGATTTCAACAGCTTCCACCCCACCATCAACCTCAGCCTGGACCAATCTACACAGGAGGTCCACTTCCTGGACACCACAGTACAAATAAGCAATGGCCACGTTAACACCACCCTATACCGAAAACCCACCGACCGCTATGCCTACCTTCATGCCTCCAGCTTCCACCCTGGACACACCACACGATCCATCGTCTACAGCCAAGCACTGAGGTACAACCGCATCTGCTCCAACCCCTCAGACAGAGACCAACACCTGCAAGATCTTCACCAAGCATTCTCAAAACTACGATACCCACACAAGGAAATAAAGGAACAAATCAACAGAGCCAGACGTGTACCCAGAAGCCTCCTGCTACAAGACAGGCCCAAAAAAGAAACCAACAGAACTCCACTGGCCATCACCTACAGCCCTCAGCTTAAACCTCTCCAACGCATCATCAGTGATCTACAACCCATCCTGGACAATGACCCCTCACTTTCACAGACCTTGGGAGGCAGGCCAGTCCTCGCCCACAGACAACCCGCCAACCTTAAGCATATTCTCACCAGCAACCACGCACCGCACCATAACAACTCTAACTCAGGAACCAACCCATGCAACAAACCTCGATGCCAACTCTGCCCACATATCTACACCAGCAGCACTATCACAGGACCTAACCAGATCAGCTACAACATCACCGGCTCATTCACCTGCACGTCCACCAATGTCATATATGCCATCATGTGCCAGCAATGCCCCTCTGCTATGTACATTGGCCAAACTGGACAGTCACTACGCAAGAGGATAAATGGACACAAGTCAGATATCAGGAATGGCAATATACAAAAACCTGTAGGAGAACACTTTAACCTCCCTGGCCACACAATAGCAGATGTTAAGGTAGCCATCTTACAGCAAAAAAACTTCAGGACCAGACTCCAAAGAGAAACTGCTGAGCTCCAGTTCATTTGCAAATTTGACACCATCAGATCAGGATTAAACAAAGACTGTGAATGGCTATCCAACTACAGAAGCAGTTTCTCCTCCCTTGGTGTTCACACCTCTACTGCTAGCAGAGCACCTCACCCTCCCTGATTGAACTAACCTCGTTATCTCCACACTGATTTATACCTGCCTCTGGAGATTTCCATTACTTGCATCTGAAGAAGTGAGGTTCTTACCCACGAAAGCTTATGCTCCCAATACTTCTGTTAGTCTTAAAGGTGCCACAGGACCCTCTGTTGCTTTTTACAGATTCAGACTAACACGGCTACCCCTCTGATACTTGACCTCAGGAGACAGAGAGCCCATCCCCTCCCTTGTGTTAATCCCCCCCTGTTAAACAAACTGAGCCTTAATTCCAACTGGAATTTATCTGGCTTCAGCTTCCAGCCAGTGGTGGTTCTTCTCCCTTTCTCTGCTAGGTTAAAGAGTCCAGGTATTTTCGCCACGTGACGGCCCTTACACCCCGCAATCAAGTCACCTCTCAGTCGCCTTCCTTTGATCAGCTGAAGAGATAATGCCTGGTTAGCCGCTTGCTCGCCGTCAGCATCAGGCATGGTCTCCAGCCTTACAGATCGGTTCTGCGGCCTCTCCCATTCTTCCACAACTTTTTAAAGCATGCGGGCACTAGAACTGGCTGCAGTGTTCATCATCCGTCTCTTCAGTGCTGTCCGCAGAGGTAAGGTCACCTCCCCACTTCCTTGTTTAGACAGGTAAGGATCATGCCACAGGCTCATTCTGGGAGCTCATGTGGAGACTGGGTCTTAATATTGCCAATGCCAGGGGTTCAGAACCCACATGCCAGGGCCCCCCAAGTCATCCCATTGACTTAATATACCTAGCTTTATACATTTGGGGGTTTGATGTAGTTACACCCCATTTCTGAGCCTGTGGGGTGATGGCTCTGAGCTGATGGCTCAGAATCTGGTTTTATTTGTATTCAGCACAAGCCATTTCTCTCCCATAACCCCATGACTGCAGGCTACGTCTTGGCTTAGGCCAGGTCTACACTTAGACGGTTTCCCGCTTTACCTCCACCAGTGCTGCCGCCTCTGGCTCAGCAAGCGAAATGCACTGCACTGGGGTAAAGTACTTTACCCTGGGAGAACCAAGTCTACACCAGGGCTTTTGCCAGCATACCAATGTCAGCCAGAAATCCTCCTCCCCAATGCACAGAGCCAGGCCAGCAAAGCTGGAAGCACAGGTCAGGCCATGGACTGTCTGGATGACGTGTCCATATGGCACCAGGCACACGAGGGTGCTGGTCCTGGCTGGGGCACTGTGTGTGTTATGGTAGCAAGAGCAGCTGCATGGGAAGCCCCATAACCCAAAGCTGGGGGGTGAGGGGGGTGGTGGCTCACACCAGTGGGAAGCAGAGGAACCATCCCAAGCCCCAGGGGAAGCAAACGGAGCCAGGGGACTCTAGCACCACAAGCAGCATATAACCCTCCTGCCCCTCCACAGGGGGCTGCCCCCTCCCCAGCACAGACTGGGGGGGGGGGGTCTGGAGTCATGGCCTGCCCAAAATCACTCAGAGGTGGGGTGGTGTTTGCAGGGCGAGGAGCAAAGGACTTTTGCAGTACCGTTCTGCCACCCAGTGGACATAGTTGGACATAGCAGGCTACTGAGCTCACCTTTCTGCAGCCCCTTCCCTCCAAATACACACACAGGAGTCCCCACACTTGCTAAGGAACTCAGCCTTGTGCCTGCCCCAGCATCGCACGGGGCAGGGGGGCTCCCCCTGAGAACAGCACATAGCCTATGGGAAGGGACACCACGAGTCCTGACTCCTCCCCACACACCACTCTATCCCTAGCTAGAACCCAGGAGTCCTGGCTCCCAACCCCCGCTGCTCTAGGGTTACCATAATCCAGCAAGCAAAAAAGAGGACGGGAGGAGCCCCGCCCCTGTCCTGCCCTAGCCCCGCCCCATCCTGCCCTAGCCCCGCCCCTGCCCCTCCCACTCCCCCCCTCAGAACCCCCAACCCTCCCCCCCTCCTTGTCCCCTGACTGCCCCCTCCTGGGACCCCTGCCCCTAACTGCCCCCCAGGACTCCACCCCCTACCTAAGCCTCCCTGCCTCTTGTCCCCTGACTGCCCCCTCCTGAGACCCTCCCCCCATCCTAACTGGCCCCCTAGGACTCTACCCCCTACCTGTACCCTGACTGCCCCAACCCTTATCCACACCCCCACCCCCAGACAGACCCCTGGGACTCCCACGCCCCATCCAACCACTCCCCACCCCCTGACAGCCCCCCCCCCCAGAACTCCCGACCCATCTAAACCCCTCTGCTCCCTGTCCCCTGACTGCTCCGATCCCTCTCCCCACCCCTGCCCCCTGACAGCCCCCCCGCAGAACTCCCAAACACCCCCCCGCTCCTTGTCCCCTGACTGCCCCCTCCTGGGACCCCAGCCCCTAACTGCCCCCCAGGACTCCACACCCTACCTAAGCCTCCCTGCCTCTTGTCCCCTGACTGCCCCCTCCTGAGACCCTCCCCCCATCCTAACTGGCCCCCTAGGACTCTACCCCCTACCTGTACCCTGACTGCCCCAACCCTTATCCACACCCCCACCCCCAGACAGACCCCTGGGACTCCCACGCCCCATCCAACCACTCCCCACCCCCTGACAGCCCCCCCCAGAACTCCCGACCCATCTAAACCCCTCTGCTCCCTATCCCCTGACTGCTCCGATCCCTCTCTCCCCACTCCTGCCCCCTGACAGTCCCCCCCAGAACTCCCAACCCCCTCCCCTTGTCCCCTGACTGCCCCCTCCTGGGACCCCTGCTCCTAACTGCCCTCCAGAACCCCACCCCCTACCTAAGCCTCCCTGTTCCTTGTCCCCTAACTGTCCCCTCCTAAGCCCCCCCCCAATGCCCCCCAGGACCCTACCTATACCCTGACTGCCCAAAACCTTCTCCACACCCCCCAAAAGCCCCCCCCGAACTCCCGACCCCCCCCGTCTCTTGACTGCCCCCTCCAAAACCTCCCTGCCCCTTCTCCGACCCCCTGGCCCCCCTTGTTGTTGGCCTTTTTTCGCCTAATGTCTCGGTGAACTTGCTCAGGAACGGCCTGAGCCGCTGGGCAGCAGCGGGGGAGGAGCTCCAGACTGCCGGAGCCGATCTGCGATGCAGGGAGGGGGAAGCGGAGGAGGGGCTCTCTCTGGCTGAGTGTCGGAGCCCCATGTAAGTGACACTGGCCGGCCGGCCGCCCTGTTAGCCGCGCCTGCTCTGCATCAGGGGGAAGTCCGGACATTTCCAAATTCCCCCCGACGCTATTTTTAGCTTAAAAAGCCGGACATGTCCGGGGGAATCCGGACGGATGGTAACCCTATGCTGCTCTAACCACCAGAACCCATGTCCCCCCACCCCCACACACATGCAGCTGGGGAGAGGACCCATGAGTCCTGGCTCCCAACTTTCTGCTGCTATCTTGTTAATCGCTGTGCAAACTTCGGGCAAAGTAGCTGCCGCATCCTCCTCTGCAGCTGGTCACATAGAGGCTAATAACCTACTACTGCTTCCAATTAATCCTTTAGCAACTTGGGAGAGGTCTGTGCTGCAGAGCTAGAAGATTCTGGGGTAAGATCCTGTTGGTGGCTCATGCAGGGTGGGATGGGAAGGGGGAATAGCGTGCAAAGACATCATTCCAGACCATGTCAAACTCATAACACATTTGTACAGGGGGACCAAGAGAAGGCTGCATGGGATACCTGAATCCTGGAAGTCCCCCCACTCCCAGTACTGGACTTTGCAACCTGAACACTCCTTTTACCGGGGCAGATAGGGGGCTGGAGGAAAGAGCATGTGGGGATGGATGGAAGGGTAAGTGTGGGGATGGACAGATGGCTAGAGGTGTGGAGGCTGAGAAGTATGCATGGGGAAGGATGGAGGGAAAGAAGCTTGTGCAGGGACAGAGGGCTGGGTCCAGGGAGGGTTGGGAACAAATGGGTGCATGAGGAGGGATGGTGGGTGGGAGACAATCAAGATCCTGCCCAAGTCAGCATGAGGAGGTTGCAATAACTACTATCCCTGCACTGACCCCGTAGTACAGGAGCGCCCAGGTGTGCTCATACTCCAATTCCTGCCTTCATGTGTCTGGGATTGCTCATGTTTTGATTAAGGTGCACTGTGGGTAGGGTGACCAGATAGCAAATGTGAAAAATCGGGACGGGGGTGGGGGGTAATAGGAGCCTATATAAGAAAAAGACCCAAAAATCGGGTCTGTCCCTATAAAATCGGGACATCTGGTCACCCTAACTGTGGGACACTCAGTGGCAGCAGGCTAAGGGCTGGGAGTAGGGCCAGGGGGTGTCCAGAGGGCAGAGGAATCCAGCCCTAGGTCAGAGGCCAGGCCTCAATTTCCTGAGAGCCTGCTCTTCCCAGGCCCTAGGGGGGAGGGGATTAGATGCCCACCCATGGGGCAGGGCCAGACCAAGCCATTCTCCTCTTAGTCACCAGCTTGAAGCCACCCCTGGGCAGCAGGGCCCCACTCCTTAGTGCTTGGTGGGGCTCGGCTCTGGCTGCCATGGCAGGCTCAGTGGAGCGCCCAGGACTGCCTGGGGCACAGCTAGAACTGCCCCATGACCCCAGCCCCCAACCAGCTGGAAGATGGTCGCGCTGTGTGGGGCTGTCGGGCTGCAGAGAGATACAGAGAGTGCTGAATCCATATGATTCCACACAAAGCTGGATATTAGTGATATGCAAATTATATGCAAATATGCAAATGCATAATGCTTCCTTGCTTCAACTGACCTGCCTGCAAAAAATGCAAATGAGCTCACCACATAATTTGCATAGAATAGCCAAGTAGCCCAAGGACCTAGCCACTCCTAAAAGCTGGTGTCCTTGTTAGCTCCTGGGCACTCCTCCACACTGGGGGGGGGAGAGAGGCTCACTCAGCACTGGGCCCCCCAGGCCCACATCTCCTGCTCCATCCCCTCAGAATCCCAGCACAGCCCTCTCCCCCTCCCAGCCCTGGCATCGCAGTGTGGGCTGACTGTCCCATCAGATCTGAGTGTGCCTGGAGATCTGTGCTGGGAAGTGACAGCCCAGGGAGCATGTGGGAGGGGGGAGCCTGGCAGAGAGAGAGATAGAAGAGACACCCCTCCCCCTCAAAGATACAGATACGGGCCCTTCCCCTGCCCATCCCCAGACTTAACTGGGGAGAGGATGCCCTATCCCTAAACGGGGAGGGGCCAGAGTGCCCCCCCAGCACCACCTGCAGCTCACGACACTGCCACGCTCTGGGGATTCAATTCATGCCAGTCCCCCCACCCAGAATGAGGGGGGAGGAGGGAGCATCCTCCAATGGGGTTACCTAGCAACCGCATCCCACCACCTCCACACATTGAGTGCAGGGAAGAGACTGTGGGGGGTATTTCATCCCAGCATCCCCCAAAGCAGGGGTGAGCCCCCAGCTATTCCAGCCCTGGCCTTCCCAGCAGGGGGCATGGTGGGGAGTAGGGCAGGGTGCTGGCTGGGGGGAGCTCTCGGCTACTCCAGCCCCAGCCTCTTCCAGCAGGGGGTGCTGAGGAGAGTGGGGCAGGGCACTGGCTGGGGCAGGGGGAGCTCCTGGCTATTCCAGCCCCAGCCTCCCCCAGTAGGGGGCACAGTGGGGAGTAGGGCAGGGCACTGGCTGGGGAGGGGGAGCTCCCAGCTACTCCAGACCCAGCCTCTCCCAGCAGGGGGCACTGTGGGGAGCAGGTACGGTGGGGCTGGCACCAGTGAGGGGGGTGCTCGTTTTGTGTTTAAAGGCCCTGTTAATCACTGAGCAGGGTGCTATGTTTATTCCCGCATTAATATTTCTATTTTGGAGCTATAATAAATTATGAGGCAGTTGGGATGGGAGTCTCCAACTCCGACCAGGGTGTCCCCATTCCTCAGCACAGCGCACACAGACACACACCCCATGTTCTCCCCACCTCTTCCCCAGCCCAGTGCCCCCTGACCTGACCCTGCAGCACAGCACCCCCTGGCACTGCACTGGGGCCAGCACTGACAGAGGGGAGATTGTCCCCTACTCCATTCCTGCAGCACTAGTCATGCTAGCCATGGGGGGCTAATCCTAGCCCTGCCTGGGGTCTCACCTCCCCCCCCCGGCACTTGGGGGCCAGACACTGGGGCACCACTTTGGTGAGGGTTACCTGTACCTTGGGCACAATAGAGAGAAGTGTTGGGCCATGGGGATCAGACAGAGGATGCGACACTCCCTCGGGCCCAGAGCCCAAGGACATGGGGACAGGAGGAGGGTGTTCGGACCCAGGTGTCCGGACAGCAGGAGTTTTAGGAGCCAGGTGTCAGGGTGCAGAGGGGTTCTGGTGGAACATCCGGACCATACATGTGACGGCACGAGTGGCATGCAAACCCCACCCCCCTGGTGCTTTCTGGGCCAGCTGGGAAAGTGGGTCACACGGGTCTCCTGGGGATTTGCACCAGCCTCACATCAAGGGCCAGAGCCCCCTAAACGGGGCCAATGCCCCATACCTCAGAGTGGGCCCTGACCGCGAGCAGGGGCACACTCCAGCAGGCCGTGGGCTGGGAACAAGTGTGGAGGAGGAGATGAGCTGCAGAGAGCAAACCCCAGGGCCCTCCCTGGATGCTAGGGTCCCAGCAACCAATCTGGATCCAGCCCTAAGAGCCCACCAGCCAACACAGGCAGCACTTCCCAACCCTGGCTACAGGCACCATGTGCTGTTCCCACAGCCATCACAGGTCCCCTCCCCCTCCTGCCCCCCACAGGCCTGGGAAGTGCACCCACTACCCTCTACTGCTCCCCAAACCCCTAGCTACCCCTACTGCACCCACAGGCCTGGGCAAGGAGCCCCACTACCCCCGAACCCTTAGCTACCCCTATAGCTCCCACAGACCTGGGCAGTGTACCCACTACCCTCTACAGCCCCCCGCCCCCCTTGGTGCCCCTACTGCCCCACAGGTAGTGGGCTCCTTGCCCAGGCCCTCTACTGCCCCCCGATCCCCTTGCTACCCCTACTGCCCCCACAGGCCGGGGCAGCGCACCCACTACCCTCCACTGCCCCCCAAACCCCCTAGCTACCCTATTGCTCCCACAGATCTAGACACTGCACCCACTATCCTCTACTGCCCCCAGACCCCCTTGTTCCCCTCACAGCCCTGGACAATGGTCCCCCCCACCCACAGGCCTCGGGCAGTGACCCCCCTGCTACCCTCTACTACCCCCTGACACAGCGGACAACAAGCAAGCTCTCCAGATAACCCCAGCACCTCCTCTGTCTCCCCCCACCCCCAGCTGCTCCCAGGTGTATCAACCCCAAGGTCCACCAGGTAACCCCCCCACACTCTTCCCTCAGAGTCCCCCTGCCCTCTTAATACCTGCCCTGGGCTACCCCCCACTCCACTTCCAATCCCAGACATTCCCTCTCACGGCTTCTTCAGACCCCACAGGCCCTGAGCAGCCTCCCCATACATTCCCCTCCCCAACCCCACTGACCCCTGGGGTAAGCCCACCCACCCAACCACCCTGCAGCCACACCAACCCCTGGGAAACCGCCCCCCCCACACATCCCCCTCCCCAACCAAGTCTGACCCTCATACCCCCCAGGCCAGATGAACTCTCCAAGCCCCCAATGACTGCACTGTGAACCCTTCACCATTGTCGCCCCAGAGAACACCCTCATGTTCCCCCCCACTGCCCACCCTCCCCCAACCCCAGAGCCAACTTCCTTTTGCCCTTCCCCACAGACTCCATGAATCCCAGACCCCACAGGTCCCAGGGTACCATCCAGTCTCCCCCACCTCCTGCCACCAACACCGCCATACCCTGTCACCCCCCTGACTTCACGGAGCCCAGAGCACACCCCAATGCTGCCACCTCCTGCCCTAGACAACTGAACCCCAGACCTCACAGGCCCCAGGATACCATCCAGTGCCTCCCATCTCGCCTCCGACTCCCCATTGCCCCACAGGCCCTAGGGCAACCACCAGTGCTCTGTCCTGCCTCCCCACCGACCATGGGGCAGCCCCTTCAGGAGAACCCTTCACTCTCTTGGATGGCCCCTCAAGCATACCCCCTGCCACCCCAAGATGAGCTGGCATCCCTCACTGTTTCCCCAGGCCCCATGTGACCCCTTCATCCCTCACGCTGCATCCAGATGTTCCCCCCACCCAGTCCTGAGCCCACAGGTCCTAGGTGACCCCCCCCCCCACCAAAGAGCAATCCCCAGTCCTGAGCCTGCAGGCCCTGCGTGAAGCTCCCCACCCAGCGCTCCCTAGAGCCAGAGGCCTCAGATGAGTCCCTTTTATGCCTTTGTTACCTCCCCCAGGCAAACCCCATTCTCCCCCATTGCTCAAACCCCACAGACCCCAGTACCCCCCAGGACTCCACACACACAATCATCCCCTTCTGCCCCCACAGGCCCCAGTCACCTCCCAGTGCCCCCCACCTGCCCCAGGTGAACCAGAGTCTCCTCCCAGCCAGATGGACACCCCACATCTCCAGCAGAACCCTGACTCTCCAGCCCACCCCAGGTGACCCCTCCCATTCCTGCCCAAGTTCCAGTGCCCTCTGTCCCAGATATGGTGCCCCACTCCCTCGTTAACCCTGCCTGCCCCAGTTACCTCCCACCACCTGCCCTGCTCCAGGTGAACCCCTTTTTCCTCTCTGACCCCACAGCCCTCCCCTGCCCCACTCCCAAGCCCAGACCCTGGAAGAACCCTTCAGTGCCCTCCCACCTGCCCTAGGTGAGCCTGCCTGTTCCCCCAGACCCCCTCAGACTCCAGAACCCATAGGCCCCAGCTGTGCCCCCGCTCAACCCCAGCTGAACCCACCCCATCCTTTACCTCGAAAGGGGACATAGGACATGGTTCCTTCAGCCGCTCGCTAGTCCCGGGCGCTTGTCATGGACGAGTCGAGGGTGGGGGGAGAGAAGCCGACCCAGGAGAAAGTGGTGTGGGGGGAATCCCCAGAGTGGGGAGGAGAAGGGGGGGAAAGGGGTGGGGGGGCAAGGACCTCAGGGTGATCCAGGGAAGAGGACTTAAGAGGAACCAGGAGAGCAGGGGTGCTGGGGGATCCGGGAGACAGGGGTGCAGGGGGTGCCAGGGGAGGGGGTGTCAGGGGGAACAGGGGGTCGGGGTGCCAGGGGACTAGGGATAGCAGGGTGAAAGGGGATCGGGGGTGCCAGAGGACTAGGAAGAGTGGGGTGCAAGGGGGTCGGGGGAACAGGGGGTTGGGGTGACTGGGGTACAAGGGGGTTGGGGGACGGCAGCAGCAGCCGGGGCGGTGCTGGATGCAGTAGGAGCGGCCAGGCCTGCGGGGGGGCCGCCTCCCACCCACGCTGCCTGGCTGGGCCCCGCCGGGCCCCCGCAGCCGAGCTCCCCCGCTCGCCGCCGCCGCCGCCGAAGGATGCTGCTGTCGCGGATGCTGGTGCTGAAGCTGCGGCCGCTCCAGCCTCGCACACGGGCCCCGCGCGCTGCCCACTCTTAAAGGCGGCCGCGCGGCAGCTGCAGTGGGGGTGGGCGCCGCGTGCGGCCGACAGAAAAGGGAGCTGTCGCGTCCCCTTTAAACTTCGCTCCCCCCACCCCTGAACACACACATCTTAACCCGGGGGTGGGGGCACGTGGGCTTCGGAGCCAGGTTCCGCCGCTTACCGGGAACCGGGCCCCCCAAAGCTGCCAACCAGCTCTATAGCCCCTGCCCCCCCACTCCCCAAACCCGCCATCCAGCTCTATGGCCCCTTCCCCCCCGCCCCGAGACTCCTGCCCCCACGAGCCCCCTGCTCCCCAAACCCTGCCCCCCAGAGCCGCCATCCAGCTCTATGGCCCTTGCCCCCCACTCCCATCCAGCTCTATGGCCTCTGCCTGCCCCTGAGCCCCCTGCCTCCATCTAGCTCTATGACCACTGCCCCCCGAGCCCCCTGCCCCTATCCAGCTCTATGGACCCTGCCCCCCCCCCGAGCCCCCTGCCCCAAAAGCCCCCATCCAGATCTATGGGCTCCCCCCCAAGACCCCTCCCCCCCAGAGCCCCCAAACCCACAAAGCTGCCATCCAGCTCTATGGCCCCGGCACCCCCAAACCTCCTACCCTCCAAAGTCCCCATCCAGAGCTATGGCCTCTGCCTGCCCGAGCCCCCCGCCCCCATCCAATTCTATGGCCTCTTCCCCACCCCCCCGAGTTCCCTGCCCCCATCCAGCTCTATGACCACTGCCCCCCAGAACCCCCCCGCCCCCATTGAGATCTGTGGCACCTGTCCCCAGTCTAGATCTATGCCCCCCCCCGGAACAACTGACCCCCACCATCCAGATCTATGGTTCCTGCCCGCTCTCCAGATCTATGGCCCTGGTCTTCCCCCCAGTGCCTCTTGCCCTTCTACCATCTCCAGCCCTGCTCCCAAGTACTCTGTGAGTATTGTTCCCTCTGCCCACCCCGCACCAAACCCTGGCCCCTGGTACTGTGCCAAGCCATCCCCACGTCCCCATGTCTGCTGTTCTGAGTAGAGTGCAGCTGCCTTTAATGGAGACACCAGGGTAGGGCAAGTGTGGCAGCAAGTACATGTGAGTGCAGGCTGAGGGTCAGTGTGCAGGGGACTTGTGCATGCAGGGTGAGTGAGTGCGCACAGAGCAACTATGTATTCAGGAGGAGGTTGAGTGTGTGTGCAGGGTGAATGTGATTAGAGTGGGTGTGAGGGTACATGGATTAGTGTGCCTTGGGCAAGTGTGCATGCAGGCTGAGTGGGAGTGCACATGGGGGAGTGTGACTGCAGGATCTCAGTGCAGGGGACAAGCATGGAAGAGGGTAAGTGTGCACATGGTGAATGGGCCTGTGTGTGGAGCAAGTGTGAGTGTGCATGCAGAATGAGTGCAAATGTGGAGGGTGTGTCCCCCTTGGACAAACACACTCAGGGCTAGTGGGAGTGTGTGTGGGTTGAGAATGATTGTGTGCAAGTTTCCATTAAAAGTGAGTGCACAAATGGAGTGTGTGGAGCAAGTGTGCATGCAGGATGAGTGAGTGTATGAAGAGAAAGAGCAAGTGTGTATTTGGGGTGAGTGTGCATGCAGGGTGAGTGTGAAGGGGGCAAATGTTCTTGCAGGGCAAAGGTGAGTGTGCATCTTGGCTTCTCCCTGGGGGGCAGCTGAGCTTCCCCACCCCTGTGAGCTGAGGGGGTGTGACGCCACCCCTCAGTGTGTGGTTGTGTAACAGCCCCCTATTAGTGGGTCAGGAGAAGAACTGTCTCTCTAGGGGGGTGTTTCTAGGGCAGCTCCAGGCTCTTGCAGAGAGAGAGGGTGTGTGTGTGCGCATGCTGGTCTCTGAGTGGGTGCACTTGTGTGTGTGCAGGGTAAGTGTGCATGTTTGTGAGCGCATGAGGTGGGGTAGATTATTGTGGAGGAGTTTGCTGGCTGCACAGAGCTGTCTGTGTCCAATACTGGCTTGGCGTGTGGGCACGTTTTAGGGATGTGCATACACAGGGCAGGATTGTGTGTTGGGGTGGAGTATGGTGCATTGGGCTGTGTGTGTGTTAGGAGATATTAGAGGAGCATATTTTGTGTTGGTGTGTTTGAGTGCATTGGGAGCATATTGCGTTGTGTGATAGGGGATTAGAGTGTGTTGCATATTAGGTGTGTGTGTTAGGTCATATTCAGAGTAGTGGGATGTGTGTTAAGGAAGGTGCATTGGGGTGGGTATTGTGTCATATGTTAGGGGCACGGTGTGTATTCAGGGCTGTGCATTGTGTGTTAGGCATTAGGGAAATGTTGTGGATTAAGAGAGACCCATCAAGAGAAATTTGGGACCCTGGCATATCATGTTCACTGGGGCCCCACCCTCACTGGGGCAATGCTCTGGAACTACTTGGTATGAAGCCAGTCAGGACAGTGGGGGAGCCTCCTCTCTCTGAGCATACCTTCAAGTCAACGGGACTGCTATAGGTACCCGCGTGGCCCCACAGTATGCCAACATTTTTATGGCTGACTTAGGGGACGAGAGCTGAGGAAGCGTTATTCTAACGCCCCTACTCTACTTGTGCTACAGTGATGACATCTTCATCATCTGGACCCATGGAAAAGAAGCCCTTGAGGAATTCCACCAGGATTTCAACAATTTCCACCCCACCATCAACCTCAGCCTGGACCAGTCCACACAAGAGATCCACTTCCTGGACACTACAGTGCAAATAAGCAATGGTCACATAAACACCACCCTATACCGGAAACCTACTGACCGTTATACTTACTTACATGCCTCCAGCTTTCATCCAGACCACATCACACAATCCATTGTCTACAGCCAAGCTCTAAGATACAACCGCATTTGCTCCAATCCCTCAGACAGAGACAAACACCAACAGGATCCCTACCAAGTGTTCTTAAAACTACAATACCCACCTGGTGAAATGAAGAAACAGATTGACAGAGCCAGACGGGTACCCAGAAGTCACCTACTACAGGACAGGCCCAACAAAGAAAGTAACAGAACGTCACTAGCTGTCACCTACAGCCTGCAACTAAAACCTCTCCAGCGCATCATCAAGGATCTACAACCTATCCTGAAGGACGATCCCTCACTCTCACAGACCTTGGGAGATAGGCTAGTCCTCGCTTACAGACAGCCCCCCCAACCTGAAGCAAATACTCACCAGCAACTACACACCACACAACAAAAACACTAATCCAGAAACCTATCCTTGCAACAAAGCCCGTTGCCAACTCCGTCTCCATATCTATTCAAGGGACACCATCATAGGAGCTAACCACATCAGCTACACCAGGGGTTCTCAAACTGGGGGTTGGGACCCCACAGGGGGTCGTGAGGTTATTACATGGGGGGTCACAGCTGTCGGCCTCCACCCCAAACCCCGCTTTGCCTCCAGCATTTATGATGGTATTAAATATATTTAAAAGTGTTTTTAATTTATAAGGGGGGGTCGCACGCAGAGGCTTGCTATGTGAAAGGGGTCACCAGTACAAAAGTTTGAGAACCACTGAGCTACACCATCAGGGGCTCGTTCACCTGCACATCTACCAATGTGATATATGCCATCATGTGCCAGCAATGCCCCTCTGTACATTGGCCAAACCGGACAGTCTCTACGCAAAAGAATAAATGGACACAAATCAGACTCTATATGCATCCGAAGAAGTGGGTTGTAGCCCACGAAAGCTTATGCTCTAATAAATTTGTTAGTCTCTAAGGTGCCACAAGTCCTCCTGTTATTTTTGCGGATACAGACTAACACGGCTGCTACTCTGAAACCTGATTCAAGAACCAGTAGGAGAACACTTCAATCTCCCTGGACACTCAATAACAGACTTAAAAGGGGCAATTCTTCAACAAAAAAATGTCAAATACAGACTCCAACAAGAAACAGCAGAACTGGAATTAATTTGCAAACTGGACGCCATCAAATTAAGCCTGAATAAAGACTGGGAGTGGATGGGTCACTAAAAAAAGTAATTTTCTCCCTGCTGATACTCACACCTTCTTGTCAACTGTTGGAAATAGGCGACATCCACCTTGATTACATTGGCCTCGTTAGCACTACAAAAGTAATTTTCCTTCCCTTGATATTCACCCCCTTCTTGTCAACTGTTGAGAATAGGCCACTTCCACCTTAATTGAATTGGCCTCGTTAGCACTGACCCCCCACTTGGTAAGGCAACTCACATCTTTTCATGTGCTGTAATATTTATACTGCTTACTGTATTTTTCACTCCATGCATCTGATGAAGTGGGTTTTAGCCCATGAAAGCTTATGCCCAAATAAATTTGTTAGTCTCTAAGATGCCACAAGGACTCCTCGTTGTTTTCTCTGAGCATGTCTCCAGGGCAAGAAGCTTACACAGCTTTGACCTTCCTGGGTCTGACCTCAGAGCATTCAGCATCCCCTGCCCCTCCGTGCTCTTCCCACAGCGAGTCCACCCGGGCGGGGCTCTTGGGGGAGCCAGAGGGTCCTGCACCCCAACTCCACAGTCAGCAGTGACTCTCAGCCAGCCGGTAAAACAGAAGGTTTATTAGTCGACAGGATCACAGTGTAGAACAGAACTTGTTAGCAGAGAAATAAGTGACTTTCAGCCAAGTCCATCTTGGTGGGAGGGGAGCCCAGAGCCAGAGCTCTGGTCCTCCCGCTGCGCCCCAAGCCAGCCGAGACTGACTCACTTCCAGCTGCCTGGCCCCTGTCCTGCCCGTTGCTCCTCCTCCGGCCTTTGTCTCGCATCCCCCTCCTGGGTCTCAGGTTACGAAGGGGTGGCCATAGCATCCATGCAGGAGCAACCCCTGCAAAAGTCACAAAGGCTTATTCCCACCACCTAGACATAATAGACAGGGAAACTGTGGCACACACAGCATTCATGCAAAACAGTAAGACTCACATAGGCTTACATACAACATAACAAGGGCGAATCTCCCCTATGTAACATCCCAGTTACAGATTTTTTTTTGGGTGGGCCTCCTGAGCTCAGGCCCTGGTACAATTGTCCCCCCCCCCCCAGCCCCTGTTTGGATGTGTCCTTTGGTGATTTAGGGGGCACTAGGGTTGTGTTGTGTACTAGGAGTGTCTGTTGCTAATGAGCCCTAGACTCATCCCCCTGCAGCAGCTCATTCTGGCCCCTCACCCTGATGCTGGGGGCAGGCCGTGCCTGGACACAGGGGTTCCCGTTCCCATCCCAGCTCCAAGCAGCCTCTGGGGAGGGGCAGACCCTGGGCACTGTTAACCCCAAACCTGTGGGATGTGGCCTGGTGCCTCATAAGGAGATGCTATGGGGATGAACTTACCCTGCCACAAGTCCTCCCCAAAATGTCACAGCTTGGACCCCTATCAAGGAGAGCTGGAGCACTGGCAGGGTGTGTCTCTGGAGTGCTGAGGGGGGGGGGTGCTAGATCTGGTGTGAGGGGCAGGGATCAGGACTTCCCAGGGCTGGGGTGCTGGATGTGGTGTCAGGGGAAGTAGCATTATAGCAAGGGGATGGGGTCAGGAACCTGGATTCTGTCCCAGTTTGGTTTGGAGTGGGATCTAGTGGGATGGATAGAATAGGGTGGGCTTGGATCCAGGACAAGTGGAACAGCAGCTGGACCTGGGTCACTGCTCTCTCTCCACTTAGCAATGGCCCAGCTGGGAGTTCCCTGATCACTTAAGCATCCAGCCCCTGGAACTGAGAGGAAAAACTATTTGATTAGGGAATAGTGAGAGGGCTGCATGTCCGGATTGAGGGGCACTGACAGAGCTGTGGGGGGGCAGGACTGGGTAGCAGGGGGCTGTGGGTCGGGAGTGAGGGGCACTGGCAGAGCTGTGGCAGGAGGGAACCCAGGGTTTGGGAGAGCAGGGGTCTGCAGTCAGGATTGAGGGGCACTGGGAGAGCTATCAGGGGAACCCAGGACTGGGAGAGCAGTGGGCTGCAGTCAGGATTGAGGGGCACCGGGAGAGCTATGGGGGGGGGGGAACCCAGGGCTGGGAGAGCAGGGGTCTGCAGTCAGGATTGAGGGGCACTGGGCGAGCTATCAGGGGAACCCAGGGCTGGGAGAGCAGGGGGATGCGGTTGGGATTAAGGGACCCCATCCGGAGACAGGTCCTCCCTGATGACATAGGAGAGGGGAGGCACATGGTGAGGGGGGCGGGGTTGAGGCAGCAGCATGCGGCTGTCCTGGGTCACGTGAAGGGGGAGGGGCGGGTCCAGCGCAGATTGCAGCAGCAGAGCCGCGGGCAGGTAGGAGTTGCAGTGTGTGTTCGCACCAGCGCAGCGCCCCGCTGCCCAGAGGCGTAGCGAGCGCCCTCTGTACCCTCCGACCGGAGGGGGCCCCGCAAGGAAGGGGGCCCCTAAAAGTGGCAAAATAAATACCGCATTCCAGTTTCTGCATTGTAAGGGGCCCCGCCCGGACATATGTTCGGAGGGGGCCACGTTCTTTGTTGCTACGGCCCTGCCGCTGCCCCAGGCCTTGCGGGGGCTGCTCTGCCCTCGCAGGCAGGCCTGGCCCTAGGGGAGCGGGGCAGGGGAGCCGGCTTAGTTGGCTGTTTGCCCTTGCAGGGCTGGTCCCAGTCCCTTGAGCTGAGTCCCGCAGGGACGGTGGCAGCGACACGCGCCAATGAAAGCTGCCTGCTGCGTGAGTAAAAGCCTGACTACTGCTGACCACCTGTGGGGCTATGCCTTGCCCAGCACTGAGATGCAGCCGCCTCTGGGGGGGTTCAGCAGCTGTTTACACTGGCGATGCAGTAGCACACCTCTCCTAGTGCTAACCTGGGGCCAGCACTGACTGCGAGGGGAGGGTGCCCCCAGCGAGACCCCCACCCCAGTCCCTGCAGTCCCCCAGGTCTGGCCCTTACTCTCACTGTCTCTTGGCCACAGGTGCTGTTGCTGTCCCTGTTGATGGTCCCACTGCTCCGAACCGTGTATCAGCGTCTCTTCTCCATGGCGGCTGAAGCCTATACCCCAGGGAGCCTGTCAGCTGCCTTCGTCACCTGCCCCAATGAGAAAGTGGGCAAGGACATTGCAAGGTGGAGCTGGGCTCTATCCCCAGCTCTGGGAGGGGAGTGGGGGCTGGTGGGTTAGAGCAGGGGGGCTGGGAGCCGGGACTCCTGGGTTCTATCCCCAGCTCTGGGAGGGAAGTGCGGGCTGGTGGGTTAGAGCAGGGGGGCTGGGAGCCAGGACTCCTGGGTTCTCTCCCTGGCTCTGGGAGGGGAGTGGGGGCTGGTGGGTTAAAGCAGGGGGGGCTGGGAGCCAGGACTCCTGGGTTCTCTCCCTGGCTCTGGGAGGGGAGTGGGGGCTGGTGGGTTAGAGCAGGGGGGCTGGGAGGCGGGACTCCTGGGTTCTATCCCCAGCTCTGGGAGGGAAGTGGGGGCTGGTGGGTTAGAGCAGGGGGGCTGGGAGCCAGGACTCCTGGGTTCTCTCCCCGGCTCTGGGAGGGGAGTGGGGGCTGGTGGGTTAGAGCAGGGGGGGCTGGGAGCCAGGACTCCTGGGTTCTCTCCCTGGCTCTGGGAGGGGAGTGGGGGCTGGGAGCCAGGACTCCTGGGTTCTATCCCAACTCTGGGAGGGGAGTGGGGGACTTTTGAGCATGGAGGACACTGATATGTATTTTTGTCCTGAGCAGGGCGATGGTAGAGAAGCACCTGGCTGCCTGTGTCAACATCATGCCTCAGATCACATCCATGTGAGTGCAGGAGCCAAGTCCCCGGGCTCTATGGTCACTGGATTGGGCCTGGAATTGGGATGGGGGAGTGGCCTGGCCTCCCTGACTGGGGCAGGCTTTCTCTGTGTATCCCTCTCACCAGCTCCCCCTGCTGGTTTCTTTCAGATACGAGTGGAAGGGGAAGATCGAAGAGGACAGGGAGGTGCTGTTGGTGAGGGACCATGTGGGGAGGGTCTCTGTGGGGTGGGGCATAAATCCCCTGCCTGTGTAGGCAATGGGGAGGCTCTAGAACCCTGGGCTCCGCCCTGCATGTTTGGGGGGGGGGGAGCTAATGGAAACCCCCGCACCTTTCACCATCTGTCTCTCCCCAGATGATCAAAACCCGGAGTTCCCGGATCCCAGCGCTGACCGACTTTGTCCGGTCAGTCCATTGTCCTTCTGTCTCCTTCTCCACCCTGTGGGAGCCTGCTAGTGGGGATGGGCCTAGGGAATTTCTGGGGTGGGGGGGGTGGAGTCTCGAGAGAAGGCTGAGCGTGTGTGGCAGGAGGGTTGCTGGGGGGAGGGAGAGGACATGAGTCTCTGGGGGGGTGGAGGTGGCAGGGGCAGAGTGGTGAGTCCCTGGGGGGAGTTACTGGGGAATCCTTGCCTGCTCCACCCCCTCTGACTTCCCCCATCTCCCTACAGGTCGGTGCACCCATACGAAGTAGCAGAGGTGATTGCGCTGCCCATCCAGCAGGGAAACGCACCATATCTGCAGTGGGTTGGGGAGACTGTGCCAGAGTGAGACCCCGTACCCCACAGCAGGGGACCGTCTGCCCCTACCCTGCCTCAATCCCCCTGTATGGAGACACCACAGGAACAGGACTCACCCCATGGAATTTTTTTTTTTGCGGGGGGGGGGAACCTGCAGCCAATAAACTGCCCCCAACGCACCAAGGTTGGCTCCTCATTCACAGCACACATAGCCCTGGTGTACTGGGGGAGCGAGATGGCGCCTGCAAGCCAGGACTCCTGGGTTCCCTTTCTGGCTCGGGGGGTGGGGGTGGAGGCTGGCCTCCCGGGTTTTAGCCCTTCCTGCGACACAGCAGCCTGTGGTGCCCTCCCTCTAATGACCAGGCCGAGTCTGCAGCAAGCTCTTTATTGCAGGTGTCAGTTTGTACAGTCAGAATGGCGATGGTGACCACAGCATCAGCACACAGGGATGGGGGAGAGGGCACAGCTGGCCTGTGGGGAGGGGAACATATGCCGTCTGTACAGCAGGTTACAAGCAGGATGGATGACTGTGCTGGGGGGCACCCCTCTCCTCCCAGGCCTTGGGGAGCTGCCACCTCCCATTCCTGTGCCCCCATTCTGCCTTGGACAGCCCCATTGTGGCAGGGTGCCCCAAGCTCTGTCCTCCCCCCATTGCACTTCATTAAATAGAATTTTTACAGAATAATAAAAATGCAACAAGAAAATAAACCCTTTGAATACAATGAAGCATTTGCCCGGTGGGAGTGGGGAATGCCCCCCACCATCCACCCTAGGGCCCTTCTTTGAGCAGGACTAGGCAATTCCTGCCTTATATCCAAGCTGAGGGTGAGAGCCCCCCCCAGTGCAATCCCCACCGCTGTCAGAGAGGGACAAATCCCTGACACTGCACTCTGTCCTAGGAGTTGCACTTGCTCAGTGTGTGTGTGTGGGGGGGGGGGGGGGGGGGGAAAGGCTGACAACTCTCTGCAGCCCCAAGAGGGGGTGTCTCTCTGGCACTTCCCCTCCCCCTCAGAACATGCCCCCTCCACCCCATTCCACCAGGTATTGGACAGTGCCATCGAGGGTGACCCTGCGGGCCAGGATGCGGACAGCCTCCCCACGAGCCAGGCGCCCCATGGCTCCAAAGTAGCTGCTGCTGGTGGGGGCAGGGCCCGGGCACAGAGCGCTGGAGGAGGAAGGGGAGGCCAGGGTCTCAGGCTGGTGCTTGGTGCTGGGGGCTGGGTAGTTTGCGTGGGGCAGTGGAGTGTGGGTAGGGGGATGCTCAGGGCTCTCGCTCTCTGGTGCAGGTGCTTCGCGGGGGTCCGGGCTGGCAGTGGTGCTCCTGTTATAAAACAAGGTGGATCAGGGGAGCCTGCACCATGAAATGCTTCTCCCCTCCAGTCCCAGCCCAGAGCCTGCTCCAGAAAGTACCTGCAAAGCTCTAACGTGGGTGGAGCTTCCCCCATCCTGACCCGAACCAGTTTTAGAACCCCTTTCCCTCCCAGCCAGAATCAATTCTAGAATGGTCCCTCTCTGCCCTCAGCCTGCTCTAGAACCACTTAACAACCCAGTCTCCCGTAGAGAACTCAGCCCTCGTTCTAGAATGTCCCATTCCTTGCTCTAGAGTAGATACCATCCCTTGGGGGCCTGCCCTAGAAACTGGCCTCTGAGCTGCCTCTAGGAGAGAGGGGCTGCTCTCCCGAAAGCATACTTGTCCCACTGCATCACAGGCTCCGGAGAAGGTAATGCCCTGGGAGTGCCCCTGTCCCTGCCTCCCCTCACCTCAGGGTCCGGGCAGTGTTGGCGGATGGGTGGAAGGAGGCAAACATCCTGATGGGAGCACTGTGGGCAAGAAAGAGTGAGAAATGGGGTGAATGGAGGGCTGGGCAAGGCGGCACCCCCACCCTGCCGGTCCCTCCTCACCTCTCCAGGCAGCGGGCGTCAGTGCGGCGGAAGTTGTAGGTGCTGGAGGTGCCGCTGTAGCCACAGTATGTCTGGCTAGCACTGACTGGGGTCTCCACCACCTCCTGCAAGGACGGACAATCAGTGGGGTGCCCTGGGAGGGTCCCCAAAGCCCAGGGCGGGGGGGGGGGGGGGGCTCCTGGGGCAATGCGGGAGGCTGTGGCATACCTGGGTGAGGGCTCTGTCCAGCTGCCACTTCTCCCTGCTGCTCCTCAGCTCCATGGTGTCTGTGGGTTCCGGGGGGACCTTGCGCCTCCGTGGCCTCCGGCGCCCTGCCCCACTGCTGCCCTGCCCTGAAAGGAAGCTGTAAGAGACCCTCCTTATCTGCACAGCACGCAGGGGGCCGCGCCTGCTCCACTGGGAGCCCAAGGGGTCTGGGTCAGTGACCCCTGATAGGAACGGGGAGGCAAGGTAGAAAGACCTGCCCAGGCCCTGTGCCCCCTCCTGACAATACTGTATCTGCTGCTGCGGACCTAACCTGGTCCCCACAGAACTTCCCCAGGGGGAATGCGGGGAGGGAGCTCCCAATGTCCTCTCCCTCAGTCCCCCATCACATCACCTCAGTGGTGTCCCTGCACTCCCACCCACCATGCCCTCTCCCCTGTATCTCCACCCCTATGCTGCCCTTCTCACCCTAACCCCTTGCTGGAGCCCTGGGATGGTGGCTGAATGTGTGGGGCAGGAGGAGTTGGGACAGCTGAGGCTGCTCACCTGCTGTCAGTAAGTGGGGGCTGCCCCTGGGGCTGCTGAGCCGTGGAGCCACCATGGCCCCCAGGGCACTGAGGTGCAGGAGGTGGCACTCGTATGTGGAGCCCAAAGAGACCCTTCCGCTTCTTGATCTCCTTCCCTGAAATAAACCTGGAGAAGAAGAGAGACCAGACTCAGATTTGCAGGGCAAACAGCTCCCAGGCAAAAGCATCAGTAGCGGCAATGCAGGGGTGTCCAAGAGCCTGCATGACTGAGCTGGTGTGAGAGCCCGTGAAGACAGGTGCAGTTTCAGGTGGGTGCGAGGGCGTGGCAGAGTGTGCATCAGCTAGCGTGGTTCCAGGTGGGTGGAAGTGTGCGGAGGGGCATGCAAGGGCTGGTGCAACTGGGAGTGGGTGCGAGGACATGGTGGAGCATGTGAGGGCCATTGTGTGTGCGAGGGGGCAGTGCAATTCAGTGAGGGTGCAAGGGAGTAGCAGCACATGCGAGAGCTGGCATGGTTCCAGGTGAGTGGGAGGTAGTGGCGGAACCTGCATGGGCCAACATGGTGCAGCGTGCAAGGGGGTAATGTGATGCCGTGTGGGTGCAGGGGCATAGCAGAGCATGTGATGGCCAGCATAGTGGAGCATGTGAGGAGGTGCGCAATTCAGTGATGGTGCAAGGGAGTGGCAGCACATGCAAGGGCTGCCGTGGGTCCAGGTGGATGCCAGGGCATGGCAGAGTGTGCCAGGGGCAGTGTGATTCAGCGTGGGTGCGAGGACGTGGCAGCACGTGAGAGGGCCAATGTAGTTCCAGGTGAGCGAGAGGCAGTGGCGGAGCATGGCAGGTGTGTGGAAGCAGGGGCCACACAGGCAGAGCAGAGTGTTACAAAAGCTCCTCCCACCTGTCTTTGTGGCTGCTCAGGGCACCCAGCAATTGGCTGTACCGATCCCCCTTGGGTGTATCCGAGAGCTGCAAGGACCAAATGAGAATGGATGAGGGATCAGTGAGGGCCATGGTCCAGAGACCCTCCATTGCCTCCTGACTTCTCCACCTGCTTCCACAGCATATCCACCCAGCCAGCTCCTAGCCAACCCTTGGAGTCCCTCCCACCCCATTCCACCCTCTCCCTGGGTACCTCTCACCCAGGTCCCCAACCTTCCTCTCTCTCCCTTCTCTCCCACTTCTTGCTCATTTCTCTCCCCCAGCCCTGTCCCCGTCCCCTTCCCCCTGCTCCCCATTCCTGCAGCCCCATTCCCCACCACTTCCCCCTGCTCCTTCTAGCCCTGTTTCCTCTCCCCCCACCCCTCATAGTCCACTCTCCCTGCAGCCCCCTTCCCACACCCAGCCCACCTCTCCCAGCAGCAGGTTGTCCCAGTTCTCGCTGGCAAACGGCAGAATCTCCCGCTCAAAGTCAAAGTATTTCTTTTTGCAGCAGATGCTAAGGTGATAGAGAATGAGATGGGCCACGTCCACCCTGTGGGGAGAGGGGGAAGGGTCAGTGCTGGCATGGTGGGGACATGTACTGGAAATGTGGAGGGGGGGAACCAGACTCACCATCTCAGGGGAAGTCTCCGTACGCTCTCAGGGCCCCCAGTGCAGACACAGCACTCGAAGACATAAAATCTGGAAGAGACCCGAGGTGTGTGAGGGGAGAATTAATCCTGGATCTCAGGGACCTCTCCCCGCATGTGCCCGCATCTGTCTGTGTAGGGGAGTGAGAGGATCTCGCCTCCCCACCCCTGAATCTCCCTCTTGTCCCCTCACCTATATCCACAGGGTAGTGGGGTGGATCTCACTTCCCTCCCCAGTCCCTGCATGTCCCCTCACCTGTTTCCACAAGGGGCAGGGTGGATTTCAGCCCTCCACCTTGAGTCCCTCCATGCCCCCTCACCTGTCTCCATAAAGCAGTGGCTTGCTCAGACACTGGGTACATGCCTCATGGAACCACTGGGCACAGCTGCAGCACTGCAACATCTTCAGGTTCCACCTGGGGGAGAGAGGGAGGCTGAGTGAGCACATGACTGAGGGGCAGCCTGCCGGGGCCCAGCACCCTCCCAACTGGAGAGAGAAAGGAGTTCACCTGGGGCATTTGCTGACCCACTCCAGGCACCACCCAGCTCTAGAAATGCACTCCTCTCCACCCCATGAGCAGCTCCAGAAACCAGGGCTTTGGAGCAGAGCCCAGAGCTGGAGCGCGGAGCAGCTCCGAAGCAGCGGAGCTGCAGGTTTTTGCCTGGAGCTGGAGTGGAGCCGGAGCACAGCTCCAAAACCCTGCCAGAAACCTACCTTCTAGTCCAGAAACCCCATCTCATCCAGCCTAGAAAAATCTCTCTCCCTTGGTGCAAGCTGCTGTAGAAACCTGCCCCCTCCACCACACAACTCACTGCAGAGACTTCATCCCAGTCTACAGCCACTCAATCTGGAACTTGTACTGGAAAAATCTCATGCTGGAAGCTGTTTGGGGAATTTGTTTTACAAGGACCATCCAGCCTGGCTGGAGAAAAGAGCCTACCCCAACACAAGCTGCTTCAGGGACCTGTGAAAACCTGACCTGACTTTATAAACACTGTGCTACTCCCATGCCAGAAAAATCCAATTCCAGAAAGCACTCCAGACTCTTTTCTAGAAACTGTATCGAACTTCAGAACCCAATCTAGAAACCCACTAGTTCAGAGCTCACTTCAGTACCATCCTCGCAAACCAGAACTGGTCATAGAAAAAAGTTCCTCACATATTTAATTGTAGAAACCCCCCCTCCCCACCATGGACTTTGCTGTGGAGACCTCATTCAACCACAAGACCACTTCTAGAAACCATGCTCCCTGTTCTGAGCTTGCTCTAGAAATCTCTGGCTCCAACACCTGCTCTCGAAATTGACCTCCCTGTGTGAAGCCTGCTCTAGAAACCTCTTCCAACTCCAGAACCTCCTCCCAGTCCAAAGCTAGCTCTAGAAATCCAAATCCAAATGGTCTTGCTGGAGCTAGATAGAACTCCTGCTAATTTATCTCTGAAGTTGGAAATCCCTTTGGGGCAGAAGCAGTGGGTAGGTGTTACCTGCTCTATCAGGATCCAAATTGAGGGGCCAAGTTGCAATCTAGATCTGAAATCCTGCTGCTCAAAACGCCCACTTTGGCAGGAACAGGAACATTCCTGATTCCTGCTCTTCGTCACAAAGAAGCAGATGCAAGGGCAAGTGCTGACCTCAGGAATCTGCAAGACCAGAAGGGAAACTTACTCTCCAGGGCCTCCACAGTAGCAGTAACACTGCTGCCGATTGGTCAGGTGTGCAGGATCCCACTCCAGAGCCTTGAACTGATAGGGCAGCACCAGCTTCATGCTCAACATGGCCTTGGCATAGGGGCCTTTCTTGAGCGCACCACCCCTCTGCAAATGAGAGAACAGAGAGAGGGCGTGTGAGACAGGCTGGACACAAATCAAACAGATCCATCCACAGAAGGACAGGAATTGGGAGGGTGGGGGGCCTTGAATCAGAGGGATGCACCTGCTGGGGGGAAGGGGACTCATGAGGGGATGGGAATGAGAGAGGCGAACCTGCTGGGGGGGAGCGGGAGCTGGGGGGGACACTTGCTGTGTGGGGGACAATAGGAATCAGGACACCCCACCCCCTTTTTATCAAAGGCATCACTGGGGACACAAGGGGATGATGTCTGGCCTCCCACAGCTGCCAGCCCCGTGCTCACCTTGGTGGCCACAGCGAAGACACACTGCCGGCACATCCATGCACCAAGCACCCCAGCCCCATCGCTGCTCGCATCCAGCACTCTGGGCAGGTGGCACTCCTGGTGGTAGGCTGCAAGGGGAGAGAGCTGGTGAGAGAGGAGAAAGGGGGTCCCAAGATGGCCAGAGGATGGCAGAGGAGGGGAGCACCACTTACTGTGCCCACATTTCTCACACCGCACCAACTGGTTCTCTGGGCTCACGGACTCCGAGTAACATACGCAGCAGATCTGCTCCTCACCGGGCACGGCGGCTGTGGGAGAGAATGGAACCTGCCCAATTAATGCCTTGCTGGGGGCAGCCCAAGGTTGGGATAGCAGGGGGCTGCAGGTCAGGACTGAGGGGCACCAGCAGAGCTGTGCATATGGAGAAAGCATAGGTCTGAGTGAGGGGCACTGGCAAAGCTGTGGGTGGGAAGCCCAGGCCTAGGACAGAAGGAGGCTGTGAATCAGGATTGAGGAGTACCGGTAGAGCTGTGTGTGGAGGGAGCCCAGGGCTGCGGTAGTAAGGGGAGGAGCAGTGGGTTGGGAATAAGAGGCATCAGCAGACCTGAGAGGGCTGTGGGTCAAGACTATGGGGCACTGGCAGAGCTGCGGGGGGTGGGAGCCATGGGACTGTGGGCTTGGAGTGAGGGGCATGGCGGCAGAGCTGGGGCTGTGGGCTGAGAGCGAGACTACATCAGGACTCCAGTGCTCACCAGGGTTAATGTCCTTCCAGAGCACCAGGAACTGGGAATTGTCCTCAAACTGCACCAGGCAAACCTGTCGTGAAGCATCCACCTGCCAGAGGAGAGAGGGGTGAGTGAGTGCAGGGACAGTCAGAGGAGGGGGCCCTAGTGTGTGTGTGTGGGCTTCACTCACCTTCTTGATGGTACCCAGATAGAGCAGGCCATCGGTCCAGCGGGCCAGCACATCCTGCCCCTCCCAGAAGCGGGGCCGGCTGGGAGCCGCAGAAGGGACCAGGGCAGCCGGGCGTTTCCAGGGGCCGGAGGTCAGGCGGGAGGTCGTGCGTGTCACCCGGGAAGTCTGAGCAGGTAGCTCGCTCGCCATCACATTGTGACCAATCTGCCATGTGAGGGGAGAGGGTCAGTCACCTGCCAGAGCTCAGGACAGAACCCAGGATTCTTCATTCCCAGCAACTGCATCCACTCCTGTGGGGTTCCTTTACATAGCAAGGGGGCATATTCTGTGTGAGAGGAGGGTCATAGATCTGGGGAGCTAGCCTTGGATTTGGGGTACCATTTATTAGGGGGTCTTCCAGAGTGAGGAATGTCTCAGAACCAGAGGTCATTTCTTGGAGGGAGATCAGAACTACGGAGGGATTCTCTAGGGGTGTCTCAGACCTAAGGGGCCTGATCTGGGGTGTCCCAAATTCAGGGGGCCCTCTCTGTGGTATCTCAGATCTGGTGGACCGAACACTATGGTGTCTGGGATCCTGGGTTGTCCTCTCTGGGAGGGTCTGGGATCTGGGGATGTGTCAGATTCAGGGGACCTGCTCTGGGATCTGACAGTTTCTCAGATCTGAGGAGCCCAGTCTTGAGGGTCTGAAATTCAGGGGGTCCACACCAAAGTGTCTGGGATCCAGGAATGTCTTGGAGGTGGGGTACCCTCTCTGGGGGATCTAGAATCTGGGAGTGTCCCAGATTCAGGAGGTCCTCTCTGGGGATGTCTGGGATCTGGGGGTATCTTCAATTTGGGGGGCATCTTTGGGGAGTCTGGGGGTGTCCTAGGTTCAGGGGGCACTGTCTTGGGAGTCTTGGATTTGGGAGGGGTCTCTCAGGAGGATCTGAAATTTGGGGTGTTCCAGATTTGGGGGGGCTCTCTGGGGGGATTCTGTGACCTTGGGGGTGTCTTGGATTCAGGAGACCCTCTCTGGGAGGTAAAAAAATCTTGGATTTGGGGGGTCTCAGTGGGGGGCTTAGATTTGGGGGGGATCTGGGGGCCCTCTCAGGGATGGTTCTGGGGCAGTCTCTGATTCAGGGGCCCCTGGGATCTGAGGGTGTCCTGGATTCGGGGCCCCTCTCTGGAGTGTCTCAGATTAGGGGGCTTTCTCTGAGGTGAGTCTGGGATCTGGAGGTGCCTCAAATTCAGGAGGGCCCTCTGGGGTGGGTCTGGGATATGGTTTCGCTCAGACTGAGGGCATCTCAGTTGTGGGAGCTCTCAGATGTGGCAAGAAGGAAGTCTGATTTGGGGGTGTCTCCTTTTGGGAGGATGGAGGGGCTCTCTGTAGCTGGGCAGCCCATCTCTCTTCCCTGCGTGGGGGAGGGGGTGCTCCCTCCCCTCAGCCTCTCCTGCCCTTACCAGGTCTCCGAGTCTCCTGTGAGGGTGGGGGCCGGCTCTCTCCCCTCCCCAGTCTGGGGAGGGGGGGCTTCTCAGGGCTGAGGAGGCTGCCCCGGCCCTCAGGGGCTAAAGAGCAGGCCCCTCTGCCGCTCCATCCTAGAGCTGAGCCCAGTGACGCAGCAGCAGCAGCCGCCAGAGCAGGGAGGAACGAGGGGGGATGCGGAGAGACGCTGGGGGAGGGGACCCCCCTAACGCCCCCCTCCTGGCGCTGCCTGCAGAGCGGGCCCTCGGCACCCCCCTCAGGACCCCCCCTCCCCCGGATCTGCACTGACAGTGGAGCACAGCACTAGACAGCTAGGGGGGGCGGGGGATCTTCCACCTCTTACGATCCCAATTCCCTGCGCCAGCCAGGGTGGGATCAGGTCCAGCTCCACCTAGAGGAGCCAGGCCCTGGACTCCTTTCCCAGCGCCCTGAGCCAGCCAGTCCCCACCCTGGGCCAGAGCGGAAATGACACCCCATAGAGGGGAAAGGCCCCATGTCTCCTTCTGCAACCAGCCCTGGGGTCACTCCTGTCTCCTTCCCTCCCCACTGCCCCCTCCAATGATTCCATTCTGCCCCCCTCCGTAACTTTGTGCATCCTCTTCCTGGCCCTGTCATCCCCTTCAGCAACCCTCTGCCCTGCCCTGCTGTTAACTGCCCTCCAGCTGCCTCTTTCCCTTCTCCAGGCCCCTTCCCTCCTGGATCCACCCTCTCCTCTGTCATTCCTGCCCCCAGCCCCTGCCCCACCCTCTACTTCTCCCCTTCTGCCCCCTCCACATTACTCTCCAATGCCCCTTGCTCCTGCCTCTCCCCCCACCCTGTCAGCCTTACTCCTGTCCCCCCAATGCCCCTCCCCTCCCTTCAACTGCCTCTTTCACCCCTCCCCTTCTCCCCCCACCCTGTCATCACTACTCTTACCCCTCCCCCATTGCCCCTTTCACCCCTACTCCTGCCCCTCCCTCCGCCCTGTCAGCCCTTCTCCTGCCCCTCGCCCACTGCCCCCACCATCAGCCCTATTCCTGCCCCTCCCCCACTGCCCATCACCCCTACTCCTGCCCCTACCCGTCACCCCTATTCCTGCCTCTCCCCTTCTCCCACCCACCCTGTCACTCCAACTCCTGCCCCTCCCCCACGGCCCCTGCCATCCCTACTCCTGCCCCTCCCGTCTTCCCCATCAGCCTTACTCCTGCTCCTCCCCTCAACTGCCTGTCACCCAGACTCCTGCCCTTCTCCCCATCAGCCCTACTCCTGCCCCCTCCCACTGCCCCTGTCACCCAGACTCCTGCCCCTCCCCTCAACTGCCCCTGTCACCCAGACTCCTGCCCTTCTCCCCATCAGCCCTACTCCTGCCCCTCCCCCACTTCCCCTGCCACCCTACTCTTCCCCCACCCCATCAGCCCTACTCCTGCCCCACTTCCCCTGCCACCCCTACTCTTCCCCCACCCCATCAGCCCTACTTCTGCCCCTCCCCCACTGCCCCTGTCACCCAGGCTCCTGCCCCCTCAGCCCAAGGCCCTAAACCCTACTCCTGCCCCTCCCCTAGCCCCGCCCCCAGACTGCCGTTGGCCGGTTGGCGTGTGCCTGCTACTAGCCTCCGTCCTTGCAGCGCGCGGCCACAGCGGCAGCTCCACTGGGTCACGTGTGGGTTGTTGGTAAGAGGAGGCTGCCGATTGGTCGGGGCTCGGGAGGAGCCGGCCAATCGAGAAGGTGAAAACAGCGGATTGGTTGGATCTCGAAGAGGACGGGGCCGTAAGGAAGCGACCAGCCAATTGGCTGAGCGCGAGACGCGCGGCAGCCAACGGGCGGCGGCTCAGTGGGGGCGGTTTGAATTCGAACCCCGCAAGGAGTCGGAGGAGGCTTAGAAGAGTTAAACTAGCGCAGCCAAGGCGATAGCTGGTGAGAGGCGCGCGGGACCCGGACTGTCCCCCTCCCCCCGCTTCCCGGTGGGGCGGCGCGCGGGCTGGACTCCCGGGGGGGAGGAGAGAGGCCCTGGGGGGGGGTCAGGTCGGGTTGTTCCTGAAGCACCGCGTGGGGGGTTGGGCGGAGGCAGCGCCATGGAGTGCAGATGTTTGGGGTTGGGCTGGGGGGGCGGAGGCAGGACCATGGGGTGCAGATGTTTGGGGTTGGGCTGGGGGGGCGGAGGCAGCGCCATGGGGTGCAGATGTTTGGGGTTGGGCTGGGGGGGCGGAGGCAGCGCCATGGGGTGCAGATGTTTGGGGTTGGGCTGGGGAGGCGGAGGCAGGGCCATGGGGTGCAGATGTTTGGGGTTGGGCTGGGGGGGCGGAGGCAGCGCCATGGGGTGCAGATGTTTGGGGTTGGGCTGGGGGGGCGGAGGCAGCGCCATGGGGTGCAGATGTTTGGGGTTGGGCTGGGGGGGCGGAGGCAGCGCCATGGGGTGCAGGTGTTTGGGGTTGGGCTGGGGGGGGCGGAGGCAGCGCCATGGGGTGCAGGTGTTTGGGGTTGGGCTGGGGGGGCGGAGGCAGCGCTATGGGGTGCAGATGTTTGTGGCTGGGCTGGGGGGCAGAGGTAGGGCCTTGCGATGCAGATGGGTGGGGTTGGGGAAGTTCCTGTTTCCCCTCCCTAGCATTCACCTGCCTGTCTCCCCTTCTCCCCACAGGTTCACTTCAGAGCCCAGGACCCCAGCCACTCCGCCCAGACCGGGGGGAGTGCTGCAGTGGGGAGTGTGACTTGGGCACAGGTGCTGAAATCTGCTCCCATTGGCTTCCGCCTCCCTGTGTGGAAGGAGTTTGCTTGGTCTCAGGTGAGCCCTCCACTCATGGGCACCAACCAGATCCTGCCCCTCCAGAGGGTCTCACCATGGCAGGGGCTGGGGTGCGACAGGGTGTGTATGGGGGGCGCTCACCCTGCTCTGGGCACACACACAGTCATCGGGGTGTCTGTATAACATGTGACTGATCAAGCCCCCTTACTCCTTCCCAGAGGTCCCCACATGGAGCAGAAGGGGAATGCTGATGGATGGCAGGTGCCACTTGCAGGGAAGGCCCTTTCCCAGCTGCCTGTGCCTGGTTTGAGGGCCAAGCGAGGGCCTAGTGATGAGAATCAGCCTCCAACCGAACAGGTGAGATGCGGCAGGCAGATGTGAAAGGTGGTTTCTTGACCCACTTCATTTTCCTGTTCTCCAGGGCTCTGCTCCCAATAACTGTCTCCTCTCTTCCCCTCCCACTAGAAACGTGCCCGAAGGCTTCCCGTACCAACCAGGAGGGTGGCAGCCTCCATCGCTGCCACTTGTTCCAAGGCTTCGACAGCAGCTGCAGTACCTAGGACTCAAAGAGCAGGTGAGCTCTTGGGAAGGGTGTGTGCTAGGACTGGGGGGTATATTTGCCTGCAGGATGCAGGGACCTTTGTGTTCATGAGAACAGGGAGCTGACACAAGGGGTCAGATGTTTCACTGCTAATGATGATGCTTCATGTCCACCACAGGCCGCTGGGCTTCGCTCCGACCAGGACTGACCATCCCAGCAGCCTCAGTTGCAGGTATTTGTGGGACTGGGGCTTTCACTCTGAGGGGAGACTCCTTGTGACCTGGTGCCACTTGCCAAACCCAGCACTGTCATCCAGAGCTCTGTGGGACCCAGTACTGGGAAGACTGTTGGTGGGTGATACTTGCTAGAGAGCTGAGCACCCTCTGCCAACTGGAAGCCCCAGGCCTAGTCTCCCTTTGGGCCCTCTCCATGGGGAGCTATGAGCCTTATACTCAGCTCAGCTGCGTTTCTCTGTCAAACACAATACTCCTGAATGCCACAGTTGAACATTCCCCCAAATTTTGGAACAGATCAAGGCAACAGTGGTCAGAACCCTAGTGACTTTGGGGGAAACCAGAAAACTGAAAGCGGGGGGGATGGGGGGTGTAGGGCCCATGGAGTCCCTGCCATTGTTTTGGCACAGCCACATCCTTTAGCACCTCTGGAATTGCCTACAGATCAAACTGCTGGTTGTGGGTGTGACCCATGGTGCCTGGTGCAGCCCTCACTGGAAATGCCAAGGTCAGGGCAGGCTGCAAAGGGGAGAGCAGATACTCCCAAGACTGGCGGGTAACACTGAAGTTAAACTCCCCAAGCAGTCACAAACTGTGCTGCTGCTCCCTCGGCTATCAAGAAGCAAAAAACAAAACAAAAAAAGGGGGGCTGTGTGATTCCCTTATTGCATTCCAGTTCTCTGGCTCCCAATCAGCATCTAGGTCCAGTACAGTGAGAAGTTACATGCTCACATATACAAAATGTTCTTCTGACCCCGAAGGGTCAGCCACGTCACCAGGTCAGTATGGGATTGGATCTTACCCAAAATACTACGCTGTCAGCCAATCCTTTAGTGTCTGAAACTAAAGGTTTATTATAAAGAAACAGAACAAGAAGAGAGATGGTAAAGCAGTCACATAGGTACAAATACTTTAAAGTTCATATATCAGGTTCCTAGCAGTATGGGTGAGTTTGCTGGCTTGAAAGTCCCTCTGGAATACATCCACAGCTTGGATCCATCATTCAGTCCTTTATTCAGAGCTTCAGTTTGTAGCAAAGTTCCTCCAGAGGTAAAAAGCAGGATTGAAGACAAAATGGAGAAGATGCAGCTGTCTTTTATAGTATTTTGTCATGCGGCCTGTGCGTCCATTGTTTCAAACACAAGCTGCCCAACACATGGCTTGGAAGCCTTTTCCGTCCATGGGCATGCCCGGGCATGCCTTGCTGAGTCGGAAGGTGTACCTCTGCCTTCTCTCAATGGGTCAGTTGTATAGCAGATGGTCCTTAATGGGCCATCATGCTGATTCCAAACTGTCTGGGGGGTGTCACCCAGAAGCATAGCCCAAGTTTAAAATACAGACATACATACATATCTATAACTCATAATACAAAAGGTGATCCAAATATATAAACAAGATTATCATATCTGGCAAATCATAATATTTTTGCAGATATCTTACATGGCATATCTGCCATAACTCATTACCAATAGTGTAAAATTGCATTCATAGTATCCTAAAGTGTCCCCCAGATTCTATACAGCATCACAGTGAGCACCCATGAACCCCTTCCTGCCTAGTGCTACCCCATCTCATCTCTGTTCCTGCTCCCAATAACTTACACCCTGAGTATCTCCCAGATGGACAGAAGACAAATAATGGAGGGGTTTGACAATGAAGTGGGCATTTTCTGTGATATTTTTGATTCCTCTGTATGCCTTGGTTTCCTACTGTACTTTGCATTGCTATTCGGTGGGTGCAAAAGGATTAGAAAGATGCTCTTGTGGAAAAGGAGGAGACGTGAGGTGTTGCCACGTGATTGTCTGGGGTGGAATGAATGGGTCCTTAAAGGACTGGTTAAATCCGATCCATATCAATGGTGGATGCGCCAAGACAACAGGAGCCCCAAGAACTGAACAACTGACACTTATCCACCGGAATCTCCAGCAGGCGGAATATGTGATCTCAGCATGGGTCGATCTCTTGGGGATAAGAGTTGGCTGTTGGAAGAAACTGTGCAGCTCTCACCTGGGGCTAGGGACAGAGGGACAGCCAAGTTGGCTTTGATGAGAGCCTGGATCTAGGGATCCCTGTCCTGGCAGTAGCCAGGTTGAACTCTGCCTTAGTAAAAAGGCTAATGTAAGGATTTACAGATTATGGGGGGGCCGGGTATCTAATACATTATCTCATTTTGGTAAGGCTGCCTGCTGTCTCCGCAAATACTCACTGAAAGCATTGCACCCTGAAGGGGTATAGTACAAGTCTCCCATGGGAGTCTGGCTCGGCTGAATTCGCTGTAGTGAGCCACAAAAGCCCAGACCTGGTCCATACTAGGAAATTAGGTTGGTCTAACTACATTGCTCAAAGGTGTGAAAAATCCACACCCCAGAGCGATGCAGTAAACCTGACCTAACCCCCCAATGTAGACAGTGCTCAGTTGATGGGAGAATTCTCCCGTTGACATAGCTACTGCCTCTCAGGCTGTGGTGTACCTATAGCAAGGGGAGAACCTCTCCTGTCACTGAAGCACTACACTGGCGCAGCTGCAGCATTTTAAGTCCCCTGTTTTGGATTCTTGGAGGCCGTGGCCTGTCCCTGTAGAAGGGTGTGTGGGTCCTTAGGGCCTAGCACACTAAAGGGGTACTCCAAAGGGACTGGTTACAGGCTGGAGTATAGACCAGACCCTGTGGCTGCCTGACAGGTGGTGGCAGAGAGTCAGCTACTGAATGGTTTCAGGGACTATATTGTCAATTTGCCAAGTACCATGTTCTGTCCTTGGGGCTCCCATTGTTTTGGCTCATCCTCCATTGGTATGGGTCAGTTCCAGCCAGTCCTTTAACACCCATCTGTTCCACACCGGCCAGTTACATGACCCAACACCTCCCATCTCCTGCTCTGCCCCAAGAGCAGCTTTTGAATTATTTTGCACCTGCTGGCTAGCAATGTAAAGTACAGAAGTAAACTGAGGCACACAAGAATCATAAAAATATTACAGAAAATTCCTGTTTTGTCATGGGGTGCATACAGCCTCTGGCATGGGGAAAGAGGGGATTGGGGACACCTACAGAGCCATTGCAATGGAGGGAGAATAGGCAAACAGCCCCTGCCATGGGGGTGAGAATGGGGGGGGGGGACGACACCTAAAAATGGGAGGCACACAACCCCTTGTGATAATAGTGGGAAGGGGGCACGCATAACCCTGTGAGTTGCATGGAGTTCTGAAAAGAGGAGGATGGGAGGGTAGCGCACAGGGAGCTTGGGAGGGTGAACAGAAAGATGCAAGGACGCCTGGGGCATGCCGGACCTCAGCATACAAGAGCTATGAAGTGTGGAGCCCCTAGTTTACAAAAATGTTCAGTGTGTCCTGTTTCCTTGCACACAGCAGGCATTTTCCTTGCTCAGAGTTTCCAAGTCTGCCCCTCCAGTCAGCTCTCTGTTTCCTCTCACAGCCGCTTGACCCCATGATTTGCTGCGAAGGAGTGGGAATTATTAATAATATTTTGGATGAATATTGTGTGTGCCTCAGTTTCCCCTATGTGGTGTGTAGTTAACTAGGTCAGGGGGGTGGGGGAGGAGGAAAGATTGTTTACTCTTTGCCCCAATCCAGAGATACAGGCGGGACCAACGCCTAGCTGGCTGGGTCCCCATGCCCATGGAGAGTCTCAGAAGACAATGGCCACTCCAGTTATTGGCACCTAGCAACAAACAACCATGGATGGCCCACCCTCCTTAGGAAGCCAGCTGGTGGACAAAGGACTAGGGAGCAGCCAGGCGGGGTTGTTAAGTGTGGGCTGCTGGAGGCAGGAAAGAAGCTTCTGGACTGGGATTAAAGAGGAGTTAGAGGGCTCTGGACGGATCCAGATCCACCTGGCTGTAACTTTCCATTGTCTGTGTTAACTAAAGACTTGCTACGCTGTGTTACAGACATCTAATAAACCTTTCTGCTTTTACACTGCTGGCTGAGAGTCACCTTAGATCAAGGGAGCTGGGGGTGCAGTGCTCCCTTTGAGGGTGCAGGTCTTCCCCGGGTGTCCAACTCAGGTGGAGTCGCTATGGGGCGCTCACAGCGTGAAGGAGGGATGCTGAAGGCTCTGAGGTTTGGATCCAGGAGGCAGTGAAGCCAAGAGGCCTACCCTAGTGAGTGAGAGACCCTAAGGAGGCTGACTCACTGAAGGGGTCCTCGCAGGGACGGTTCAAGAGCACGGGCCTGTAGTTCCATGACACGTGCTCTCCCCTTTCCCTCCGCAGATGTCGTCAGGAGGCCGGTGCCTGTGGCAGCAGCTCCAAAGATGGGTAAGGCGGCAGCAGGAGGGGCTTGGTGTCAAGAAGGGGTGAAGCCAGGGATGGGGAGAGGGATAGCCCTGCTGGCTCCAGCCTCATCTGCCTCTCCCTTTCTCCCCACAGCAGCCCCTGCCCTAGCTGCAGGGAATGATGGGAAAAAGCGGGCTGCCTGGGACTTGAAGGGCCAGTTGAGTGATATGCGGACCAAGGTGAGCAGCTACAAGGACAAGGTGCAGAGACTGGATGGGGAGAATCAGCAGCTCAAGAGGCAGCTGCAGGAGCAGGTGGTTCAGAACCGGGAACTGAGCAGCCAGGTCAGGTGAGAAGCCAGAGGGCTGAGGGGGAGGGATCCTAGTTGTTCTGGTTGGGGGGGAATGACTCCTGCCCTATCTCACCCTGCCCCTACTTCTGTAGCACACTGAGCTCCGCGCTGCACACTTGCCAGGAGCAGGCACATCAGAGGCTCCACGAGGTGATGGAGCTGTCAGACCTGAAGCAGCAACTGGAGGAGCAGGTCACCAGCCACAGCAGGACCATCGGGCAGCTAGAGGGGACCAAGCGGGACCTGTCATCCCTGCTGGAGACCAGAGAGGTGGGTCTTGATCCTGGGAAGGGGGGAGAAGTGATGTTAACCTCCCTCACTGGAGCCAGAGCCGGGCCGATCCAGGTCATGTGGCTGGGGCCCGGAAAAAAGCTCAGCTCTTTAGTGGCATGTTCTGTGGTGCCTGTACTAGGATCGCCCATAACATGCTGTACCCTTAACCCAGCTGTGCCCTGTCAGATTCCTGTTCAGTAGACAGGTTATGTACCCATTGGGTTATCTGCATGCTCTACTGAGAGGAACCAAGCCTTACGCAGCAGGTGCTGCAGCTTCCATGCACGGGCTCAATCTGCACCTCCTAGACACAAGCTTTGTTTCCTATAGCAACAGCTCAAACTTATGAAGGCTTTACATAGACTTGCTGGGACAACATTGTGCTCTGCTCCAGTCTCCTGGAAATTCCCCTATTGCCAATGTCACAACCCCACCTTGCTTTCAGGACTTACTCCTGTGTCTGGCTGTTCTGCTTTAGTTATTGCCTTGCTGAGAGTGCTGCACCTCCGTAAAGCGACTGCTGTCCTTGCAGGGTGTTTCAAAGGAACCTTTCCCCAGTGTTCAGGCACCCAACTCCCTTTTAAAATCCCGGCCCTAATGTTGGGCCTCTTTGATTCACTTGCACTGCAAACAAGCACTGCTTTCTGCACCGTCGCATGCATTTCCCCCAACAGCTTTGCTTTGACCAGGTTATCAGCTACACTCCATGTCTAGCAAGTCTGTCAGTTACCAGCTGGGAGTCACACGCGCTGGCTTGACCCATGGCGTGTGACATGGTCTGTTGTCTCTCCTGGTGGGGGCCTGGGGTGGGGGGTGTATTGTGGTATCCCAAGAACTCCATGCAAGTCTCTAGCAGTAACCCCTAACTCCTGGTCCTGCTCCAGGTGAAGCTAAAGCTGGCAGAGGAGGGCCTGGCCCAGAGGGAGTGTGAGAACAAGGAGTTGAGAGGCCAGGTGGCAGCCCAGCTGCAGGTCATGACCCAGCAGGAGGAGCGGTTGCACCACCTGGAGATGGAGAGGAGGAGGCTGCACAACCTGGTGCAGGAGCTCAAGGTGACAGGAGGCTCTCATTCTGCCCCACCTCAGGGTGTGGAGGGGGTGGGGCTGGGAATTAGGGCAGGACACCAGGCAGGAGGGTGGGGGTGAGGGCTAGAAGAAGATGGGATTGGGAGGGACAGCTGGTGGGATCTGGGGACAGCCTTCCCCGCACTGGACTGACACATCTCCTGTCCCCAGGGTAACATCCGTGTGTTCTGCCGTGTGCGCCCCCTGCTAGCCTGGGAGAAGGAGAGGCAGAAGGGACTGGAGCATCTGCACTTCCCCCTGCAGGACAACAAGGCCCTGGTGCTCTCCAAAGTGGAGGAGGTGAGTCCAGGGACTGGGGCACAGCTAGCCCTGTCTTTGTGATGGGCCATACATGACCCTGGCTGTGCATTGCCTGATATTCAAGGCCATTCAGTGCAGTAAGTGTTTGGACATGGCATTAGTGTGGTTAAGTTGGGGAACACTGGTGCAATCTACAACTTGCACACTACACAGGCACGAGTCTTGGGCAATTCCCCCTGCAGGGATTCCAAGTCAGCCACCTCAGCCCCAAGCCAAGGAGTGGCTGACTCTGCTTCTGACTTGCTGCTGCTTAAACGTAGGGCCCCTGTGCTTGGAGCCTTGGAAACCTTGCTAGCACCTCACAGCCCAGCTGGGCCTGCTGCCTTGAGACCAGCCTTCTCACACCTCCAGGGGCTAGCATTTTTCTGAGCAGCAGGCCATAGATCTGTGCGCATGAACATGTGAAGAGGGTGCACAGACATTCATGCTTGAGATTCCCAGTGACAGAGAGTTCCTGCTGCAATGCCCTCGGAGCAGTGCTTCCCGTGGCCAGTTCCTTCCCTGTTAACAACTTGCATCTTATCTGTAGCCTGAATTTGTCTGGCTTCAGCTCCCAGCCACTGGTTTCTCCTTCTGCCTCTGTCTGGTACCTTAGAGCCTTCTGCTCTCAAATTTGTCCATATGTGTAAGTGGAGACCATGATCAAGTCTCCTCTGAGCCTTCCCTTCAATAAGCTGAATAGAGGGAGCTCCTTCAGTCTCTTACTGAGGCAGGTTTTCCAGCCTTCAAATCTTGTAGCTTTTCTCTGAACCTTTCCCAGTTTTTCATCATCCTTTTGAAGTGTGGCTGCCAGATCTGTACAGTGTGTCCAGTAACAGCCACAGATGCTGCATGGAGAGGCGATTAACCTCATCCCTTGCCCCCCCAATTTCCTGGCAGCATGTTAGAAACCTGGGGCCTTCTCTGAAGGGTTTGTTAATCTCAAACTCAGCCGAGCAACCAAGTAGTTCCATTAGCAGCTTGCACTCACCAGTGTTGAATCTCCCCTGCCATTGAGCCGCCCCTTCACCCTGCCTGGCTTGGCTCCTCTGCAGGTCCTCATGGCCCCCTCTTGCCTTAAAGAATCCTCTGCAATCACTGCCCCTCATTCCCACTCTGGGGACTTCCCATCAGAGGTGCAGAGGTGGCTGTCAATTCCCCCAGCCCAGGCCTGGGGTCCTGGGAATGAGTCCTATAGTCTGACCCACATGTCTGTCTCTCCCCGCAGTCCCACGTTGGGCGTGACCGCAAGGGCGATGTGAAATATGATTTCAGCTTTGACCGGGTGTTCTCCCCTGCCTGCTCCCAGGAGCAGGTGTTTGAAGAGATTGCGCTGTTGGTGCAGGTACAGAGTGGGGCACAGGACTTGGGGGATTGGGAATCTGGGGATTACCCCCATAGTGACCACTTCCTCCTCCCTCCCTGCAGTCTGCTCTGGATGGGTACCATGTATGCATCTTTGCCTATGGGCAGACAGGCAGTGGTAAGACCTATACCATGGAGGGGCCAGACGACATGAGCCCCGAGACTATGGGCATGATTCCTCGGGCCGTGCAGCAGGTCTTCCAGGAGGCACGGGAACTGGAGCCCAAGGGCTGGCAGGTGAGTGAGCATCCCATTCCGCCCTTCATGCCTGCCCCCAACCCTGTGGCTCTGGCAGCATACCTCGTCCCTCCACACTCTCATGGTTCTGATGTTGTTTCTGTCTCCCACACACACCCCAGTACCGTTTCACGGCCAACTTCCTGGAGATCTACAATGAGTCGCTGCGGGACCTGCTGGTGGGGCGGCCAGAGCGGGGTGCCGAACTGGAGATCAAGCGGGTCAGCCAGAGCAGTGAGGAGCTGCATGTTCCCAACCTGCGCTATGTGCCTGTGGACTCTGAGGATGAGGTGAGCTGAGATGTGGGTGTGCTGGAGCCGGTGGGCTTAGGAGCTGTACTGACCCCACCAACACACCCTGCATTCCCCAGGTGCTGAAGCTACTGCGAACGGCCAAGGCCAACCGCTCCGTGGCGAAGACGGCTCTGAACGACCGCTCCTCCCGCAGCCACAGCCTTTTCCAGCTGCGCATTGAGGGCTGGAACCGGAGCCGGGACCAGCACAGTGTCTGTGAGTGTGGCAGGTGGTGGCTGGGGCTGCCAGAGAATAACTGGAAGGCCGGGCTGGGGGAGCATTGGTTGCTAGGACCACCTGTGGTGCGGCTGCCCTGCCATTTGTGGGAGAGCTGGGTGAGGTGCCCTCTCCCAGACCTTTCTCATATCCGTTCCCTCTCCCTTCGCTGCAGCGGTGCTAAGCCTGGTGGACCTGGCAGGCAGCGAGCGGCTGGACAAGTCCTTCTCGAAGGGGGAGCGATTGAGGGAGACCCAAGCCATTAACACTAGCCTCTCTACCCTGGGGCTGGTCATCATGGCGCTTTCCAACAAGGTAACAGCTAGGATACCCCATGCCCCATTATCAGCAGTCTCTTCCCCTCTTTCCCCAGGGCCAGTGGTCATAGTGCTGTAGGCAATGTAACATACCACCTGCATGCACCCCACTGCCCCCTCCCTCTCCCCCAGCCCTTCCCTGCCTGGTATAGGGGAGCCACAGTGAGGCCGGGGGCTGTCTGAGGTAGATGTTATGAAATCTCCCTGCCCAGGGGTCCCAACATGCCCCCTTCTCATGGACCGTGGGGAGCTGACTCCTGTCTTCCCACTCTGCAGGAGCCCCACATACCCTACAGGAACAGCAAGCTCACCTACCTGCTGCAGAACTCGCTGGGGGGCAACTCTAAGATGTGAGTAACAATGGGGGGGCAGTAGGAATAGTAGGAGTGGGGGGGAGGGATGAGGTGAAGATGTATGGAGAAGGATATAGCACCAAGGTGGAGGGCAGGGCTATGGGACACACTGTATGGACAGGAAGTGGAGGGAGTCTAAGAGTTAGGGAATGTGCAGGGACACCAGGTGCTGGGGGTGGTGCCAGAAGAGTGCTTCTGCAGGCCCCTCTAACCTCTGTTCCTCCTCTTTCCAATGCCCCCAGGCTGATGTTTGTGAACATCTCCCCGCTGGAGGAGAACTTGTCAGAGTCCCTGAACTCCCTGCGCTTTGCCAGCAAAGTAAGTGACTGACTGGTGCATGGCTCAGGCAGATGGAAGGGGGTTGCCCATGTTACAATGCCGCAGCTTCCCGCTCAACTCCATCTCTCCCCCTTCCAGGTGAACGAGTGCGTCATCGGAACAGCGCAGGCCAACAGGAAGTGAGGGGTGCCACCATCCTGGCTTGGCTGCAGGGTGCGTCTGGAGCCCTGTGGGAGCAACGCTTTCTGCACTGACCGGGGCTGTGGGGTGATGTGTGTGAGGCTTATCTTGTGTCTTGTTTTTAATACTGGTATGGACTCAGCATGAGTGCTGGAAATAAAATGTCTTTTACAGCTGCTGGCTGCGTGCACTCGGGGGTGGGGAACCCAGCTGTCCAAGCTGCAAGGTGGGTGCAGTGGGCTATCAGCTGGGCCTTGGCTGTATTATTGTCAGTGGGAACCAGGTCACTCTGGGCATGTCCATAGTCTCCCTGTGTGAGATCCTCTCTGCTGCTGTTCATCCACCCGCTCAATATCCCCACTCCACTGCCAGCTTCTCCTGCCCCCGGAAGTCATGCCCCCCAGCTCCACTCAAGGGCAGGGCCCCTGCACAGCTGTGAGGGGAGGTCACCGCTGTTCATCTCCAGGGGCCCAGGCTTGGTCCCGCTTTCCCCTGTGAGTCACCTGGGGGTGTGGAGGATCTCTGGGATGGGGAGGGGACAGGGCCTGGGGGTATGGAGAATCTGGGGCTGGGGGGGAGACAGGACCTGGGGGTGTGGAGGATCTGTGGGGTTTGAGGTGTGGGGGGACAGGACCTTGGAGGTGTGGAGGATCTGTGGGATGGGGGAACAGGGCCTGGGGGTGTGGAAGATCTGTGGGGGAGGGCAGTGTCTGCTGGTGTGAAGGATCTGTGGGGCTCGGAGCATCGGGGGACAGGACCTGGGGGTGTGGATGATCTGTAGGGCAGGGTGATGGTCTGGGGGATCTGTGGGGTAGGGGGACAGGACCTGGGGGTTGGGGTTGGTTAGGTTAGGGTTTAGGGGTAGGTTTGGGGTCAGGAAGGGGTAGGGGTACGGGTGGGGTTGGGGTCTAGGGTTTCAGGGGTAGGGGTGGGGGTTTGGGTTAAGGGTTAGGGTGAGGGGGTTGGGGTTAGGGTGGGTCAGGGGGTAGGGTTAGAGGGTGAGGGGTAGGGTTAGGCAGGGCCGCCCAGAGGATTCAGGGGGGCTGGGGCAAAGCGGGGGAGCGGACATAAAAAAAGGCGCCACCCCCTGTGGCGCTTGTACTCACCGGGCGGTGCTCCGAGTGTGCGGTGGAGGCAGCAGGTCCTTCACTCGCTCCGTGTCTTTGGCAGCACTGAAGGACGCGCCGCCGAAGACCCGGAGCGACTGAAGGGCCTGCCGCCGAAGACCCAGACCCCTGCCGGGTGAGTAGCCAGGGAAAGGATTCTCGGCCTGGGCTCGTGGGGCCCTGCGGTAAATTGCCCCACTTCCCCCCCCCCCCTGGGCGGCCCTGGGGTTAGGGTTTAGGGTGGGGTAGGGTCAGGGTTTAGGGTTAGGGTGGGTTTCGGGTCAGTGAGGGTTGGGAGGGGAGGGGAGGGGTTAGGGTCAGATTTAGGGTTTAGGAGGAGGCTTAGGTTTAGGGGTGAGGGTAGGGGGTAGGGTTGGGGTTAGGTTACGGGTGGGGGTTGGGGTCACGGTTAGGTTAGGGTGAGGGGTTAGGGTTAGAGGGGGAGGGGAGGGGTTAGGGTTAAGGGTTAGGTTAGGGTTTAGGGGGAGGGTTAGGGATCGGGTTAGGGGGTGAGGATTAGGGTTGGGGTTAGGGTAGGGTTAGGGTCAGGGTCGGGTTAGGGTGTGGATTAGGGTCGGGTTGGGGTTCGGGTGTGGGTTAGGGGTTAGGTTAGGGGGAGGGGGAGCTTTAGGG